>NC_141395.1:54626405-55277030 GCF_034619465.1 Leptosomus discolor
AGTCTAACGTGTAAGACTGGGTTAGGAGACTTTTTGAATGAATATCTGGAGTAGTAGTGATTCCCAGGAGATGGAATATCTCACTATAGGACAGTCGAAACTACAAAACCAAAAGTTTTGTAGGTAATTTAGAGATCATTGTCCTTTGGGAGGCTCTGAAGTCCTTTTTATGTATGAGACTTTTTAAGTATTCAAGACTGATTATATTCAGTCTGTTTTGCAGGAGCATTCTCAGAGTCATCAAACTGTTAAGGCCTCTCTCAGATCTATGGAAACAAACTAGACTGTGGGAAACAATAATTAAATACTGGCTCAAACAAACATTTAATGTGAAATAACAAAACACTGAATGTTAATATTTAATGGAAGGACGTATAGTTTTGGCTAGTGTCAGCAAAACCTTGAGAAGGCACTGAACCACTGAGAAGAAAATTCATTTAGCTAAATTTAGAACTGACAGAAACTCCCATTAACTTCAATAGAGCCAAGATTTCATGCAGAACTCCTAAATTTAGTACAGAAATTGAAACATTTGTAATTAGAAAAATGGGAGTTTTGAAATGGTGGGAATGGCTTTGTCTATTTGCTTGCTAACTCTTATTCCACTGTAATTTGAACAATCACTCATTAGAGGAATGGTTCATCTGTTTCCCAAGTTATTTTCTTAAATCTTGAGAAGATTTTTGAGGGAAGATTCCCCAAGTCTTGTATTGCTGATTTAGGGTTTTAGCATGCTTCTTGAATCAATAAATGTTAAGCTTCCTTCAAAAATCTGTTTTGATTTTCAAACAGCTGGTGACAGCATGTTCCCTACACCAAATTAGAGAAAAAGACATATGTCCTTTGTCAGTGTGAGAAAAATGAAGATCTACATTTTCATTCATTCATGTCTGGCTTCCACCCAAACACCAGAAGGGATTTCTTGTTTCCTCCATCAATTGTAAACCGGAACGAGCTCATATCTTCTTCCTCTTGAAAAGGCAGCTGTTGGGCAAATGGTTTCACACAAATAGTGCTTGTGCATACTCTGCAGCCAGCTTGAAACTGTGAATTGTGCAGAACTGGATCTCTGTCAGCTGACCTCTTGCAGGCAGAACTGTTAGCTTCAGTTAAGAAAGCGCAAACACAAACACTAATCTTGCTGACTGGCCTGTACACAGTTTCACCTTCTTTGGGTATTTTTCTGGAGGAATGAATTCAATATGTAGGCTGTGAATGGGTCAGTGAATCTTTGTATTTTTGGGGTCAAATCAAGTCATATCAAAGGCTGACTAGGTAATTGTGGTAACTTCGATAACCTTTTCATGGAGCTTATTTAATTCACAAACTTTTGTTAGGAAATTTTGTGACTCTAACAGCAAACACCTAAAATGCTCTGCCACCTACTCTAAACCTTATACAGCCATGTGAACCTCAAGAGACTGCTCAAATGAAGGGTACATTACTTACTTTGTAGATAGTGGTCTTTAATAGCATATATGTAGTCTTCACATATGGCCATCAGCATTGCATAAGTAGTGATTTCTTTGAACTATCTGGGTACTTGCTGCTCTTACCACTGGCTGGATGCGAGCTGAGATGTTGGTGCCTGAACACGTACAAAATGCTTAAGATAACTTGCATCTCGTATTCACACAAGTATCTAATCTTCATATTTGTCACCCGTGAGAACATACAAAATGAAGAACTAACTCACTGGCTACCCAGAGAGCTGTGTCTCCAGTAGCACCCAGTAACATGAAGCTTGAAGAATATGTGTAAGAGACAGGCATGACAGGGTGATGCTTCTCTTTCCATATCTTCCTGGCTATTGTTGCTTAGTTTCTTCTCTTTCCTTATGATGATTTCTCCATTTCCAGAAAAAGCTGTTTAGAGATCTCTGGAGTAGAAAGCTGCATCTGGACTACAGTACATTAATTCTCCCACAATCTGTTGTGTTTCTGAGTGCATTGATATTTTGGCCTCCCCAACACCCTGTGGCAGAGTTCCACCGTTCAGCTACGTCCCACATAAAAAAGAACTTCTTTGTGTCTTCAGTGTGCTGCTTGATTACACCACCGTTTTTCCAAAACATGAAGAACTTGAAAAAGGTGCATCTCATAATAATTCTCTGTAACAAAGAAGTCATCTTTCCAGGGAGCTACTGATTGCCCACTAGCATGCAATTTGAACATGGTGTATTGTACCAAAGCAATCCTTTTTCTAATTTAATGCCTGGCTTCCTCTAGGATACATCTACTTCAGGGGTATCTTGTGCTAGCAAAATACAGATTCATACAGAACTGTCTTATAAATAACTCACAGTTCCCTCCATCTCTGGTCACTAAGCCTACCTACTTTGCTAGGTTTTTTGGAAGCTGCTGAATGATTGTTTCTTTTGCCACAGTAAGCTGAGAAGAAGAGGATCCTCTAGCAAGGTCTGCTATATGCTGACTGGGGAAACAAGGCTTTCAGAAGTTCCCTTTGTCCTTTACCTGCCACCCACCCAGCCTGCTCTCCAGAGTACAGCAAGTCTTTCTTTTTTTTTGATAAAGTTATAGAGCATGTTTTTGTCATCCTATCCTTCTCCATATGCTTCTTTTAGCAGAAAAAGAATCCAGAAGCAGCAAGAACGCTCTGTTTGCGTGAGTGAGCTCCCTTCAGCAACCTGGTAGGATCTGGAATGTATTGAGCTTTGCCTAGGGGAGGAGGAGGGACGAGGTGAGAACTTATGGGTGAGACTTAAGAGGCAAGCTAATATGGGTGACACTATTGTGGGTGTTTACTATAGGCCACCTGACCAGGAGGAGGAAGTCGATGAGACCCTCTATAGCCAGCTGAAAGTAGCCTCACAATCACAGGCTCTGGTTCTCATGGGGGAATTCAACTACCCTGATATTTGCTGGAAAGGCAAAACAGCTAAGCACCCACAGTCCAAGAGGTTTGTACAAAGCATTGACAATAACTTTTTGACACAGGTGGTGGAGGAACCAACAAGGAAAGGGGTGCTCTCCAAACAAAGAAGGACTGGTCAGAGATGTGAAGGTTGGGGCACCCTTGGCTGTAGTGACCACGAGATGGTGGAGTTCAGGGTCCTGTGTGGAAGAAGCAGGGCAATAAGTAGGATTGCAACCCTGGACTTAAAGAGAGCCAACTTCAGCCCCCTCAAAAACCTACTTGGAGGAATCCCATGGGCTAAGGTTCTAGAAGGCTGAGGGGCCCTATTCAAGCAGCACTTTCTCCAAGCTCAATATTGGTGCATTCCTAAGAGGAAGAAGTTGAGCAAAGGAGGCAGAAGGCCTGCTTGGATAGGCAAGGAGCTTCTGGAAAAACTCAAAGGGAAGAAAGAAATTTACAACAGGTGGAAAAAGGGGCTAGTCACTTGGGAGGAATATAGAAACACTGCCAGAGAACGCAGGGATGAAACGGGGAAAGCTAAGGCCCATTTGGAATTAAATCTAGCCGACGATGTCAAAAACAACAAGGGCTTCTTCAAATACATTGATAGTAAGAGAAAGACCAGGGAAACCGCGGGCCCATTGCTGAATGAGGCAAGTACCCTGGTGATGGAGGATATGCAGAAGGTGAAGTTGTTGAATGTCTTCTTTGCCTCAGTCTTTACTACTAAAGCTGGCTCTCAGGAATCCCTGACCCTAGCAGTAAGGGAAGAAGTCAGAAGAAAGGAAGACTGCCCCTTGGTCGAGGAGGATTGGGTGAGGGATCTTTTAGGTAAACTAGACACCTGCAAATCCATGAGCCCTGATGGGCTGCACCCACAGGTGTTGAGGGAGCTGGTGGATGCCTTTGCAAAGCCACTCTCCATCGTCTTTGAAAGGTCATGGAGGACAGGAGAGGTGCCTGAGGACTAGAGGATAGCCAATGTAACTCCAATCTTCAACAACCTTCAAGAAAGGCAGGAAGGAGGACCTGGGAAACTACTAGCCAGTCAGCCTCACCTCCATTCCTGGGAAGGTGATGGAACAGCTTGTTCTGACTGTTATCTCCAAGCACATGGAGGAAAAGAAGATTATGAAGAATACTCAGCATGGATTCACTAAGGGGAAATCATGCTTGACCAATCTGATAGCCTTCTATGATAAAATGACTGGCTGAGTGGACGAGAGGAGGGCAGTGGATGTGGTCTACCTTGACCTTAGTAAGGCTTTTGACACTGTCTCCCGTCACATCCTCATAGGTAAGCTTAGGAAGTGTGGGTTAGATGAGTGGACAGTGAGGCGGGTTGAAAACTGGCTGAAGGACAGAGCTCAGAGGGTTGTGATCAGGGGTGCTGAGTCCAGCTGGAGGCCTGTAACTAGTGGTGTTCCCCAGGGGTCAGTATTAGGACCTGTCCTATTCAATGTATTGATCAACGACCTGGATGAAGGGACAGGGTATATCCTTAGCAAATTTGCTGGTGATACGAAGCTGGGAGGAGTAGCAGATACAGCGGAAGGCTGTGCTGCCATTCAGTGAGACCTGGACAGGCTGGAGATCTGGGCAGAGAGAAACCTAGTGAGGTTCAATAACGGCAAATGTAGGGTCCTGCACCTGGGGAGGAGTAACCCCATGCACCAGTACAGGTTGGGGGTTGACCTGCTTGAGAGTAGCTCTGCAGAGAGGGAACTGGGAGTTCTGGTAGACAGTAAGTTGACCATGAGCCAGCAATGTGCCCTTGTGGCCAAGAAGGACAACAGCATCCTGGGTTGCATTAAGAAGAGTGTGGCCAGCAGATCAAGGTAGGTCATCTTCCCCCTCTACTTTGCCCTGGTGGGGCCACATCTGGAGTACTATGTCCAGTTCTGGGCCTCTCCTCCCCGATTCAAGTGACACAGGGAGCTACTGGAGACAGTCCAGTGGAGGGCTACTAAGATGATTAGGGGGCTGGAGCAACTCTCATATGAATAAAGGCTGAGAGACCTGAGGCTCTTTAGCCTGGAGAAGAGAAGACTCAAAGGGGACCTTATCAACACTTACAAATATCTAAAGGGTGGGTGTCAAGAGGATGGGGCCAGGCTCTTTTCAGCGGTGCCCTGGTGACAGGACAAGGGACAACAGGCACAAACTATAACACAGGAAGTTCTGCTTGAACATGAGGAGGAACTTCTTTACTCTGAGGGTGGCAGAACACTGGAACATGCTGCCCAGGGAGGTTGTGGAGTCTCCTACTCTGGAGATATTCAAAACCCGTCTAGATGCATTCCTATGTGACCTGCTCTAGCAAACTGCTTTGGTGGGGGAGTTGGACCACATGATATCCAGAGGTCCCTTCCAACTCTTAACATTCTGTGATTCTGTGATTCTGTGAACTTTTCCCTTCTTTCCCAAATCTATTTATCGAACTGCTTAAGAAGATTTATGTTCTTAAGTAGAAGTTGGATAAGTTTGTCTCTTTGATTTTTGTTTTTCTTCAGGGAGAGTCAAAACCCTTCAGTCTTTAGCAATCCTAAAGCTTGCTAATAAATAAGTGGTTAGTTTTCTAATTATAGTTTCTGTGCGTTAAATAAAAAAATGCATACATCTGTTGCTGTAACTTTTTTTCTAAAAACCACCGAAGTTCCTTTAGTCACCTTAGGATAGTTCCTCAAATACAGATGCATAATGTCTCTAGTCACTTTTAACCAAAAATCTTGGGTTTGTGTTTGACAACACACCCCATATATGGATGTTGAACATTTCTGAAAGCAGGTGAGAAGTGCCATTATAATACATGGCTGTTCGAGGCCAGAGTCATAGTAAGACAGCAAGCACCCCAGGCAGTCTCAGTTTAATTTCCTGGCTAGGAAGGGCATGTGGCCATGCATAAGCTGGACCTTATGCAAGGTAGTTCATCAGTGCCTTCCATTTCAGGTGACTAGAAAGAACCAGCTTTGATGGTAGCACCTCTGCTCTATCTAACCTTAGAAGATTCCAACGCTCCTAGGATACTTAGAGAGGGGCCAAGCTGGACATAATTTTAGGTCCAGCTTTTCCATTTCTACAAACTTTGAGTGGATGCCAAATGAGCTGTGCCTTGTCCTTGTGATTCGTGGCTTCCTGTCATGACTGGTCCAAGCACTTGGCTGGCTTATGAACCAGCAGCAAGGCAGGGAAAGGGCAGAGACTACATTTATGGTACAGACTCTCATTTCCTAGCTGTGCAGCACTCTGCCTGTGTCCACGGTAAGGAGTTCAGGGACTGTATAAGCCTGATATACAACTGACTTCTTTGCTGAAAAAGTAGATGAAGTTACCCATGGATCACTTTTCATGACTAGAAGACATCACCACTTGGCCTGTGAGAGAAAAGAGAACAGATTTCTTAGTCAGGGTTTTTGCAAGCCTTATATAACTTTTGCTGCAGGTGGGGTTTCCTTGAGACACTGGTATTCACTGTGGTGAATTTGATTGCCAGTTTTTTTAAGAAGCATCTGCCCACCTGACCCAAGACCCAAGGACAACATCTTCCCTAGTTCAGGTTTACCAGTGAGCCTCAGAAGTGCCTTCTTGCGAAGTAACATGCATGTTGGCAACATCCCCCACCAAGCTGAAAGGGCTGTATAATTCATTGGGAACAGCTACTAGCACATCCTGACCCCTGAATCATCCACAAGTGTTAACTTCAGAAGAGCTGTTGCTGCAGACCAAACCTGTGTTGGGCAGTTGCAGGATGGACAGGCCACAGGCTTGTTCTTTTTCCCTATTATTTTTTTTTTAATCAGATTCCTCAAAAGTGGTTGATACAGTCTGTCAGGTGTGGATAGAGGCACTGCTTAGCTACTAGACCATCAGCAAACTTGATTTAGTCCGTATCAGGGGTGTCCAGGTCTAAATTGCAAAAACTGGTTTGCTTTGACTCAAAACTGTCAACATGTTTCAGACCTTGCACATCTATCTGATGAAGAATCTGATACTGCTGCAAATGCTGGTGCTCCTATTGTTGCAGATAGGGGTTAGAGGCATTACATGTCATGGCATCTTGTTGCCTGTCCACAGTTACCATATACTTTGTCACCATGTCATTGTCCTGCTGCAGAGTGGGGTATTTCATCAGGGGACACACCTGGAATTCCCACCTATATGAGTGCACAGGTCTGGGAATAAGCCTGGTGGACTAGAATACTCCTAAAATGAGCCACGTTTCTCCACATAAGGATTTATGTATCATAGGGGATTACATTGCAGTGATGGGTACCCCAGATATGCTTATAACAGTTAAAGATCCAATTGCACCATCAGGGAGGGGTGCATACAGTCTCTAGAGCTAGGCCTGCTTGCTACCTTTAAGGAAAGATCAGCACAAAGTTGCCCACTGCAGACCTGTGAGCTTGGGCTACTTGTAGATCCCTCAGTCTCTTGGTACATTTTGGAGCAACAGGAAATCTTTCAGGACAAAACATGTGATGAGGATAAGCATTCAGAAACACAGATGTGTACCCTACCTTCCTAAGACTCCAGCTGCCAAACTCAGCAGCTGCTGTCTTTCTACATGTTCCTTATGCTTTTGTGAATCCAGTCTGTGATTTTGTCCTGTTTCCTGGTGCCCTCAGAGGACTAGCTCCACAGCTAGCCTCCACTACAAAGACCTTTCCAACACATGCACTCCTTTTCAGACCAGGAACCAGCAACTTCCTTGATTTACAGAATAATTCCTCCTTCCTCTGCCAAACAGTGCCTTCAGTACAAAGGGTATTCCATAGACTTCCACTTGGGAAAAAAACACAACCCTCCAGCTGTCTTTTTTTATGGAAGATTTTGGGCAAAACATCCTCTGAAGTCCTCAGTATTCTCCAGGCCTGAAGGAAACACATAAATGCAGTAGCCTTGTTCCTTTCCCTAGGAGTGGAAAATGTTCTGCTGCTGCTCATATATCACCCAGGAACTCATTGCACTTTGAGGTATGCTTAGACCTTGCCAAGGATGGTGAGTAGATAAACAGATTAACTTCTTTGTTTGGTCCTTACTGAGACTTTGAGAGAACATGCATAGTTTCTTTTTCTTGCTCATTGACTGAAAAGTTGTAATAGAAATGTTTTGAAGATATTTGGACAGCCATGCTCTTCATGCAGAGCTGAAAGTTTTAGCAAGCCTGATCAGTGGAGATAAATTTGTTTCCCTGGGCCTTAGTAGGAACCCTTATTTGTACAAAACTTTAATTGGCTAATGATTTCTTGGATATATGTTGGGTTTTTTTCTGAGGATCCAGGAGATCTGTTTCCAGTCTTTGCATAGCTAGACAGTTTCTCTTAAATTCCGCTTTCTTCACACAACTTGTAACTTTCCAATTTTGAGGTTCTGCTACTGACCTATAATTATACGTTGGGTGAGGTTACACTTGAAGGTCAGTGGAAACCAGTTCCTCATGTGCATTGCAAATGCATACCTATTAGGTAGTGTTAACTAGTAATCATTACATTAGCTCTGTTCTAGTTGTTCTGATGGCTGCATCTTGCAAAATCACAGAATGGTTGAGGCTGGAAGGGACCTCTGGAGGTCAGCTGGTCCAAACCCCTGTTCAAGTAGGGCCACCTAGAACCAGTTGCCCAGGACTGTATCCAGACAGCTTTTTAACATCTCCAAGGATGAAGACTCCACAACATCACTGGGTAACCTGTGCCAGTACTCAGTCACCCTCACAGTAAAAAAGTGTTTCCTGATGTTCAGATGGACCCTCCTGTGTTAAACTTTGTGCCCATTGCCCCTTGACTTCTTTTTTGTTCTGGCTGCAATTCAAACTGTCAAGCTCCTTGTGTGAAGTCTCAGAGTGTTTTTGTCCTTCCTTTCTGAAAGACTTACATAGCTCTCCTTAATCCACTCTCCTTGCGGTTGACGCTTCTCTAAAATTAATTCTGAAGATTAAGAGTTTGTGGATTCACAGCTTCCACCACATTTAAGGGCTAATGTGTTACTACCACCTTTCAACCAGGAGATTGTTCTTCTAACATATATTTACACCCAAAATGAAGCTCAAAGCGTATGTTAGAACATGTCTAACAGTCGCTTTAAAAGTTGGAGTGGAAATAACAGCTATGGCTGTTCCTAATTAAGAAAAGCCTTAATGTTTCTTGCCTTTGCATTTGATGCTCCAAGCAATAGATGTACTTTTGTGCCTTGCTGAGCCTTACTGTGCCCTGTTCCTCCTGCAGCTACTATACACTCCTCTGTGTTTGAAGACATAATGAGAAACAGCAAGATCAGAAGACGCCTAACATAGTGTCCATCTGTAGGGACTGAATTTCCTGTTCATTTCCAATATTCAGAGATGAACCATGAGTTTGCGTATTTGTTTGTGAGGCACTTGTCTTTGCAAATTTTAGATCAGCAGAAGTAATCTTTTGGGGGGTGTAACAGGTTAATTTATTCCTGTGCATGTTTTATTTTGTTCCCATTTAAAACCTAGCATTATTCTTTTGCATTAAAACCATTATCAGATTTCTGGGGTTAATGAGCCAGAGAGACTAGAACACAGCAAATTTCATTCCACTGAGTTGGAAAAATGTAGTCAATTAAAAGAAAAGACATCACTTGTTATTCCATGGGTCTCAAAGGTTATTTATTTATTTATGGAGAAAAGTGAGGAGAATGACAATAGCAGATAATTAGACCTGGAATGACATATCTCAGAAGGAATTATACAAACTTTAGAAGTGTGTGTATTTGAAACATTGGCTGATGTGGTAAATATCTGTGCATTTTCTCCAGCTCCTAAATGGGATGAATGCTGAGTAAAGCATCAGGCCCAAGGTACAGGCTACGATGCCAGATGCGGTTTGGTGTCTGTTACATCTCTTTGCAATGTCACAGCTCTGCCACGGGCTGCCTGGCATTGCTTAACATCACCAGGGATTCAAGGGGAAACCTCTCTGGGCAGATCCACACTGAAGTTAGTGCTAGAACAGGGCACAGAGCTTCCTCTGCAGCTCCTCAGTGCTTAGCTCAGTGGTAAAGCATATAGTTAGTATGCATCTATGGACATGTATGCAGGTGTAGATACATCCTAAACGAACCCATTTGCCCACAGCAAAGAATATCTCATATGTTAACAAATAAATAGTATAACCTAATGACTAAACAGGCATTAGCAATGGAACAGACTAAAGAATAACCTTTTCAACTCTATAGCCAGTGATTATTCTCGAGGTAAAGCTATCCTTGTCAGTTGATGCATTAATTACTTTAACTCAAGGTACCTGAAAGTGCTGCAGAAATTTCTGGAAGGATGCAGAGTGTGCCAACACTGCCACCTGCAATGTGGTGCTGAGATACCCAAGCTTTTCCTCACTAAAAAAAAACCACTGTCATTAAAGGACTGGGTTATAAGCAGGACTCTTGGCACCGTGCCATTCCTTGCCTTTTGGGGATGGGAAGGATGGGTGAACTTGTGCCCCGGGGTATGGCCCATCACTCCCACCAGCCTTCCTGTCCCGCAGGTCCTGGAGGCAAGGTGGGCACCTGCTCTGCAGGAGGTCGTCTTCATCATGGAGGCAACTCCAGCTGCACATGCTCGAAAGCAATTCTGAATGAGGGAATATCTTCCTCACTCATTTAAAGATGTGGACAAAGAAACAAACTACTTAAATGCCACTTCACTTGTGTCTTTTTAAGATTTCCACATGATTAAATTAGTTTCTATGTGATGAAAGAAACCAAAACCTGCAAAAATTTGTTTAAAAAGTGTAATATGTTGCTATTTAACTCCTAAACACCAAAACTTTGACAAGCACCAAAAAATTCTGTTTTATGTGAAAATCGCATGAACTTCTCTGAGTCATTCTGTCTGCTGGTCAGTATCAGACTATAAAAACACTGATCAAAACAAAAAATGGCTAGAAAAATTACAACTGCAGTTGAAGAGTCATTTCAGTTGAACAGATGCTGGCTAGATCTAATAAACTCTTTACGGAGTAAGATCCTGAAATGAAGAAACCCCCATTAATTTAGAGAGGAGTTCTATTTTGTTCAAATAAGCACATCCCAGATAGCAGAAGGATAAAAGATTTAAAACCTCACCTCCACCATCCTAACATCCAAAACATTTTTGTTTAACAGTTTATTACACAAAACAGAGCGAATTTCTGCACATCTCTGACTGCCAAGTTCATTATGCCTTCTCTCACATCAAAGATATGAAGAAATCAGCTCTGTTTAGGTCTTTTTCTGCTGCAGGGAAACTTAGCTGGGCAACTGGGATTCAGTAGTGTTTTATTCATTTTAATACCTTACAAGAGTAAAAAAAATTTTTTGTAAAAAAAAGTTTTTTTGGTAAAAAGTTTTACAATATTAAAAAAAAAAAATTAAAGGCATTTTAGTGTATCTGCTGTTCCCAGAACAGTTTGGGAAAGAGACAACAGAAATTGTAGCTGTTTCTACAAAAGCCCTCTATTCAAATGGCTTTTAGCATCAAGGGCCTTAATTTCCTTGAACTCACTCATTGTTCAAATAAAATAAAAAAAATAGGACCTTGCTCTCTGATTTACAGAAATAGCATCTGAACTTGTATTTGCGTTTGCAAGAATGCAAAGAATTTATTTACTCATGGATTTTTTGTCAGGCATAAACTCCACCTTCCTGAGACTAGATTTCATCTAATTATATGCATGCATGAACTAAATGGTTCCTTAAAGCATTTAAAAAGCAAATGCCCATACTAAACTTTAAAGAAGGAGTCTCAGACCAGACCCAAGAGAGTAGTTTTCAGCAGTACTCATAACACTAATATTAATGAAAGACACACAACACAAGATTCTTGGTGTGCAGTATAAGCATGCATAAATGAAACTGTGTTTATAGAGAAACGAGTGTTCTGCAAGCCACTTAAAGAAAAAGACCCTAAATTGTCATCCAATAACTAGATATAAACTACTTGCATTTAGCAAATTAAAAATAAGATGTCAACATACAGAAAAGGGGAGATTTTAAGGGACATTTGGAAAATGCAATTAAACCATGCAAGAATGCATTATTGCTTTTGTATATGCAAACAAACAGATCTAGTTCCTGCTCTTTTTCATTATCTCCTAAATTAATCCCATGGTAAATAACTATCATGAATCTGTTGGCCATGGTAGGAGCATAGGTTGATCATGTTCTTCACCAATTTCATGATCCCACTTTAACAGCTAGACCAACCTTCAAGGAGAGTAATCAGATCAAGCATGACCAACTAAAACTTAGACCAAATAACAAAATACAACTTCTTTTAATAGTAGTAAGGCAATATTTACATAATTAACAGTCCAAGATATCAAGATGATAAATTTTGTATACCAAGTTTCAAAGATAAGGGACACCTGTTGAGCTCAATGGGGTTTGTGATCCACTTACACATCCAATCTAAAAGCAGCTTGACCTATGCTATTAGCTGGCCAACTCAGGTGATGATTCCTATTTTCTTCAATATGATAACATACCCATTTTGTGGACTAGCCATCAATGTATATTTTTAGCTAAGCCATCCTTCCTGTAGACTATCCATCATGGTATATTTTTCAGCCTGCAGACTGATGTTAGTGCTAGACATGGCATTTTACTGGTGTGTTTCCAATTGAGGTATGAAATTGATCTGACCGCTGATAAAGCCATGACTTTTTTAAATTCGATGCCAATATCAGTGCCTAAGACAGAGGGTAAGGAAAGCCACCATGCTCTAGTCCATGAAAACAAGGAGTTGCTTTGCATGCGTCTTGGAAACAAAACAATTTTCATATAAGCAGAATTAGAAAAAGGGAAACAATGGCTTTGGACACTTGAGGGGTGCTTTGTAAATAACCACCACTGCCTGGACAGAAACACACTGCCTTGCCATGTGGCTGTCTTGAGACAAAGTTGGATTTTTGTGATCTGATATGGCAATTGTGCAACTTTGTTTATTAACTGCCATTGTTAATTGTCATCTGCCACTGGGCCATTATTTATTAACAGGTATTTTTTAAAAACAAATGGACAAGTCTGGCCCGCATTCACAGCTGGTGGATGTCTTGTCTATTTAGTTAGTGGATTTGAATGTCAAAGAAAAATTTAAGTATCTGAAAAGACTGGAAGCATTCCTACCCACTTTTTTTTTGTTATGATGTACTTGTGTGAGTGGATACAGGAAGGTGCCAGAGCACTGATAATTCAGCCCCTTCATTAAATTTAGTTATGCCTAGGTGTGGCTAATCGCTTCCACTTCAGAAAGAAATAGAAGATTGAGTCTCTGGCAATGGATTTCATTCTCAAGCCTGAGTAATACGGAGAATGTCTGAAGCAGAGACATATTGAGTACAGAGACTCTTTCATTTATTATCCTCAGGCCTGCGGGGAAATAAAACATTTTAATTGTGTCTGAAAATTTGTTTACAAACTGCTGACCCAGAAGGACAGCCCTGGAAATAATTTGTTATAGGCTTCTTGGTGAACTACTGCATGAGCTGACATGTGCCAGAACTGCCCAGATAGCTTCTGCTGCTGGAAGGAGAATGCAGTTTTTGCTGATATCCTCCGAAAACTAAAATCTGATACAAAGCTGTTGCAATATTCGGCACTAGAATCTATGTGAAACATAATTTGATTATATGGCAAGGAGTAAACAGCCCAGTGCATGTCTTTGAGTGAGGCTACAGGAATTGGTTCTTTGAGGATCAGCATGCTTTGTTATCCAGAACAATTATGTCAAAGTATGGATTCATGCAAGAGAAATCCCCAGGAGCAGGGTGGTGAAGGCAGCTTTACAGCTGCAGTGTGCTGATGGAGCAGGGAAAAACATCCTGCTGTAATTCTAGGTAGCTGAAATTTTTGTGTGACTCTTTTGCAAGACCTTGTAAACACAGGCTGGAAATAAATAAATGTGCTCCTATGCTCTGACAAGAACTGTATAAGGAGGAACTGGGGAAAATGTAAAATCATATTTTTCAGAAGATGAAATATGTATTTGTTTTCTTCACATGGAAATGTGGCAATATTCTGTAACAATAGGAAAGGCAGATGTTTGCTGTTAGTTGTTTGAAGGGCAGAAGTATAATGCTTTTTCATGTACTCCACAGAAAAGACCCCATGCACACAGAGGAAGACAGAAAACCTGTACGGGTCAAAGAGTCATCTTGTTTATGTGATATGGCCCAAAAGCTCTCTGACAGCCACGGGTGAGAACATGTGCAGATGCTTTGACAACTGTAGCTCGAGGTAGAGCAAGATCTTATTTTATGAGCTCCTGTCCTGCTAGTCCTGAGGGGGCTGTGGTCTACTTCCAACCCAGTCCCTTCTGTTGGCTGATGATGGAAGGACAGGGTCATGAAGATCTCACTTCCCCACACCCTTTCCTAAAGCTAACTCCAGTGTGCACGGTGCAGGAGCAGAGCACGTAGTCCATAAAGTGTCTGGTCAAGAGGGACACCCTGAGATGATCTGCAGCAAAGCGTGGGAGGGCTCCTTCTGCATGTCCATCCTGAAGCGTCTGCCCACATGCAAGCTGTGTCTGGGTAGCCTGAGCAATCATAAACTCAGTGCTAAGTGTTACCAGAATGGACTTGGTGGGTTTTTTTTTGGCTTGAGCTGAGATGCTCTGTGGATAGCAAACTTACATCTCAATTCCTCTTTTGATAATCCATCTCCCACCAGGCGTGCTCACCCTGTGTGCCATGCACCAGCTAACAGGGAGGATGGATTTGGCTCAGAAATCAATGTCACTAAAACCCTATGACTAAAAACTTTGTGGTGGAGCTGGGTGGAGCAAGGCATTGCCCAGCAAGGCATTGCAGATGGAGCAGGTACAGGTGATTGCAGCATGACATGAAAGGCAGCTTCTCTGAGTAGTGGGCTCCTCACTTGTGCTCATTTCAGTGTACTTGCTTGCTTACAGAGGACTCTTAGCCCTGAGATTGTAAGAAAAAAATTCAAGCCCCCACAGGACTCTCAGCTCCATCAGAAAGCTTATATGAGTGTTGCACGGCTCCCTGCAATTTGCACCTTTCAAGCTTCCCTCTCTGCTGAAGTCTCAGCAGCAGCAAAGCTACTATGAAGAGAGCTCCTACATTTCCTGCTAAGCTGAAATGCTTTGAAAGAAATCTTTGATTTCACTTTTAGAAGGAAATATCCAAAGATGGAAAGAAAAGCTTTTATTAAGAAAATAGAATTGAATTGGTCTGCTTCATGTCAGCTAAGTTGGCATGAGTTGTTCTCTGAATTACTTGTATGTATGTGTCGTATTATGGCACGTGTAGCCCAGTGAAGGAGCCCAGCTCACAGAGCACTGTGAGATTACAAGTTGCTTTTGACTACAAATCTCATGAAATACTGCTGTGGCCTAAAAATGATGCAGGTCAATATTCAGTAAGGTCAAAATTAAGTACTTCAAAATTTCTGTATTAATCTCATCCAGAAATGGGACAATTTGTTTTGCTCTACTCAGTACAAAATAGAGTATTATCAAGTATTTACATCATAAATTCTCACTTTTAACAACTCAAATCAGTATTAACACTCTAAACTATGTGATTTCACTGGAAAATAAATCAGTCCACTAGCAGATTTTACTGTGACAAAATGTACATTATCAGCTTCAGGCAGCCTGATTACTTAACCCAAACTATAACTCTGTGACCAGGAGCATCTTCTCTGTCTAAAGCACAACGGGAGAGAGCCTGCAGCAGTCATACCAGGGTGCAGAGGGAAGCCCCTGCAGAGCGGTGGGTACCAGACCTGGCCATTGTTCTGTGCAGCAGTTCTGGACAGACATCTCGGACCCAGTAGCAGGGCCCAGCAGTCTGATTAACTGTAAGATGGCTTTTATAAACTGATTAAGAGTGGTATAACCTGGTTGTCTGCAGGAGCAGGTAAGTGGATCTGATGATGCAAGGGCTCTTGCAGGCCTGTATGTCTATATTCCTGTTTCATCCATGAATCTTGGAGTCAGTCTCCATGCAGGACTTCTAATCTAAGAAACCTTCAGGCCACTTCTCCAGGGACATAGCTCAAGGAGTGCTCTCAAGGGCTGTAGATCCCCAAGTTTCCATGTAACTATATTGGTTCATGTAAGTTACTGTCTCCTAATTCTACTGCTTTACATGGGCTATCTCCCTCCTCTCTGCAAAGTTATCAGATTTTTATTTTTGTACTAAAACAGCATAAGCCTTTTTTCTAAACAGATAATTTGCTCATTTCCCCCTGAGTTTGGATACAATTTCTTTACCTTCATCTACATCAGGTGCCAGGACAATTACTGGTAAAACACTCCACCGCACCTACCATAGCTGGTTTCCATGCAAGGCACGTAGGTGTTACAGAATTAGACAAAAGAAAGTAAACCGGGGCAGTTAAGCTGATAATGCTGTTTCCTTGTAAGGTTATAGAACGTAGCAATGTGTCCTAATGAGAGAAATCTCTCCTTTATCAAGGGAAAGCTATTTTTAACCGCTTCTTTTAATTGACTTGCAGTAACTCCTTACATGGAGCAGTGAATGTTGAATCATCTCAAAATGTTCTTCTTCTCTTACTTCCTGCAAAAAAAAATCCATTAAGAATATCTATAATTTTTGCATGCTAAAATCAAAACTAAAAATGTGGATTTTGGCTTCAGTTCTGACATGAGTCACTGTAGCATAGTATGAAATTAAAAGAAAGGGAGGAAGGAAGAGTCTGTCCTTTTTAATTTACTGTCCCTCTTTCTCTCTCTATAAAGCTCTGTGTGCGGATGTGATGTGGAAGAAACAAAAGTGACTAAGGATCCCAAAAGTGGCCAAGTGAAATGTGGATTATTTTCTGTCATCTCCACTATCCTGATTTTGCTGTAGGAGGGGCTATTTGTTTATCACTCCTTTTTAAGAAGGTTGCAAATACATGAGAATCTCTGTAAGCTGAAGTCTACCTGATCCTTCCATGGGGACGCAATGGGAGAGGATACCTTCTCTCCATTTCTGAGGGGTTCTTGCTAAGGTTAACTTGCTCTGTCCCCTAATGCTCTACTGGTAATGTTTCCCAAGACGTTAGTGCCACCTGAGGGGAGACAGGCTCTCTTTAATCGCATATGCCAGGTTACAAAACAAAGATGACAAGTAGTAAGGCACAGGCTGTCTGCCTTTTGTATGTGGGTATATGATTCTTGTATAGTGAGAGTTTCAGGCATCAAAATGCTTCCAAGCATTTCCAAGAAGCAGAATGCCTCACAGTGCTCCCTCTGGGACAGACTGTTCTGCATTACCGTCTCTTCGAGCTGAGCCTCAAAATTATATTTTAGCCCTATGTGATCAAGAAAGAGTTTTTCTCTGCATAAATTTAATCTTGTGTTCAACTGATTTGAAGGTAGTAAGAAAGCTTTTTATCTTCCCTATCGACAGAGGATTTACCTTGCAACCTACAACAGAGCAATTAGTGTTATAAAGAGTTAGGTGCATAAATTCAGTCCCCTAGATAACAAGTTCATATTAGGTGCATGGTTATGAATTCGGTGTGTTATATATATAGAAAGCCTGTCCCCTGGACAGTCAGCAAATGTAAGAGCAATCTATGCTCTATGAAATGCTCAGATTAAAAAAACAAAGTCGAAGTAGAATATCGCCGTCCATTTGCTGTCAATTTACAGTCCAGGAAGTCCTTGCATCTGGTCTGACACTGATTATTTTCAGATATCTTTCAACAATAAAAGTAGACCTCTTTAATTATGATATGGGGTTGCAATGTATGTTAGTAAGCAGAACTAACATCAGAGGACTGTACTGAGCAATCTTTTCTCTGCAGATCAGGGCAGTAGTATGTAATCAACTTAAAAGCTCAAGTTCACTGACTGTCAGTAGGGCTCAGTTTCCTAAACCACTAAACCATGAAACAGTTTTGGTGAGCTGGAATGGTATTCTCACACCAGACCCCTCCTCAAAGGGTCCCTGTGTAGTGTTTTTGGTGCGACTAAAACACAGTGTCACAGCCTTTCTCATGTTGCAAAACATAAAGCACCTTCCCTGTGACCTGGGGAAATCCCTTCCTACGCACCCAGAAGTAATAAATTCCCTTCCTCTGTCTTAAGCCAGTCAGTACACCTTAGTGAGGGATATTTGGAAATGTTACCTGGATGTGAGCTGGTCCCATGCCTCTTTGTTGGGATGTAGTGTATAGGACATGCCTGCTCATCATCCAACAGCAGATAGGCCAGAATCATGGTGTGCCGTGTCCTGCCCTGGTTTTCCAAACTGCCTGCAGTCAGCTATGTGTTCTTAATAACATTAAGGGTTCTGATCAATTAATGAAATGCAGATATTTCATAGGTCTTTACAATAAGTAGCTGGGATCTGCACCATCTTATGGTATCTGTTATAAATCTTGTGCGCCCTGGAGTGGGATGGACATGCATCATGGAGGAAAGCACATCTGCAGAGAGCAGCTCCTGAAGAACATTTATGCCTGAACTGCTCCCATAGTCAGCTCACTCCAAAAGACATCCAGGGAGGGAACTAATGTACAGTGAGTGTGAACGATCAGGGACTGTGGCAGCAACAAAATATTGTGTCCTCGTGAACATACCAGACAAGACAAAAGTACTAAAACATGAAAAAATTCCCCCCACCCTTTCACAGGGGCATTGTCCTTTCTTAATTTTATTCTCTCAACAAAAGTAGTTGTAACATTTAATGTGCCTCAACGTTTAGGACAAGCTGACTAGTGCCATGCCTTCCCAGAATGGACTGCATCTTTATCAGCTTCTCAAACAGTAAGGGCGTAGCCTTTCCGCTGGTAAACCATGGACTTCTTTTTGTTCTTTGTATTTTTTTCACTACATTATCCCTAGAATTATCAGTCCGGTGGAGGTTTGTCATTGGCATTTTTAATCTCTTCTTTCTTTGGGACGTGCTCAGTAGTACCAACATTTTAATAGTCAAATATCAATACTATGATACTTAGCTTGTTAAGTGTCAATGTCATGTTATTGGCAATCATTAAGTCAAGACTAAATTTACACTTTGCATAACTTTACTCTTTGTTGTCAAAGAGACAGCATTCATACTGCATGTCTATGAAGTATGACAGTAGCAAGAAGAGCTCTTTCTGTTTTTCTTTTCATGTGGACATACAAATCTTAAATTATTGACACCTACAAAACGTTGCATTATGGGACTTGCAATGACAACAGAAAATTTTCAGGCAAAATGAAATCGAAGCAAAGCCTTTTCTCAGTATTCTAAATCATTTAGATTAACAAAAACATTATATGTTTTTCCTAGAAAAGGTTCCTGTACAGATGATAATGAGACAAGTAGTTCAATTCCTAAGGGTATGAAATGTTCATCTGTTTTTAGAGTACAGTGATTGCAGAAGAGTCATAAAATCTCCTAAACCTGTATATCCCAGGTAAGTCCACATGTCTCTGTTTCTTGGTAAATGTAGAACAACCTTTTAAAATCTCATATCAGAACTCCTAGGATTCTTCAGTCAATACCACACCGCATGTCTCCAAATGATTTTTGCCTGAAGGAAAACTGCAGGCGGCATTTTCCATCACTTAAGTGAATTAATTGAAGACTGCTGGAAATCTGCTGCTATCTTTTCTCTATCTGACATTTGTTACAGAAAACTCACAGAATCACAGAATGGTTGAGGTTGGCAGGGACCTCTAGAGGCCACCTGATCCAGCCCCCCTGCTCAAACAGGGCATCTTAAAGCCTGTTGCGCAGGACTGTGTCCAGATGGCTTTTGAATGTCTCCCAGGATGGAGGCTGAACAGCCTCTCTGGACAACCTGTGCCAGTGCTTGGCAATCCTCACAGAAAAAAAGGGTTTCTTGATGCTTAATAGGGAATGTCCTATGTCTCAGCTTAGATGCTGTTATCTGGTGTTTCAGTTTCAAATCCAGCCTGAGCATACCCTGATTTGAGAGCTTTATATTCTTGTTACAGCAGGGAAATGACAGGTTTCTTGGTAGTGCCATCTCTCCCTCTGACAAAGAGGTTCGCTGTTTTATTGTTAGCACAATGATGGTAACTCACAGGGCTGGAAAGGTTCTCTTGCTGTAGTATCTATCTTACATACTCACATGGCCTATTATGAAGGTATCAGGATATCTCAATTTTTTGCGGTTCTAAACTTCAAAACATTTCTGTGAAATATGGAAATCTTTATTTTGTAGCTGAGGAAGCCAGAGACAAGAGAAGGTAAATGATTTGTCAAGGGGTACCCATACGGGTAGCTGCAGCAGAGGAATGCACTGATCCCACCTCCCAGAGACTTCCCTGCAATCCTTGCTCACAGAGAGGGTATGGGTCTTCTCCTCACCTGATGGTGTCCTTCACCAAAAAAAGGACTTTATATAGTGCTGACTGGACAAAAACATTCACTGGTGTATCTCATCTGCTGTCATTGGTGATATATGTCACTGATGACATACCTCAGATGAGCCTGGTTCACAGACAGAAGAACTTATTTTAACAGGATAATATTTCATTCTGAATTCTGAAGTGAAAACTAAATGTTGGTGATATTTATTTTTTATATCCAGAGTATTTGATCCAACATTCAAGGTGTTTCTTTTCTTATTTGCATGCATTTTATGGTTGTATAAAAAGACTAAACAAAATACTGATCCAGAAATAAATCCTTCCGATCAGATAGATTTCAGACTGGAGAAACTGAAATGAAATATTCCATGCTGTTTTCAGATAAACAGAACCAGTGCCTTCAAATCCAGTGATCTGAAAACCCTAGCTATGGGTACAGTGGAAAATTACAACTAGACTTCTATTACGTCAAACTTCCACTGCCTTTGCTAACTAAAAACTTATAATATCAGCTTTTCTCCTGAAAACGGCAGCATAGCATCAGAAATTGCGTAAAGGTATGTAACGGGCTCCCTCTGCTTAAGATCAGAAACAGGCTATAACCACAGCAGGCATTATATGAGTTGTAGGATTTTTGGACAAGATTCTTTCTACCAGCCTCTGTTTCTACTTTATAAGAGAAGGTGGTGGCATTAGCAGTCACCTTCCTATTTCTAATTCTTAACAATATTGTCAGCCAAACTCTACTGCCTATTTGTCACCCCTAACCAGACAGCTCTCATTGGAAATGAGTAAGATAAGAGGGTTCTGTTGTGTTTTCTTTTCTCAGTGCTCATAGGCCAGCTAATCTTTTTTTGCTGGGAATTTGAGGCAAGTCAATTGTTTCTCTAACTTCAGCTTTTGTAGCCCAGCAGCTAGCTATTGATTTTCAGTAGATTTTTTTTTAGTCTAGATTTGTCTAGATGCCACTTCTCTTCCTGGAAAGTGCCTTTCTCTCAGGATCAGTCTCACTTTTACACATTGGCTCCAGGTTCCTCTGGCAGAAGTACCCTGCTGTAGTGGTGGGATTCTGGAGTGGCCAGTTCCCTGGGACTTCAGTGGAAGTTGTGATATTAAAAACTTCTCAAGTTCTGGCATAAAATCTGCAGAGAATCAACAGTTTTGGCATATTAGAAAGTATGTCTGAGTTAGATCTGTAAGTTTCATCATCTTTATCAAGCCTTTAGATACAGCCTGCTAACATTCTTAAGTGAACACTTGTAAAACAATTATTTTCTGCCTTGAAAATTGACTTTTCTTTAGCTAAACATATACCGAAAAATAAATGTGCATTACTTAAGACACTGTTCAACATTGACTTTGTTTTATCCACTGAAAAGCACAGTGTCAATAATATGCAAAAAGACACTGGCATATCTTTAGGTTTTTACTGCGGGCATAACATTCACAGATCTGTTCATCAGATTAAACAAAATGACAGGCTGGAATATAATTACCACTTAGGAAACAGCTGCCCTGCCTTCCTTTGTGAACTGCACAAGAGAGCTTTATATATCTCTTAAATAAAGGATGGCATCAGTTGCAGGATGCAGTTTTGGACTGTTTCCTTGTTTTTGAACCACACACAGGACAAACTAGTCCATTGATTTTGTATTTCCCTGGCTTATTATCTATCTGATTTCTTGCCTCCAGTCATCAGGATGAAAACTTCCTACTTTCTTGCTTGGCTGTTTGAAGCAGAGGTAGCATCAGGTAGCCCCGCTCGTTCAGCCTGTGCAGTGGTCAGGCAGGTAGGGGCACTACTGGCCCCCAGCATGTTACTGAGTTCATCTCAGCTCAATAACTGAGCAGGAGACCTCTGGAAAACTGAGGTAATGCGATAAATAGGGTGAACGCCCCCATCTAAGGCAAGCTTTGTGCATGCTAAAAGGTGGCCAGAAGAAGATCTCCCCCTCCTTCACCCCCAAGCTCCTTGTTGGTGTGCTGGGGAGCCAGGCTTCTGCCAGGGATGCAACACAAGAACGCATAGCAATATGTGACTGTGTAAAAGTATATATAGATATATACTGTATTCCATCATGAAACTTGGGTATTTCTTTTCCTCCTACATCTTCAGTATGCCCATACCCATGGTTGCAGCCACTTCCCCAAATGGTTGTACATCATCATGAACGGAATTATCTTTTTCTAGCAAGCAGCTGACTGTAACTTCCTTCCAAACACTACAAAACACCACTTTGTACTCAGGCTAAACTATTTTTCTTCTGATGTATCTCTGCTAATGCCTTGTCATTTTCCACATCAGGTTCAATCTGACTTGTCACACTTTAACATCCACCCTTTAATTCACATCTGCCTATAACTTTTCTTATATTTTCTTCCCATCTTCAAGACAGCAGAGACTGAATTTTCCATGTCTTTCCACGACGCTTCTCTTTTATTCCTCCTACTGGAAGCTCTTATCCGCCACCAAATAGCCATTATCTTTCACATGAAGATCTCTGTCAAGGTCTTCAGTAACAATCCAAGAAAGGAAACAATTTTTGCTTTCCTCTGTGCTTTGGTCATTACTTGTTTTTCAAGGGTAGAAGTTGAGTTGAAACTTCTAATGTTAAGTTTCTTAAGTTGTTGAAAGCATGTCATGCTTTCTAATGGATGAAACTAATAAAATTGAAGACAGCAGTAAATATTTACCTTCATGACTTCCTTGCTGTCCTATTTCAAGCATAGTTTTAAAAGACATGGTGGTATAGATGTGATGGATAATATAGATTAGAAGCTGAGGAAGTAGGATATCCTTTGTCTCACAGAAGGATGATAAGCATTGAGAACTGATTCTATTCTGAGCACACAAAGGTTTGTTTTTTCTTTTCATTAAAAGGAAGGTATTATCTGTAGACATGAGCATATATAGTAGAGAATACCACTGACACTGCACTATCTTCTTGGAGAGAAGATTAAAGACCTGCTGCTGGTGTACCCCAGCTCCAAACAGCACTGTGCTTGCTAAACAGACCCAAGCTTGTTTATGTGCATAAACAAGTCTATATACCGAGGGGGTCTGTTGTATATAACAACACAAAGAGATATCAAGGATATGTGGCTATTGGTATGTAGGCATCTCAGAGGTCCGACAGAAGGAAGATAATCTTGGAAAATTGAAATAACACTGTATAAATTATATGACAGAATAGGAATTTAAGAACAGGTTGTTACAGCAGTGGAGGGGTGCTATGCATTATGGAAGGTCTGGAAGGAAATGAGTGAATTTGATCAATGCACAACATTCTTTATCAATGCATCCCTGGTGATTGCACAGGATCACCAGCAGCTGGAACTTCAGGCCTGCATGAAAGGTACACTATGAAGCTGTCCTATAATCACCCAGACAAGAGACCACCTGGACTGTGACTGCTAAGGGAGTTATTAGAGAATACACAAAGGCAGAAAACATGTTAATAAAAGACAGGTCTCATTCCTCCCTGCTTCTTTCTGCACCTTTGTGCCCAGGTATATGCCCTGATGGGACATTATTCTGAGGTTACATTTTTGGACATCATAGATGTTTTAAAGCTTCTATCTCTTGGAGCAACTGGTTAGAAAACTCACAAGCAGAGAAGCATGATTTGATGAAGCATCAGCTCACAAGTCCTAGTCTGAAGCACTATTAAACAACAATCTTGTAATGCTGACTTCAATATACTAATATCCAGCAGCCATGTAGAACTGAGAAAAGCCTCCCAAAAGACAAAAGAAAAACTCCTAGCCCCGTGCTCCAGTACCTCTTAGCTTCAAAATCAGGAACTGCCGAAAAATGATACAGTTTGTTCAAAGGAAATTAAAAAGTCCTGGTCAGAGAATAAAATGATTGTAGGTGGCAGGGAGATTGCATGAAAGCATTATATTAGAAGGGCACAGTAAATATATTCCTGTCCAAAAGAAGTTTAAAAGGTCAAGAAAGACTGTGCAGTCATGCAGCAGAGCAAAGACTTTTCTGGAAGGAAAGAGCTCACTCTTAAAATCTGGAAGCAATCTCCAAACTAGAGAACTGGAAAAATTGTACACTCTGGCATGCTAAATGCAAAACTATTGCAAGACAGGCCAGAATGAGTTCGTGGAACAGCTAGTTTAAGACATGAATGTTAATAACAAATCTTTTCCAGCCGTTTCAGAAACAGTGTGTCTGTTAGAAAGGTTGCAGGATCAAAAGGTAGTTGAGTTGTAAAAGGATTGCAGTGAAGATAAAGAAGCAGCAGAAAAGCTAAGTGAATATTTGCATCAGCAGTCAGTTATAGGTGTATAACCTATCACTTAAATTAACCTCAGTACGAAAGGAAAGGAAGACAGCAAATACAATGGTAGTTTTTAATAAGGACTCCTGGGGAATCTGAGAAACTACAGACTAGCAAGTCGTACTTTTGTACTAGGCAGATTAGTAGAAAACATAATAAACAACATAACTAGCAGTATACATGAATTAATGTGATTTAATAGGAGAGAATTAACATAGGTTTTGCAGGCAGTAATGGGTCTCAAAGCTGTTTCAGCACATGGAGGACTCACTAAACATTGGTTTATCACTAAGCTAGTTTAGTTACTGGGCTTGGATTTCAGAAAGACTTTTGACAATATACCTTTCTAAAAGTTCTTAGAGAAATTAGGTTGCTATGGGGCAAAAGGGAAGGCCCTCTGCAAGAGTAATAGCTGCCTAAAAGGTGGAAAAAAGGACAGGAAGAAATGGTCAGTCTTGAAAGGGCTGTGATGGGACCTGTGCTGCTGGGTATATTGACATATGAGCCAGAAAAGGTGACTGTAAACATAAGTATATGTAAGTTTTCTGACTTTACAAAATTATTTAGAGTAGTTAAAAATAAAATTGATCACAAAAAGCTGCAGAATTATATTGAACTGAATAACTGTTGACAGCTGCAAAGAAATGCGCTTGAGAAAAATAACCATGACACTAACTATTACTTAGTCAAAAGATGGATCTTAGATTTATTGTGGGTTGTTTTATGAAAATGTCATCTCAATACTCACTATAATTCAAAAAGAAAACAGAAGATTAAATACTATCAGGCAAGGAGTAGAAAGCCAGCCTTTAAATATTATTATAGTAACACATAAACTCAATCACATTCCTGTGTTCTGAGTTTTCATTGCCTCACCTCTAAGATATAGAAAATTCACAAACAACAGCAATGAGAATGATCAGAGGTATGGCATGGCTTTTAAGCAAGATGAACTTGGACCAAAGCAAATGTAATAATCCTGCAACAAGTTCAGAACAAAGCAAGTCAAGCTCTGTCTACCCGCACATCAAATAAACTCATTGCCAAAAAACTTTTTAGGTACTGAAGTACGAATAAGCTTGAAAGCAGATTAGAAGAAAAGAGAAAAAAAAAAATCAATTAAAGCTTCACAATGTAAAGATGCCGGTGCCGTGTCTTGCTCAGGAAGCGTCTAATCTGCAGTTCTCTGTGAGCAGAGAAGGTAACTAAAGAAATATTTCTTGTCTTCTTTTTATACTTATTAAATAACCAGAACTTAAGACCAAGGTAGACACTCTTTGTTTGAACCAAGTTCAGGTATTATAATGTTTTAATGTGTGCAGAGAATCAAACTGTGGAGGATGCATCTCAGAAAATATTGTGACAAGGTTTTCTATAATGAAAAATGGTAATTCCCACTGAAATCCATGCAGCATTTCTGGGAGCAGGAGCTACTCAGTAGGTCTACGCTGCCTGGCAGTCAAGCAACTTCACATGCTTTTATTACAGGTGACTGGTGAAAAGTTATTTAGGGATGTTTTTACACACACTTGTGCAGACTATTCCTTCTAGAAACATAGCAGTATTTCATAGAATCATAGAGTTATAGAATGGTTTATGATGGAAGGGACCTCAAAGATCATCTAGTTCCAACTCCCCCTGCCACGGGCAGTGACACCTTCCACTAGACCAGGCTGCTCAAAGCCCCATCCAGCCTGGCCTTGAACATTTCCAGGGAGGGGGCAGCCACAGCTTCTCTGGGAAACCTGTTCCAGCATTTCACCACCCTCACAGTAAAGAACTTCCTAATATCCAATCTAAACCTACCCTCATTCAGTTCAGAAACCTTACCCCTCATCCTATCACTACACTCCCTGCCCATCTTTCCTGTAGACCCCTTTAAACACTGGAAGGCTGCTATAAGGTCTCCCTGGAGCCTTCTCTTTTTGAGGTTGAACAACCCCAACTCTCTCAGCCTGTCCTCGTAGGAAAAGTGCTCCAGCCCCCCTGATCATCTTTGTGGCCCTCCTCTGCACCTCCTCGAGCAGGTCCATGTCTTTCTTCCGCTAGGGGCCCCAGACCTGGATGCAGTACTGCAGTTGGGGTCTCACCATAGCAGAGAAGAGGGGGAGAATCACCTCCCTCAACCTGTTGGCCACAGTTTGGCTAATACCACATCACTATTTTGACTATATTCAGTCTATTGTATTTAAACAGCTGCTGCCGTAATCCCTTCAAGCAAATATTTGCTGTTTGACACTCCTGCTTCTCATCAAATACCAAGATTGAGGTATATCTGCCACTAAACCTTCTTGTTTTTAAAATGATCCAGTAGAAAAATTATCAAGACTTATTTCTGTTAGCTTTTTAAAGCTACTTCTGCTGAAGATCAGTCATTTCTTAAAGGAAAAAGCCGCTTCTGTTTAACATATTTATCACTGATCTTGACAAAGGGATAGAATGCACCCTTGGTAAGTTTGCAGAAGACACCAAGTTAGGTGGGAGTGCTGATCTGCTTGAGGGTAAGGAGGTTCTACAGAGGGACTTGAATAGGCTGGATTAATGGGTCAAGGCAAACTGTATGAGCTTCAACAAGGTGCAGTGCAGGGGCCTGCACTTGGGTCACAACAACCTCATGCAACACTACAGGCTTGGGGAAGAGTGGCTGGAAAGCTGTCCAGCAGAAAAGGACCTGAGAGTGCTGATTGACAATTGGCTGAATATGAGCCAGCAGTGTGCCCAGGTGGCCAAAAAAGCCAATGGCATCCTGGCTTGTATTGGGAATACTGTGGCCAGCAGCAGCAGGGAGGTGATCGTCCCCCTCTACTCGGCACTGGTGAGGCCACACCTCAAGTACTGTGTTCAGTTTTGGGCACCTCAATACAAGAAAGACATTGAGGTGCTGGGGAAAGTGCAGAGAAGGGCAACAAAGCTGGTGAAAGGCCTGGAGAATAAGTCTAATGAAGAAGAGCGGCTGAGGGAACTGGGGCTATTTATTCTTAAGAAAAGGTGGCTGAGGGGAGACCTTATTGCTCTCTACAACTGCCTGAGAGGACACTGCGGAGAGGTAGGTGCTGGTCTCTTCTCACAGGTAATTAATGATATAACAAGAGGGAATGGACCCCGGCTGCACCAGGGTAGGTTTAGGCTTGACATCAGGAAAGCTTTTTTCACTGAAAGGGTTGTCAGGCATTGGAATAGGCTGCCCAGGGAGGTGGTTGAGTCACCATCCCTTAATAGGTTTAAAGGTCATTTAGATGTGGTGCTTGGAGATAATGTTTAGGGGTGTACTTGGTAGAGTAGGGTTGATGGTTGGACTCGATGATCTCAAGGGTCTTTTCCAACCTGAATGATTCTATGATTCTATGATTCTAAATACTCACTTTACATATTTGTTATCATTCCCAGCCCAAAGTCAATCTGGATCATAATCAGTTCACTTCTTTATTCAGCCATAGACAATTATTTAAATTCTATAAATGACAGCATTCTGTATGATGATTAAAACTCTTCATGGATGTGGAAGTCTCAGCCACAGACTGCAACATGGAAGTTATTGCAATGATTTAGTTTTATTCTCCTCATTACACTAGCCACAGTTTTAATCCTGTCATTGAGTGGCTAACTTCACCCAGACTGCAGGTTTTTCCCTTTCCCTTTTTTTATCCTCATTCACTGAGTTTCTCTCTCATGCCTTTGCTTTCTTCAGGAAGAGGGCCACATCATTAACTGTGGCTCTTGCACAAGGAAAGCATCATAGAGTGCATAGTTATTCCCAGAGACTGGAGCACAAATAGATAGTGTTCATAGGTGATCTCCTAAGTGCTCATAACTGTCCCACAGAGCTGGAGTGGCTTATCACATTTTCAGGTAAAAGTTTGATGATGAGAGAGCCCAGCAGTCTCTGAGAGATCTTGAAGGCTGAGGACAACTCACCCCTGAAGATGAGAGCTGTATGAGTGCTGTTGTTGGTCACCCTCTCAAGCATCCCCCATAACTGACACTGCAATTTTCTGACCTCAGTTTCAAAGTTCAGATCAAGGAATCAGGCCTGGGCTTAACTTTCTATTTCGTATTAGGCTTCTATAAATACACTGGCTTTACATATGTAGGTATTACAGTCATGCCAAATGCTTTCACAAAGAACAATATTCACTTCCACTGTTTTTCAACTCTTAAAAATGATTTTCTTTTGCTTTGTTTCATAAAGCAGTATATTTATTTTTAACATAACTACAACAATGGAACATATTCGTATTTATATAGCTCTGGTCTTTTGGAAGTATTTAATAATGAAAACACATGGAGCTCTAGCCTGATTTCAGTGACTGCCCAGTATTCATGCTTCCCTCCAGCCAAAGCAATGCCCAAGGGCCATCTGTTTACCTGCTGGGTGGAATACCTCCCTTGATACTGGGCTACTGACTTGGTGGGCCTTATTCTTTGAAATGTTTAATTACCTGCATTCTGTAGAGCAGTTGCATAAGGAACCAGTAAGAACAGCACACGCTGACTTCCAGAGAGTCATGCCTCGTGCCCAGGGTACTGCTATGAGATAACAAATGATAGGAGTGAATCAAACCTTTCACCCTTCTACTGTGACTTAGGCAGTGCTGGGACATCTGAGACACCAGCAGGTGGGATGAGAATCTCTTTCTCCAGCCGCTCTTTGAAGAACAGATTTCTCTCCACCTTTTGTCACAAACATTATTTACCAGGAGATTTCAACTAAATTAATATTCATCTATAGCTGTTTGTGACAGACAAATCAGTTTAAAAGGAAGGTGCTGTGGAGTTTGCTCTTTTCTGGAGGAGCATGCCAGCACCTTGCTACAACTGCTGCAGCCACTGCCGCACATTTTCCTTTGGGGACAGTGATGAGAAGAGCAGGGTGTTGTTGCTCATTACACTGATGACTTTCCAAGGGAGGGAAAAGCAAGAGATCCCTCAGTGACCTGGCACTGCAAATCCTCTGTCTAGAGCGTGTTTCCGGATTATGGCTGAAGCAGGCAAAGCTCCACTGTATAGGATCCAGCAAGGTTGATATCTTGGTTATAGATTACAGGTTATGCAACGAATGAAGCAATCCTAGTTGGCAATATTTTTGTGATATGAACTAAAATCTGGCTCTTGCGATGTGAAAGACCGCAGTGTAATACCGTGGTGTGACTTCTGGTTGCTTAGCTCTGTTTGGCAAAAGTATATAAACAGCTGTAAACAAATAGTTTTTCAAAATTGTCACCAGCAAATTGCCAGTACTCTGCCTCTTGCCATGAAAGCATCAAAAAGTATTTTAGATATTTATCAAAAAATAACCCCCTCTTTCATGACAGACAAATATAATTTTCTAAAGTGTTGATCTGTACTTTTACAAATTTATTGAATATATTTGGCATGCGAGTATTTATAGACATTCCATATATGCCTATAAACATGTTGTACAGAAGATATTTCAAACCTGAAATGTTTATGATACATATAACACTTATGTTGAGCTGATATGCAAATAATTTTTTAATGGAGGCAAATAATTCTGCATTGATCTCTACCTCTCTCAAAACAGTAGTGCCTCTTCACATAAAACTCTGGATATTGCTAACATCATCTCCTTATATCTTCCTTAGAGAAAATGTGAAAACTATCCTTCTAATCCCATAGGTCTTAAAAATTAATACCTGAAAATACTCACTGAGAAGTGTATTGAATTCTGGGGTAGGCCACTGTACTGCCTTTATTGAGCACGTGTTGGACCCAAAGACTTGATGATAGACACATGGAATCTGTGTGTCTGGGTGGGTAAATGATTTGAACGGTGACACTCAAACACACCCCCAAGCCCCGAGTATTCCTCACATCATTCAAAAAAGGTGTGAAAGAGGCAGTCTCACAGATGCGCACACAGCTTGAACTGTGAATTACAAACAGCAAAGATTTGCTACAAAACTCTTCAGAGCAATACTGATAAACTTTCCATACTTTTGATTGTTTGTTAGAAGTTGATTTGCCAGAGCCCTTACAAATCTTAAATAAGAATTTCCAGGGTTTTAAAGATAAACAGAGAATGTTCAAACAATTTATGAAAGAAAATTAACAAACTGCTTTAGTGTGGGCGATATCTCAAAAGGTGCTAGTTTCAAAAATACGAACATTTTTGTTGAACTCTAATTTCTACAACCCAAGTCAAAAAATTTTGAATTTGAAGACCTAGATTCTGGATTAATTTATCGAGCCGTTTACAGAAAAATAATAATTATCCTTATTTCTGACTACTTCCTGAGTGTCTCAGGCTGAAGCTGGTCCCGGGAATTTCTGTGGTAGAGGAAAACATTCTTCAATGATGTGTCCTGTGCTGGTGTTTTCTGTTCAGCCTCTGTGTCTGCAAGTAAATTAGCAAGTAATTTCTGTGGCAGATAGGCATCTGAATGTGGGGAGGAGAAGGAGGTGGAGGTGTGGAAGGGGTCCTTGAAGACTAAGACAGCTATAGATGTTGTAAGGCCATTTCTCCCATCACAGGTCTCATGGAAAGTTTAAGCAAACCAGCACCCCTCATAGAGGGGCAAAATAAAACTGTAAGAGAAGCTGGAGTGGGGCTGCCTCTGTCACCATGTTCCCGGCAGAAATTGCTGCCTCATGTTGCCCACAAATTTCCTAATAGAAGAGGGCTGGAAACAAAGGTGGCATTAACATCAGGCAAGTAGAAGCTCATACAGAAGCTTTTTATGTTCCACTGTCTCTGAGAATAGCTTTGTTTAATCGTATTATGGTAAACCCAGCATCAGGTCTTTCCCTTATGTTGTTTTGACAAGAGAAGGGAACTGGCATGAAGGCTGTATCTATGTTAGTGAATTAATGAGCAACAGGAGTGCTCTGAGGCCGTTGATGCCTGCCCTGGTCCTCAGCGTGACTTTGGCCTGGGCCAGCCAGCACTTTCTGAAACACCTCCTGAGCCTGGCTTTGGTGTTAGCACAGGATGGGTCCAGTCCTAAGAGAAAACGTGAAGTTGTTCCTCCACTTTTGTGTTCTCCAAAACATGACCCAAAACTCCAGAATTTTTTTGTCTGCCTCTGGTTCTCTGCCTGCCTTTTTTTGGTTTTGATCCCTGTCAGCGATTCTATTAAATAGCTAATATCCCCATAAGCATTCTGCAGAGGCCAGAAAGAAATGAGCTGTTAAATATCAGCCGTTAGGGTATAATTCTCTTAGATGCTTTATTCTGAATTTGCTGCAAGTCTGATGGATAACTAGCCACAAATTTATCTGTAAGTCCCATCTTACCGGTGCCTCTCAACAATATCTTCCTTGGGTCATTGCTTTTTCCTGCACTATCATCATTATTTCTTAAAAACTCCTTTGAATTCTATTTTCTTTTCTATTTCTTTCCCCCTCTTAAAAAGAACTATTCCAGCCTCATTTAAAGCTTCTGACCAGAGGTCAAGCTGCTTGCAGAGGCCTCAAACACACTTGGATTAGTCTCTTTGCAGCACCTGTGGGGAAGAAAGTGCAGGAGCTGGTGTCAGGCTCTGCAGGTAGGCTCTCAGCAGGAGGAACTGAGCACTGAGCAGCTGGTGGAGGTGGTACCATCCCAATTCAGTAAGCTGAAGTATGTGTGAGTGCTCGCTTATTGGCCTATTGCATTTGATCTCTGGATATGCTTCAGATTACTTTAGGAGGCCCTTGGGATGCCTGTGGAACAGGGACATGACTTAACATCTACTTGGTCAATTTTTTTACTTCAACTAGTAGGCCTGTGACTAACAAGATATTATTAAACATAAGATCTACAAATATTCAAATTAGTGAAATATACCTTGACAGGTATTCATACATTGTGTTCTCAAGCCACAAAAATATTAAGCAAATAACTTACAAAATTATATTTTCAAAGCCTCACCAAATTAATAAAAACAAAAACTCTCTGACTTTGAAGAGGACTAAACAACTTTACATTCTGTCTTATTCAGCAAGTAAATTTAATTTTGAAAGTAAAATAGGAAAGGCTGACCAAAATCATATTCAGGTTAATTCTCCTTCAGGGATGCTATAGCATTAGTTGAAATTGGTGTGCTGAAAACAAAATGAGCCAGTTATTTCTGTGTGCAAAGACCATCTCAGGTAATATCAGGCAGGGTGGGTACCAGTGCTGTAGCTGTGAGGCTTCACTGTCTCCACCAAGTGATACCGCCTGACATCAGTTTTTCCAGTGAGCAGGTTAGTCCATAGCTGTTTACCGTGAGAACTGCAGTTCTGTCCTCACAGAAAAGCAGTTCCTTGTCCTATGAACCATGATACTGCCACTGTTCTCATGTATTGCTGTAGAGGTATCTATTGACCAAGTCAAGTAAAAAGATAGTACCTGAAGAGTTACCATAATGTGCTACACTCATCACCAGACACCAGAATTTCAATAGCCCGCAGCTTTTGATGCTTTTAATTGGAAATCTCATAAATAATCCACTCTTTTTTAACAGATTTCAATTAATACTGAACAAAAAAATGTGAATACACTCTGTTACACTGCTGGTTGTGTGATGCTCATTCCTGAGGCTAGAAACTTCAGGAATGGTTGGTCTCCTCCCTTCCAGGGCACAGAGTCAAAAAGGAATTCAGCATATGGTCCTGTTGGTGAACACCACAACCCCAAAGCTGTATCATTCAATCTACATGAAGTTTAAGACACTAAGATTAGGATTCACAACAAACTCATAGGTGCGTACATCCCCGTAACTAAGAGGATATGCGATCCTAAGATTAAGACGGCAGCACCTGTGGTACTGAGTAGTAGATACCATCCCTGGGCTATGACAGGGAGGTACTCAAGTATCTTAACACAACATTGGGCAAGGAGTTACTGAGAAAGTGGTATTCAGAGCTTGAAAACATTTCCTGGACTTAATACTTAAAATTCATCTTTGATATGCACAAATAATAGTTTCCTTTGAAGGAGTATCTGAAGTGCATCTAAGGGCCTGTGTGAATCCTGTCCTATGTATATAAACCTATTCTTTAAACACATGTTTCGTTTTAAATCTTAACTTGAATTTTCAGGCTCCAGAACTAAGCTGCTCCTTTTATCCAAGATGTAATACAACAGTTTCTGGTTGCAAAAATTAATATCTTCTTAGAAACATACTAAAAGCAAAGTCATCACATAAAGCAAGGTTAAATTAAGACAGCAATCTGTCTGGCAGGTAAAAGGCTGCTGCTTTATTTACTAAGCCTTATAATCTTTTGACTTGCAGTTCACTGCCAAAGAAGATTATGGAAGAACTACAGCCCATATCCAAGTGTTACAAGTCTATATTTAGTATCACATTGAACTCCTATAATAAAAGTTGAAAAAGATTGCTAAGTATAAAAGATTACCAAGTAGGTTGATAGACAAGGAATAGAGCTGCATTTTGGAAGCTGTGAAAAAGCAAGTTGCGCATTTATCAGTATTAACACAGACCCTTTCCTAGCTCTTTCGCATCATGGTTCAACTCAGTGCCATGTCTGAGGTGTCTGAACTAAATTAACATCAGAGGGTACTGCTCAAATGATTTAAATGCAGATTTGGATTTTCAAAATTTGATAACAGAACATGTTTAACAACCTATTTTTATTCATTAATTAATAATTAACTTGATTGGTATACACTCATGGGGTCTTCGTGGGCTTCTTCAGTAGCTTTTTGACTGTCCTCAGGAGGCAGCCTGAGTGCCCTGTTGCCTCCATGCAAATCAGAGTGATTAAAATACACTTGTGTGAGAAGAGCTGAAAAAGGGTGGAAATCTAGCCTACAATATTTTCTCTGTAAAAGCATAAGTAAACAAATTATAACTGAAATAATTACAGAAATTTAAAAATCGAAAATTTCTTAGGATTATTGTTAATATGCAGCTACTCACATGGGTTTGAAGAACTGTGATTGTCTCATGAGGAATGCATCCAGTTAAAACTAATCCAAATGGCTTAAATATTCAGACTTTGCTATCAGAAGTTTCACAAGGAGTTTCTGATCTGCAGTACAAAATGCTCTATAATATTGATAAATAATTAAAAGCACACAAAAGCAAACAGCAAGCTGTACCATGGTAAGTTATAAAGAGAAAGGTAGCTAATACAGTAAAATGTGTTGCGTCAAACAATTTTCCCTAAGATTGCAGGAGAATCAAATAGATCACAGGTTCATAACAATGCATCTTCCCATCTTGATACCTCTGGAACATTGGTTTTAACAGCAGGAAGCCCTGTCAGAATAAATATCTGCTGCATGCACGAAAAAATTGACACTATCTAAGTGCACACATATAGGAATGACTCCTGTGTAACACTTTGGTTGAAGACTGATTTGCTCTTTTGCTTGCAAGTATCAGACGAGGGAATATTTGCCACTTCAATCAAGAGTGTCAGAAATTTAATTCCCTCATCTCGTCCTATTCTCCACTCAATCTTGAGTGAATAGAAATCTTAGCTATGAAACCAAAGTAAAGGATGGGAGGTAAATCCTGAGGCGAGGCTGCCAGGCAGTGCCATCTAGGGGTAAGCCATCAGGACAGTGTCTTCTGCATTATTCAAGCAAAAGAGACCAGACCTATAGTTGCTGTAGGGGCAACAAGCCATAGCACTTGTACCCCCTAAACCTATTCTGGTTTTTCAGCTCTGTAAGATGGCCTAAAAAGACACAAAACATCACTTAAGTCCTTAAAGCCTCATGTCTGTGACAACATCTCCACGAAGTCCTATAAAAATCTCTGTAGTACGTTAGTGGGATTATTAATAATGCTGCTGGTTTATGTTTTAAGTTCTTTGCTTTTTTTCTTTTAAATTATTCTTCCGTAATAAAACTGTGGTTTGATTAATGCATCTAATAGATACATTATTTTTGGTAAAAATGTGTATTACTGGCCATACAGGTAGAAAAACAATAAAATAAGAGATCTAGTAGGACATTCAGAAACTAAGTGATGGCAAAGATCCCAGACAGTCACCAGAGGTTATCTGTCTGTCTATTTATGCACCTGACTGCCTCAAAAATGGGTTCAATATTTGGGGTACAATCCTGCGACATCATGAGGTAAAATGATGGGCTTTCTAGTCATTTGATCACAGCAGCAAGCAGGAGCTCAACTCAAAGATGAGGTAAATGTAAAAGTTGCAGTCCTTTCAGACGCTTCATTGCCTCTCCTGGAAAGGATGCTCTTCAACGAGACCTAAATCCGAGCAGCTCTGCTCAGATGTGATGTGGAGGAAGATGGTAAAATATTAATTCTTCACAATGTGAAGCTTCTTTAGGCAGGCGGGTGAGTACTGTGGTGTGTGCTGGGAGAAGAAAAGTTATTGCAGTAATCAAGACCTGGTGCAGCTACCTACTCTATTACTTAATTTGCAACATAAATAACATGTAAGCTGCAAAGATGCTGACATGTTTAATGCAAAAAATTACTCTCCTTTGGGTCTACTCTGGCACAGCTATACAAGCCCTAGCCAAAACAATGGTACTTTCACTTGAGAAAGCATGTCAAGATACAGAAAAGATCAATGCCCAAGGGAGTCTTTGATCTTGACACAATAGAGAGGCTAGAAAAAAGAAAGGTTGCAATCTCCTCCTTGTAACAATGAATTGACATAAGAAGAGATTAAGTAAGAGGCCAAGATTATACAGGAAAGCCTATGTCAGAGCCAAGAAACAAACCAAAATAAGACAGCAAAACAAAATAGTCTCAGCAGATTGGAGAATTCAGACCAGAACCCAAGGCCCATTTTTTTATGGAAGGTAAATTAAGCACTGGAACAGCTGACTGATGTGTGTTTTGGATTCACTGTCACATTTGAATGTATCACACTTGAATGGGAAGTCTTTCGTAGATGCTGTGACTCCACAGGAAGCTACTGGCCAGGTGCAAATATCACTTGGTGATTTGCAGAGTAATGTAAGCGTCTACCCTCTGTTGCTCTGCACTTTGAGAAAGTCTCTAGCCTGTGCTTTGCAGGAGCACCTGCCAATGTATCATGATTGCTGTATCTGACCTTAGCATTTAGGAATCATGAGTCCCTCCCCTGTCACAACATGTCTGGATGCCTCTTCCCAGAATATTAAACATGCTAAAAATCAGTCCATTACCAAGCAGCCTAATGATGGATTAGATACTCACTGCTGAAAACCTTGGCCAGTTCTTGCAGCAGACAGAAGTGACCACAGCTACCCTCACTTTACTTCTAGAGACTGGTGCTGCACTGTCTTGGCACTGCTCCAGTCCTCATGTGAATGTAACTGCTGCCTGTGATGCCATGTCAGAAGAACAGACTGAGAGCTTTTTGCAGATCCCTGCTTTGTACTGCTATAAACAACTAGAGAAGATGCAGGGGAGCTTTGAACAGAATAGCTGATCTTTTGGAAAAAAGAAGATCTATTAGGGCCAGCCTGTGCACGACATTCGCTTGCCAGGCATACACAGTGGTGCCCAGAGTCTGCTGCTCCTGCCGTAGCAGCCCATGCTGCCACAGTGAAGCTTCTTCCACCTTGGCTCATTGCCTTTTTTCACTCCAAATCCTTGCTGGCTAGGAGTCTGTCTTGGCATTAGTGTGTGGAAATCTGTGGCCTGTGATACACAGAAGCTCAATGAGGTTATCAAGCGGTCCCTGCCTGCGTTAAAGTCCATTATTCTAAGCTACTAGGTCCTCTCCCTTCCCCCAGCCTGAACTCCTGCATCACAAGAACAAAGCCTACAATGCGTAAGTAATTGTAACTCCAGCTTGTGTGTTTTGGCTACTTTTCACAACACAAAATTGTACTGACTGATTGATTACAGACGTTAACTGTAATTCTACTATGCTTTCCAAATCACAGTAAATGCTGAGCAGCATAATATTATTGAGTATACAGTTATAGGTGGTGTGCTTTTTCTACCTAGCTTCTGACTTAGGTGATAAAAGGTGTAGGGAAAAATCAATGAAAAACATAGAGAGGCCTGTTTGAATTCAGAGGCAGCCAGTTTGTGAAAGCAGCCAACCTTGGCTTCTGAAAGAAGTCAACTTTGGAATACCTTTTTTTTACTGTGGTTGTCAGACTAAAGAAACATCCCTCAGAGCAATAAAAAGAAGGAGTTAGAATTTTCATTCCCTCGTCTGGGGCAAGGATTCCCTGACAGGTTCATCAGGGCTGGTGACCCATGTGAAGAACATGTGCAGAGAAAGAACACAAGAGCTGTCACCTAGCACGAGCCCTTCTGATGGCTCTTTGAAAGCTTGTGGGGAATTGCAGCAGCCTGAATCTTTAACGTTGAATTAACACCATCCTCACTGCCAGGTGATTACCTGCGCTTCTGAAATGCATGTGAAGACCCTCTCCCTCGTGAAGACTCTCTCCCTCCTCTGTTAGAGGTAACACAAATTCAACAAGGAATGATAGCAAAAAAAAAAAAAAACCAACACAAAAGAAGGAAAACTTCTGTTTAGGTTAAAGGTGATGGCAGCAGCTCTCCTGGTTACATCCCAAGTCACTCGATGGGCTAACTGAAGGAATCTGACTCCTGTAGTGGGGAAAAAGAGATAAATAAGGAGATGCTTTGTTAACTTAATTTTGAATTTTTAGCATTTTAACTTGCAACATGTAGAAAAGATAACATTATTAGCAGTTAGGTGTGTAGGAGGACTGTGCATTTCAGGTTGGAGAATCTGTCGTACAATAATTGAAAAACGAAATCAAATCAGTCTTAATGGGCTTGAAAGCTTATTTACTAAAGAGATTTGTTTTTAATACAAACTTAAGAGCTCTGAAACTTTAACTTAGTTGAGCAAGCCTTAAAGCTCAACTCTCTCACCGTAGTGTTAGTCTTAAGAGTTTAGGTCCATCTTTTTCAGGGAATGAGAAAGGGAAGTTCACAGCTGGATAATGAAAGTGTTAAAGGCCTTAGCACAATAACAAAACCAGGATTAGAGGAAACACTAACAGTATCAACCAAAAAGTCCCAGCAGCCACACGGACATAGGGGAAAGAAGATCTTCATTTTTAAATCCTGCATCTCTAGATATGACTAACCCACAGAACTTAGGAATGTCTCCTCCCTGCCCCATCTGCCCCCAGATGTCATGGCACCATGCAGAAGCAAGCCTGGATGTATATTTAACCCTTCAGATCCTCTTCCTCAATCCCCATGGGTTCGAAATTCAGACAAAACCTAAGTCAGGACACACATGTGCAGCCCCTCAGGCAGGATGAGCAGGAGATGCGCACTAGGGGCAATACTGCCTTGCATATCTGCCACACATCTGCTTTGCTGACATGGCAAAGTTCTCCTGCCCGGGCGGCCACCTCTTTACATATTCCTTTAAAGTAGATCCTCATTTCTAGCCTGATCACTGAGAGTTTAGAATAATTTAAAGCTAAATAATGCCATCCTGGCATACCAGGGCTAGGGAGCAATCTCCCTGCCCCAGTGATTAAGACAGCTTTGTTGGGGTTACAGGATCTGAAAAGCATGAGACCATGTCTTCTGCTGTGGTCCCTGTTCCCAAGCTGACCTTGGTATCTCTGTTAGGCACTTCACTATGCCATCTGCACACTGGATGGGCTCACACCTCTAGCAGAAACACTCTTCATGTTACAAAGGCATGCTTGGGAATTGTACGAATACGTGTACCCTGCTTCTGTATAAAAGAAAGTCCTGTCACTATATGGGTAAACTAGAATTTGTTTCAAGAAAGACGGAAGACCTTGACATTCAGAGTCTATCATTAAAGCAATTAAAAAACTCCACTAAACAGTAGGAGTGGTGCCATGACCACTACCTCTAATCACCACCTTCAGGACTGCATACCCGCCAGGAATGTCTCCATTTTAACACAGTCCAGAATGAAAGAATTTCAAGAGCTCCTTCAATAGAATCAGTTATGCCAGTTAATACATGTATTTGTTGTCACTTCTTGCTCTGACATGGCATTTGTTGAATGAATTTGCAATCACAGTGGCATTGCACAGAGCTTTTGCCGATTTCAAACCTTGCACTCTAATGTTACAGTACTGTGTATACAATGAGTAGTTTAGAAAGGAGAGTAAAAAATCCTTTCATTCCTGTCTTATAATATGAAGATCTAGGAAACATTTCATTAAATCATAGGAAGGGCGCATTTAAAATTTATAGAAAATATACCGAGATATTTACCTAAGTTATATCTAGACATTTACATATGCATGCATAAAAATTTATCAGAGATGATTATATTATTTATAAACTTTACAGAATTGTGTGTTATGTATTACAGAATAGATAACATATTACTACATAACATATATGTACGTGTACTTCTCTATATATTAAACCAAACCCTGCCATGACTCAGGCAAGATGTGACCTATGATTCAGATTTCCTCATACATATCTACTTTGATGTTTTGAACACTGAAAAGTGAAGTCTGCAGTAGTGGCTTCTGTTGGATGCAGGAAGATTGTTTGGACTTTGTGCCTGGCTCAGGATTACCCTACCTTGCATATTCTGCTGATGTGCAAAAGTACTGCATAAAACATCAAATTCAACAAAAAGGCCATGCCTGGGACATTGCAAAAATAGATGTAGAAACAAATGCTCAAAGTATTCTCAAGAAGTTGCACATGAGTGTCTCTGGTAATAATAAAGTACTGTGAACTATTTTCTGACTTGGTATCAACGCAGTTCTTGTGAACACTGAGGCAGAGCAAGGGCCACTTGTGCAGTCTACATTCCTTCAGTGTTTTGGAAGCAATGTAGCATTGTCTTAGAGCAAAGTTCTGCTTTGAGTGATGACACAGCTTCTATCTATAGAGCAAGGATGATATGTATTTTTTATTTAGTTTCAAATGTGTATTGCATTTGTGTATTGCACACAGGACAGTGGGGTTAGAAATCCCTGCTGCCAACATGAATATGCTATGTTAGGTGGTGTCTAGCAGCCATAGTAAGAGCAAATCTGTGCCCTATAGATCTTACATTCAAATAATAGCTCTAAAAGCAAGAATGCATCATTGCAGTAAACCAGTCTGATATTATGCTTAATACATGCTGAAGATCCATATCCCATAACAGTGCACTCATCTCAGTGTCAAACCCATCATTTCTGCATGAGCTATGGTATAACTTTTAGAAATATATTCCACCCTGAATTAAGCCTTCCGGTGATGTTAATGGCTGTAATAGATAGAGAGGAAAAAACATAGACTTTGTTTCTAGCCTTAGTTAATTCATATTTTATTTCTGATCACTGAATCTCACTGAGTCCTACTCTCCTGAACAGAAGACTTGTTTACTATCAAACTTCTATTCCCTGTATAGATGTCTGCAGACAGAAAGCAAGTCACTTCATTTCTCTTGGATAAACATCCTAAGACTGTCTCTTATTCAGGCACATGTGCCACACAGGAAATAATTTTGCAACACTTACAATTTTCACCATGTAAGGACTATGTAAGGACACCACAGTGGACACCATGTCAGTATTGGTCCTGTTACTGGCATGCATAGATGTGAAACCATCCCCATAGTCTTCTGAGAGATTGTCTTGCTGGTAAAATCAAGTGTTTCTCAGCTAGAGCCTTGCATGGGGAGCTCATGTTCAAGTAGTGTCCACCAGCACCATTATCAGGCAGAGTGGAAATCAGATGGGCAGCAATGGAAACAGAGCTAATGGGAAGTTGAAACTATTGCTCATAAAGTATCACCAAGATTCGATTACATCTTCTGAGTCCAGGCTTTCTTCTATATCCACCAGCTACCACTTCTCAAATGAACATCTGTACCATCAAACTGCTATGTAGTTTGGCATGACAGACTGGTCTTTTCGCTTCCACTCTCTGTGGAATAATGTTGGGGTTTTTTACTCTAAAAGACAGATCCTAAATTTATTAAAATAAGGTGTGTTCTAATTAGGCTATGAGGCACTCTACAAAACCACTTGGACTTCCTATTGCTCTATCCTATAATCTAATCTCTCACATCCAAGTTTTGGAGGTGGTTTTTTGACTCCTTGATTGTGTGTGATACGGAAACAGGAGAAAATGGGGTTTGAGTTGGGTTTTTTTGTGTTGTCAAGGTATGAAAAAGTAAAAATGTAAACACTTGTCTCCCATCTCTGTTCCCTGAGCAGAGCTGTGGGGGCAGTCTTTCATGTTTTTCTGTGATTTGGAGAACATGAAAACAGCCATATCTCAAGCTTTCTTCCTTTTCCTTTCTTAATCATATTTGTATCTGCTCTGCAGGCCTTAGAGACATACCATGAATGCTGACACTAACTTTGTAACATACAAATTAACATTTGTCTGACATCCTGTTAATCTGCAATGATAATCAACTGCAGTCTTTTGATCTAGTAAGGGTTGAAGGGAGATTAGCACAGGACGGACATCCCTTTTAATTGATTAAAATGATAAGCGGAGAAAAGCGAGCTGCTTCCAAAATCCTACAGCTCAGTGGCCAGAAGAGTGTACACAGTATATTTTCTAAATCCCCCAGCACCTAAGCAGCTTTGACTAAGATCCTCCATGCATATTACTTCTCACATTGGAAATACAAGAGGGTGCAGGTCTTGTATTTGCAGATCAAGAGGTGTAATGATTCTACAGTAGTTTTGTGTTCTCCTACAGGGAAAACATCAGACGAAGTATGTGTAACAGATTAAAAGATCAGACAGCTGCTGTAGGTTTGCATGTCAGAAAATCAGCTTTGGTTGTTCAGGTATCAGAGAAAAGAAGGATGATTTATTTGCATGTCTGTATTTAAAACACACGTGCATTAGGACAAACGATTAAAATTATGTGCCAGGGAAAGTACATTCTCAGTAGCATCAGTAAGAATTACCCTTTTAGACAATTATCCCTTTCAAAACTGTATAGTAAATTTTACAATACACAAAGGAAAAAGAATTCCAGCCTTGTTTTAAAGCATTTATATTTGCTGCCTGCTGAACAGAAACATACAAAAACCTAGAACAAATGCAAACCTATTGTACTTCAGACACTCCCGAGAAAATGGCTAGTGTGTATCTTTAACATAAAGCTATAGGAGAGAAAATTTAATTAGGGAGCACCCTGGTGGTCAATTAGTGAAAGGAAAAAGTTAAATCTGATTATGTGTGCACGACTACGACAGCAGCCATCAAAGTTATTGCCCAGACAGTAAAAGAAACATTTTAGGACTGTTATTGTTCTGTGTGCCTCACTGACTGTTGCCATATAATATGTACCTTCAGGAGGTGTTGCAATATGCAAGCAAGTGCACATTTACACACCACAGTGAAGAGGGAAGAACAAAACCCTAGACCAATAGATTGACAAATTTGGTACTGTTTTGTATTGTGGTGTGTGTGGTTACTCCAGAAATAATGGATCCATTGCAGACTGAGTCTTTGTGCTTTTCTACTTGCTCAGCTATCTGCTACCCTTCTGGCTCAGTTCACACTGGATGGGTTTTTTTCCCTGTGGAATTTAGAAAGAGTGGGGGGAGGACTCCCTGTGAGAAGCACTACGCAAATACACACCCACACAAATGCACACCCCGAAGTGTAACTTTTGAGTCTGCAATTCAAAAATTACACAATGGGTAATTTTTACACAAAGGGTAGACACAGCGATGCATCTGTGAATATTGAGATGTGGGTCACTGTGAACCTCATGAAGTTCGACAATCCCAAGTGCAAGGTCCTGCATCTGGGTCAGGGCAATCCCAAGCACAGATACAGGCTGGGCGATGAGTGGATCGAGTGCAGCCCTGTGGAGAAGGACTTGGGGCTGCTGGAGGATGAAAAGCTGGATATGACCCAGCAGTGTGTGCTCACAGCTCAGAATGCCAATTGCATCCTGGGCTGCATAAAGAGAAGTGTGACCAGCAGGCTGAGAGAGGGGATTCTTCCCCTCTATTCTGCTCTCTTGAGACCCCACCTGCAGTACTGCATCCAGCTCTGGAGTCTTCAGCACAGAAAAGACATGGATCTGTTGGAGCAGGTCCAGAGGACAGCTACAAAAATGGTCAGAGGGATGGAACACTTCTCCTATGAGGACAGGCTGAGAGAGTTGGGGTTGTTCAGCCTGGAGAAGAGAAGGCTTATAGCGACCTTCCAGTACTTAAAGGGGGCCTACAGGAAAGGTGGGGAGGGACTCTTTATAAGGGAATGTGGTGATAGGACAAGGGGGTAACAGCTTTAAACTGAAAGAGGGTAGATTTAGACTAGCTATTAGGAAGAAATTCTTTACTGTGAGAGTGGTGAGACACTGGCACAGGCTGCCCAGAGAAGCTGTGGCTGCCCCCTCCCTGGGAGTGTTCAAGGCCAGGTTGGATGGGGCTTTGAGCAACCTGATCTAGTGGAAGGTGCCCCTGCCCATGGCAGGGCAGTTGGAACTAGACGATCTTTGAGGTCCATTCCCACTCAAACCATTCTACGATTCTATGATAATGAGAGTATTTGACAGAGTAACAGGCAAAAATCTTTGTTGTTGTCAAGGATTTTGTTTTCTTTGAAAGAATCAACTCAAAGAAGAGCTTAAAGGAAAGATGTGAAGGAGGAAAACTAAGTGGATCTGCTGTATTTATGGGTACTGTGAGAGGTAGATCTAATAAGACTACACTATCCCGTTCTTGGAAGTCAACTGTTGATGTGTGACATGATCAGGAAAAGGGAGCTGCACAAGAATGGATCTTCAAAGCATCAGGCTAGGATGGTGACCACTGGGAGCTGCTGTGAGCAGGCTGAGATTGCCTCTGCCAGTGTAGCTAGAGAAAAAAGATATTAAATTAATCAGTCATGGACACCAGAAGTCTGGGGAAGAATTACAGCCATGTGGGTGAGCCACGAAAGAGACAGATCGCCCCAGAGAAAGAACCTTGGATACAGTCTGAACAGGACAGTTAAGTTAGGGCCAAGGTAACTTCTCACCGGTAGATCATAGGATCATAGAATCATTTAGGTTGGAAAAGACCTTTAAGATCATCAAGTCCAACCACTGACCTAACACTGCCAAATCCACCACTAAACCATGCCATCCACTGGTCTTTTAAATACCTCCAGGGATGGTGACTCCACCACCTCCCTGGGCAGCCTGTTCCAATGCTTGACAACTCTTTCAGTGAAGAAATTTTTCCTAATCTAAACCTCCCCTGGTGCAACTTGAGGCTTTCCTCTCATCCTGTCACTTGATACTCAGGAGAAGATTGCAGCATCCACCTTGCTACAACCTCCTTTCAGGTAGTTATAGAGGTCGATAAGGTCTCCCCTGAGTCTCCTTTCCTCATAAGAGTTGTGCTCTAGATCCCTCACCAGCATCATGGCCCTTCTTTGGACCTGCTCCAGTGCCATGATGTCTTTCTTGTAGTGAGGGGCATGATGCAAGAAACAAGTAACATGAGCAGTGGTGTCTGTAGGGATCCCTCAAGAAAATAATAAAAAAGATGGGAAACTGAAATTCAAAGGTCTCTTTCAGCTATGTTGGCTTTGACAAGACATCTTGGTATCTGGAGAGACATACCAGAGACATAGGTGGAGTTTTTAATTGATATTCCATAAAACACTGGATCTATAAACTCTGTTGATGGAGAAAGCAGCTAAATGTGTGTAAGATCGTAATAAGATGAAGAGGGAAAAGAGGAAAGACCAAGGCATGGAGCCTTGTGGGGATATTTCTCTCTAAAGCTACAGTGAAGGAAGACCAAACAGATCACAGATTTCTAAACATGCCTGCAGGCATGATGTCCTAGGAACTTAATTCCAGACTGTGTATGCCCTTAAGCAGCAGTATTCACACTGTTGATGCAGCACACTTAAATCTTGTGCACAGCAGCATCTTTATGAATCTCTGAGTTAGTTCTCATTCCATTTCATGCACCCTTGACTTGCTTTTAGTGTAGTAAGTTCTCCAGCCACTGAGGCTGGCATTCTCATTATTCTCTGCATCTGCAGATCTTCTTGGCCATCACCTCTCCATGTTATGCACACTCTGGATCATAATCAGTCTATGTGGACTGCTATATCAGCAAACGATGTGCTATCTATGGATACCATGAATTAACATTTTTACAATGTATAAATGAATATGGGCTTGCCTTTATCACTCTGCACTGAACACTAAGCCATTCATTTTGTAGCTTACATTTCAGACTGCATACATGTGGCACAGAATGGGCTTTAGTTTATCTCATATGTTTTCGGAGTAACGCTGAAATACAGGCTTTTCCTTACAAACCCTTTCTTCTCGAAAGAAAGAGTCAGGTTGTTGACAATGGTCTTAAGCAAACCATGTGCTTTCTCCACTAGTTAGATCTGTTGCTGTTTATCACAGCATTATTCATCCTTCAGACTATTCAGCAATTATTTTATCCAATTGTTTTTTAATACATTATCATGTATTCACGGGATGTTATATTTAATAGCTAACTAAAATCTACCTACTTCATCTCCTGCCTTTGCATAACCTACTAATTTTGTAACAGTCTTAGAGCACCAGCTGTTCAATATCCGATTATGCTGTTTATTGTTTATAATTCCATATTACTTACACATTCAGATTTTTTTTCTCTCAATATTTGCTCCGCTGATGACATCTAGACTTCATTTTATCAATATCTGGTTTAACCAAGCTTGTAATACTTCATAATTTATCAAACTGCTGTCTTTAAATATCAGCATCCACGTTGCCATCAATTTTATCTTTTTATTTACCAGTAAGCATCTATGATACTTAAAATGTCTCCATGTACTAGTTGTAAAAGACTTTCTGACTTCTCCCAACTTTTTGGCTAGATTTACCTCAATATATCTTTAATTTTTTCCTTTCCTATAAATCTTTTCTTGTTGTATATGCTGTTACACAACTGTCCCTTACCTAATTTCAAGTTTCTTAATGCTGGACATGGTCCAACTCACTAATGATCTTCAGTAGCTCCTGTATTCTTATTTGTGGTAACTTAGTGTCTGAGTTGTCTTGATGCTTGAATATAAAATGCCGAGAAGCTCTTGGCACTTCTTAGATTGTGTGCTGCGGAGAGTAGGTAAGAACCATGAGTGGGCTTTGCTCAATTATTTGTGTTCAGTCCTAAGATGAAGACATTACTATTATTTACATTTTGCAGGATTTCAGTTCTTATTCTGCTAACTGGACTGGGATGCTTGTGGCTGACCTTTTTGGTTTTTTTACCCCCAATGGTGTTTCTGTTAAAAACCACATCTGTCCACTTGTGTAATTCAGTCTGTCTTGTTGCTGCAGCTGCTTAATTAGGGGTTGCATCTTCACAATAAACTACATTGGCAGAATTAATTTATCAGAATTTCATTTACTGAGGAGAACTAGGATGGGAATTTCAGTTGAATCGTTTATGATTTCATCTCCTTGACAGATGTTCATAAATATCTATGTCTGAACTGGAAATAATGTTATATTCTTATTGCCTGCTTCCAGACATGGTTCTTAATCTGCATATACATGTCAAGAAAGCCAATGGTTTTGGTTTGTTTGAAATCTTCCATTTTGTTATGGATATCTAAATATTAAAGTGAACATTTGTTCTACCTTCCCCCAAACTAGAAGCCCAGGGTTTCTTTCCTCTTAATCAAACACCACACTGTTTACCGTAAGATTTAACTGTAGGTGAAAAATTCATTAGGTTGCCTCATTTGTGTAAGTGTTGCCTGTCTGTGACTGCAAGGCTCCAGGAATAGCTCAGGCTGTAGAGCTTTCCTGTATGTCCTCACCAGGACTCCAGGAGCTATCAAGCATCATGCATACCCCTGTGGGCTCCCTTTGAGATGCTGGGACAGAGACTGAACATTTAAATACACTGGCAGAAGAGGATAAGCAACAATTTAACATAACTAAAATAAATATTAATGCCTCTTAAAGCTTGCCATTTTATTTCATATGGCTTACCTTGCAGTAGAAGCTATTAATTAAGGCAATGGTATTTCAGAAAGTGGTTTTAGATAATGATGCAAAATATTTGCTATCCGGTTACTGTCATTTAATCCAGTGACTATCTAGTGTAATATACACAGAAAAATCCAGGAAGAAGAGGTCTTTGGACTCTGTCATCTTGGCTGAATACATCACCACTAGATAATACAGCCACACTTCATTTCTCTTGCTTTATTAAGTGTGTAGTGACTCATCTTCAAGGGATATTAGAGAAGGTGCCTTTCCTTAAAGTGACTGCAGTCAGTGTGCACACTTTGGATTCAAATCCCTCCAACAGGGAAAACTTGAACTGAGTTTCTTCTGGCTCTAACTGTTTGGATACTGGCAAAAGATATATTGGACCTGCTCCAGTAAACTTTAAAAATTAACATATGAGCAAATTTTAGCTATGTGTACATAATTTTTCTTATCTTAAACTTTAACCATCTCTCTGACTAACCTTTGGCTTTCTCTGGTGCTTAGGAACTCATAGATCTTCAGACCAAGAGGTTCTAAAACATGTGGGAGGTAGTTTAGGCACCAGGGACTGAGATGAGTCTGGGATGACTCAAGAGGTTCCTGGGGACTTGCAGGACTCTTGTGAGTCAGGCTCTGCTGTGAATGAGAAGTCTGTCTTGTTCTCTAGCCTGGCAGAGTTGCTAAAATTCTGCCAAATTTAGGCAAAGCGTAGGTATAGGTATAATGTAGGTCCTTGCCCAAAAGATCTAATATAGCACACTCTTATCTCCTGACTCACTCCGTGGATCTGACACAATTAAGGCATTTACAGTGACACTTCCCTAAATTGGGGATGCTGGTGACCTGGAAAGGTTGAGGTTCTTGCACTGTTACTCAACACCCCACTCAGAAAGCATTTGCATTCTTTAATTTCTAGCTAAGCTTTTTATGTAAACGTGACTAAGCAGTACAGCAGGGCAAGGAACTCTTTTGCTGGTCTCTAGAACAATATTTATAAGAATTAACATTACTTTCATTTAAAATATTCTAATGACAAGACTAACCTTTATAGTAGCAATACAATATAATATGTTATGACCACAAATCCAGATAACCTATTACTTAAGGAAAAGCAGCATAAACATTTAGATACGAGCAGTAATTTCTAAGGGTCATTTATAATTGGAAAGGATATGAGGTTTAGTGAGCTGGATTGTTATTTTTGCCAGTGTCTGGCACTGAGCAATTTCTGCAGGGTTTACTGTTATGTGCAATCCCTCTTTTTCTGAGAAATGCTGGAAGAACTGTTCCACAAAGGAAAAGTCCAAGGGTGAAATCTTTTTCACTCCATAAGCTGATCTGCACAGGAGATGTTTTGAGAATTTTCTGGGATAAGGAAGGCTTGCTGGACACCCATTCCTGTTGCAGGGGAGCATGGTCAGCTTTCCTGGCAATCACATCAGGATTGCCCCCAATCATCCCCTCATTCCCACCGTCAGGAGGATGCTGTCTCTCTCTTCATATCAGCACAAAAGCTCAGGATGACCACAAAAGCTTCAGGGATGTGGTAGCAGCGTGGCTAAAGGGCAATCACCTTAGCAGCCCTTGCTCTGCCTTCCTGCCCGTGTATCTCACACTTACTAAGACAAAGAATGGATCTTCATTTTGTGCTATGATCATATTTCTGGGGCATTATGTTACTTAATGGCCATTACTTACCCCACACCATATTCTTGATGAAGAGCTCTGAATAGTTCCCATCTGTAAAGTGATATTCCATGATTTTTATTTTTCAGCGCTGTTTCTGAATGTGAGACTCCTGTCTGCTTTTACCTGTATTAATAAGTTGATTACTTCCTTTTAAATGCTGTGGCCCACTGGCATTTTGTTTGCCATGTAATTCTCAACAATTATGTCAGCACATCCCGTTGTCTGAAGGTGTGTCATAGATTATCTAGATGTTGCAAAGCAGACAGACTGTTTTCTGATAGGTAGGACTCTCAAGCTTTGTTTTCTTTGATGTATTTTTTCCTTTTAAAATCCAAACTAGGCCTCACTTCTCACTGACTGAAACATTTAATAGATGCTTTTGAAATGTGTTTTTTCATCAATACTCTTGCACACCATTAATTTCCACTTCTGTGATATCTTTTTTTTCTATTTTTACTGCATGAAAAGAAGAAAACTGTCTCTCCTGTTCCTCCCCATCAGACTTGCTGACATTTTCACTAAAGGACTTTTTATTTATGTTAGGTATGTGGTTGTATCAGGAGGCATGTGCACATGCTGTCATCTGACATTTTTGGACAGTGTTACTGACCATATATAGTAGTAAAAGATGGAAACAGTTTACCTGGCAGAGCCCTATAGTGTATCTCCAAATAGCCCAGTCAGCCAAGGGCTCCCAGCCTAGTGGGTGCCCCTGTGTGTTCAGGAGTAACAGTGAGACAGCAGTCCCACCTTCGGAGAGAAGGAAGGAGGGAATGGTATTAAGTAGGGTTGACAATAGCTTTAATGTTACTCTTACCAAGCTGGACAGAGAATGGCAAATATTAGATATTTACTAACAACATGCACCTGCAACTGGACACCAAACAGACCCATCCATCTACAGAAAATAATAATTTCTCCATTCAAGCATTTCTTGTGATAAGGTGAAGAGGAAATTGCCCAGATCACTTCTGTCATGTAAGTCAGGAAATCTCCTTGGCTCTCTTATGCTGTAGCTTTTGGCATGCTTGTGGACAAATTTCACGCGTGTGAAATGCAGCATGGGGACACATCAAAAGCCCATCTGAAAACCAAGCAATTGCATGATGGAGGTTGGCAACGCAGTCCTGAGACAAATACGCTCAGACTTTTCATAATAACCAAAATGCTTGGCTTCCTGTTGATACACAGAAAGCTTGAGATACTGGTGATCATCCAGTCCAGAAAAGCATGTCTCTTCCCTCATTTTCCAAAAGGCTTCAAATGGTAATGTTTTCCACTAGTGCCATTTTTGCCATTCATTTGTCTTCAGATAAATATTTATTTCCAACTATTTATGCCTTCTCTCCCTGTTTGGGTTTATAGTGTATCTATCTGAATCGGTTTCACATATGGTATTGCAGAGAGGGTTTTGATAGCCACAGATGGTGCATTTGCAAACATTTGAAATCTGCTTCACTATCCAAACCTTTAATACTTGTCAGTGTCCCAAAAAGAGTTAGTAAAGCCTGATGTAGCTATCCACTCATAATAAACACTAAAGGATAGTGAGTTGAATGAGCTGTTGGGAATTAAAAAAATCAAAGAAATCTTACCCCCTGATTCTGTAGCTCCAGCAATAATATCATGAGAAGAATCACCTCACAGCAGGTAAATTGAAAGAAAAGATTTAGTTGGCCTTTCTGAGCTTCACATTAATTTCCTGCTCTTGACTTCAATCAGACCTCTGTAACTAAATGGCATTATTTCTACTTTAGCGTATTATGTTTTGCTGTCATTAAAAGAATAAGGAGGAACAATTTGTATGTGTATTGCCTAAAAATACCAGTTGATCCAAAAAGAAAAGAAAAAAGAGCATTATCAGGCAGCCAAAACTGACTCATTTATTAGTGCACTTATATATAAATTTAAAATTACTTGTCCCATTAGAAAGAAATAAAATTATTTTTATTTTCTATGTTACATGAGTACCAGCACCCATCAGGACTTACGCTGGCTGAATCTTTCACAGTCACCTGTTAGCAGACTGAGGTGGGGAGGAGGGAAGGTCAGGGACACAGCCAGCCCCTACTTTAGTACAATGCCAGCCCAAGCAGGTAGTTCAGCTGATGGACATAGCCCAGATCCCATCTACATGGGCATACTGCCTTGCCTTTGCTTTAAAGGCAATTCTCTGTCCACCTATAAGGAAAGGTAAGGACAGGGAGAAACACTACCCTCTGCACTCATGCAGACAATTTGAAATACAAAGTGCTATTAACCCCGTAAGCTCATCAGCAGTCCTGTCCTCCAGCTCTAAAAGTTGCTGGGATGACTCTGTAATAAAGGGTAGATGGAGAGGGAAAGAAAAAAACCCACACCAAACAAAAAGCATTACCCCCATTTTGCAAATAAGAAATTGAAGTCCTGCAAACACACGTGACTTACCCAAAGTGGCACAGAGAAATCTGTGCCAGAGCTATGCTGCACTTCAGGTGAGGCGTGTCAAGCCCAGACTGGCTCCCCACACTAATTTATCCACAGTCTAAAGGCATTGAGGATTCAATAAGCTGTATGGTGGGACGCTCCTAAGACCAAACACATGGAAGGATGGAACTGGGTGGATAGTAAATGGAAAGTTGCTCCCACAGACAGGGTTATCTGGAAAAGTCCACATTTGGGAAAGGAAACAAAAACAGAAAGTAGAAATTAAGGCTGAGCTTAAGAGAAGTGGAACAAAGGAAGCTTAGAAGTCAAGAGAAGACCCTGGGATGGGAAGAAAGGGAAGCAGGAAATAAGGATTTCATAAATCTGCCATGGTTAGAGGAAAGGGTAGGGAAATACAGTAAGTTTGGCAGCTGCAACTTTGCTGAAAAGGAAAGGAAAAAAGAAGGCGACAAAAGAAAGATGAGTCTGTTTCCCAAGGATGAATGAAAAGTGTGCAATGGTGCCATGAGAATGTATGTGTACATTTTGCAGTGAAAGAGAAAGACAGATTTGTCAAGGGCCTGGGTGGAAGAGGAGAAGGGAATGACTCCTAGGTCACACCAAGATGGTCAGCAAGGAAAGGTCTGTAACTAAGTCTGTCATTATACCCCATGCTGTCCTGCTTGGGGGGACCCTGCTCAATGGATGCTGCAATAACTGTGACATCCCTTCTGCTTGCGGACATCTGCTTCCCCTGAGCCTGCTGGGGTGGGAGCTGCAGGGGACAACCAAGGCCAGAGAGCAGAAGAGACGAGCGGCAAACTCCAGGCAGGCAGGAATAGCAGAATAAACAGGGTCTCTCACAGGTATGATATTCCTTCCCGGCCATTGGTAACAAGCAGTCTTAATCCTCAAACATGACAGCTTTTCTACAATTTACTTAAGAGTGAGTGTATTTGCTGGGGACCCACGCATCCACATGTAGACCTCGCTTCCTAGACTTTAAATGGCTGTGCGGGATCATGACTTTCAGCATGAGTTACTGTGCAATCGAAACTAGTATGTTTTTGCAAACAGAGGAGTGAGAAGATAGACCGAGTTTGTCTCTCACTGTACAAACTTTCAGATTTACACAGTACAGCTTGAAACTATAACTGTTCTAATGAGGAAAATGTGCAGTCAACTGAACATTAACTGTTTTGGATACTATTACTGTAAAAATAAATAATCAACGAACTTTATCTCTGAATAGAAAACCCTGCAGTGGGAAGACTGACTGAATAACTGACATGATTGCTGAGGAAGAGATGGAAATAACAGTTTACAGTTCGCAGGATCTCAATGGACAATCAACACGGTAAATTAGGATGTGGCTGAATTATAGATATAGTAATTAAAATTAGCCATGAATAATAGAACACAGTTCCTCTAGAATAGAATGGAAAGTGCCACTAGACAGAAACAGAATAATACTGCGCAAATGTACAGAAATTCTAATTTTTAAGAGAAGTTCAAATTGGCAAGAGAATTGTTCAGTATCTCCACTGACACTTTTCACAAGCTTATAATAGGCAGCTGTAAATTATTGTTGCAGAGGAATTTAATTTAATCACATGTCATCCTTATGAAAAGCCCTTTCTGAAGCACATTTAATGTCGATGCTAAGGTGTCTCTAAATTACCATTCTGATGGAGTCTATTCATTTCAGCTGGCCACAGTTTGAGTGTACTCTCCTCTTTAGTCTACTGCTCTCTTTTAAATGGCAGAAGCTGTGTTATGAACAGAATAGCCATAAACCCTGCTGTTCCAGCACAGCAGCTGTTCAGAACCAATGTTGGAGCTGCTTTTTACATAACAGGAGAAAATCACAAAATGAGAAAAAGTAGAGGATTTTATTTGTTCTTTCTGTTTTCCTGCAAAACTCCTGTCGGAAGTCACTGCCAACAATGTGATGCAGAATGTAAGGCATTAGTTTGATTCCCACATTTTTAAATGTGATTCTGCTGAATGATACATGACTGCAAAGCTGGCTAAGAAGCCAGTATGTCATTAGATTTCTACTAAACATACGGGTTTAGATTCAGCAGGCTCTATAAACATGTCTGGTTTCAAGTGTGTGGACAGTATGACTGATGTCCTTTTTTGCCAGATCTGATCTTGAGTAGTTTCTCTGTAATATAGATGCTGGACAGTCAGGCTTTTCAAGGGTGAATTTTTGCTGCTAGCATCATGTGCATACACTTTGAAATTTTACCCTTTCTCTTGTACAAATTACAGTGACAAGATGAAGAATACCTGTGGCATCTCTAATGCTTTTTAGCTGATGGGAATCTCAACAGAAAATCTTATGTGTTAGATGTGCATATGTACATGCTTATATATAATAATATATTATTATAATGCAGTGGGGCTTTAGAACAACAACATAAAAAAACCCCAGTATAAGTCATTGGTTATTGAGATAATATCAACAAGATGGGAGTATTCAGTTGTTATACATTGGAAAACAGAAAAAAATGGCCATTAATTTGCAAATGTTACTTTCTCCAGTATGTCCCTTTCCAGTTGCCACTCTGACATCCCTGTGAGCCTGGGACAGGTACCTCTCTCTGAGGGTACCTGTGTAGGCACATGAGTGCATGAGAATGCTATGATACATGCTAAGCCTACTTGTCAACTGCAAACCACACAAAAACCCCTATTTAGTGATCAAACCTGCTTCATCATGAAAAGGAGGGTTGAACACACAGGTGTATACCTACTGTATGTACACTCTCACGACTCCCCTCCCAGACAAAATCAGAGGGCAGACGGGTTCTTGGGACTCTCCAGATTTCCTGTGTTCCAAGGGTAGATAACACAAAGACTTAACTGAGACTTATAAAACCCAGGTGGAGATGGACTCCGCTAAAGGACAGGGGAGACTCAGTGCTGTAGGATATCATAGCAAATTTGATATAAAAGCATGATTATGCCTGCAATGTGTCTTTTTATCTTTCTTTCTCCTGTGGCATATGTATTCTGGCAAATCTTTGGATTCTTCAGCAGTTTGCTAGTGATCTGTTATGTAGTTAACAATCTTGATTTTATTTTTTTTGATCTGTTTCTAATGATTCACAATTAATTATAACAGCTCTAAATTTTCAGTTAAAAGTAGTTTGTATTATTGCCCAGGCTTTACCCATAGGCAGAGGCACAGTAATAGTACAGTACTGATGAATCAGATTTAACAGACATTTTGAAACAAGCATAGCTGCAATTATACCCAGAGGATCCCTGCCAAATTTTTAATAGTTTATTTTTATTGTAAAAGCATCTTTTAAACACCTTTGTTTCTCCTGAGATGGAAAATATTGTTTCAGAGTGTTTCATGCCAAATTTTTACTTAGTATGTTACCTAGTAATCTATTAATCATTACATAAAAATCACAAGTCATATTTCAATAAAATAAAGAACCAATACAAGAGAACATGCTGAAATTAATGGTATTTGTGTTTGCTATAATACATCCAGTTACTATTTTTATATTACTGCTGATATTTTTAAAGTGCTATGCAAACATTAAGTGAATCATAAAACCTAAGAACTCATTATTGCTCTATCCTTATTTTGTAGATGGGGAAAAGAAGGCACAAAAATACCCTGTCCAGTGCAAAAGAGATGCAAAAATTAGAACTCCTGTTCCCATCTCTCCACTGAATCCTGAAAGTGTTTTGTGAATAACAACCCATCGTGTGAGAAAATTGTCTTTGAATTTACTTCTGTAATAAGATTTGGACTTTTCTTCCTTCACAGTACACAAAAATAAGAGACGGTGTTTACATTTTATTGATCATGTAGACAAATGTGGTGTTTCCACATTTTGAAACATTCTTCCATTGTAGCTTGAAAATCAAGTGAATGTTAAGCAGTGCCAGTTACCACGTGGTAGCTATACCTGCATCTTTCATGAGACTTCATTATGCATATTAGACTGGCTCTGAAAGCTTCAGTCAGTACATTTGAAGTCCAACATCCACCATGAGCAACTGGCTGGAGTGTTTATTTGCTTATACAAATGCTTCTGAAAACAAAGCAATAGACACTCTGGGAAACAAATTAGATATGTAAATTTTTCTCTACCTGATTAACAAGGTACAAGGAAAATTAAGCATGAAAAAACGTGTAAAATATTGATGGATAAAATGGGAACATATTCAGGGTCACATCTTGATCATAGGATACTGTCTTACAGTGAATATACTACTTAGGTGTTCTGAATGAGGCACAAGACAAATATCTTTGGACTTGGTCGAATCTATTCTCATTTGGTTATTTTTGTCATAGATAAACCATGATCCACTGACACGATTCTGAATCTCACTCACTTTGTTAAAGTCACCTTTAGTAGTATGCTGGGCTGAGGCTTCAGTCATACTTTTGGCAGTGGTAGCTCTTTTACTTGGTATGAGCCAAGTGTGACACCAGTGATTATGACTATCACTATTTAGATTTCAAATATTTATATATTTAGCTACATCTCACTTTTTCAGACTGTGCAACTGCAGCTCCCCCAATCTCGGAAGGGGTGTCACAGAAATAAGAAGGTACAAAGAAGGGCAACAAAGACATTCGCCCAAGAAATCTCTTCCACAGCTTGATCTGTGGTGACAGTGATTATTAATGCTACTATTTACATCTTAAATATTTACATGTTTACTTATATCACACTTAAGGAATGCTGGAACCGGGTCCAGGGTTGAGCTGTGAAGTTTTAGTATCTCCTTATCTTTGTAGTTAATTTAACCTAGCTAAGATTTCCAGACCCTGAGTTCAGCAAGCATCTATCTGGAGCATGTCAGAGGACACCAAAGCAACAAAGACTGTAAAAGTCAATTAAAAAAATGGAAGAAGATATGACTGATTTCCCATGCAGGCCTAGAAGGATGACACTGGAAGTGCTGATATTTAAGAACACTATTTTTACTGTAAAAGTAATTCTGTTGAAGTAATTATAGAATAATCTCTACTACACAACTTGTTAGCACTATTAAAGACGACTATTTTTTCCCTCAGTGGTGTGCACTGCCATTGGATTGCTCCAGAAGTGCAGAACACATTTGTTTAGTCATGAGGACTCCTGCTAATTGTTCGATTGCACTTACCGTGTTGGAAAGAATTTATATTTATGTTGTGTTTTGAATGCAACGCACTTCTGATTCGTTTTAATGTTGTTTGGATAGCTGTGAAGAGAAATAAAATGGCACAATATTGTTTTCCTATGCTACTCTCAAAGTGACATAATTACTGCAAATATTGCCTGAGATACCCACTGAGACAATCAGGGGACTTAATTTTAGATGCAGTAATACATATCCGAAGAGTGAAAGCAAAATGGTGCACTGCAAAGTGATGGAGGAAGGGTTGGAATAGAGATCACTGCTAAGCACCAGCTTATCTACCTACTCACTCCCAGCCAGAGGTTACATATTTTGAGACATCTGACAATATTTATGTCAGGAATACTTTATATTGCCATAACGTATTCTGTAACTCTCCTTTACAAATAACAGCACAGATATTTGTGTCCTAATTGATTACTGTTTCAATCCTTCACAGAAAATGGACTTGTTATCATGAACAGTGTGCAGTTATTCCTTCAGAGACATCATTTCTAGATTGATTGCCTTCTTGATGTTATGAAGCAGTCTTTTGATTAAAGAGAGAAATGAGAAATTTTATGCTCTTCTTAATTTTACACCTCTCAGTGTGAATGTGTGCTTAAGTGTCACCCTTCACTTGGAATGACAACTAATTTCCCCAAACATGTGCTTCACCTCTAAGGTTCACCCCAAAGCCAGCTTCTCCATAGGCAGACCTTGTTCTTCCTTTAATTTGTGCTGGCCCACATAATATCAGGTTCTTGCTTCATAGCCTTGCTTCTCCCTCATGCAAATGCTCCAGTCCCTTTTGCCTTACAAAAGCAAAAGCTTGGTGCCTGGAAGAGCTTGTAAAAGGGTAGTTTACTTCCTGGAATTATGGGAGGAATGATTTGCCTACCTAGGTGAAGAGGAAAAATGTGAGAAAAGGCTGGTACTTTGGTGACTAAAATCCTTTGACATCGCAGGTAAAAATATCTCTTGATTACATTTTTTTCTTTTTTAATCAGTTGTGTTCAGTTCACAACATCACTTGGTCCAAGGCAGAGGTGAGATTCCTACCTGCAGGCAGAGAGAGGTGAGCTATGCTCACGCTGTGTGACTTAGCTAAGGACCCATGCAGAACTCATGACATAACTTAGAGTGAACTCCCATGAAGTTTACCTTGGATCTAGCAGTGCCCTCATAAACACAGAAGTCTCCATCATTGTCAGAAGAAATGCACTCACACAGATTTAAAGGCTTGGTGATGAAATACCAGCTTTACATCTGACTGTATGCCTGAGCACGCCCTGTTTCTTAGAGGTCCCCTAGCAACGCTCGGTGCTTCCTGCGGGTAAAGGGCTCAAAGACCAGGAGGCAATTTTGTGAATTTCACAGAAATAAATGAGCGAAACTAAATGAGATTCTACAATGTACATTTGGGAGTTTTTATCGAGAGGAAAAAAATCTTGAGAGGTGTTTTGATTACTTCTGAATTTCATGATCCTGGGTAGCTCTGAAACACAAACTAAAGGTTTTGGATTCAGAGCATGGGATGGATCTATCAATTTTCCCCGGTATCCTGCTACCAAGTAGACAAAAGGAAATGACTAAGAGAAAAAGAAAAGGTCAAAAATGTAATGCTTCCCTAGAATACTTTTCTGACTTCAGGAACTTCTTGAGCCAGAGATGGGGTCTTTGTAACTAATAGCCCTGATGTTTTTTTCCTTTTGATATTTTTTTTTTCAGTTATCTTTTGAACATATATAGATGCTTTGCACCTGAAAAAATCACTGTGATGAACCACTTCCTTACATTTGCTCTGAGTTTGCCGTCTGCTTACTTCTTCTGTTGTCCTCTTCCTTTGCAGAGGCCGTGAGCAGCAATTCCTGATGCACCTCTCTGTGCATTTTTTTGAAGTGTGCTGTCTCTCCCTACTTCCCATCCCAATTTCTCTCTTTGTTAAGCTAGGGTTTACTTAGTTGCTCTTCCTATGGATACTGTTCAATATTTTTAAAAATAGTTCCACGTTTTTGAACATTCACATCACTCTGCTCTTAATCTTTCCCAGCTATTTTCCCAGCAAGCTCACTGCTCCGGACTTCAAGAGAGCAGACTTCGACCTCTTCAGGGATCTGCTTAGTGGAGTACCATGGGATGAAGCCCTGAAGGGGAGAGGGGCCCAAGAAAGCTGGTCCATATTCAAGGACCACCTCCTCCAAGTCCAGGAGCAATGCATTCCATAAAAAAGGAAGACAGGCAAAAATGCCAGGAGGCCTGTGTGGATGAACAGGGAATTCCTGGACACACTTAAAGACAAAAAGAAAATTTACAGAAAGTGGAAGGAAGGACAGGTAGACTGGGAAGAATACAAAGAAGTTTTCTGAGCAGCCAGAGATCAGGTAAGGAAAGCTAAAGCCCAGGTAGAATTAAATATGGCCAGGGACATCAAGGGTAACAAGAAAAACTTTTATAAGTGTGTCAGCGATAAAAGGAAGACCAGGGAAGCTATGGGCCGTCTCCGGAAGGAACCAGGGGAACTGGTTCAGAGGGATATGGAGAAGGCTGAGGTTCTCCATGACTTCTTTGCTTCAGTCTTCACAGGCAAGGGCTCTAGCTGCACTGTCCAAGTTGCAGAAGCCAAAGGTGGGGACTGGGAAAGGAAGATCCACCCGCTGTAAGTGAAGAGCAAGTTCATGACTATCTAAAGAACCTGAAGGTGTACAAGTCCATGGGACCTGATGACAGCCATCCACGGATCCTGAGAGAACTAGCAGACCAAGTTGCTAGGCCACTTTTGAGAAGTCATGGCAGTCTGGTGAAGTGTCCATTGACGGGAAAAGGGGAAACACCACTGCCATTTTCAAAAAGGGAAAAAAGGAAGACCCAGGCAACTACAGGCTGCTCAGTCTCACCTCTGTGCCTGGCAAGAGCATGGGGCAGATCCTTCTGAAGGATCTGTTATGGCACATGGAAAATGTGGAGGTGATTGATGGCAAATAACATGGCTTTACCGAGGAAAATCCTGCCTGATGAATCTGGTGGTCTTTTGTGAAGGAATAAGAGCATCGATTGACAAGTGAAGAGCAACGGATGTCATCTATCTGGACTTATGCAAAGCCTTCAACACTGTCCCACACGACATCCTGGTCTCCAAATTGGAAAGACATGGATTTGACGGATGGACCCGTCGGTGGATCAGGAATTGGCTGAAAGGTTACACTCAAAGAGTTGCAATCAATGACTCAATATATGAGTGGAGATCAGTGACAAGCGGTGTTCATCAGGGATTGGTGCTGGAACTGGTGCTATTTAACGTCTTTGTTGGCAACATGGACAGTGGCACAGATACAGGCTGGGCAATGAATGGATTGAGAGCAGTCCAGGGAAGAAGGACTTGAGTGTGCTGGTGGATGAACATGAGCCAGCAACGTGTGCTTGCAGCCCAAAAAGCCAACTGTACCTTGGGCTGCATCAAACATGTGCAGCCAGCAGGTCAAGGGAGGTGATTCTACCCCTCTACTCTGCCCTCATGAGACCCCACCTGAAATACTGCATCCAGCTCTGGAGCCCCCAACACAAGAAAGACATGGAGCTGTTGGAGTGAGTCCAGAGGAGGGCTACCAAGATGATCAGAGAGTTGGAACATCTTTCCTACGAGGACAGGCTGAGAAAGTTGGGCTTGTTCAGCCTGGAAAAGAGAAGGTTCCAGGAGACCTTATAGTGGTCTTCCAGTACCTGAAGGAGGCCTACAAGAAGGCTGGGGAGGGACTTTTTACAAGGGCCTGCAGTGACAGGACGAGGGGTAATGGTTGGAAGCTGGGAGAGGGCAGGTTTAGACTAGATACAAGGAAGAAATTCTTCACCCTGAGGGTGGTGAGACACTGGAACAGGTTGCCTAAGGAAGTTGTGGATGCTTCATCCCTGGAAGTGTTCAAGACCAGGTTGGATGGAGTCTTGAGCAACCTGGCCTAGTGGGAGGTGTCCCTGCCATGTCAGGGGGATTGGAACTAGATGATCTTTGAGGTCCCTTCCAACCCAAACCATTGTATGATTCTATGATTTCCTCTGTATTTTTTGAGATTGGAGGATGAAAACCGCACACAACTGTTCAAGATGTAACTGAACTATGGATTTATACAGATGAATAATGAGGGTCCTTATTTGTTTCAAAGGCTGCTCTATCTTAAAACTGATTATCCAGCATAGCCTTGCCAGCTTCTGTATGCATATTGTTTGGAGACTTGTAGTTGTGTAGGAGTCTCAGCTTGCATTTATGAGTTGCATAAACAAGTTTCTATCTTTTGTGACTAGAGAAAAAATCTACAGAAAGTTAAATCTGTAACTTTGAAATCAGAAGCTAAGAGAAAAACAAAGATACACTATTTGGCGGCGGTGGTGGCAGTTAAATTTCATTCCTTTAAACCTGATTTAATAATTTGTGGATAAATGTAATATTTATGTGTATTTTATTAGTATTGCAGAATTTTGTGCCACTTGGTATACAGATTGGATGAGTGATGCAGAATAAAGCTCATTTCTCAGTGCAGTCTTCACCGTAGCTCCACATCTGGCATGTCCTTATGTTTTGGCCTCTGCATTCTCCCCACTGTCAATCTCTGACTACAACCAATTTGCTATTAAGAGATGTTCTCACACACATGAGCTCACACACCTGCCCAGCAACAGTTTGGGAGAGGAATGTTTGACCCAGGATGGCTCAGATGGGCTCTAGCACCTTCAGTCTTCAGGTTTTAGTGTCATAGCAGTATTTGAAAAAAAAAACAGGAATGGTAATCCCTCTGCATGACTCGTTTTACTCCTGACAGTAACCTGTGCGAGTAGCCAGAGTCCTTCCTCAGAGCAAAACCCCAGCCCTGCTGACTTTTAAAATAAATTTCTGCCTCCTGCCTATATTCTGTTTGTTCTAGCTCATCAAAGTTAGAGTCAGATAATGATCCTAAATAATACCAGACAGAAGAGCTTTTATCACATGTTGTAAACCTATAGAAGAAAATAGAATGGATGTAGGAAAAACAGATAAACAAGGGTTAGATGTAGCTATAGGCAGGGTATTAAATTTGGGTCCTTGTCAATAAATGCCAACCAATTTAGTCTGAAGTACTCTTGCTCAGCTGCATTAAGGACCCTGCATGATATATATGAAATGATAGTGCTAATGTAGCAGGTATTCTACAGTCTTGTTCTTCTTCATAGAACTGTAATTACCTGCATGTCATTTTCAAGCAGTGCTATCACTATTTTTATTTTTATTGACCCTTGAATCCTATCCAAACAGCTGTAATGCTTTTTGAACTGATGATACTACTTCCTAGATGCTTAGAGAAAGCTCAATTAAAAGTAGATATGCTGTTCTATAACCAACTGAATAAATAATCTAGCATGTGCAAATAAAATGTAGTAGACAACAGCTCCTTTGATGAGCCTTATTAAAATGTAGTTTCCTTTAGCTTTCCTTGGAAATGAAGTAAAAGGAACTATAAGGAGAAGTGTGTGTACCTATGTGTGCACATGTACCTTCTTGTTTACATCCAGGAGGTTGAAAACTCTGAAAACAAACTTAAATTCAGTGTTATCATTCCCATTGGAATAATGCAGTCATGTTAGTGTCTCCTACACTCATATACCTTCTTGTGATGCTGCATTTTGAAATATCACCTTGAAAGTTAATGGCTGTTGTAAAAAAACAAGGTCGTTGCAATCTGCAAGGACAGAGATTCAGAATTTCCAAAGCATTTATACATTTAAGTTAATGCTACATTAAAGAGGCTGAACTTAGGGAAAATGACAGGTCTCATTTCCACTAGTTTGGTTGTGAAAGTTGCCTCAAAGCACAATGGCTGTTTTCTGTGTAAAATTTTTCAGCTCTGTTGTACACTTCCATCTTTTACTGGCCTCACTGACTCTGGAAGACTTTCTGCACTAGTTTTTTCTCCTTTAATTTTTTTTCAAGACATGCTTTCATTTTTATTCAGATCCCTTTTTTAACACATGCCCATGTCAGACTCTTTTGGTCTCCTACAGAGATGGTCACTGTAACAAAGTGGGTCCAGTCTTCAGTTGCTATATCTTGAACCAGATCCTGTGCACTGCTTGGGAGTCTCCTCTTGTAGACTTTCTGACTAGGTTCTTCATGGTTCCATCATTGATGATGTCTAAAACATTGTTTTTTCTGGCTCATCTTAATATTTGTCTTCTGCTCTCACAATCTCTCTTGTTTCCCTTACCATTTTGTTCCATGCTCATTGTCACCGTTTTGGTTGGGTGATCACTAGTGTAGATACTGCACTCTTCCCACTTAAGCAAAATACCTTTGAGCAATGTCACGGAGGCACCCAAGAGTCGGTCCTCCTCAAACAGCAGGTCTGCAGCTGGGGACTCTCCCCTTGGGTTGGGATGTTGCCTGAGCAAACACCCTGGAGTTGAGTGCCCTCACCCCCTATCTTGAGTGAGTGATTTCTTCTGGATATATCCTTCGGGGAGCCCTCGCCCTTTTGGGTGAGCGATTATAGCCTCTGGGTACCAAACCCTTGAGAGAGATTTTCCCCGTTTTGTGGGTGAACAAGTGCCCATTTTAGATTGTTTTCCTAATAGGCCTGTTTGAATAATTTAGAAATTCTTAAGACAGCTGTGTAGTAATATACTCCCAACTGACACCCGAACCTTATTTTTGTCTATAGGAGGGATATTTAACCTTAGTTGGAATAAATCTCCATTTTTGGAGTAGTTGCTCTGTCTGTTTTGTGAGTACCTCTGCCTGGCATCTGCACGTGTGGTTTGCTCAGGTCTGTAGGGGTGTTCGAGTGACTGCTCTCCTTGTTGTTTGAGTGCCTCTGTGACAAGCAGAGATTCAGATTTCCACAGAATTCCTCTTAATTGACTTGAATTTTTCTTCAACATCACACTCCTCCATCCGTGCAGTCTGCCCTGGCAGATTCACATGGTTTGCATCACAGAATTATACTGTTAGGTATTCCCTTGATCTTCCTTTCAACAAGATTTTCAGCTGTTTGTTCTAGCAATACCATCATTTAAAGCTAAGTGTTCCACTACAACTTGTTCTTTGAAACAACATTTGTGAAACTTTTTTTTAAGATCAAAATGAAAATAGCACACAGAGGGAAAAATGATAGAAATGATAACTGGTTTAAGTCAGATTTCTTCTCATGAGTGCTCTCCAGTGACCAGCAGAAAATTCTGTTGGTGCTGTTAAAATGCAGTATAATTATGAGCAGATTTGCCACCTGGAAGTTAGACAGCATATAGATAACTCCTAATTGCAGTGGGCTGACCATGGCTGGATGCCAGTTGCCCACCAAAACTGCTCTGTCACTCCCCCTCCTCAACTGGACAGGGGAGAGAAAAATATAACAACAGGCTTGTGGGTCAAGATAGGGACAGGGAGATCACCCAACATTTACCATCACGAGCAAAACAGACTCGACTTGGAGAGAACATAATTTATTACCACTCAATTAATTCAGGGAGGAGTAATGAGAAATAAAACCAAATCTTAAAACACCATCCCCTCACCCCTCCCTTCTTCACGGGCTTAACTTTATTCCTGATTTCTCACCCTCCTCCCTCCAAGTGGCACAGGGGAACAGGGAATGGGGGTTGGGGTCACTTCATCACATGTTGTTTCTGCCACTCCTTCCTCCTCAGGGGGAGGACTCCTCACACACTTCCCCTTCTCCAATGTGGGATCCGTTCTCATGGGAGACAGACTCCTCCATGACTTCTCCAGTATGAGTCCTTCCCACAGGCTACAGTTCTTCATGAACTGCTGCAGTGTGGGTCTCCTTCATGGTTTGCAGTCCTTCAGGAACCGACTGCTCCAGTGTGGGCCCCCCCTGGGGTCACAAGTCCTGCCAGCAAACCTGCTCCAGCATGGCGTCCTCTGGATCCACAGGTCCTGCCAGGAGCCTGCTCCTGTGGAGGCTTTCCATGGGTTCACAGCCTCCTTCAGGTATCCACCTGCTCCAGCTTGGGGTCTTCCATGGGGTGTAGGCAGATACCTGCTCCATTGCCCATAGGCTGCAGGGGGACAGCCTGCCTCACCATGGTCTTCACCACAGGCTGCAGGGGAATCACTGCTCCAGTGCCTGGAGCATCTTCTCCCCCTCTTTCTTCACTGACCTTGGTGTCTGCAGAAATGTTTAGCTCACATATCCTCACTCCTCTGTCTGGCTGCAATTGCTGTTGCACAATAACTTTTTTGTGTTTATCACAGAGGTGATACCACTGTTGCTGATTGGCTTGGCCTTGGCCAATGGTGGGTCTGTCTTAGGGCTGGCTGTCATTGGCTGTATTGGACACAGAGGAAACTTCTAGCAGCTTCTCACAGAAGCCACTCCTGTAACTCCATCACTACCAAAACCTTGCCATGTAAACCATTACACTAATGATAAGAGCACTGAAACTCTGGCAGAGGCTAGCTACCAAGGGTGCAGAATCTCCTCCATTGAAGACTTTTCAGACAGATAATACCTTGCACAAAGTATCTGGTTCTGCCTCAGTCCAGTAAGCTAAACCATGTAATCTCTTCCAGCTTTACTTTCCTAACCAAAGTTAACTTTGTTAAGCTTCCTAACTAAGTTTCAAACTTGCATATTCCAAGTAACTTTTCTGTATGCCACAAATGCAGTCTGACACTGACAATGTTTACATTTCCTTTACTGTAAAATGAAGTCCTCAGGCCATGGTGAGTCAACCAATTAGCGATTAAAAATAAAAACTTAAAATAAACGGTCTTTGTAGTAGAAATTCTGATGCTCACATTTCCAATTACGGAAAAGTTACTTTCAAAATACTTAATGTAAATATTATTTCAAAAGTTACAATTTTATATCCTGCAATCTGTTGTATACTAATTAAAATGAAGAGAGGAAATGTGGGACACACATAGACTACTGACTTTAAAACAGTAATTCAAGAAATTAATCCATTTTAATAGAAGAAGTTAATGAATTAAAGATGGATAATTAAGGCAGAGAAAAGGGGAAATCTTAAACAGTCTTTTATTTTTGTTCAAGTGATGCCCTTGCTGAAGTCTTGTGATGCCACCTGGAACAAACACATGACTTGTTATGAAGTTTATTCCCAGATTTATACATAAATGTGAGTATTTTTCAGTGAGGTTCATACTAACAAGGAAAAGCAAGACTGAGCATAAACAAATCTAAGTGACCACACCTTCAGAGAATGTGCACTCAGGTAAACGCATGCTGTCTCGTGGAGCAACAGTCCAACACCCTGCTTTACTGTGCCTTGGAGACAGGCCAGGCCACAAAGAGGACACAACCACCTTGCAATGGTGTGACAAAGCATGCAGGATGCTCTGGCCATTTGCAGTGTGTCTATCCCCATCCCTCCTGGCTTTGGCTCATCTTGGGCTGGCTCCATGGGAACCAGCATCTTGCCCTCGACTGGAGCCCTGAGAGCGAGATCACTAGCTCTGCTGCTGTGCAGGTACCACTGTGAGGGATGGGAATAAGAAGTGCTCCCTTCCCATATTCACTGGTTTTTCCATCACAATAGCGGGGTAAAGCAAGCTTTTAAAATGGGAATACTAAAAACACTGGAATCTGTTAATTTTTCAGCTTGCACATGGGCAGCCATATACCTCACCTAGCTTTAGGAATTGGAAGTCAGTGCTTGAGTTAGCAATGGTCTTCCTTCTCCACTTCAATCTACTGTGAAAGATTGCATGGCTGGACACATACATATTTCTTTCTGAGCAAACCACTTTCATGTGTCATTGAGTTTAGTCATCAAGAAGATGATAACCACAGAAACTAAAGTTCTTGCCCAGAAAGAACGCTAGACTTAAACACAGAGCACGGAAGGAGGTGTCTGGACTTCTTCCCATTGATTCCAAATGACAAGAAAACATTTACTGTGAAAGCATCAATCAGAGAGAATCAGCTGGAGAAGTTGTCCTTGTCACAGTCTGCTTCCTTAAGTTGAACAGCTGATTTTTTTGCATACAACTACTGTTCACCTCATATCGCTTATCCACAGATCAGCCTGTGAAAATACTCCCTTTATGGCCAGCATCCAGCACTCCTGGAAGCTAGCCTCCAGGCAGGGAATATAATCCTAGAGCATGGCTCATATTGCTGGATGGATCCCCCATAGAAGAGCTTGAACAGCAGCGTGTGGGTGCACTGATTGACAATCACAGAGCTTTACACAAGGTAAAGGTACAATTGTCCACTACAAAGTATTGCTGTTATAGCATAACAGTCTTGAGATCACACCACAAAAAGCTCTTTTAACAACTATTTTCCTCATAAAAAATATACTGTGTGTTTACCCTCTTTCCAAAGGCACTTACTTTCAATAGCTATAATGATTATAAGTAGTCTTCTTTTAACACACTTTCACCTGATACCAAAACAAAACAAAAAAAAATCCATATTTTTTCTGTTCAGGTTGGGATCATCTTTTCACTTGCCATGACAGATATTTACTTAATTAATCTAAGCTTACTGTCAAGCTGTGTTTAATTAATACTGTAACTGACATTCCTGACTTCAACTACCTCAGAATAAAGCAGGAGAGGTCACAAAATTCGAGGTCTGTATTCTACCAATGTGCTTTTTCTTCATAATAGCCTTTATGATACAATAAGCAAGAGATTCTTCTCTCCAGTATCTGTAAATTTACATTGCAATAACATCTATACTATGCTGATATTTATATATTGCTGGAAGTTCTACATGGAAAGAAAGAAAACAAAAAATGGAAACAACTAACCAATATTTCTGTCTCCAGCATAAAACATTCAATTTGCTACCAAAATAAACATGCATTTCATATAGATAGAAAATCTGAACAGTATAATTCCTTCAGTTCCTTTTTACATTCTGGCTTGGAATTATATTCCTAGCAATGTGATTCTTCACTAATAACACTAAAACAGAGTTACTCATTAGTTACAGTGCGTTAAATATTTCAATACTGTGGTGAAGACAAATTATTTCTACACAGCTGTAAAATGAAGATCACAAAGAACTTCGTTTACTGGTAGGACCTTCTCTGAACTTTTAATTGGAACAACCCTGTAGGGTTACAAACGTGGTTCAGTTCTGAGAGGTGTTCAGTAGCCAGAGCAGCATGTAGCTAACTTAAATAGTGGATTTTATTTTCTGGACCATCCTGCTAAGTACTCAGGCCTTGGCAGAAGTGTTTGGAAGCACTGACTGGCTGTAGGCCGCAAGGGCGTAGTCATAAAACCTGTGTCATTCCTTCTCACCAGACTGGGCAGGCCCACAGCCTGTTAGATGGGTAGCCATTTGACACCCCTGAAGGTCACCAAAGCTAAGTATCTGTGAATTCAGATAATTGCAAGGCAAATGACCAAGAAGCAGGGGCACAGGTTGCAGAAGAATTGAGTTTAGAAAAGACTCCAGGAAACACAAATCATGCATGACCAAATTCCAGCTGATACTGTGTCTCCATTACAAGTTTGACAGTAAAAGCACTAATCCCTTTAATTACCAACTGCACTGTGACATGAAACACTTTACAAGATAACTATATTCTAGGAACTGAAGTACATGTACTGCAAAAGTTAATTTTTTTCCCTCAAATAAAAACGATTGTGTAACATTCAAGGAGCTCCTGGCACTTGTCTAGGCTCTTTCCTTAAAACACTAGCTGTTATCTGAAGATTGAATCCCTGATCCTGCAGAAAGTGAAATGAAACCTCCTGAAGGCTGATGGTTCTTCTGGGCAGTCCTTCCAGGATGGCAGCACCAACTTGTTTTTCCTCTGTTAAAATAACCTGCTGTGACCTATATTCATGTCTCACAGGACCACCCCAGATGTATCATTTCCCCCACTAAGAGTTACTGCCTCTGACTCAGTTGATGATACAGAGAGCTTTGTCCCCTTGCAAGAAAGTGACTTTAATTACTTTCTGCTGCTAACACTGGCAGCATGAAGTACCTGAGAGCAGATTTATCTGAGCCATGCCTAGTTAGACTTTCATCTCCAAAGTGCAACACAAACTCCAGCGAGGCAAAGGAAATGCCAGGACTGCAAACACAAAAGCTGGGTCCTGCACTTGAGCCACAACAACCTCACGCAATACTACAGTTTTGGGGAAGTGTGGATGGAAAGCTGCCAGGCAGAAAAGGACCTGGGGGTGCTGATTGACAAGCGACTGAATATGAGTCAGCAGTGTGCCCAGGTGACCAAAGAAGCCAATGGCATCCTGACTTGTATTGGGAATACTGTGGCCAGCAGGAGTAGGGAGGTGATCGTCCCCCTCTACTTGGCACTGGTGAAGCCACATCGCAAGTACTGTGTTCAATTTTGGGCACCTCAACTGTCAAGAAAGACATTGAAGTGCTGGGGAGAGTGCAGAGAAGGGCAACAAAGCTGGTGAAAGGCCTGGAGAATAAGTCTTATGAAGAAGAGCGGCTGAGGGAACTGGGGCTATTTAGTCTTAAGAAAAGGTGGCTGAGGGGAGACTTTATTGCTCTCTACAACTACCTTAGAGGACACTGCGGAGAGGTAGGTGCTGGTCTCTTCTCACAGGTAATTAATGATATAACAAGAGGGAATGGACCCCGGCTGCACCAGGGTAGGTTTAGGCTTGACATCAGGAAAGCTTTTTTCACTGAAAGGGTTGCCAGGCATTGGAACAGGATGCCCAGGGAGGTGGTTGAGTCACCATCCTTTAATGGGTTTAAAGGTCATTTAGATGTGGTGCTTGGAGATACGGTTTAGGAGTGTACTTTGTAAAGTAGGGTTGATGGTTGGACTTGATAATCTCGGAGGTCTTTTCCAATCTGAATGATTCTATGATTCTATGATTCTGTGAGCTTCAGTCTGCAAGGGCTGACTTCCCCTACTCCTTTCTGCTTCAAACAGCTTAGCGGACATAATTGCTGCTTGCAGACACATTCCGTTGTAAACCCATTTTCCTACAATGTGTAGCATCCTCTTTCTTTCAGCATTTGCTAAGATGCTTTCACTGATAAAAAAACCATCATGGTATATAACTTGCCTCAGACCAAACTGCATAGAAGAAACCTACACTGTCAAAAAATAGAATCACAAAATCATAGAATCATTCAGGTTGGAAAAGACTTTTGAGATCGAGTCCAACCATCAACCTACTCTGCCAAATACACCCCTAAGCCTTACCTCCAATCACCACATGGATGTGTCAGTGAATGGTTCCCAGTCAGTTGAACACACGAAAACAGGTAGGCTTTGCCTGGAAGTCCTGACTACACGTATTTGCGCTCATTAGTCCATGCTATTTTGCTCTCGTTTTCCAGTGTGAAAACTGCTGTATTAATCCATAGTGGTTCTTCCAGCTGGAAATAATATATATTACTTTAAGTTTCTTGGGAAGAGCAATCATTTGTAATTTAGTCACTCTGTGTCATTCCAGGGCAAGCAATATGATATGACACATTGTTTACAGTATAACGATACAACAGAATAAATCTGACATGGTATAGAATTATCCCAATATTGAAAAACTGATGGCCATCAGTGATAGCCACCAGATATGAAACAAGGGGAGAAAAATAAACTGGCTGAAAGATAGATGTTTGTACAAAACTCACATTTGAAAACTTTCCCCTATTTTTACAAATGACATGAATACAAAGGGAACCTCACTTACAGTCATAGACCGAGGTTCTTCTTCACTTCAGGTGTTTTTGTTGAAGATCTTTAAGTTGCTACCACCTTCAGCTAAGCCGTGTTTTCTCTGGCTGGCCTTTCACCTGAGCTCATAAAATAAGCCATAGGAAATCACAGCAAGAATGAGAAAGAAGGAAAGTAGACAAAACACCCCTAATTCGGTAGAATACGGCACTGACGTTTGGAAAGTATGTTTTTCTCTAGAACTGCTGGTGAAACCATCCTATAGATTGAACTGATGCTAGGGAAAGGGCAGTGTGACCCTTTTTTGTTGATTCAGTTTTCTGGATGAGACATTATCATGCAGTACCACTAAAACCTGATTCCCTGGAAGTTTTTTTCCTGAATATACTAACTCTAATTTTTCAGCAAAGTTCAAAGTTAGACAAGCATCATAATATCTAATTAAAAGACTCTTCAGCTTCTGGTATGTTCAATTTTATTTCTGATCCTATTTTACTTCCTATTCCTTTGTAGTGCTGTTGTGCATGTGTGGGGAGAGACCGACCTCATGTTAAATTTCGGTGTCTATGTGTGCACTGGGTATCTGAGCTTCCACTACAACTAATGAAACTCTTGTCACCAGCTGATGGGAGGCCAGCAAGTGGTGCAGATGGTCACCCACTAAATGGCTGTGGAAGGAGGAGCTGCGTCACCTCCTGGGCTCTGCTCATTAGATCTCCATGGACTACAATGAGTGATGTAGCACTGAGCATGCAGGAAACCACCCACCAGTAGACACCGTATTTTGGTTTCATAATGTGCTCAATCAGCCTTATGTTTGTGTCTTAATAGCGAGTTAACCAGTGAAGCAGTTCCCAGAGCTGCTGTTTTCTGTCTACTTCTGACCTTGCTGTAGTCAACAGAAAAACTGCATGTCCAGCTAACTGTCCAGGATCTAGCCCAGAGAGTCATGGAGAGAGAGGTGATTGCAGGCAGGGAAGCAGTTTGGCATTATGACACTTCTACTTTGATATAGTGAATCATCTCTTGGAGGTGCTCACCTCTTTCCATCACCTCTAGAAGGATTCCCAGACAACTGGCTGTCACAATATACTGAAATTAAAGGCTAGCATGGTGAAACTCACTCTCCGCCAGACTCTCTGAAGCAATATACTGACAATAGTTACAAGAACCTCACCGTAGCTGTGGCAGAAACGTTAATTCAGCATGAGGAGATCTTTCAAGTCTTCAAAGTCAGCCCTGTTGTGTCTATGGGGTGTGGGAAATATATCACTGTACTCATTTCTTGCTGATGGTTATGGTCACTCTTCTGGAGAACAAGCCTCACACGGAGCAGCTGAGGCTGCAAGCAGCACCAAGACCTGTGGCATTCCCCAGCTTTGGTTTCAGTAGATAAAGCTCCAGGCTGCTGAGGGCAACCTGTGCAGTGGACATGGCAGCACCTGAATGAAAGGTACTACATACGTATGAAAGAACTTCACATATTAAAAGTGTGATAGGAATCACGGCTAAGATGTAATTAGTTGCAGACCCCAGTTCACTCTGAAGTGAACTCTGTGGCCATGCTTATGTCAAAAGAATGATTTCAATCTGGTTCCTGCTGCTCTCTGACCTGAGTGATGTCCAGGTACCATAGCCAGCAAACAATGGATGACAGCATTTGTCCTCCACATGTTGCTTCTACTTGCAACTCTGAATTAAAAGACCTATTTTGGTATATTCACAGAATGATAGAATGATGTACAAGGACTACTCAGACAAGAGACATGTGGAAGGTTTCTTCTATCAGTTCTCTACATGCAGGTGTTTACATACTGTAAATTGAGAATAGTCCCTCAAACAGAATACCCTGATCAGTAGATGCTTCTCAAATGCTGCAAGCACATATAAATACAAAGAGGAATTATGCAGACAGATATGCCATCTAGATGTATAATATTACAACTTTGAGATCTGTGGTTGTGTTAGCTGTATTTACTGCCTGTAAGCAGTCTTTTCTGTTAAGTATATTCATTGCATCTTACTTGAGCCAACATTGCTCAATATTCATTAAGCCTACAAATTAAATGTGAAGAATAAAAATTGGATAATCTCAGTATCGTGACATCTGTTCCTCAACTTGAAAGTAGCAGAGCATCATGCTGTTTTTTTTTTTTTTCTCAAATATTCATTGTATACAAAAAACCACTACAGCACCTCAAGGCATACAAGCTTCAGGATGGTGCCCAAAACCAGACTGTTTTATTGCAAAAGCTTTGGAACCTTTGTAAACTCAGCAAGAACACAAGGAAGTGTTTTCTGCTAAATGCAGCTGAAGCCGTGGTGGTGTCTGCATGGTACTGCCAAAACCAACCTCCAGCAGGGAGTGGCTTTGCCCCGGCTGAAGTCCCAAGTGTTGGCGGGATGGGCCATGGGTGTGGGATGTTTTTTCTGCACAAGGTGAGTGGTAGCAAATCTGAAAAAGTCGTAACACAACATTCAGGTTTTTCATCATTCTGCATGGAAGGAAATCAGATGGTGTAGTTAGAGATCTTGCACAGTTGTTTCAAGACAATACAGCCAGAGTGGCTCTTTTTGAACGTTTTGATAGTTACAATTTTTCCAAAAGTTTCATATAAGAATTCAGTTTAAAATTTAAGATACCCAAATATCATAACATTGATATTATTCTTTAATAACTTTTAGAACTAATTTCAAACTTTTGAACCTCAGCACAAGCTATTGATGTTAGTATTTGGTATCATCTCCTATTCCCAGAGATCGGAGGAATGGCTAAGGGCAAGACAGAAATGACTTTCTGTAGTGATTATCCAAAGGGATAATTAAAATGCAGGTAAAGTTAAAATACAGACAAAAATTTTCCTATTTAGAAAAGGTAAACCAGGCCATCAGTGTCATATGACACTGTCCCTAGAGATGCATCACCTGATGGCAAATTCAGCTCTGAAGAGAGGGCCAATAGAAGTCTAATTTTAGTGCAGAAGTCTTTTTTTTTTTTTTTTTTCCCTACACACAGGGTGAGTCAAGGTTAAAGGGGCATAAAGGCCCTCTTTGTATTCTCCCTTTTGAGCTGTCATAACTGCAGATCTGATTATTGCAGCAAAGAATCACCTTTGCTGAGAGGTGAATTTCATTCCAGTTCCTGTTCCAGTGATACATAAAGGTCCAGGACAACTGTCAGGAAAAGTTAGTGACCCCTGTTAGAACAAATAGACAATGTTAGGTCCTTGGAATTCCCAGTAACTTTTTTTTTTTTTTTTTTTTTTTTTTTGTGTGGCTTCTGTTACAGCAGGATTCACTTTTTAATCTCTGAAAAATCCTGTTCTGAGCTCTATAATTCCTTAGGAATTGACCACACAAGATTAACTGCAGTGAAGCCCTGATGGAGCAATCTCAATTACTAGGAAGCACCTGGGTAAGAAAGTTTAAGGGAAAGAATATATGACACCGAGCAGTAGTAAAATATTGTTTCAGAGGTATATGTCGTAGAGAATCTCTGCCTGGGTTCCCTGTTGATGTCTGCCTTTGCCTACCCTTTCCTACAAAGGAAGTAAATTCTTGTGTGGCTGGTAATTACTGATGACATTTCACATGCAGATTCATCCTCTCACCTCCTCCAAAGAAACCTATCAATAATGTGTTCTTACATTATTTCCTAATGGTTACGAGAGATTTTCTGCCATTCTGAAGATTTCCTTTAAAGCCACTATCTGTAGTAGTTTAAAGTAATTTTAAATCATATCTGATGGATACTTAAATGATAGTGTGGAGATTTAGAACAGACCTAGCATCACGTTGGTGTTTTAAAAAAGTTCAAAAGAAGCCTACTCCATTAAATGATTTACAAGGAGAATAAAAGGTCAAGAAACTTGTTCTTATTGCATCCTTGTAGTCTGAAGGTCTGTTACACTCTGAAGTGTCAGGCAACAGAACAAAATCAAACCAAACTGTACAGCAGCTAATTGCACCTCAAGGTATTTTTTAAAGGTTACACCTGGACCTGGACAGGAACTGGGAGATCTGATGAGATACCCACCCCTCCCCATGCACCATGGGGATCACAGGTGCTGGAGCTGAACTTTGCAAGTTGAACTGCAAACTACTGAGCTTTTTATTCATTACACAACAACAATAACAAGAAGAAATCTCCTGGGTGAAAAAGGGGTCCAAATAAACTTATTCACTGGTACATTTCAAGTTCTGGGCTAAGGCACATCAGGACATTGCTGTATATTCTGTTAGCATCTAAAACAAGACAGGGAAGCTTATTGAAGGGAGTACAAATTGCTTGAGGTACACATTGTGTTCTGACATGTTTTGTAACCTCATGTGAGGTGTTCAGCCTATACACCACCAGTCACTTCTTGGGGCAAGATCTTGAGTAATGCTGTAAGGTAGATTGCTCCTGTGAGGGAAAGGGTCATTTAAAATTGCAGTCAGTTTGTAGCTTGTGGTGTGCAGAACACTGTTTATATGTGTGTGTCTCTCTGTGTGGCTGTCTGCCTATGTGGGGAATTTTGACTCCCTGGGAGTCTTACATTAAAATGACTGCATATATTTGCTCCAAGTATTGTCATCTTATGCAGCAGCAGATACACTGAGATGCCAAAAGCTACCCCAGTTATCACCTACCCTGCCCACCCCTCTCCTAGACATTGACAGCTCCACAGCAGGAATGTTTGAGAGGACTGTGTACCCACCCTGAGCATTTTTGTCTCCATTCTTTAGCATAGTTTAAATACAGCAGCATGGATACAGCCATGTGATGTGCTCAGATGTCCCTGCGAGGGAAACTGAGACCTGCAGAGGAGAGGCAGCAGGAACACGACAGAGGAAAGCACACACGAGCTGTATTACCAGACCAGCCAAGGCTTGTTTGCCTGAGACCCTGAAACTTTTGTTGTGTGAGGGTTTGATGACACTGTTGCAAACATGAGGGATTTGACTCATATGCTTCTGCTGCACCACCCCCAAAGGAGAAACAGCCACCCCGGAGCTCTTAACTAGGTCTAAGGATTCTCTGAGTTCTTCACTGGGACGGAACAGGAAATAGTTACAGCATCTCATCTCTTTCCCCCACACCACTAGGGATTTAAGATCAATACACTCAAATGTCCGTGTTAACGTTTCTTGCTGGTACCTTTCAGCTGTGTTCAGGTTTGATGTTGCCAGGTTGGCCCCTAATGTTCCTGCTACAGCCTTTTCAAGTGACTTACCAAACAAGATGAATGGACAACCAGAAGAGCCATGGAAAGTTAATCAATGTCTGCCACGGGTGGTGTGAAAGTCAATATCCAAACAGGAGATCATTGCTGCATGTTGTCATGCCCTTCTGAGCAATTATTTTGATTTGCAGTTGGCTGCTTCTTCCCCTGCTCTTTGTAGCAAAGCAAGTCACGTACTATCAGGCTCTGCCCAGATGACATGATGTATTATGATTCTTGTAGGCCTCTGTGGTTAATCTAGAGAAAGCAGGCATTAAAAAATAACCAAATCCAGGGAAGGATGTTGATAAACGAAGAGACACCAGCCTCGGTAGGTTACATAAGATCACTGGATTTTAGTGACAGGCAATTAGAAGGAAATGACCGATGGTGAAATTCTTCTTAACTTTAGTCCTCCAAAACACATTTGGTCTGAACTAGTTATTTGGGATGCAGCCTCAATTAATGAAGAGACACACCTCTTCAAAATGTGATCCATGCCTTCTCAGAACATGTCTCAGATGAGAGAGATGAATTACCTGTTGAATGTACCCATTTTTCCATATGGGCAACAGCAGTCGTCTCTGACCAGCTACCAAACTTCTAGAAAGTTAAAGGGTCCTCCCAGGACCCCCAGCAACTCAGGGAAGAACATGTACAGATCGATTTAGTGTAATAGTCTAGTAGGAGCTAGTGTAATAGATGTAATAGAAGTAGGAGCTTAAGCTTCATTTCCAAGGATGGTTTAGGTAGCAAACTGCATCATGGCCTTGTAAAATAAGGGACTAAGGGTCCTATATATCTGTTGCCTCTGAAAGTGGGATCAAATCTCCTAAATTGCTTGATCATTTGAGAAATCAAAGCTACTTCTGAAAGACTTTGAAATTAATGGCCCTTGCAGTACACTGCAGCAGCTCCAAATAGTATGTTGAATAACCTGATAATTTGAAAAGGTAACTGAAAAATCAGTTTTTGTTTTAACTTGGACTCCAAAAAGGAATATATTTCCTGACTAAACCAGTTTCATAATTTTCAGATAAATCTCTCAGTAGGGAATGTCAAGTTATTCTCTATAATTTCAATTTGTGACAGACTAAAAAGCCATTTAAATAGGTAATACTGTATAATGTGAAACACTTTCTCCCCCATGTAACCTGTGGAAAAGGATGGTGCGCTTTGCTGCTTCATTCCTCCACAACAGGAGCCCTTTGCTCTGAAGCATTAGGTTTTGAACTATGCAAGTCTGTATACCAGTCTGTGAAGTCAGACTCAGACTTAGGTTTGTGCAGCCTATTTCAAGAGCCTTCTGTCTCTAAAGGCATAGTGGGAATGACATTTTCCGAGAGAGATTGTATCTAAGCTTGCATCCTTTATGAATAAGGCTAATGTGTACCATAGTTACATAAGTCCAACAAGAAAGGTGATTGCTAGGAGTTGTTGCCAGGTTTATGGAACTCAAGATTTGCCAGGGTATTTGTGGTTTGCATTTTAATTTAGCAGCACTGAACAGTAAGTGCTTTCAGTAGCTGCTTACTGAGAAAGCACATCGAGAGTGTTGCACAAGGGCTAAATGCCACACATCTTTCTGTACTTACAGAATTAAAATCCTGAAAATTATTTCAGAAACTGCAATCTGTCAGGACTTTCAAGTCCTGCAGTCAGAGACTAAGAATGGGGAACTGTGCAAGCAATACTCAGCAGTAACTAAAGCATCTCTATATGACACAAATCCAAAACATAGTCCCATACAAGCTAACATGGAAAAAAATAATTCTATCCCAGTCAAAACTAGCACAAAATGGAAAGAGGTCAGGATAAAAGAAAACAGAGGAAGAGTAATTGCACTGTCACATGCTCTACCCACAGAGCACTATACAGCCAACAGACTAAGGACCCAGGAAAATATTAGAAGTGCTCAATTGCATTGATGTACATGATCAAAAATCTGTGGAAACACTGTATCCTCACATTACCAAACCACACTAGTCACCAATTCATGCAGCTGCTACATCTTGGGGGATGGAATATGTCATAAGGGGTTAGGAATAGGGGACAAAGAGTTTATATGTGAAAGCATGGAGAACATACACAGCCTCTCCAAGATTACAGATAGGGGCAAATTTGGTAAATAAACTCTCATACAGATGTAGAGAAAAATAACTTTCCAAGTAGCAAAAAGCAAAAAGTTACGAGGAAAGATAGTGCCAAGTACGTGCAAAATGCACAAATGCAAACAAGGAAATTAAAAGTAAAGGAAGACTTTTGGAGAAAAACTTTCTAATCATTAATATTCAATATATGGAGGCCTGTATCTAGTGGAGTCCCTCAGGAGTCGGTACCGGGACCAGTACTATTTAATATATCCATCAATGACCTGGACGAAGGAACAGAGTGTGCTGACACAAAACTGGGAGGAGTGGCTGACACACCAGAAGGCTGTGCTGCCATTCAGTGAGACCTAGACAGGCTGGAGAGCTGGGTGGGGAGAAATGTAATGAAATACAACAAGGGCAAGTGTAGAGTCTTGCATCTGGGAAAGAACAACCCCATGTACCAGTATAGGTTGGGGATTGAGCTGTTGGAGAGTAGTGTAGGGGAAAGGGACCTGGGGGGTTCTGGTGAACAGCAGGATGGCCATGAGCCAGCAATGTGCCCTCGTGGCCAAGAAGACCAATGGCATCCTGGGGTGTATTAGAAGGGGTGTGGTCAGCAGGTCGAGAGAGGTTCTCCTCCCCCTCTACTCTGCCCTGGTGAGACCGCATCTGGAATAGTGTGTCCAGTTCTGGGCCCCTCAGTTCCAGAAGGACAGGGAACTGCTTGAAAGAGTCCAGTGCAGAGCCACAAAGATGATGAATGGGATGGAACATCTCCTTTCTGATGAAAGGCTGAGGGAGCTGGGTCTCTTGAGCTTGGAGAAGCGGAGACTGAGGGTTGACCTCATTAATGTTTATAAATACGTGAAGGGCAAGTGTCAGGAAGATGGAGCCGGGCTCTTCTTGGTGATGTCCAATGTCAAGACAAGGGGCAACAGGTGCAAACTGGAGCATAGGAGCTTCCACATTAACATAAGGAAAAACTTTTTCACTGTGAGGGTGACAGAGCCCTGGAACAGGCTGCCCAGAGAGGTTGTGGAGTCTCCTTCTCTGAAGACATTCAAAACCCGCCTGGACATGTTCCTGTGTGACCTACTCTAGATGGTCCTGCTCTGGCAGGGGGGTTGGACTAGATGATCTTTCAAGGTCCCTTCCAACCCCTAAATTTCTATGATTCTGTGATTCTGCCATTCTGTGATTCTGTGATATAGAGTCATTTGAAAAAACTATGTCTAGGGAAATCATCATGCAAAAATTTCAGACAAGAAAAGCCAAATGAAAATCTACCATACTGAGGAAGCAAGCAGTGACTCACAGGAAGCGTTTGAAATAATTTAATACTATTAAAAAAAAAAAAGGTTTGTAAGACCAGATTGACACTAGGTACAAAGACAAAGCAAAAACATCCACACAAAAGCACACTGAATGACAAACATGTAATGTAGGTTATAGTATCTCAGTGAACACACAAAGCTTCAACAAAACAGCATCAAATTAAATTATATGCTAGCATGATCATTACAGTGCTAAGCTGAGCTTAGCCAGAGCACAACAAGGAAAATTACGCAGACCGGAGGATTAGACTATGCAAACAACTTAAAAATCATGGCTTTCACCTAAAACAAATACATTCATGTTGCTTATTGATACTGAACCTGGATGAATTTCTCACACCATAGACAAAGAGATTCATCCGTTGAGGCTGGCAGGCTATGAGGCACCATGTGGCACCAGGACACTGCTGTTGTCACATGAACTCATTTGGAAACCCAGGCCAGCCCAGGCACATCTGAGGAAAGAAATCTATTTATGAGGTTGCTATTTAGCTATACATGAGAATATAGGCTTTAGGGTGAAATAGTGGACTTTAGAAGAAGAAATGATACTTGCACTGTCTTTCACTTCTCTCTACCCTCACCATACTTGAACATCATCATGCCTTCTGAAAGGTATTTAGAAAGTTTAACTTTATTTTTCCTTTTCTTTGTAGCCTTTTAATTCAAACTGATAATATATGTGGGAAAACACTTGGCTGTTCTTGTTCTCCCAAAGCTATTATGTTTGAGACAATAAAACAGCAAGAAGAGGCAAGCAGTGTTTTACAGGTGTAAGCGAAAGTTCATCTTTAAAAAGGCCACGTTAACACTTTTTTCTTTCTTCTCCATTTGTTCCTCTTTGCAGCAGTGCTAAATGCTGCCAGTTGAAATTACTTCAGAGGCAGCTGAAGTGACCACCACAGTGAGTCAGCTGAGCTGGCCACAGAGGTGGGTCAGTGTCAGTGTCACAAGGTTTGGTTTGTATGGCTGTATTTTTAATGCCGACAAAATATGAAACATACCTTACTGGAATATCATTTTTTTAAAAGTATCAAAAAATCCCTTATCAAAGATTGTATAATGGAAGAGGAAGAAGAAAGATGACTGATATATGCAAAAAGTCAAGGAGAAGTCTCCAGCTGGTACCTATCCTTGTACAGGATACATTAATTTTCTCTAGCTATTGACCTGCCTTTACTTTCCATCTTCAGAATCCTGAAGAGTCTCCTTGTTTGTTTAGTTGGGATTTTTTTAACTGTTCATGCTCCTACTTGCCTTGTATAAGAGCCTTTAGATGTTGCCTGAATTCTCACTCTTGCAAAAGTTGACAGGTTATGTGCAATAACAAACAAACAAACAAACAAACAAATCTGTGCTTTGGATAGATTCACTTTGGAAAATACAGTGAAAGATAAAATGTTAGCTTTGGCCAGACTCAATCCTGGAGTAAATTTGGATGTTCAGCAATCAAGCTGCTCTCGGGATCATTCAATTCACTAATGCCACAGCTTACTGTGGTCTGGGTACGATGTTCCTGAACACTCAGATGTCATTTCTGTGTGTCGTCTATTACTTCTGCTTTCACAAACCATCATGGAAGTAAAGTGAAACATCATTTTGCTGAATGAAAGTCCTGATATAAGGGATTATCATGCCGCATGCTGCCACAAAGGCAGTTCCAGAGTGCACTTACCTACTAACAGCTCCCTGCAGCTCCACAAGCCACAGGCAGAGGCAGGTGAACTTTTAGTGTTTTCATTGTCTTCTTCCATTCCAGGTTCACAACAGACACTTTCACTTCTTTCTTTTTCCCCAATCTGAAAATCTTCAAAGAAAATCTACTCCATGTTACTGCTTTGCAGATTTAGAGAGTTAATGCTTTTTCACCCAGTGTTTGTGGCCTTGCTATGTAACTTCTCAAAGTGGAACAAATGGTGGTTACTGAAAATTATAGCAAGATGCTAAGAATACTTCCAGATCCTTTATTCTAAATTGTCCCATGGATAAAACTCTGCTTGTAAGTGAAAAGATTCACTTAGGAAAACCATTTCATAATCATTTAGGTAATGGTACCATGACATCTAGCTGACTTAAAAGGTCATATTTATGACCATAAAGAAAGAATAACATAAATGCCCATGTGCACAGTTATTTTAACAAAAACAACTCTATAATGAAACTTGCTTAAAGAACTGAAATACAGTGATTGGAATGAAAGTTTCAATTCTCATTGCAGTCAAAGGGCATAAAAATTCCAGCTCAGGTTAAGTGAACTTTCCTTCAGTCATGGCTAGATAAATTGCATGTTTATCACCTATCCAGTGATACTGCTGTCCTGGGAGGTAGTAGTACAGAATAGTGTCCTGCCAAATGTACAAATGGTGTGCTTGTTACAAACAAGAAAGTTTAGGGGAACATCACTTCCCCACAAACATGAGATCAGGAAGTCCAAATTTCCCGTTGTGCCCTAACAAAGAAAAATACAGGCTATTACAGTAGAATGTTTTATTAGGACACTTTACATATGGTATATTTCTGTCTTCTTCTTAAAACCTTATTTTCACTTAGGAGATGAATCAGGCAGTTCTGGTTAGAGTCACGCTCTTTTCTCTCTTTCTTTTTCATGGAACAATTTATTCACTGTTACCATGGAAATGATTTCATCTTTCCAATAGCAGGATTCCAGCCCTGCAGTCTTGGTTTTGTCAATATAGTGTCCAACTCCTAATGTCCCTCCTTTATTGATATCACTGCTAGATGAGACTGTTTACCTATGTCAAGGAAAAAAAAATTCTTTAAGACAGTTTCTTATAGAGATTTTTTTTTTCTTTTCCTGGCCATGAAGTTTGAATATGAAAGCTCTCATTCAGTTTCTTATCCTATATGGATGCGACATGGAAACATAATGTTAGTCCCTTCTGTGTCCTGTGTGGGCAGAATACAACCATGTGGCCTGCTCCCTATTCTGAAATGGCACAAATGGCCATAAATGGACATAACTCACCAAAAGAAGAACTAGGCTTTGTCCCAGTCCCTTGCCTGGTTCAAGATGGCTATCAACATGGCATGGAGAGGACCAAGCTGCAACCAGGTACATTTGTAGCAGCAGGTTAGAAAGCAAATCTCCTCCATAAATGGCCTGTGTTATGTGCCATAATCTCATTTTACAACCCAAATTATGACTGAACTGGGCTTTGGTTGCCCTGGTTTGCTCGGTCTACAGCGTTGTCAGTACTTTAAGGCCTATTGAATATGCAAGTTGAGAAAAGTTTGTGATGTTTGCTTAGAATCATTGGATCAAGAACGTTCCTGTGATGGAAAAAATTAGTTCACTAAAACCTCAAAGAACTTGATAACACTCGGAGTGATGGGTGTTAATTACAGATTCAACCCTATCTGAGTGAACGTTTATTTTGTCATTTCTATTTTCTTATACAGTCAGAAACGTATTATTAATAGCTTCTAAAGTGTAACAGATCATAGAAAACTTAACTTTATTATTTATTTATTCCTCTTTTATGTGAGAATAAGCCTAAGAAGTTATTAACTGAACAACATACTCTACAAAGCTCCTAGTAACATCGTCCAACATTTCAGAAAGCATCAGTTTACTTACAGAGGAAATTATTTTAATTTTGAGGGGTCTGCTATATTCCTGGGAAAGGCAACTTAACTTTCCAGAGGTAAAAAAAGTGGTGGAAAGGCAGCAATCAAATGCAGAACCGAACAAGCCAATTTCTTCCATTTTTAAAAATACATCAAGTTTTCTGGGTCTGAGGTTACCATGAAGGTCAAAAGGAAAAGGAAGGGGTAATTCTGAGATTAGCATACCACTTGCTGCCTGTTCAGGCTTAAAATGTAAGTCTCAGTGCAAATTATTGATGCCTCTTTCTTTCCCTTAAAGGGGAAGGAAGGCCCTGGGAGAGTGAAAACAGGAGTCTAGGGAGGATTATTTTCGTAGACTTTTAGCAAATCCACTGCCCTTACATTTCTGAGAGTCATTTGGGTGCCACCAGCTTCTGAGCTGATCTAAGAACCTGCTCCCCCTTGGGTACATGGGGGTCTTTGCTCTTCTTCTTCTCTCACTCCTTTGTCGTGTCCCCCCCTAGGGTTTGCTCCACTTCTGGTATTTGTGGGACCCTTCATAGAGCTGATTCAATCCTATGGCCTTAAGCATTTCTTTTCTACAGGTCACCTTTGCACTGTGCTAGTGAGGACAGCTGGCTCAGGGAAGGGTCTGGCACACACCGGGGCTGGCCCGGGTGAGAGCAGGAGCACACAGCCAGGGGGAGGGGTGGGAGCAGGAACTCCCTCCTCCAGCAATAAATGCAGCTCACATGCAATTTCACCATCTGAGGCCATGAACCAAAGTGACCCGAAGCGAAACATCTCTGCTTCCCTAGGCTGCCCTTCTCACCACAACCCTCTCCTGACCACATGCAAGAGGTGACGGAAAGTGCTGGCAGATTACATGTTTGCAAATGACACAATTTCACACCAGTTGAATGCATGTCCTGTAATCATACTTATGTTTTCCAAGGTCTTATTTTAAAATACTTTCCACTTAATTGATCTCTTTAAAAGATCCTCAAGGTGACATGTCAGCAATTTACTGTGGACATTAGAAGAGACTCAGAGAAAGAGAGATTCTTAACTGAGAATCCCGCCTGTATTTGTATGTATTTAACTCATGTCTGGCTACAAAATTTTGCACTGTAATGCTAGACTTGTAGCTCAGCTGATGCAGCCATAGGTTGAGAACTCCCAAGTACAAGACACTGAGGTTTCAGGGACGAGCTGAGAAATAACTCACTACTAATGAGTGCTTTTCTCCAAAAGGAAGAGGATGAAACAAGTGCTGGTCCAACTTTATTTCTTACTGCACATAACTGTAGTCTTGTCAGATACTTAGGATCACAGATTAGAAACACAGAATAATTTAGGTGCAAAGGGACCTTTGAAAATCATCTTGTCCAATCCCCTCGAAGCAGGGCCAACTTCAAAGAGATATTACGTTGGTTAGAACCTTGTCCTGTCAAATTTGGAAAGTGTTCTTCTATTTAAAAACTTCCTTTTTTTGGGACGTTATTTCAGGTTCTCCTACAATCCCTTCTGTTAGCTTTCATTTTCATACAGGATTCACATCATTAATAACACAAATAGCAGTACGTTTGTATTACTCTGAAACTCCTTGTTCTGAAAAACATAAGAAAAAGCACAAATTTATTGTTTTACTAGATCTGAAGGTACTAACAACCCTTCATGCAATCATCATTCAGTTCACTATCACAAGACTATGACCTGATCTCTCTTGCAAATCCACTGAGGCCTCAATTTCCTAAGCATCTGCTACTAGCCAGCACCAGAGATGAAAGCAGGGGCAAGGCAAACCTCCAGCCTAACCCTGTATAGCAATTTGATGTTTCTGTCCCGCTCTAGATGACAAGGGTTTCACATTTGTGATCTTGTGTTTGCTCAGCTGATTTGAGCCTGTCAGTCCTCTAGAAGATGCTGCTGAATCAGTTGTTCTTAGCTGCTTTAGGTTCAAAATCTGTCACATTTCTGATGGTCACTGGCACTGTAATCACCTCCATACCACTGAGGGTCAGCATGAGTTGACTGGTTGCAGGTCTATTGCCTGGCTGCCTTTAGGTCTGGCTCCCTGTCGAATTTATCTGTTAGGATGTGTTTGAGCTACCTACCGTGAGCTACAAGGGTGCAGTATAGCCAAGAAAGGAAGGTGGGACTCCATTCTCTCACAGCCATGTGCTGCAAACAAAATACCCACATTTGTGACCCTCACTATTTATCATTGAGTAAAGATAATTCATCGTCTTTCCAGCAGCTCTGTCATTCCTGGAACAGGTAATAGAAAGAAACTTGTGTAGCACAAGATTTCCCACAGGATTTTTCTTTTCCCAATCTCACAGCTTTTCATACTTGCCTGGTGGTCTTTTGGGAGAAAATAGACCTGGCATTCCTGAGCTTGTATCCCTACCTCCCTGCTGCTGTTGTTGGCAGACTTGCTGGGAGAAAGACACACTCTAATCTTCCTTTCAGCTGAAGCAGTGTTTTGCTGTGTTTCATAAGGCAGATGAAGAGGCAGACAGAACACTCAGACCAGCTGATGGAGTGCAGAAGCAGCATACATACATGCACACACACAAAAATAATCAGAATTGTGTAAGAGAGTAAGGATTCCCTCACAATTTGCTACACTTTAGCTGTGACTCTTTTGCAAAATACCAACCCCAGCCACTGTACTTGTGGAGAGTAACAAAATAATTTCTCCTTTTGATTTTCACCAGCAGATTTTAAGGGTCTATTTGGGAGCTGGTGAAGAGTGATCTAAAGTTCAATATGTTTTTTGTTTGTTTGTTTGCAAGGATTGCATGTCCAACAGCAAAATGTGAGATTTCTCTTTAAATCATAACGAACAAGAATTTTGGTGAAAATATTCTGCCCTGTCTTTGATTATACTTCAAACAGACCTTTGACCGTATGACCTTTGACCCCATGACCTTTGACCCCATGATGTATGGCTCCGTGACCTTCGATGTTTAGCTCTCATGACCTTTGACCCTGCGACCTTTGACCTTTGGCCATGTGACACCTGACTTTTGCATCCCTGTGACATTTGACCCAGTGGCATTTGACCAATGAGTCTGTGACCCTGTGGTCATTGACTTTTGACCTCATGACCTTTAACTTTTCATCCCATGACCTTTGGTCCCATGACCTTTGACCCCCATGACAGCAGAAGACGACTCCTACAAGATATTTAAAATCCCTGCTCAAAAGCTAGAACTGATCTGTTAAGGAGCAGCAAGGTTTCTTCATTCTCAGTATCATGGACTTGGTGGCATTGGAAGGTGCCTCTAAAGATTATCTAGTTCAAACCCCCAGCTCCAGCAGGGTCAGGATGAGCCATTTGTCCAAAACTACATCCAGCTGAATTTTTACTTTCTTCATGGATGGAGGCTCCACAACATCTCTCACAGCAAGTAAGATTTTTCATGTGTTCATGGAGATTCATGTTTCCATTCTGTGCCCATTGGCTTCTTGTCCTGTCAGTAGGCACTACTGAGAAGAGTTTAGCTCCCTCTTCTTCATTCCCTCCCATCAGATATGTATACACATGGGTAAGATCTACCCTGAGCCTTCTCTTTTCCCAGCTGAACAGTTCCAGCTTTCTCAGCCTCTCCCTGTATGCAAGATACTCCCTTGATCATCTTAGGCCTTTCTTTGGCCTCACTTCAGTAAGTTAGCACTGGTGAGGCTGCACCTCAAAAACGGTGTGCAGTTTTGGGCCCCTCATTACCAGAAAGACATTGACGTGCTGGAGCGTGTCCAAAGAAGGGCGATGAAGCTGGTGAAGGACCTGGAGAACAGGTCTTATGAGGACAGACTAAGAGAACTGGAGTTGCTTAGTCTGGAGAAGAGGAGGCTGACAGGAGACCTTATAGCTTTCTACAACTACCTGGAAGGAGATTGTAGTGAGGTGGGTGTTGGTCTCTTCTCCCAAGTAACAAGAGGAAATGGCCTCAAGTTGTGCCAGGGGAGGTTTAGATTGGACATTAGGAAAAATTTCTTTACTGGAGTGGTCAAAAATTGGAACAGGCTGCCCAGGGAAGTGGTTGAGTCACCATCGCTGATTTTTTTTTTTTTTTTTTTAAATGTATAGATGTGGCACTTCAGGACATGGTTTAGTGGGCATGGTGGTATTGGGTTGATGGTTGGACTTGATGATCTTGGTCTTTTCCAACCTAATGATTCTCTGATTCTAAGCCCATTTCTCTCTCGTATTGGGGAGTCCAGGACTAGATCTGGCACTCCAGATATGTCTCACCAGTGCTGAACAGAGAAGGATCACCTCCCTCGACCTGCTGGCAATGCACCTTCTAATGCAGCCTGGCATGCTGTTGGCCATCTTCTTTGCTGGCTCATGGTCAGCTGCTTGTCCACCAAGATGCCCATGTCCTTCTTTGCAGGGCAGCTTCCCAGCCAGTCAGCCCTCGGCCTGTTCTGGTGCCTGGGTTTACTCCTCCTCAGATGCAGGACTTTGCATTTCCTTTTATTGAACTTCACAAGATTTCTGTCAGCCCATTTCTTCATCCTGTCAAAGTCCCTCTGAACGGTAACTGGTGTGTCGGCCACTCCTCCAAGTTTTGGGTTTTGTGGAGCCAAACAGGAAGTTTCTCCACCAGAAATAGCCAGGCTATGTTAGGTGAAACTTAGAAGAAGAAAAAGGTCATCCAGAAGCAGAAAGGTGGCATGAGAAACTTCAACTTAACCATTAAAAGTCTTCAAAGTTTTAAGCAGCTGAAAATACAATAGGAAACATCAGAGTCACTTTTATTACCACTAGAGCTATCAGCTCCATTTGTCATCTCCCAATCGTTGCCACCGGCAGCTGCAGCCAAACCAGAACTCAGCACACCACCACATTGTGTTCCACCAGTTGCTTATCACTGAGCCTGAATAAAAAGGGAATGACATAGTCGAAATGTGCAGCATCTTGGAACAGATAGTCCTTTTGTCCAGACATTTCTTATCTTTGATGGTTTTCCCTCTTGTCTCACTATCTATTTTTTGCTATAGAAGCAACAAGACATCTGAAAATTTAATGCAATATTATGACATGCCATGTACAGAGCGCCCCAAAATATTAAAAGGACACATTCGTTCAGACTCATCAGCTCTGCCTTGCTAATTTTAAATCTTCAATCAATGAGGTAATTTATCGCTCCCTGTAGAGGCTACTCTAACAAGAAACTTTAATGCCTCTGTGTTCAGAAAGATGGGCAGTGAGGGGATTTTTAACGAAAGGTGGATGTACTTCATCCAGCAGTTGAGTTTTGAACAAAACAGAAGGTTGAAAAGAATGGGCCAGAATCTAAAGGAGTGCTGAGTCAGCTTTGAGAAGTGGCTTAAAATGGACTAATGGCATTAGAGCTGATCAGAGTGCTTTGCTCCGCATTACTGCCTCATGTTTGTGGAGAAGCCAAGGAGACAGTTAGTCTGCTGTTTTCACCAGAATCTTCCTAAATTCACAACACATTGAAGTTGTCAGAGATCAATAGAGCCTGGCTGGAATTTGATTAACAAGCAAATCCTGCAGGTATCTCCCGCAAGGAGCACCTGCCATCTCTGGGCTGAAAGCACTGAATACAACTTGTCCTATATTTGATGCTTGGAGCACTGTGGTACAAAGTTCAGACATAGTGAACAGGGTTTCTTCAGGCTTGCAAGGCTTAATTGCTGATGCCTCAGATGGAAAGAAGAAGAAGAAGGCTAACTTGACTACAGTAAAGTGATATATCCCTCACAGTGAAAAGATTGCTAGAGCCAGAGAAAAGTGGAACAAAAAATTGTTCGCATTCAAAGAGTTGTGATCAATGGCTCGATGTCTGAGTGGAGACCAATAACAAGTGGTGTTCATCAGGGATTGATACTGGGACTGGTGCTATTTAACATCTCTGTCGGCAACATGGACAGTGGCATCGAGTGCACTTTGCTGATGACATTGAGTTGTGTGGTGAGGTCAACACGCTGGAGGGAAGGGCTGCCGTCCAGAGGGACCTTGACAGGCTTGAGAGCTGGGCCCAGGCCAACATCATGAAGTTTAACAAGGCCAAGTGTAAGGTCCTGTACCTGGGTCGAGGCAATCCCAAGCATAGATACAGGCTGGGCAATGAGTGGATTGAGAGCAGTCCTAGGGAGAAGGACTTGGGAATGAACATGAGCCAAAAGTATGCGCTTGCAGCCCAAAAAACCAACTGTATCTTGGGTTGCATCAAAGATGTGCAGCCAGCAGGTCAAGGGAGGTGATTCTGCCCCTCTACTCTGCCCTCATGAGACCCCACCTGGAATACTGCACCCAGCTCTGGAGCCCCCAACACAAGAAAGACATGGAGCTGTTGGAGTGAGTCCAGAGGATGTCTACCAAGATGGTCAGAGGGCTGGAACATCTTTCCTACGAGGACAAACTGAGAGAGCTGGGCTTGTTCAGCCTGGAAAAGAGAAGATTCCAGGGAGACCTTATAGTGGTCTTCCAGTATCTGAAGGGGGTCTGCAAGAAGGCTGGAGAGGGACTTTTTAGCAGGGCCTGCAGTGATAGGACAAGGGGTAATGTTTGGAAGCTGGGAGAGGGCAGGTCTAGACCAGATACAAGGAAGCAGTTCTTAGCCCTGAGGGTGGTGAGACACTTGTACCGGTTGCTCAAGGAAATTGTGGATGCTCCATCCCTGGAAGTGTTCAAGACCAGGTTGGATGGAGCCTTGAGCAACCTGGCCTAGTGGGAGGTGTCCCTGCCATGGCAGGGAGTTGGAACTAGATGATCTTTGAGGTCCCTTCCAAAGCAAACCATTCTATGAAATCCAGTGCAGAGGAAAGAAAGAGAATAACAAGGTTGTAGCCTAGTGGGACTGGGAGGGCATGGAACAGACTTCATCCAAACGCAGACGTAGGCGGAGACCAAGGGACAATGTCACAGAAAAGCTGAGCTACAGCATTTTGTGAGCTTAATGTGATTTAGCAACTAATTACTTTAACACACTGTTTTGAAGTTAATGCACATTTTTCCCCCTGCCCAAGATGTATACATGTGAATTCTGTCCACCAGGCTCACCAGACAAACGCTCTTAAGATCCTTTGAAAAACCCAATCTTAATAGATAAAGTGCTCTAGGATCTTTTGAGATAAAATTCTCTAGAGTGTCCCACACATCTGCTTTTCCTTACTTTGTGGAAGTTCTTAGGCTTTATATAATATTCAGCCCTGATTACAGGGTGCAAGACTGTCTTTTTCTGTCTAAAGAATTAGTTATGAAAGAAGGCTAGGTTTGGGTTTTCTGCTTTTATTCACAGCAAACACGCAATTTTGTAACCGGTAGCAACAACTAGCTCAGAAAACTATTAGGCTTTTAAATGAAGAGGTCTAGTGAAAAAAGTGTAAACAGGAAGGTGTGGGATGTTTCTGGGGTTATAGTGACTGCACTAGAAGGAATTCAGGGAAGAGGCAGAGTGAGTGAGACTCCTACACCAGTTTCCACATGGACTCTGCTAAGTCAGAGGAGTTCCTCCAAAGTTATGAAATTCGCAAAATTTTAATTGAGTGTAAAATTTTGTCCTTGCTATTTTGCTGGGCTAGACTTGGATTGTATCAAACTAACTGATAACTCTTTTGCAATCTTGAAAGGTTAATTATATTGTTGAGCAATATTTCAATTTATTCTAATTTCTCTCATCTGGATTTGTTCACTTAATAGTTTTGCATATCTTTGTATTCATTACAGTCCATTAAGATAAAACCTTTTACCAAATACTCATTTGTGGCCACTTTCACTACTTTCTGCTTGAACCTCACTCTTTTCCAAATGTCAAACTCTTTAAAAATCTTGTCACAAAAGGTCACCTTTCTGTGAAAATAATATTCAACATTTCAGCTCTGGCATGAACGACAAGTTGTACAGAGGTCTTTTCCCTTTCAAGAGAAATCTCAGGAAGAACTTAAAATTTGGTTTTTTTTTCTTAAAATTACAGTTTTCCCATCAGTTTTTAGCACTATGCTTCTCACAAAAGCTAGTGGTTCTACCAACCACAGTTTTCATCTGAGGTTATTTGACATGACCCATAACGGCCCAGAAAGATTGCAAAGTCATTTCTTTTGCAGAGCAGAACACCAGTCTCACCAGTGCTCATTCATAACTCATGATAATGAAGAGTCTACATAATGGCAGAAAAGACTGTCTGAGATGCTTATGTAGGGGACATAGTGATGCAAGCTATCCATTAACTTTCATAAATGTTGGGAGTACAAGTCAAATATTTTATTGTGTTATTTGTACTATGGTACTCCCTGCTTCCTTGGGTGTGCTTGCACTCTGGAAATACACAGTAAAAAGATCTTCCTTGCCCTAAGGGCCTTCTAAGTTTAGGAAAAAAACAATAGCAACACGCGTTACAGCAGACACATGGATACTAGGAAATAACTAGTTAAATAACTCAGCAAAAAATGCTGTGGAAGTAATTTTTTTAAAGGCATGATAGCAAATATGAGACTGCATTCACCTGCAGCTGAAATGGTCATTTAGGGGAGCTGCTAATGACAGCTGTCAAGTGATAAAGACACTTTTTAAAGGCCAGGTAAAATTGGAATAGGAATGTTTATTGAGTTAGTTGCTATTTATGAAACAAAAAGGCATTTACTATTGCGCAGTGCCTTATGCTATTCTCAGCTCTGTACCCTTTCACACATGGTTTTAGGAGTCTCAGTAGCAGTACTTTTCTGCTTTTATTCTTGCATTGTCCTCATGGCACCAGTAGTGTTATCAGGGCAAGTTCTCATGGGAAGCAACTACCACTTTGCCCCTCTTTTTCCTCACTCATTACCTGTTGTTTTGTAGACCTTAGCTCATATTGGAGAAAACTAAACATATTGAATTACAAAGTATAGAGCAGTAATTTAAACATTCAATAAATATTATCTGATAATTTATGTGTACAGAAGTTTAACAAGTAGACAATATGCAAAACTTACACCAAATTAGTATACTCCATTCAGAGCTAATAGCACTGTAAGTGGAAACGACAGAGAGTATGAGTGGCTCACAATGAAAAGCATACAGTGCTAGGGAAAAGACATGACAAAAATCTTCATTACCCATGTCATCTTCATCCTTTTACCACCTGCTGCACTGGACAGCCCAGCCATCACATCCCCAGAGTAGGACAGTCACCTGGGACTCTCTCTACTCTTCCTGTCTGGGCATAGGGAAAATGTTTCCCTCTTCCCTTCTCTCTTTCTCTTTCTCTTCCTCCCTCTCTCTGCCCCCTTATGTTTTTATTTCTCTCCAGAAGTAACCTGCACTGTTAGAGTGCACATAGGCCATCAGTTACGGACCCCACTAATAAGTTTCTCTGCGATGTGATCTTGGTTCACTATCCTGTGTGCAATATCTCATTTTCTCAGCTTTACTGTCTACCATTAGAAATTCTGGGCTCGATGTGAGTTCTTAGTATCTTCTGCACTTTGATGTAAAGGCTGATTATCTGATTGAAGTGCCTGTAATGTACATTCTGTTATCACACCCTCTATATTTGAACCAATGAAATCAATTTCCACCTTTTCTATCTGATTTGCAGTGATCCATTAAAAACCTCCCCCTTCAATATCTTGTTGAAAATAGCCTTGCCCTCACTTTTGGAAAATGTTGCCAATATCTGCACGGCATGAAAGTATGACAGTTGCAATTTATTTATCAGTGCATTAGGTTTTAACCACAGCATGCCCTCTCATCACCCAAGAAACAAATGCAGACTAGAGTCTTATATCTATATCATTTCTATGAATAATATGTATAACTGAATTTAGTCCATCACTTAATATTATTCTGTCACACAAACATCAAAGCAAAGGAGCATTAAGGCAAATAAAAAGATGAAAAATTATAGTCGTAAGGTAAACAGTTCCAAGAGAGAAAGAGAACACAGGTTTCATTGGAATTTTTTTTTTTTTTACCACGTACCGGGGGAAGTAATATGACTTGTCAAGACCTAATATAAAAAGAATATTAAAGAGCTAATGGACTTCTCCTGGAAGACACATAAGAGAATCAGTCTTTAGGCCTGTTTAGGAAGAAGAGACTGACCAAGATGTAGGCTGTAAAGGATGGCCTAGGCAGCTGGATCAGTCCCCACATTGATTTTAAGAAGTTTTCAACATAAAACTCAGGCACATAGACCTTACATTACCCTATGTCACACTGCTACATACCTTTGACTGAGCAAATGAAAATTGTTTGAAGAAACTGTCTTGAATCATTTCATATGACTGAAAACCAAGATAATCTGTTTGTCTTTTCACAGTAGTCAAATTATGGGATGCTAACCTCAGACAGGTGAAGGAAATGAAGCCCATCACTGGGAAGATGCCCATGACATGTGAGATGCAGTTCACACTGTACTTGGGACAATACCTTGCCATTAAAAGTCTGAGAAACTAGGTAGGCATGTGTCCTGGTTTGGGCTAAATCAGAACTAATTCTGTTTTAGTGCTTTAACTTTTCAGTTAAGTCTCCTCTAACTACTAACACTTTCTTAAACAGCAGCTTGTTTTTCCAGACAGTGACTGCTCCTAGCAGTGATAAGGCCTGATGTTTATAGTTTGTACCAAGGAATGGGGTGCAGAGAGGCCCTTGCTTATACTTGTTCTTGTAGCGACCAAGGTCACTGCTAAATCTTGTACTCCGTGTTGGGGTGCCAGGAGTGAAAAGGGTCGCACCTACAGGGAGGAGCGAACTGAACAGGTGACCCAAACCTGACCAACAGAGTATTCCATCCCATAGACGTCATATTCAGTATAAAGCTGAGAGATCACGAGGGTCTTGCCCCTTCGCTCCCCCTTCGCTCTTCTTCGATGGCCGACATCTGAGGAGGACTGATCCGTGCATCCCTGAATCCAGTGCCTGAGTCCAGCTCCTGCATCCCGTCCCTGTCTGCTGCCGAGTCCAGCCTGGGACTGCCCCAGTGCCAGCCCTGCGGTGTGGTGGTGACGTATTGTCATCGGGGGGGGGGGGAGTTGGGTTCGGTATTGGTTTTGTATATATTTGTACATACTGTATATATTTCATTTTTTTTCCTTATTCTTATTATTATCTTTTCTTTTATTGTTATTGTTCCATTAAAGCTGTTTTAGTTTTATTTTCCAAACCGTAAAGTCTCTCTCCCTTGTTCTCTCTCCTTTTCCCTTTTGGAAGGGGAGAGGGGTTAGTAGAGAGCGTCTGTCATTCGTTAGTGGCCAGCCCAGCCTCAAACCGTGACAGCATGTTTTTATTGTAGCAACTCTGGGTATGTCATTTAATTACTACGTTTATTGAGCTAACCTTATTGCCATATTACCTCATAACCTGCAGTGTGTTCATCCTCATCAAACCTATGTGAGGCAGGGGTATAGATTTATTTGTCCCATGTTATAGGCCAAATAAGGAATTGAGGCTCCTAGTGAAATGCCCAGGGAGACCTCCATGCCACTAGGATATGGTGATAGGTAAGAAGCAAATGGAAAAGGCTTATTGTCTCCTAATGAGGTTTACATAGTCTCCAGAGCTTGCTCCAGTGTAAGAGAAAAACATATTTTTCAGTGTTTTACTGCTTTAGAAAAAAATCATGGAATATTACAATAAGTGAAGTTTGAACAAGCCTCCAGAGGTCATCTCAACCAACAATTATTTAAGAGCTTCAGGGATGGAAAATCCACTCTTAGTCCCTGATAGATTTCATAAGCGTATCGCTCTTTGCTTCAATTTTTGAGTTTCCCACAAGAGAGGTGAAAAAATCACTCTCGTGAACTTCTTAATGACAGTACTAGCCAGTGAGTATTACATACTATCAAAACCATTTTTTTTGGAAGCTCTGAAATTAAGGAAATAGTAATAATGGTGTTAGAGAAATGAAAATATATGCACATTCATAAGACCATGAGTCAAATTTTCCATTCACAAAAATAGTCCTGCAGGTGTTATCGGCAGGAAGAGGTTTCAGTCTTCAGAAGTAATAGCTGAAGAACAAGCTGAACTATTGGAAAAACCCTGGTGACTTCAAAGCTCAACACAAATCCTGTCTGTGTAAAGTTTTTTGAAAGGTAAAATTCTAAAGTAAGCAGTATTCAAAAAAATTGAACTGTGGAACTGTGAGACCTTGCTCTGTATCTTGAATTAATCTTTCCTGACGTCTTAAATTCATTATTTTTATTATTTTTCATGTTGTTTTTAAGATATTAATAATAATAACTTGTGAAAAGACTCTTTTTCTATGAAAAAAAAATTATGAATTTTCAGAAGGATTTTAAACTTATGGGTTTCAACCTTTTGAATCCAAATTCAGAGAGTAACATCATTATAGAATTTTGCTTTGTATGACCTTCATTTTCAGATGTTCTTTTTGTTTGTGCTAGTCTTTTAAATAAGCCGTTAGTAAAAAGAAGACAAACAATCTCAGACTTCTAAGGCAAGCAACTTTTATCAGAAAAAAGCATCTGTAAATATTATTTTGTTTTCCTCTAACAACCATTTAGTTTGTTAGTTTGAATTTTTGAGATCTATTAAATTATTTTAAGCCTGCTGCATTTTACAGTGCCCTGCTGGTGACATGCTATAATTATATCAAGGTTATTGTTTGTGATTGATGTTATCACTGTCTTGCTTTGGTTTATTACATTTTCTGAGAGCAGAAAATTCTGATCCTGGCAAGTCAAGTGCTTACTGAATTTCTAGACACTAATGCTGCCATCCTCCTTAGGCAGAAAATAAATTGTTGCATAATCTGATTGACATACTACATTGAATGGGCTTTTTACCAAGACAATGAACCCCATCTCTCTTGTCATATTTCATAAATTCCACACAGTTACATTACAGCAATCTGTAAGCATTGTGAAATTATGAATATGGCAAAAGGCAGCCATGGTTGGCCACTCTTCATAATGAAGGATGGAGTTTAAATTAATTCTGATGATTGTTATATATTTCCATGCTGGCATAAAAACTGTCACAATCTCTTTCTGCCTTTTTAGTGGACACACTGAAATATTTCAATGAAGTGATTTCCTTTCTTCTAATTTAAAACATTTTTTTTTTGTAAAGCTGTGATAAGTTTTTCAAATTATGGTACCTAAGAAAAAGAATGCACAACCTCTTTATAATTATTATTTGACATTGAATACGAACATTTAATAAATTCCTCTCCTTTAACAGCCCAAAAGGCAAAGCTTTGTGTTTCAAGTGTTTTTAAGAAGAAGTGGTCAAGTTTCAAGTTTTAGTTCTCTTCCAGGTGTTCCTGACTGTAGAGTAATCTGGCAGCCTGTGGTTTGAAATCCACTGCTCTGAGTTAGATGCTTCAGCTTCTGAAACATTGAATGTGGTAAGTTAAGTGTAAGGAACTCTATAAAATCAGTACCAGGAATAAAGCGTTGCCAAAGCTGAATGAATTTTATGGTAGGGATTTTCCATTGTACAAGGCTGAGTGGTTGGAATTTAGACACTGAGTGAAAGAAAGTCTCAGTGATTATTGGACATCACTTGGTTTTCAATGTAAAAATAAATGGGAGAAAGGAAAAACTCCACCAGAACTGAAGTCTCTGGAAGGGAGGATAACATGACAATATTAAAAAAGCATTTCATCCTGAATCACAGACAGTCAGTTCCAGAACATGAAGAAAAGTCAGAAGGAAGGTGGCTTGCTTTCTGTCAATATATGATTCCTTGTTAGATGTTTTTTTCACAAAGAGGTGATTATGAATCTCTGTAAGTGATGCTGAAGACAACTAAGCTCCACCTAAAGAAGCAACATATGAGAGGGACACATTTGCACAGATTTCAAAATGAATGCGAAAAAACACAAAGCTTGTAACTGGGCAAAGACTGAGAAGTATAACTAGCTGATTTGGAGAATCATTATTTGAGCTATTTGACTTCTTCTTAAGAAGAGACCAACCAGTTCAATGTGAGACTGAAAGGCCAGAGGGAATACGAAGGACCTCAAAACAGTGAATAACCTTGACGTAGTGTTTATACAATGATTATAGAAAATTACCCTCCCAAAATAGTAAATATCTTTCCTATGACTTAGTTCTTGGAAAGCACTCAGTCAGCAAGGCACCAATGCATTGCTAGGAAAGCAGCGGAAACACACTGCAGGGGGTGAGGGAGTAAGCATGCCTAAGGAACTTGGATTTGTGTAGGAAGGGATTTGTGGTGTGATTGACAAAGCCTATGTCTGCATTAGCAAGTAGTGCGAGTCTGCTGAGGGAAACACCTTGTATGAGCAACCTGATGCCCACACTGCATGTGTTTCAGGGGGTCTCTAACTTATTCCCCTGGAGTGGACACGCGTTAGCAGCTATAGTGAAACAGGTACACACCTAGAGTTTATCTTACATTCTGGTTTTCGCCAGAAGGAATCCAGTTTCTGTCTCCCATGAATGATCTGTGATGTGAAGTAAAACATGGGAAGTAGAAGGGATTAATTTAAAATACCCAGTCCTGATCTGAACTAAAATGCTAGTGTAGACACGCCTAGAGTTCATCTGCACAAAGGTAGGTAAGAGATCATCAATGTCTAGGCAGGATTCTGCTCCCTGATCTGCACTGCATGCTTGCTTCTTTGAATCTGTTGGCCTGCCATGGAGGAAGCTCTCAGCGAGAAAAATGCCAGCATCATTCTTCCTTGCTGCCATTGGAGGATAAAAGAAATTCTTTTCAGGGCTGGAAAACTGTTTGAACTGGACAAGCTCAGAGCAAATATGCAGTTTGGGCACTGGTTTATTTTGAGCCTAGATGCGGGGCTGACTGTCTGGTCTAGATTGTTCTTCATGTTGGTTGTTAGCTTATGAATTGGTGGTTAATGTGCAAACTGATACATGGCTCTTCAAAGTCAGAGAAAAATAATTTTTTTCAATAGGCCACTGATTAGATGCGGCTGAGTCAGAAGGGTATGAGTCACCACTCAAATAACAAGTGTAAATTTAGTGCCTGGGGAACGGAGGAGGTTTTTGAAAGCAGGCACATTGTTTGGAACTGAAGAAACTGAAGCCAGGTCTCCGCCACAGGATTTTGCTGGCACACCTGTATTGTCTAGAGGTGTAAGAAAATCACCCACCGAGTTGACACTGGTATATTGGCAAAATCCACGGTGAAAGCACAGGGGCCTTAAAGAAGAGCGTTTGTCACAAAGCTGTTACTGTACAGGGAAAGGATATAGCTATGCTGATGAAAAGAAAAATGCCTTGGGACAAGATTTTGTTAACGTTTGGGGTGCTCTTGTCTCAATAGGTCTCTCAAAAAGCAGGAATCCTTATGCCTAATTTCAAGTTCCTGAATGAATTTAGGCATGAGCTAGCTCTCAGCTATGCAGCTTAAGCGTTTGAAGAGGGGAAAATCTAGGTGCTAGGGAAAGTTGACCCTCAGAATCAGGGCTCAGGCATTAGTAGAGAGGGAGTTGTTAAGACTGACTTTTTGGAGCTCAGTGTCTCAATTTTCCCGAAACATTGCTTTAGGTGCCCACACTCTTTAACATTGTTTCAAGGAAACAGGAGAAAAGTGATCTAGATAAAATTGTCAAAAGGTGGTTTTGCAGCAAATTATTCCAGGGTAAATATTAGTGGATTACATCAAATTGGCACAGCATTTCAAGTGAGTTCTAACAAGCCTGAGTTCCTGAGCATCAATGAACATTTTGATTAACGGGTAGGCTGATGGAACAGAAGCTCTTAGAAAGCGTGTAGACATCAATGCACAAAGCAGACTGTAAACAACGTTGACTACAGGATTAGAATTCAGGATAATTACTTGAGACTGGGAAAAGAAGGTTCGAAAACAATTTAAAAAAACCAATCAGTAAACAGCAAAGATCAAGTCAGGGAAAGAAAAAGGCAACTGCACAAATATATAAAAACAAAGACCAAAAAAAAAGATAAGTGAGTGAAACAGTACCTTGGAGGAATGGCATTAAAGTCTGTTGTGGACCACAAACGGTATGACAGGACTGCAATGCAATGTTGTTACAAACAAAGCAAATCGCCGTCCCAAACGAACAGGACTGTCATCTGCAGAACTTATGAAGCAATTAATCTTTTTGTCTCTGTATAGCTCGAGGCACTAAACTTTACGGGAGATGCAGTCACACTAAGAAGAATAACAGGAATGCTGAGAGACTTCAGAAAATGTGATCTATCCATCAATGCAGAGGTAATTCCTTATATTTTTTGAATAAATAAGTGGTATGGAAGAATATGATAAAAATTCCAGTATTTTAAACATAACTGAAAGGTGGTGATACATGACTTTTCAGTTCCAGGGAATGAAAGAAAATAATAATAATTAATTTTCTATAGGACAAGCTATAGTTTAGGTATTATGGAATGTGTTCCTAACCACAAAGATCAATAACCACCAATAAGCTACCTAAGCTGTGGCATCCTCGTTACCAGAGGTTTCAAAGACCATCTCAGGAAACCTTTGCCAGGAAGAATGTGAAGGTTCTTGGTCCTCCTCAGAAAGGGACATGGACTAGTTATCCTGTGAAAGTAACTTCCAAATTTGCTATGAAGAAAACAAACCTGACTCTTCTCAGAGGAAAGCAGTAAAAGCACAAGAGGCAACAGGCAGGGGTTCCAAAAAAGGGTAATTCCAATTAGGTATAAGAAAAAGATTTTCTTCACGTGGGCAGTTCAATGATGGACAGGTTGCCCATATGTTGCAAATCTGCAGTGGTAAGAAAAACTTATCTACACAAAGTTAGACAAGTAGAGACGTCCTTTCTTAACGATGCTCACCATGTGCACCGGGGACATGGGATCCTTCCCAAAGATGTCTGCTTGCACATTGCAATCAACAAATATTTATATATTAAATTCATACATATTCAATCTATACAATGCATATTCATTTTCATCATCTCGATGATTGTTTCTTCTTTTCTCACTTCTGATGCAAATTAGCATGCAGCCTCTGTCATAGTCTTCTGTTGTTCTCTTTTGAGTAGGTGGTATAATTTGAGCAAGTGGTCCGTGAGTTGGAGGTCTCGACCACTCCTTGAACATGTCCTTGTCTCATAGGCTTTTGGCTCATACCTGCTTTGGTCATGATTCAAAGATTATACACAACAGGTACCATAATAAATGCTGTCTAGCAGACATCTTGGACTATAACACATTATCCTTGTTTCTAACCACTAATAGATTATCGGTTAATGAATACCTTATGTCTGGGACTTTAGAGGGGTACGCTAGCAGCATTGGCAATACAGATTTTATTTCATATTTGATCATTTATTCCATTAGAGACTTATTTTCCCAATATAATTATTAATCTCTCCTAATAATATCCTCTAATTATAATTCTTTAAATTCAAATCAAGATGGAAAAAGTAAGGGGACTTCTAAGCAATATCCTAAAATCCTAAATCTGCTGATTTCTGCAACACAAAGAGGCTGTGGAATCTCCAAATTTGGAAATATTCAAAGTTCTGCCGGACAAGCTCAAGCTGCCTCTTTGAGCATGGGGTTAACCAAACGACCTCCAGAGGTCCCATCCAAAATCAACTATTCTATGATCCTGTGATTCTTTGGTTAAGGCTTATACATGGAAGAGGAATGTTGTATCACCCTGGGTGTAAAATGTTGGTTTAGTCCAGGGAAGGAAGACTGTATATATATGTCTATAGTATAAATATATATATATTGGTATTAGCGATACATTATCTGCAGTCTGACTAGGATCTTTTCTATAAAATAAAAGAAGTTATTTTCCACAATTTTCTTCAGTCTACATGAACAAAAAAAATCTGCATAAAAATACCTTTCAACTCCCCACCCATTCCCACCCCTTTCTCTTTATATAACCGAATGTATTAATATTTGTAATCAGAGAAGAACATGGAAAAGAGCATTATCAAAAGCTGTCTTTGGAAAGTGACTTTACTGATTTGCCTTTGATCCCTGTCATCAAGTAATTAGCTTTAAAATTGCAATGTCAAAATGGCTGGAGGGGGAAAAAACCAGAGAAATTATCTTTTACTCCATATTTTGGCAGGAAAGCTAGCCCCAGACTTGAACTGAACTTGACTACATTACTAATGAGAAATTAGAAAGGCAGGAACCTCCTTTACTATAACTACATTCTCTAGTGTGTAGGATTAACTGTTCCCTTCCTAGTTATTATAAGAGGTTCTTTGGACTTATAACATGCTTTTTTCAATGAAAGATGAGAATTTTACTGTCTATCAGCTAGAATAAAAGTGTCTTCTTTGTTTGGTAAAGTTACTTTAGACCTATGTGAGGGTAGATTAAGATAGCATTTTGTCTACTGTCATTTCAAGCAAAGCACTGGGTTAATTTCAGTTCTGACTACACGCACTGTGGGTCATAGGAGATGGGTAGGTGGGTGGGCAGTCAGGTATGATAGCAACAAGCTTCCAAATCTATCAGAAGGCCCTCTGCAGACATCTTACCAGTGAGCTGAGAATGGCATCAGTCATTTAGGAGGGTTGTCCATTTTCCCTTCACTGGATCTGCAGAAAGCCAGATAATCTTATGTAAGTGCTACTTTCCATGAAAGAAGTCACAGAATGAGGCTTGTAAAAGCTCCCAGGAACAGTAAAAGACATGCAGAGAAACAGTGATGTAGGAAACACTTGCAAACACTTTTAGGAAAACTGTAGAGCAAGGATGCCTTCATATGTAAAACCAGATGTTTTTTGTAACCAGTTTGGAAAAATCTAGTGCTGATTACGGCACAGACAAACAGGAAAGAAGGTTCACAGAGCAAGAGGATTTACCTATGACAGTGATTGGTAGTGGAGTTTCAGAACAGAGGAAGGACAAGCTGAATGAATTAACTTGGATTTCCAGCAGTTCTCTGATGACTGCTTGAAGAAGAAGTTAAATAAGTCCTCTTCAAGGGGCCTGTTTCCCAGGACAACTGCAGTCTGTGGTAAGTGAAAACACTTAGGAAATTATCATCATTCTGTTCTGAGTGCAGGACTGAAATCAAAGCTTAAACCTACCTAGCACCTTCACAGTCTTTGTACACAAGCTTGTACACAGATACAGGCTTTGGGCCAATTTGAGGATGTGACAGAAAAAAGATTGGTCTACTCCTTAACCTGCCTATACAAAATACAGGGAGCCAGATTAACTGCGATCTATCTATAGGGTTACATCCCCTCACACATCTACCCTCACGCTCCCACTACTTGTATTGTTCTGACCTCAACATTTGTGAGTCCTTTCCATGAGCCACTTTGGCTTAGTCTGGTGGAAAACTAAACCAGTAGAAAACACCTACTCCTGAGTGAACAAATTCAAGCAACTCACAGAGGGTCCACCTGCTGAGGGTCAGAGCCAGTACAGCAAAGCAAAATGACTTTTTGGTCAGGTCCAGGAAAGATGGAGCATGAAAAGAGAGCTCTATGTAGGGAGCTGAGTGACCTTCTCAGAGTCACTGAGACGGTAAATCAATTCAGCTGCTTAACAGATACCAGTCTTAGACATATTTCTTGTGGTGCAGGGGCTCCATCGGTAACTTTTTCTCTCCAGAAACTCTAAAGGGAACCTAGAGTTACTAGATCAGAGTTAGATATCCAACTTTTAGGTGCTTACACGAAAACATTCTAGACACCTGTACCAGTATACATCCCCATCCTTAAGGTGATGTAACAGGTTCAGTATTGCATAGATAATCTGTTCGCAAGATTTTCCCTAGAAGGATGGGGTATAGTAGTAGTCTGAATTCTGTCTGCCTTTCAAGTACTGAAATCATGAGGTTGCTGTACTTACTATGGGAACTAAACATACTGTGAGTAGTGTGGATGCACTGAGACAGATATGGAAGCAACATAGGAAGCCTGCTAAAGCAAGAGGTTTTGATCCTGCTTGCTAATGTCCACGCAGCAACACTAGTGACACCTTTCAAATCACACTCTCCAACTTAATTAAATGCAGTGGTTTCTGTTCTCATGGTTCTTCTCTGAAGGCACTCAAGACACTACACAACACTTCATGGTAATAAATAAAAAAGTGACAGGATACAACAAAACAACATCATAAATTATCCCAGCAACAAGAAACAAAAACTTGAAGAGGAAACCAAGAAAGGTCATCCTAATGACACTTTCAAAGCATTTCTCAGGTGTTTTGGAAAAATATAGTTGATGGTCAGAAGAGCCCTGAAGCTAAGGTAATAACAAGATGTACTGATGGCTCTCCTAGAACTCAAGTGATATCAGTTATTAACCAGCCAGATCACTTCTGAAGTTGCTACAAACCCAGCAGCCTAAGGAATGAAGGAGATCAATTTCCTGAGGTAGGCTTCCTTGAACAGTAATCATTTGATCTGCTGAAGCTGTTATGTTGTACTTAAATTTAGCTTAATATTTGGGACAAAATGCACACTGCTAGATTAAGTGCATAAATCAGGTGTTGCAATGCCCAAAGAGTATTCCTTTAGTACCAGAGCAGGGATCCAGACTACTTAGTTTAAGTACACAACCACTCTACGCAGCTTGTGGGGGGACAAAACTTTCTTGAATAACAACCCAAAAAGCCTAGTTCTTGCTTAGAGTAATGCCTAAAATAGCCGGTAGGAAACACCATTGTCAGTCTCAACTTGACTTTAGGGTAGTGATTGAGGGTTGAAATTAGGTCTCTAATTAGTAGGGCAGCTAGACTCCACAAGAACAAACAAACAAACAACAACAAAAAACCAAACCAACAAACCCCCAAACAAAATACAAAACAAACAAGAAGGAGAGCCAAAAGCTGCATCTACCCCCTCCAGGTTAAGGGAACAAACTAAAGGTATATAAGAGAGCAGCAGGGAGCAATACCATTCTGTTTTCATGGGACATATTCTGCATCTTACCTTAAGCACCTGTCTGAGTTTCAGGATGCCCAGAGGACCCTCTTGTTTTAGGAAAACAGTGAGTAAATGGTATTGAAATGTAGCTCAATGGGGCTTGGAAATCTAGAATTCATCTAATTTGTACAGTGTGAATCTGACTGGCTTTTTTAATCAGTTCCACACAGTCATATTACTCACAGGTACTTCAGCGAGAAGAGTCAGGGTCTTGTAAATTCTGAGAATTAGCTTTTCTGTTTGCCATGATGCATACTGGATAGCAAAATCTCTTCAATAACTGCAAAAACTCTAACAGACACAAATGTGAGCATGGGAAAAAACAGTAAAACCGTGAGAAAATGTGATTAATCTAATTTTCAGCTTACAATCCTTCCTTTTCTTACAACCATTATGTCTCAAGCTGCACAAGAGCTCTCTGAAGAGAAGCAGGTCTCACACGGAGGCTGTTCCACCTCTACTGAACCAAAGTTATTCTGTGGTAGGACATAGTGACCCCGGGAATCAGAAACCGATGCTATACTCACTACAGACACAGGAAGATGGTTCTAGAATGCAATCAGCTGAGCTAGCAGCTCTGCCTGGCAGGTAGCACCCTGCCTTTTTTAATAGGCAATGCTCCTGTGCATTTTATTACACTCGGACGGCAGCATCTCATTTCTTACCCAGAAGGAATATCACTGGCTCACTGGTGTCCCTAGGCAGGCTTATTTCAGCCTAACTGTACTTATCTTAGGAGCAAAGCACAAGGTGATCTGCTGTGAAGACTTTTGCATAGGGCTATTATCAACAAAACAAAGGCAAACAAGAAAATTATTGATGGTCTTTTAAGTCATATAGGAGCACTAATAATGTCTTCCCCATTTCAAGTTGAACCTGGTCCTACCTTCATCACTGCAAACAACATACTAGATAAAAGTGATATAACTTAGACCCGTGTAATGTGAAAGAATTTCAATCAAAAAATCCTGTCTAATTCGAACACTGAAATTACTTGGCTGCCAGGGTGTTGGTTCCTGTTGTTCTTAGGTTTCCTATTGCTCTGGTACCATTCACTGGGAAAGGTGTAACTTGTTTGTGGAGGCTAAATTAAATATTTGAGGAAGGAGAAGATATTCTGTCCAGATGCCAAAACAGATGAAGGACTTCCACTCAAACGAAGACGGACTTGGGAAAAGAGGAAGTAGAAGAATTTATTTTTTCAGGACTGGGGTAGGGGGTGGAGGGGGAGTGTTTCAAGGATGGGAGCTAGCTCTTTGCTCTTTGTCTTCATAAGTAGCAAATTTAACTCCGTGAATTGATGACATTTATAACAAGACTTGCTTACTACACAATAGGCTACATCTGTAATGAGACCGTATATACTAATGCACCTTGTAAGTCAAAAACAAGCAGCCCATAAATCACTGCAGTTTTTACCACCCACAGGGTTACAGGCTTTTGTCAGGTCCACCTTAAAGCCTTGCTCAAAACTGACTGCTAGACCCTCAGCACAAATATGGCTGGAAATAAACTATATTACACAGCGATTTCAGTTCATGATTGGTAGCCATGGTAACACCAAGCAATAAGGCTTAAAAAAGGAGATGGCCTTAAAGGGCAAAAATGTGTGTCTTGAATCCAGGCAAGTGGATACTGAGGAGATTTTGTTTCTTCAGAAGGAAAAATTCTTTTTTTTTGCCTCAGGTAATTTTTTGGGTTCTATTTTAAGGCAATTAACTTCTTCATCTGTCTCACAGAAACTAACACTCATACATTTTTTATTTTCAGTCGCATACTCATTAAAGTCTTAATATTTAGCTGTATATGGTTTGAAACACTCATATATTGCGATCCACACCTCTGTGTGGCCAATGATATTAATAAAAAATCTCTTTCATCTGAGGTTTTGCATTTAGATTGTGATTTGTTGTTACATCTCTGTTTCGGTGAGCAGCGCAGGCTTGGTCCCTGTTACTTTGAAGTGAGAAAATCTACTGTAACACAACGTGATTTTGGTGGCACAATCAGTATTTCTCAAGCTCAACCCTGAGCTCCTTCACCTGTTGCACACCCTATAAAGCAAGCCTCAGTCCCATTGCCTGTAATTGTTTTAAAATGTGGGTTTAGTTCTTTAAATCCTTTCAAAGCTTTCAAATCACCACTTTTATTAGTTCGAATTGATAGTGCATTTTTTCTCTGTGCACAACATTGAATGCTCAAGAAAATCAAAGGGACAAACAGCTACTTTTCAAAGAACTGCATAAATTAACTACAAACAAACACACTAATCTGTTAGAGCTGCTGGTTTCCATAATAGGAGATGGGTGTCACTAACTTTCTTAGGCGATCATCATACAGAAGCCTAAACATTTTTTTTTTTTTCCTCTATCCAAAAGCCAGCCACACTACCACAGAAGAAAATTTTACTAGTCTGACAAGATTTGCTCTGAAGAAATCCCTGATGCTGCTACTCATCCCCTAGTTATTTTTCCAAAGTTGCTAGTTGTTTCATTTTCTGTTAAATTTGTTTCCAGGGATTGAAGTTAAACTGACTAAAGAACACTTACTGTATTATCTCTTGCATCCTTTTTTCCTCCCTCAGCTAAAGACAGGTCCTGGTAAATAATCCATTATCCCCAGGGGCACAAACTTGCTACTGATTCCAAGAGGCTTGCTTCCTTCAGGTTTTCATACATCTTAAGATAAAGTTCGTCAGACTCGAGTGAGTTGAAAACGTCTAATTTACTTAACTTACTCTCTAATTTGTTCTTTCCAAATTCCAGTCTGAGACCTTACCCCTCTGTTGTCGTCCATAGCTGTATTAGGTCACGAGCTCTTTGGTGAAGCCAGGCTCAAAAACACATGCACAATTTGCCTTCTTGATGTCCTTTGTTAGTCACTTTTCCTGCCCATTAGTTAGCAGAAAAGTGTGGGGTTTGGTCTTTCTCTTGCTTCTAATATACTGATTGAAGGTGCTGAGGATTTATCATCACTGTTTCCTCGCAACTACATTTCACTTATGCTTTGTCCTTCAGATATTGTTCCTACTTGCTCAGTTTGTCTTTTTATATCCATCCTTAGTGATCTGATCTACTTTCCACTTGCTCTGTTCTCTCTTCTTGTGTTTGATGTCAATGAAGAGTTCACAGTTTAACTAACCTGATCTATTACTACTTCTGCATTAGGATAGTTTTTATACTTCTGCATCAGGACACTTTGTGCTTCTGCTGTTAGTAGCGTTTTCTTGAAGAACTGCCAGGTCTCTTTAATGCCTTTGAAAAACTGTTGACATTTACAGAAACACTATACAATCCCAAAGATTAACAATATACTCTTCAGCAGTGTTTCATGTTTCCTTCATAAAAGTGACACTAAGCCTGGATAAAAGGCTCAATCTACGCAGCTTCAGAACAGGCAAGGCAAATAAACTCCTGTTAGGTCCCCATTAAACCCTTCCAAAAACATGCTTACCCGAAGAGGCTTATAGGACCAATGGAGTTCTACTCTCACCGGATGGGTCTACAATTCGAGAAATAATTCAATGTCCTTCCAGGAAGAGACATAAAATTAAAGAGTAAGAAAGAGTTATTTTTTAAAGACAGGCTGAAACTTAAAATCTTTTCTTTTTCTTTAGTCTGAGGTGGTGTCTGTATTGGTTTTTTTTTCTAAATTTAATATACCTAATGACAATCTACTGATCAGTTTATTAATTATTTTGTGCAGAACTGTATTAAGTTTGGTTGGTTTCTTTTGTATTTGACATTTCTATAAATTCTTCTTTTCTGTAAATACTATGCTTAGGGTATAACTGTTTGCTTTTAGGTGACAGTGGCTCTTGTGCTGGTCATTATAATACTGTCACACTGGAAAAACTGTCACACCTTCTTAATTATGAATCTCTTGTTATATACAGTTACAACAAACATGTCAGAGAATAGATTTTAATGAAACCTCTCTGCCTCACTATCTAATTTTGAGTACTCAGTACCTTAAATGGTCAGTTTAAATTCCCGATGTTACTGCATCCCACTCCTTCAACAGTACTGGTTAAAAGGAGATAATATTACAGCAGGCAGGATAGTCTTCAATTTCGGTCTCTAAACCAATCAATAACTATCAGTCTAGATGATTTATGCCTCCTTTCACTCTAGAACCTGGTCATTCACATACATTAATGAATTTATTTTTACAGCTCATTTCTAAATTGTTACCATGCTCATAGGAAATTCAGTGAACAGGAAGCCAAATGAACAGGGTATGGCAGAGTTACAAACAGAATTAGATTCTTTGCTGTGTTCTTTCTGACACCAAAAAATTCCCCTGTAGACTGTGGAACACTTCTTGTGGAATTTCATAAGAGCTATAGAGGATTACTCAAATGTAACTTTAAGTGTTCAAATTCATAACATTTCCCCATGAAATCACTGAGGACTCAGAAGGACCCCCTGGAAGTTTCATTTGCTGTACATAGGGGTGAGGATCTTAATTCTACTGCTCAGGTTTGATACCCGAAGTTAGACTGCATGAAGGCAAGCTTGCAACTTACAGAGCTTTCCTCATTTGGAAAGTGTTTTCCAGGATGCTGGATATTAAGGATGTTTCACAGAAAAGCATTTTTGAAACCAGTTAGCCCTACTTAGTACGGAATTACAATTATCCTAACGAGCATTCCAGGGAACATCGCAATGGCAAGACTACGAGAACATACAAAAAAAGTCATGTAGTAAACATACTTGAGTGCCAGATCACAAATAAGAGCTGAGAGCTGTGAACACAGCAGACCTTTGCAGGCATTGGAAAGAAATTGGAACTTAATAGAGGAAGTGAGAGAAGTCAAGGTGAAGAAGTAACCAAATGTAAGAACAATTTTTAAGCAGTGGTGTATTGTGATTATACTGACAGATGGAAGACAGAACTGCACTGAATTGAGACAACAAGCCCTACAGAAATTAGTGATGATCTGGAATGTATACTGGTAAAACTTGTGGCAACAAACGATGTCTTTATTTGTACACTAGGCTTAGGAAACATCCAACTTTCCAGCTTGTAAGCAGACACCAAAATTCTACCCTGTTTGTGTTTTTAACTTGCTTATATATTGATTATCTTTGGACTCTGGCTAAATGTTTTAGAGAAGGACTGCAAACTGTTCACCGGTGACATCAATGCCTGGTTCACAAGACTGTCTGACAGCAGAGCTTCCTTATACATAATTGTACTATTTATTTCTGCAGAGTATCCTGGAACAGTTTGTGTGAAAGCTGTTCTATGTAAATAATTACACAATACAGCTGACTTAACAGAGTCACTCCAGTAGTGAAGCACGTCTGTTTTTGGAGGCAGACAACTCTCTGTAGACAGCATATCTCCCAGGTCTAACTATGGCTGTTTTGAAGGAAAGTTTCAGTGACCTTAAGGGATTTTTATCTGACAGGCAGCCTGCAAATACTGCTGTAGTTCAGCTATGCTGCAGAAACTGTATGATATTCAGCTTGAAAATAGAGGCTGAATACATGGGCCAATCAATAACAGAAGTTAGATTCCCCAATGCAAATCTATCAGCAAACCAAGGCCAGGGCTTATTAGTCCCTTAATTCCAAAGCAGTCTGTGTTACTGACATAAACCAAACCACAAATTCTAGAAACATAACCCTAAAATCATGGTTATGTAATTCAGAGGTAGCTGTGACTTCTCTGGTTGTTTGTAATAGGTTTTACCTTCTTTGGATTATTTTTTGTCTTCCAATACACCCACATAAATCTTCAGGCTTTCTTTCTCTTTCCCACACTTCCCCCTTGATATGCAAAGCTCACATTTGATTAAACCTCACAGAAAGTCAGAATTCTGTTTTGCCGGCTGAAGGCACTGTGCACTCTAAAGAAAGAAAGAAGATGGCAGATTACAGTAAACCTAGAAGTCAGAAAGTCTAGGTACCACTTCTCTCCCTGGATTGCTGCAATGCTGCAAATTAGGAAAAATAATAAACCGTTTCCCAGGTGTGCTAGAGAGGTTAACAAAGTGGGTTTTTAAGATCATAGAAACATAGCATGGTTGGTGTTGGAAGGGACCTTTTAAAGATCATCTACTTCAACCCCGCTGCCATGGGCAGGGACACCTTCCATTATACCAGGTTGCTCAAAGCCCCATCCAGCCTGGCCTTGAACACTTCCAGGGAGAGGGTATCCAAAACTTTTCTGGGCAACTTGTTCCAGTGTCTCACCACCCTGATCGTAAAGAATGTCTTCCTTGCATCTAATCTAAATCTACCTTCTTTCAGTTTAAAACCATTACCTCTTGTCCTGTCACTACAGGACATGGTAAAAAAGTCTCTCTACATCTTTCTTGTAAGCCCCCTTTATATATTGAAAGGCTGCAATAAGGTCTTCCCAGAGCCTTCCCTTCTCCAGGATAAACAACTCCATCTCTCTTCTAAAGTCAAGATACTTTAGCATATGCCTTTGTATGCACAGTAGAAGTACAACATTCAGCATCAGGCTAGTAGCACCAAGCACCAAACCAAAAACCAGGTCCACTCTTCACTTTCAAGCGGACTTGCCCTTCATCTTGAGTTGTCAGCCCCAACCATTACTCTACACTGTAGTGCATGACAGGAGTAGCTCTGGTCTGTGCTGGAAATATGAAAGACAGAGACCTAACTTCTATCCCAAAAGCTGGAAGTGGCTTTTCAGGTGACATGGAGCACATCAACTGAGCTGTGGGCCCCAGTGCCCTCACCACCAGCGGGGAGTAGAGGAGGGAAAGAATGACACCCTTCTCTTTGGTAAAACCAACAAGGTAAATCAATGGGTGATAAATGAAGTGCTGTGTAACAACCACGGTTTTCTATAAGCAGAGCTTTAGATTGTTCAGACAGTTCAGAGACTAAAGAAGAAGAAAGAAGAGTGACAGGGAAGGGTGGTCACTTGGCTTCAAACACAAAGGCAAACCTCCTCTATTAATGTGTGAAAGATCAAGCCGAGCTTGACACTCGTGCTTTTCTAAGCCTAATATATCAAAACGTGTAAGTTTGAGGTGGGAAACAATGAGTTTGGGTAGCATTAAAAATCCTATGGATTTTGGCAGTGGCAGGAGGGCAGAAACAGAATTAGGGAGCAGAGCTATAGCACTGAAAACTCTGTATGTTGAAGTGACAATATAGAAGTGCAGTCTCAGCCAGCCTGACACAGGCACTGGGATCAGAGGGGCAGTTCTGCAAACCTGTTTTAATCCCCCAGGACAGCCTTGTGTTATAGCCCCTGGTGCACACCACTTTGTATGCACAGTGGAAGTACAACATTCAGCATCAAGCCAGTAGCACCGAACCCCAAACCAATAACCAGGTCTATGCAGTGTGCCCCATGAGCTGATAGCTTAGGAGGACACCAGTGCAGACATCTTGATGATTTATACCTCTCTAATAGGAAACCAACTGCAGCACCTGTGGAGAAGCAAGTCTGTGTCATGACATGGACAGCAGATCTCAGCTGAGGTAGCAGATCTCCTTCATGTTCTCCACTGCCTCAAGGCTCCATTTCAGCTTCTTGATTGCTCTGGGACCTTGAAGCATCTCACCCACCTGGTCAGGGGACCACAGAGACTCACCAGCCAGCTGGGACTTGCACATCAGGCCACAAAGAAGGACAGAGGTTCAGCACATGTGAATTAGTTGTAGTAAGAGGGGAGGAAGGAGTAGGGCAGCGAGTGGCAGGATAATAAAGGATGTAATTTTTTGGGTCTTGCACACCTCTGCACTGGAGGTGTGCTGCTGCAGTAGGACCTGCAGTCGCACCTGTACATAGAGCTCCCTGCAGATGTGACTTGGGCCCACCAGGCTCAAAAGCACATTCAAGTTACAGCAGGGCACTGATTCTGCTGCACAGCATGTGTGTGGAATCCTGAGGATGGGGTAGAGCATCATACCAGGTTCTGCACTTTTCTGGAACAGAAAAGCGAATTTCATGCTTAAAGTGTGAGACCTAACAACCCCCTGCTAGTACCGTGCCACAGTTGCTGTCCTAGTCCCAGACAAAGCAACAAACTTTGCCCTCAGCCTCCTGGGGACTCAGATAATCCCCAGGCACCTGTCCTTTCTGTGTCATTGTGGAACAGAAAATGTTTTGAACTCAACTTGCAAAAGGAAAAGTACAATTCCTGTCCTGCTAATGCAAGTTTTTTTCATTTTGTGCCCTGGACTGTGAAAACATTTTGTGTTCTAAAGCAGAATGAAAGCCATAGATAAATCCACACATAAAATGGGCCACAGAGATGATTAGGGGACTGGAGCATCTCTCTTACGAGGAAAGGCTGAGACATCTCTTTAGCCTGGAGAAAAGACTGAGAGGGGGACCTTATCAAAGCTTATAAATAGCTGAAGAGTGACTGTCAAGAGGATGGGGCCAGGCTCTTCTCAGTGGTGCCCAGCGACAGGACAAGGGGCAATGGGCATAAACTGGAGCACAGGAAGACATAAGGAAAAACTTCTTTACTTTGTAGGTGACACAACACTGGACAGGCTGCCCAGAGAGGTTGTGGAGTCTCCTTCCCTGGAGATGTTCAAAACCCACCTGGACATGGTCCTGTGCAATGTGCTCTAGGCAAACCTGCTTGAGCAATGGAGTTAGACTAGATGATCTCTTGGGGTCCTTTCCAACCCCTACCATTCTGTGATTGTGTAAAGTACCTTGTGTGCAAAATAACAATCAGAAAACAATATATTGGTCAATGAAAATACTGTCTCACCAGAAATTAGATGTTTCATTCTGATTTTGACTAATGACTGATACGAAAAGAGACTTGATAAGGAATAGTAGTTTGAAAATAGAAAAGATCAATATTGTTAGATTGAATTAAAATGTTTTCTCCCTAGTTTTCCTTTTAAGCAAATTTTTGTTAAACACATTTCATTGCTTGGGGTGATGGACTGATAATTATAATTTTGCAATTTCAACAACACTTATGTTTTCTCCATTGGATAACTAAAGCCATTCTACAACATGTAGTTGAGTGCAGACAAGCCAATAAATCTTACTCCAGAGCAAGAAGCCACACTACTCCACTGCTTGCCTTGGGAATTTCTAACTTGTTTCCCCACTGCACCTTGTAGACATGGCCAAAATCTCACAGCATGAGCTCTGTGCTCAGTCTTCAGACCAGCACTTGTCCCATATGGGAGGGTCAAGCACATTCTTACCTGCCTAGCACACATTTGAACACCATAAGTAAGAAAGATTAACTATATCAAAAGTTGAGAGCAAGGAAAGATCAGAGGTTTAGAGGACTGAAAAAGAAGAAAGTGTGAAAAGTAAAATAATAGAAAAAAATCTGTTGGAATTTTGCTTTCTATCTTAGGTAACAGGATGAATGTGGCATTGTAAACATAGAAAAATTTGTTTGTATGTATATGTATACACAGAAAAACATTTAACCGTAGGTATGTTGAAAATGACAGTAGCAGTTGGCTTTGTGACAACTTGTCTGATGCTTAACACAAAATGATAGCACTCTGCCTATCAGCAGTGTTTTCTCTGAAGTGCAGAGTCATTTTACCTTTAGGAAAAAAGGAAACCCCTCTGATACTTATTGAAGATTTGCACCTTCAGCCAGGTCTGGAACAGGAAGTCCAGCTGATTTCATTAAAGGTATGTGGTCTGAAAGATCGCATCACTAAACAGACTGTGGAAGAAACCTGGTCCAAGGAGGCAGACAGGCCAAAGACCCTGTTTGAGAGGTTTGGTATGGAAGATTATGGAGCAGATAGACAGGAGCTGTGAGTAAGCCACAGCATCCTCTGGAGAGCAAGCCTGTCCTTCAGAGCTGATTGAATAGGTGCCCAGATCGACTGTGTGTCTTCCTGTTTGAACCTCCAAAATCTACCTTGCAGCTGCCTTGCAGCAGGTTATTAGCAGTGCATCTGTACCTATGCAGTCATTACTATCTATTGAAGTTTCTCTTCAATACTTTCATAATATTTTTCACATTAAACCACAGTTTAAAGAAATGTAATTAATAAATAAATTATATAGGGAGAAAAATTTTGCTTTTATTTATCCTTGGCAGATGTAACGGGTTTGTGTGTCAAGGTTTTGGTAGTGGCAGTGATTACACGGGTGGCTTCTGTGAGAAGGTGTTAGAAGTTTCCCTGATGTCCGATACAGCCAATGACAGACGGCTTTAAGACAGACCCACCGCTGGCCAAGGCCGAGCCAATCAGCGATGGTGGTTGTGCCTCTGTGATAACATATTTAAGAGAAGAAAAAAAGTTATTGTGCAGCAGCAATTGCTGCGAGAGAGAGGAGTGAGAATATATGAGAGAAATATTGCTGCAGACACCAAGGTCAGTGAAGAAGGAGGGGGAGGAGGTGCTCAAGTCACCAGAGCAGCTATTTCCCTGCAATCTGTGGTGAAGATCCTGGTGGGGCAGGCTGTCCCCCTGCAGCTTATGGGTGGTGGAGCAGATGACTGCCTACACCCCGTGGAGGGCCCCCACGTCGAAATAGGTGGATACTTGAAGGAAGCTGTGACCCCATGGGAAGCCTGGATAGGAGCAGGCTCCTGGCAAGACCTGTGGACTCGTGAAGAGAGAGAAAAGCCCATGCTGGAGCAGGTTTGCTGCTAGTGACCCCGTGAGGGAGGCTCACACTGGAGCAGTCGGTTCCTGAAGGACTGCACACCATGAAGGAGACTCACATTGGAGCAGTTCATGAAGAACTGTAGCCTGTGGGAAGGACTCATACTGGAGAAGTCATGGAGGAGTCTGTCTCCCATGAGAAGAGTCCCCACATTGGAGCAGGGGAAGTGTGTGAGCAGTCCTCCCCCTGAGGAGGAAGGACCGGCAGAAACAAGAGTGTGATGAACTGAGCACAACCCCCATTCCTTGTCCCCCTGAGCAGCTCGGGGGGAAGAGGGAGAGAAATCAGGAACATAGTTAAGCCCGTGAAGAAGGGAGGGGTGGGGGGAAGGCGTTTTAAGATTTGGTTTTATTTCTCATTATTCCTCTCTGAGTTGATTGAGTGGTAATAAATTATGTTCTCTCCAAGTTGAGTCTGTTTTGCTCGTGATGGTAAATGCTGGGTGATCTCCCTGACCTTACCTTGACCCACAAGCCTGCTGTTATATTTTTCTCTCCCCTGTCCAGTAGAGGAGGGGGAGTGATAGAGCGGCTTTGGTGGGGAACTGGCATCCAGCCAGGGTCAAACCACCACAACAGAAAATCTGTCATGCCCTAAATCTGAACAATCCATTTTTCTTCCCTAACACAGGCATTTTCCCACTTTTTCATCAGTCACTGCACTACTCTGGGCCTTGTTAACGTATGAGGTCTGTTGGGGTATTGCTGTTGTCCTTGCAGTTAGTCCCTGTGATGATCTATGTTGTCTGCTCAAAACTCGTACATACACTGAAAGCACATTATTAGCTTTGTAAATCAGTAATTGAAACTGAGGAAATACCGGACTTAAAATTTACCCCATTGTGCCCATGCTTATATTAGAGAATGTAATGATATGAATCATTCCCCTCTCCTCTCCTCTGTTCCAGAGATAAGAAAGTCCAGTTATCCTCATACAATGCATGAGAGAGTCCAGTTAGCCCAGTTATCCTGTCCCAATAAACACAAACACCTTTGGCACAGAGATCAAACAAAATTATCAATTGATTTTGTGCACCCAGTTTATTATATCTCAAAGCTGCTATTACAACAAGCAAGAAAAATAGCATTTTTATACAGTACAATAGGTCCCTGTGTCTCTATTTGTAGCTTCAGCTCAACAGCAGTGCTGGCTGAAAGATCTCCAAAACAGCTACTGCTCTGCCAAACCTTACATCCTGGTTCCAAGGCAGAGAAGCAAGAACTTTTTTTTTTCAGTTGCACTAAACCTCTTTTTTTTTTTTTTTTTTTTTTTTTTTCCCTATAGTCTGGGTCACTAAAATAGCTGAAATATTTTGACTGAAATTTAAAAGAAAAGATAATCAACCTGAGCAACCACCCAACCCAGGAAACTTCGACCCAGAGGAAAGTTTGGCTAGATTATAAGCATCTGAATGCAATCTTACAAAAAGAAGTATCAGGCAATGCTGACAATAGGTGGGGCTAGAAGCCTTCCCAATAATGTGAAGGTGCTTTTGTAGAATGGTATTTCTCACCATGCAAAGTTCCTTCCAGAGGGACCTCAGATGAGGCAAGGGAGTCTCTCTTCTGAAATTGTACAGGAAACTGAAAGTTAAGTTTCTAACCTCGCAAACACGTGACCGTTGGCTTTCTCTTCTTGTGTTTCATTCTATCTCTTCTTATAAAGAAACTGAAAGTGATTTAGGTTAGTGCTTCCACCCTTCCCCAGCTGGATATATGATAAAATTAAAGTCATAGCTACAGAACTATTTCCTTTCTCTGCAGGACTCTGTGGCAGACCCTGATTGGTTCTCAGCCCAGAGCAAACTTTTGGTTGCTTCAGTCTTTGAACATGCATAAAGGCACATACAAAATAGAAGAAGATCATATGATTTCATTTTATATGAGTTCAGTCTCAAATAATTCAATAGTAATTCAAGTTACAGAGACAGATGAGGCTGTTCTGTATATTCCTGTTCAACACTCCATCTATTATAATATATTATATATAACTGTGTCCAGTTACACAGGAACTGGACACAGCCGTAATTAATTTTATTCCCATTCCCCTCCTGTTCCATATCTCTGTGTATAAACTCCCAAGTTCCCTTAGATCCACTAAAGAGCAAAGAGCTTTATAGGTCAGGTGCTGCAGTACCTAATGTGTACACAGTGTCTAAAGAGGGAAGCTTACCTTAGAGATTTTGCCACAGAACATGACATAGCAGGAGAAAGTTAACTCAGAGTAAGAGCCCAAACACCCAGTACCCTGAGCCAAAAGAACGCTAATTCAAAACGACCGTGTAAAGCCAGGACGATGTTAGGCACGATGTTGATAAAGACAAGTGCTGCAGTTCAAGGAAGAAACGCTTCTGTGCATTTAACATTCACAGCTGTGAATCCCTTCAAGAAGGTGTTGGTTCATTCTTTTCAAGAGCCAAACTGAAATAAGTTGATTTTGAAAACATTAAATATATAACTATATAATATATTATTAATATATATAAAATATATTAAAATAATCTATTAAAAAATGAGTGAGCTATCAGTGTTTTTCTTTTATACAATAGTCTGCTGGCTGTAGCAATTCCCAGAAAACTGTAAGCCCAACTCATTTCCTTCCTCGCCCTGAGGGAATTTCAGGCTACAGTTTCACCACTCTGTTCAAGCACCCTTAGCACTGAAATTATTCCGCAGTAGGAATAAAGCAGAGTCATCCCACAAAGCTGTCTCAAAAAAGTACAGGAGAGAATTCAGGATTTATTGGTGGTTTCATGGCCTGGGGACTCTCCAGGGAAGTTACTCAATGCTCTCTTATTTAATTATATGACCCTATTCTATTTCAGATTTTTCTTCCTATGATATACCCTTCTTTCAACCTCTGTGCCCAGTAAGATTGTGGAGTGGATGCTCCTAGAAACTATGCTAAGGTACATGGAAAATAAGGAGGTGACTGGTGACAGCTAATATGGCTTCTCTAAGAGGAAATCATGCCTGGCAAATTTGGTGGCCTTCTACAACAGCGTTACAGCATTAGTGGATAAGGGAAGAGCAACTGACGTCATCTACCTGGGCTTGTGCAAGGTATTTGACACTGTCCCACATCACACCCTTGTCTCTAAACTGGAGAGACATGGATTTGATGGATGGACCACTGAATGGATAACGAATTGGTTTGATGGTTGTACTCAAAGAGTCACAGTCAACGGCTTGGTTTCCGAGTGTAACCAGTGACACGTAGCTTTCCTCAAGGGTCTGTATTGGGACTGGTGCTGTTTAACATCTTTGCTGGGGACATGGATGGGGGATTGAATGCACCTTCAACAAGTTTGCCGACAACACTAGGCTGTGTGGTGTGGTCAACATGCTGGAGGGAAGAGACGCTGTCAAGGGCTGAGGCTGGGCTGGCCACTAATGAATGACAGACGCTCTCTATTAACCTGTCTCTCCTCCCAGAAGGAGAAGGGAGAGAGAACAAGGGAGAGAGACTTTAGGGTTTGGAAAAGAAAACTAAAACAGCTTTAATGAAACAGTAACAATAAAAGATACTAATAAGAGTAAGAAAATAATGAAATAGATACAAATAGATACAAATAGATATAAAACCAATACCAAACCAAACACCCCCCACCCTGATGACGATACATCACCACTGACACTGCAGGGCTGGCACTGGGGCAGTCCCAGGCTGGACTTGGCAGCATATTAACCGGATGCAGGAGCTGGACTCAGGCACTGGATTCAGGGATGCACAGGTCGGGATCGACAACAGAAGAACAGACAGAGTCCTCCTTAGATGTCGGCCATTGAAGAAGAGAGAGAGACCCTCATGATCCCTCAGCTTTGTACTGAATATGGCATATATGGGTTGGAACACTCTGTTGGTCAGGTTTGGGTCACCTGTCTGGTTCGCTCCTCCCTGCATGTGGGACCTTTTACGTGCTTGCAACCCTTTTCACTCCCAGCACCCCAACATGAAGTACAAGATTTAGTAGTCACCTTGGTCACTATAAAAACAAGTATAAGCAAGGTCCTTTCTGCATACCATGCCATATAGTTTATTAACTATAAATATCAAGTGTTATCACTGCGAGGAGCTTTCACTGTCTGAAAAAACATGGTGTTGATTTCAGAAAGTGCAGTTACTTAGAAGAGACTTAACTGAAAAGTAAAAGCACTAAAAGAGAATTAGTTCTGGTTTAGCCCAAACTAAGACAGTTGCCATCCAGAAGGACCTTGATGGGATGGAGAGGTGGGCCAGTGCACACCTTATGGAGTTCAACAATCCCAAGTACAAGGTCCTGCACCTGGGCTGGGGCAATTCCAAGCACAAATGCAGGCTGGGTGATAAGTGGATACAGAGCAGCCATGCAGAGAAGGACTTGGGGGTTCCTGTGCATGAAAAATTGAATATAAGCCAGCAATGTGTGGCCAGCAGGTTGAGGGAGGTGATTCTTCCCCTCTACTCTGCTGTGGTGAGACCCCACCTGGAGTACTGTGTCCAGCTCTGGGGCTCCCAGCATAAGAAAGGTATGGACCTGCTTGAGCAGATCCAGAGGAGGGCCCACCTGTCTTCAGGGAGAAATAAACCCACCCCATATCACTCCTGATATTCTTCCCTGAAGAACTGCACAATCTAGGAAAGCGTGTGTTGGTAGAAATACTACAATCATCCCCAAAAGGTAATATTCTGGTTTTGTGTCAGAACTCCATTTCACAGCACAGTTTAAGGTGCAAAGCCGCAGAGTATTTTGAAGAAAGCAAGTGGAAGACAGATAATTTAGTGTCACCTTTCCCTCTCCATCTTGATATCAAACTTGTTACTACAGGACAGAATAACATATTTTGAGGAGATGTTCTGAGTTTAAGGAGGAAAAAATAGGCCTACTTGAAACATAAAGGAATATGTCAGAAATTGAATTAAATGACAGTCCACTAGGGATATGTAAGCTTTGCTCTGTGACCACAGACATAGTTCTGCGGTCTTTGATTAACTTTGCCAAGAAGCCTAGAATCGCCTGATCACAATAATAATAGCTCATAAGTTAAGAAGCAAATAAGATACATGTAAGTTGTCAATGAGAAATTGCTTTGTCTAGGAAAACTTTCCAAGTACCTGAACAACCCCACTGGCATGAAAATTCAGCAGGTGTTTAATGGCAAAAAACTGAAAAAGGCAAGTGTGAGAAATAAAAATAATGCTTTGATTAAATAGTCTTATTTTATACTAATTAAAAAAAAAAAAAAAAAAAAAGAAACCAAACTAGTTACAATTATAATGTTACAGATCAAATTTCTCACCTCAATACATTAAAAAATGAAGTTTCTTGATATTATCAGATTAGCTGCACCGGTGTCTGAGACCTTGCCTTGATTGAGAGATGAGTGCTTTTTGCAGATCACCACTCATAAAACAGTCAAGAGAAGACTGGCACATGACCAGCACCCAATTAGTCCCCAGAACTCAGAACTGTTGCTTAACCTACTATATGTAGCCATCTGAAGACAAGTGCATTATTTCCTTCAATTTTTATTATAGAAACACAGTGCAAACTTTGGTCAAAAATTATAAAGCTCAAACCTACCGAGAACATATCCTTTTCCAAGAAAAAGATGTTAAAAAAATCCCAGACCCTGCAAACCCTTTTTACTACTCTCAGTACTATCTTCTGTCTAGCTAACATATTAATGCAAACAATAAAAAAAATATTTGCCCATGCTAGTAGATTAAGGGCTTACAGTGCTTCAATTTATCAATGGATGCTAATCAATGGATTTACATAACATGACAAGGAAAAACTTTCCAATTGTTGGGGTGATGAAACAGCAGAAATATTGCTTTCAGAGCCTGTGGAATCTCCATCACCAATAGTTTTAATAAAATGTTGCACAATCATCTGCCTGCCACTGGTTCATGGGTAGCTGCCCTGGGGGAAGAAAGGTGGGATAGATGATCTTTTGAGCCTCATTGTATCTCTGAATTTGTAGTGATCCAGAATAACTCAGGAGCTTTGGTTCTTCTCTGAATCAGTAAGAAAGGTATAAAGTCATCTGATTTTTACAGCTCCTCTGTTAAGATAAGGAAGTAAAAATGCTATCAAGTGCTTATGACCTGATGTTGACTTTCAGTAAAAGAAATAAAATAAGACCAACGATTTAAATTCTGTTTGAGATTTCCACATAGATGCCAAATTTAGTGTACACTGTATGAACAATTAGGTCATTATTTAAATTCTGGCCCAAAAAAACCCAAACTCCAACATGTTACTACAAAACTGAGCCAGGTGGACAGATGGAAATAATACTATTAAATACTTTATTGCCAGAGGTCATGTAACCAACAACCAATAAAAGGAATACCTTGAAGAGATGAGACAGACATTTCAGTTAGGAAACAGCATGCTCTGCGGGTGGTGTAGGTAGACATATTTATTCTTAATTAAATCAAATCATTAGTTTATTTTCTTGATTACTGTCAGAAATTACCTTGCTAACTTTCTATATAATTTGTTTAAAATTCCAAAGAGTTATCCAAGATTAACGTAACAACATCCTAAGTGGAGAACAATCAAGAACTCTGAAAATGAGATGAAAGTGACCTTTCTGGTTTTTTTTTTTTTTTATATGAACACTTTTCCTATTATTTACCTTTGTAGTTGTTTTGTGTACAAGAATATTGGAATTTTCAGCCTCAACCATTGGGGTTTTGTGGCTACTGGATCCAGATCTCATCCTAAATGAAATAATTGGCTAAAGAAGGGAATCCGACAGTAGTAAACTCATCTGTGTTTTGCCAATCAACACACAATTTCAGTTTTCTAATCTTTTAAATGTTTTCTCAGATGCTGAAATGTATAAGTTGTCCTAATAAAACAAAATATACAACTGCACGTTTTTAAAAATATTGTGAAACATTTTTACAGATGCTACTGATAGTGAATGCCATAGTTGGGTATGTTATTTTTTCACCTGAGTTTCTTCTTACTGTAAGCCTGTCAAGTTTTAACTGTTCAGATTCAAAAGTTTCATATGAGGTTCTACCTCAGGCTGGATTTTGTTGGAGAATTTTCCATTAAAAGGATTGAAGCATTGCTGTCGCTAGAGGAAATACATTACACTTATAAGGTTTTTAAAATTCATGATTGTTTACTGAAAAGTAAGCTGCTCTGTACATTGAAGCCCTTACTTGACATTTGAGTCCTCTTGGTGTCAGGGATATACTCATTTTTAACCCCATGAAAACTCAACCAAATTTGACAAAACAAAAAGATTTTGAAAAATCTCAGTCTGGTCAGCAGATATTTGTTACATTCTGACAGTTTTCAGAGGCACCATCTGTTCTAAGTGTGTTTCATCCCTTCTCAGCTTCTATAAGCCAACCAGACATGCTATGCATCATTCCCACTAAGCAACTGTGTGTTGTGCCCTAGGGGGTGTGATGTGTGTGGGAGCAAAAGCATTTACCTGCAAGTGCTCTTCTTGTCTGCTGAGGACTGTTGGGTGGAACAGAATCCAATATTATACTGAGCCAACTACGAGTTGTGCAATCTCTTTTTCCTTACCAGAACAAGCTGAAACTAAAAGTCAGGCCCAAGATTCACAGTCCTTTATATTACTTTGATCTTATCCTTTGGTCTATATCATTTGTGCCACTGAGGCAATGAATATCTAACACATTGTTTTGAAAGTAAAGTTCTAGTAACTTATTCATTCATGGCCACAGTTCCCCAGAGAAAGCTTATGGGTGCCTCCCATAGTTGAGACTGTCAATCTAACACAGCAAAACAGATAGTGCAGCCACATTTAGTCACTGAAAGGATAGTGTGTGTATTCTGCTGCAGTTGCACCTAGGATTGCGCAAAAGAGAATGACAATAAAGAAATAAACTAAAACATTAGGAGTCACCAGATAGAAAGTTTACCTTTGGAATTTTATTCTGTTTCACTTTCTTCTTGTACTGTGGCATTAAGCAAGACAGTGTTCCTATGGAATTCCGCATACTCTGTTCCTAAAGGAGGGATCTGGAATGAATGAGCGTTCATTTGTGATAAACTTTATAAACCTCTACTAAATATAGATTGAGAATTAGAAGGTTTGCAGCAAGGGAACTAAAAGAGCCGTGATATCTTTGTAGCTGTGGTTAGACCAGAGATGGCCAAAGAATGTCCTATAAGCCAAATCCAGCCTTCCATCACAGTGCATTGACCATTTTGAAACACTTCCTTCATGCTGCCTTCACTCCCAAAAAGCTCAGAAAGCACTTGAAGGGGACACATCTAACCATATGGGAGGATATGTTCATAGTCCTGTGATGAAAGTTTTGGTCACAGCACAGGCACATGTCTGATGACATCATGGGTGTGTAGTAGGACGTTACGTTATCTGGGAAACTACAGGTCTGTCAGCCTGACCTCGGTACCGGGCAAGACTATGGAGCAGTTCATCTTGGGTGCACTCACACGGCAAGTGCAGGACATCCAGGGAATCAGGCACAGCCAGCATGGGTTCATGAAAGGCAGGTCCTGTTTGACCAACCTGATCTCCTTCTATGATCAGGTGACCTGCCTAGTGGATGAGGGAAAAGCAGTGGATGTTGTCTACCTGGACTTCAGTAAGGCATTTGACACAGTCTCCAACAGCATCCTATTGGACAAGCTGGTGGCTCGTGGCTTAGACAGGTGTACTCTTCGCTGGGTTAGAAACTGTCTGGATGGGAGAGCCCAGAGAGTCGTGGTAAATGGAGTTAAATCCAGTTGGTGACTGGTCACATACGGTGTTCCCCAGTGCTCAGTTTTGGGGACGGTCTTGTTTAATCTCTTTATCAGCAACCTGGATGAGGGGATCAAGCGCACCCTCAGCAAGTTTGCAGATGACACGAAATTAAGCGGGAGTGTCAATCTGCTTGAGGGTAGAGAGGTTCTGCAGAGGGATCTGTACAGCCTGGATTGATGGGCTGAGGCCAATTGCATGAAGTTTAACAAGTCCAAGCACTGTGTCCTGCATTTGGGTCACAACAACCCCATGGTGAAGTGTGGCTGGAAAGCTGCCAGGCAGAAAAGGACCTGGGGATGCTGGCTGACACCTGGCTGAACATGAGCCATCAGTGTGCCCAAGTGGCCAAGAAGGCCAACAGCATCCCAGCCTGTATTGGAAAGCGTCTCCAGCAGGAGTAGGGAAGTGATTGTGCCCCTGTACTCAGCACTGGTGAGACCACACCTTGAGTACTGTGTCCAGTTTTGGGCACCACGGTATAAGAAAGATGTTGAGGTCCTGGAGCAGGTCCAGAGAAGGGCAACGAAGCTGGTGAGGGGTCTGGAAAACATGACTTATGAGGAATGCCTGAGGGAACTGGGATTGTTTAGTCTAGTGAAGAGGAGGCTGAGAGGAGACCTTATTGCACTCTACAACTACCTAGAAAGAAGTTCCGGTGAGGCCAGTGTTGGTCTTTTCTCCCAAGTAACTAATGACAAGACAAGAGGTAATGGCCTCAAGTTGCATGAGGGAAGATTTAGATTGGAAATTAGGAAAAATTTCTTTATTGAAAGAGTGATTAGGCATTGGAACAGGCTGCCCAGGGAGGTGGTGGAGTCACCATCCTGGAGGTGTTCAAGAGGCATATAGATGTGGTGTTTAGGAACACGATTTAGTGGTGGGCTTGGCAATGTTAGGATAACGGTTGGACTTGATGGTCTTAAAGGTCTTTTCCAATCAAAATGATTCTATGATTCTTTGACTGTCCTTCTACTCTGAGCAATCTGAATATCAGTGATTTATACAGCTGCCACCATAAAAAAAAAAAAAAAAAAAGAGTAGATTCTGTTTCTACCATTTCCAATAAAGCTCCGATCACTGCTTGTCTGATCACATAAGCTAAACTTTTTGTAGAATGTCACTTGGTATTTCAGAGATCTAATTTGTAGGAGAGTAATTGCAGCTACAATTTTGACTTTTAAGATTCATGCTAGCTATACAGTACAGGAGTGAATTAGAATTATATATGTTCTCTCCACTTCAGTCCATAAGCCACTGCAAAATAAATAAATTTGAGTTAAAGTGAGGTTCGTAGGACCATAATACTGCTGAACTAAAACAGTCAACTGGCCCAATGATTCAGACACATTTGTTCAATACAGTATTAGGACAATCCTGGACTAACTTTTGTAGCCTAGTATTATTTTACTTATGATTTTTATTTTAATTTCTTATTAATTTATGTCTAATATGTGATTTACTTACAGTATTATATTCCTCACCTTACACAGAGGCCTGTAAAGTTTGATTTTTAAAATAAAGCAAATTTAGTCCTAAATACCCGTTCCACTCTTTTAAGTGGAAAAATTTTATTTTGGTGGAAGTGGAAGGAAATTGAATAACTGTACCTCAGTATCTTTCAGTTACTGTGCCTTTTGCCAGATCATCAGTTTGCCCTTCTTTTTTCTTCAGCCATGAGCAGATTTCTGTTCCTGAAGATGAACCATAATAACAAAACTCAAACAATTTCAGGACTAGTGTCCTGTGTTCAAGGACTGGTGACAGGTTGTGTGTCTCTCCCGCTAGACTTTTTGTGCATTCTCCTTCTAAGGGAACAATGCGACAGAAATTCTGGAAGAGCTGCTGGAAGCTCTTTGCCCCTTAACCTGTGGCAGGAGCTCTCATCATGAAAAGATAATTTGATCTTACCACAAAATATTTTCAGGACAAATAGTATTTTATTTTTAAAGTACAGAGCAGTTGAACAACAAGAAACCTAACTACATGGAAATGAAAGCTTCCATTTCTTTCTTCAGTCTTAGAGGCACTCAAGGAAGTCTTGGACTTGAGCAGTTCTGAACAACTATGTAAAATTAGTTATTATGTAATTTGTTTCAGTCAGGCCTGTGGCTGCAATTAACTGTGGCTTCTACTAACTAGATCAAAGATTTTTCTAAATCATGGCCTATATATAAAAGATTTACTTGTAGAGTTGCTTAAGTTAATGTGCCTTTCTGAAGGTGAAGTTGCTTGCTACATTTTTTTTGAAGAGTTATAGCAGTTAAAGCCTTCATGCTGTTTTAGAGATAACCTCTACCTGTATTTACCTTCCAGTGCATGAACATTCATACCAGTGTGAGCACTTCACATGGTTTACACTGAATGAAACTCAGTAGTACTGTGCAGCTTCCAATACCCCAGCCTTGATGACACAGTACAGATTCTGTTAATGCAAGTGCTATCAGACTGGTCACAACACTTCACTAGGCTTACTTCTTCCCTGCTAACACCTTTCTCAACATTTTTTTTCTCCCAGTGTGTCAGACAGCCTTCCATAATCTGAAACAGTCATCCTGAGTCTGAGGAAAATAATTTTATGAACTAAAACTTGTGATCACTACTGCTTTCTGCAAGTATCAGTGCCCTCACTGAAAGTTTGACCCTTTCCTTTCCTCTTATGTCCACTACTGCCCTAAACGGAGTTTGGCTTAGATGTTCAGTGACATGATACCTTTGTTCTTTAAGGCAAAAAGAAAAGATAAATCTCTTTCTGATCAGCTTGCTAGTATTCTTCTTCTAGAGTCTCATGAAGCTTTGACAAGGGACTTTCACATAGTTTTAATAAATTGTATCGCTCAGCATGACTAAAGCAAACCACAGAAGTTCCCATTTTGAAGTCCAGGTTCATTTTAGGCATCACCCAGTTCTCACTCACTTTCCACCTTTTCAAGAAGTCATTGTGATATCTTCCAGTCTGGACCCTCTCTCTTTTGAGCAGGGGCATAAACTGTGTAGGAGTGAGGAGTGGGCTATAATTCTCTTTGTTAAAAGAAGCTCTTAGAACCAGGATAAATTTCACTTAAATTAAAAGTTTAAAGTTAGAGCTAAGATTCAGATCTCTTGCATATGTCTACATACCAGTATTTACATGTGAGTTAGGTGTTAGCTACTACTAAAATCAGTGGAAATCTAGTCAGTACAGTCAATTGAGCCTAGAGAGTGGTTTGACTTACTTACCCTGCTTGTGTCTCTTCATGCCTTCCCATATGACAGATATCTGAGTAACTGTCAAGCAGGACAAATAAGAGTCAAAGGACATCTCAATACCAGTTTCACCATTACCACACCTCCATAAATGCCACATGTGCATTTCCATTTATAATTGTGGACATCATATACTTTTTCAAACATATTCTCCACATATTCAACAGAATATAAAGTACTGCTGCAAGAAAACACCACAAGTACAAGGGACAACTTGTGTGTGTTAAGACAGAAGGTGGGAGATCAGCTAATGTGAAGGTTGAAGACTAAGGATTTGCTGATAGAAAAAAAAAATCTTGCCTGGGAATGGAAGGATTTAGGCTGGACCCAAAATGTTGACTACTTCAGCTTTAATCATTTAAGAAAATCTTATTCCTTCCACTGTCCTCTAGATATAGCTGCATTATTGTAATTTTCTTAGAATTTAGGATGAATTAAAAGTCTCCAATGTATTTATTGTGCTTTTCATGCAGAACTGTCTTTGCTTTTCATGAAAGGTTCTGCCCTTTGGTAGGGATTAAATTTTTATTCTAAAAGTACACAAAATATTGTTTCAGTGTGATAGTGTCAGAATGATTTTGGGCCACTGTGCTCCTTTGCTTTCATTCCCAAATACCTCATCTCTTTTCCCCACACATATTCTGGCAAAGCTTTAGACTTCAGAAATACATTAAAACATGTTGACATTGAGGCTGGAATTACAGTAATACGGAAACCATAGTTCTACCTGTAAATGGAGCATCTGCCTTGTGTGGGCTTGTGTAAGGCAAATGTAAGAACACCACAAGGTTCATGTAAGCTATGTATATTACTTTCTCACCCACACAACCTTCAGTGGAGATGCATGGAAACTGCCTAAATGAATACAAAGTCATTGAGAAATACCTTCAATTCACAGACGAAATTCTGGTGGCTGTAACGAATCCAGCTCAGTAACTGCTATGGTCTGCTCAACTGAGATCATTCATACCCCTAATGATTCATCAGTTTCTAAAGTCTATATCTTTCAGACGTTCTCTCTAGGAGGCTGACCTCTTTCAGACTTTAATTTTGCCCAGAATCATCTACTATTTTATTTGATAAGTAGATAAAAAAAATCTACACAACAACAGGACGAGAATGAAATTACAATTCTTAAGGAATACTGGTATCACCACCTCTTTTTTCTTTCACAACCTTATAGACTGAAGTTGAAAGATGAAATTAATTTTGAAACAAGCACTCTGAAGGATTTCATTAGGGAAGAAAATGTTCTTCCAGTTAAAAATAATATAAAGAACCTGTATGTCTTATATATGTATTTTAACTAAGCTTACACAACCTTACATAGATTAGCTGACCAACAGAATCAGCATCCTCAAGGGTATTTAGGTATTGAGCTCCATACCTTTGAGCATTTAGGACTTAGCTTTTTAAGTCTTTAAATTACTGACCTATAAATAGGATCACTTTCAAAACATCTCAGGTTAAATTTCTATTCTTGGTACCCAGTATATGATAAGAATTAAGGAAGGCCCCAAATTTTGTTCCCACACCTTAGAGAAATTGTCTTTCAAAATGATCTCTCTTGTTGTAACTTTAGTGGTGACCTTTATTCACAAAAGGGTGCAAGCATAGTTTCTAAGCACCCCCCACAGATCTGTATTTTCTTTGGTGATCTAGGTTTGCAGCTGTTTGTTTCTGTAGCTTTGCAGAATACCTTGGGTCAGCACCTCTGAATAATTCCCAGCTCCTCACTGAGCCTATAGTGTACCTTCTCTTACAGGCTGTTTACTGCTGAGTTCTTGCCCCATTATCATCTTAGCAAACACCAGTTTCTTTTCACAAGATGCTGAATGCTTGTAAACATTTAGATTTAGCACACTGATATTTTAAGATGTTTCTGTAAATACATCAGTCAGCAATTCCTTCCATTCTGCATAGCTAATGATCACGTGATCATGCTTTACCTATTCTCTCATGGCTTCTCCAAGAACAACGGATGAAAAGGAATTCTTTATCATGTTTTTGTCAGGGTACCTCAATATTTTATATAGTTTTTTAGTTAGCAGTATGGTTTTCAAGTACGGTGAAAAGATCAGCTTGTACTGATATAGATCTGCTTTCCAGCTCACTTCTTAAATAGTCACCCATTTTATGTACAACTATGTTAACAGCCACTGTAACTAATTCAGAAGACTGTTTCCCTCAGGAAACATATTCATTGCCATACTGGTCTTCAGAAACTTTCCTCTGGTCTCATATCTCACAAAAAGATGCTGAAATATTATTGAATATTCCTGAAGTAAATAGAACTGAATTCTTTCTCAGTTGTTCTCTGGCACTACATCCATTCTTCTGTGGCTGCATCCACTGCTGCAATGGGTAGCTGAGCTTTTGGTGAAATTGGTGACAAAAGAGGCTTTGGTTTGGTTTAGTTTGGTTTGATTTGATTTGATTTGGATTGGTTTGGTTTGGTTTCTGAAGGGGAGGTAATTATGTTTGTCAATTCTCAATTCATCTTCTTAAAAACAAAAAAAAAAAAAAAAGCATACATGTTATGTGCACCTGATGTTTATGAGCCACCAAGAAACAGAAGGTAAATGGCTCAAGAGACAATGAGAAAAGGAACTCTCTTTTACTAGGTTACTTCTCTAAATGTCCAATGCTAAGAAAATGTTGCTATTTGCTAGAAAACAAGCAAAGAAAAGTGAAAATACACATCCTCCAAATATTCCTGCTACCTCCCAACAAGGGCTACTACTTTCAAAGTCATCTTAGAACAAGAACTGTCTCACAGATAATATTTAAGCTTTTGGCTCATTCCTGTGATATAGGTCCCTTTCTGAAGAGTATCAGAAGGAAGCATGCTGCATCTTCCAAAAGGAGGGTACAGGATGTTGCTCCTACTCATCTCACTGGCCAGACCAGAGCTGTAGTTACAGCTCTATTTCCCTTCTGCTCTTCCTCCCCTCATGAAAGGCCATTGCTAAACTAGTACAGAAGGTTGTGTTCAAAGATGGACTCACCAACGTGAATTTGCAAAGGACTCTTTGCCTAGCATAGACAAGGAAATTCACATTTCTAAACACATTATCACATCAGAGACAACCCTATGGATCTGAAGAAGAGTACCGGAAATAGACTGCAAGAACTGTAAGCTAGCAGTAAGAGACAATCAGCCTGCTTCAGAAATATTTTAAATTAAATATGTCAAATTAGGCACTGACAGCACAGGAAGATGGCACACTTTCAACCATTTCTGACATTTTTTCCCTTTAATGGGAGCAAGCAGCTGCAGTGATCCTGCCAGCGCTCTGCTTTTAGTTTGAAAGAGAATGGCTATGTTTGATGCTGTTTGGTTTCAGTTTAGAGCAAATGAGTCATTGCTACAACCAAAGATAATAGCTGAACTGAGAGTATATTTCATATGAACTCTTTTTCACAGAATTCACTGAGTCCCGGATACGAAACCCCCATATCTAGAACATTCCTCCTGCCTTCATGGAAGATGATTTTAATCTTGAATAATAACCTATAACAGCTTATCTCTTCATAGCAGACTCACTTTTGAAGGGAACATAAGGCCCTATTTGCAGACCGGACCCACTTCTTAGGGAGGTCTGCTGCCTCCCTAGGGCCAGGATCAAGGAAGTTAAAATAAAACTTTCTACCCTGGTTCATCCCTTGGATTACTACCTATTATTAATTTTTCAAGTAGGTAGTGATGAACTTAAATCAAGAAGTCCGCAGGCAATGAAGAGAGACTTCAGGGCCCTGGGACAGCTGGTTAAGGGATCAGGAGCACAAGTAGTGTTCTTCTCTATCCCACCTATTGCAGGGAGTAACGAGGTTTTTGACAGGAAGAGCCATCAGATGAATTCTTGCTTCAAGCCTGACGTCGCTAGCAGAACTTTAGGTTTTTTGACCATGAGTTGGTCTATAAGACACCTGGCTTGCTAGCAACAGATGGGGTTAACTTGTCTCAAAAGGGGGAAAAGGATCCTGGGACAAGAATTAGCAGGGCTTATCAGAAGAGCTTTAAACTAGCTTCAAAGGGGGATGGGGATGAAACCAGGCTTGCCAGAGAGGAGACTGGATGCGGCATATGAGTTCTCATGGGTCGGTGTGCTGGTGTGTTCTTTCAGTCTGACATCTCATTTGAGGTGGGGGATGGTGACCCATGCAGCAGCAAAAACACTAGGTTTATTGATAAGTTAGTAACCGTGGGAGTGGCTGAGAATGGTCGGGTAGGAATCAGGACTTCTCTCAAAATGGTGGCAGGATCATTAGCTCACCTGACGTGCATCTATACTAATGCATGCAGCATGGGCAATAAACAGGAGGAGTTGGAGATCATTCTGCAACAAGAAAACTATGATATAGCTGCCATCATGGAAACCTGGTGAGTTGAGTCCCACAACTGGAGCACTGTAATCAATGGCTACCAACTTTCCAGAAAGGATAAGCAAGGAAGAAGAGGTGCTGAGGTGGCTTTCTATATTAGGGAGACATATGAATGCACACAAATTAATGACAGTGATGATAGGGTCGAGTTACTATGGGCAAGAATCAGAGGAAAGGCAAACAAGACTGATACAGTGGTGGGAAACAGTTACAGACCACCCAACCAGGATGAAGAGGTGGATGAAATATTTTATAAGCGGGAGAAGTTTCATGATCTCTACCCCTTGTTCTCGTCGGGGATTTTAATTTTCCAGATATCTGCTGGAAATACAATACAGCAGAGAGAGAACAGTCCCAGAGGTTCCTGGAGTGTGTGGAAGATAACTTCTTGACACAACAGTTAAGGGAGCCAACCAAGGAAGGTGCCCTCCTAGAAATGCTCATTGTGAACAGAGAAGATCTTGTGGGGGAAGTAAAGATTGGAGGCTGTCTAGGGCATAGCGATCATGAAAAGACAGAATTTTCAATCCTTGGGGAAGTAAGGAGGGGGGTCAGTAAAACTGCTGCTTTGGACTTCTGGAGGGCAGACTTTGGCCTGTTCAGGAGACTGATTGACAAAGTCCCTTGGGAGGCAGCCTTGAAGGGTAAAGGTGTCCAGGAAGGCTGGACATACTTCAGGAAGGAAGTCTTAAAGGCACAGCCCTGTGTGCCAAAAAATGAGTCAGCGGGAAGAAGACTGGTCTGGCTGAATAGGGACCTTTGGCATGACCTCAGGAACAAAAGGAGAGTTTATGACCTTTGGAAGAGGGGGCAGGTCTCTCATAAGGGCTATAAAGAAATAGTGAGGCTATGCAGAGAGAAAGTTAGGAAAGCCAAAGCCCAATTAGAACTTAAACTAGCTACAACTGCTAAGGACAATAAAAAATGTTTCTATAAATACATCAACAACAAAAGGAGGGCTAGGGAGAATCTTCCTCCTTTGTTAGATAGAGGGGGAAACACAGTGACAAAGGATGAGGAAAAGGCTGAGGTGCTCAAAGCCTTCTTTGCCTCAGTCTTTAGTAGCAGAAACTAGTTGTTTCCCTTGAGCTGGAAGACAGAGAGGGGGGCAGAATGTGGCCCTCACAATTAAAGAGGAAGTGGTCAGTGACCTGCTACACCACTTAGATGCACACAAGTCTATGGGGCCAGATGGGCTACATCCAAGAGTACTGAAAGAGCTGGTGGATGTGCTCACCAAGCCTCTTTACATCATCTGCCAGAAGTCCTGGCTAACTGGGGAGGTCCCAGTGGACCAGAGAATAGCAAATGTGACACCCATCTACAAGAAAGGCCGAAAGGAGGATCCGGGAAACTACAGACCTGTCAGTCTGACCTCAGTGCCAGGGAAGGTCATGGAGCAGATCATCTTGAGTGCAATCATGAGTCATTTACAGAACAGCCAGGTGATCAGGCCCAGTCAGCATGGGTTTATGAAAGGCAGGTCCTGCTTGACAACCTGGTCTCATTCCATGACAAGATGACCCGCCTGACGGATGAGGGAAAGGATGTGGATAATGTTTACCTCGACCTCCGTAAAGCCTTCAACACTGTTTCCCATGGAATTCTAGTGAAGAAACTGGCTGCTCATGGCTTGGATGAGCATACACTCTGGTGGGTAAAACACAGGCTGGATGGCTGGGCCCAGAATGTGGTGATCAATGGAGGTAAATCCAGCTGGCAGCTGGTCACAAGTGGAGTTCCGCAGGGGTCAGCACTAGGGCCACTTCTGTTTAACATCTTTATCAGTGATCTTGATGAAGGGATAGAATACACTCTTGGTAAGTTTGCAGACAACACCAAGTTAGGTGGGAGTGTTGATCTGCTTGAGGGTAGGGAGGTTCTACAAAGGTACTTAGACAGGCTGGATAAATGGCTGAGGCCAACTCTATGAGCTTCAACAAGGTGCAGTGCAGGGGCCTGCACTTGGGTCACAACAACCCCATGCAATGCTGCAGGCTTGGGGAAGAGTGGCTGGAAAGCTGTCCAGCAGAAAAGGACCTGGGAGTGCTGATTGACAAGCGGCTGAGTATGAGTCAGCAGTGTGCCCAGGTGGCCAAAAAGCCAATGGCATCCTGGCTTGTATTAGGAATAATGTGGCTAGCAGGAGTAGGGAGGTGATCGTCCCTCTCTACTCGGCACTGGTGAGGCCACACCTCGAGTACTGTGTTCAGTTTTGGGCACCTCAATACAAGAAAGACATTGAAGTGCTGGGGAGAGTGCAGAGAAGGGCAACAAAGCTGGTGAAAGGCCTGGAGAATAAGTCTTATGAAGAAGAGCGGCTGAGGGAACTGGGGCTATTTATTCTTAAGAAAAGGTGGCTGAGGGGAGACCTTATTGCTCTCTACAACTACCTGAGAGAACACTGTGGAGAGGTAGGTGCTGGTCTCTTCTCACAGATAATTAATGATACAACAAGAGGGAATGGACCCTGGCTGCACCAGGGTAGGTTTAGGCTTGACATCAGGAAAGCTTTTTTCACTGAAAGGGTTGTCAGGCATTGGAATAGGCTGCCCAGGGAGGTGGTTGAGTCACCATCCCTTAACGGGTTTAAAGGTCATTTAGATGTGGTGCTTGGAGATACGGTTTAGGGGTGTACTTGGTAGAGTAGGGTTGATGGTTGGACTTGATGATCTCAGAGGTCTTTTCCAACCTGAATGATTCTATGATTCTGTGATTCTATTTTCCAGAGATTAAGTTAACCACCAACTGATAACACTTAATATTGCTAAGCTTTAAAGGGTGGCAAGAAGTTATGTTCTGGCCTTCTTTTCTCTTAAACTTCTTGTATCGCCATCACTCTTAGACATTCGCCAGCCTGATGGACTGGCATCTGGACATGAGTCCTTCAGGCTTCACTATTGCACTTGGGTAGGTTGCATATGCACCTCAAACACCTTAAAGATCAGGGACCTTTTTCCAGTGGTATCCCTTCAGTCTCCCAGTTCCAGTTCACCCTCACTCTCCCTTTACTACGTCCAGAAGGGCCTGCAAGCTATCCACTTCCTCCAGCCTTCAGTCTTCCCTGCAGTCTGAGGAATCTGACTGACTGTTTACAAGTTTAACCTAGCTACCTACTTTTCTAGTCACATTATCCAGGGTTCATTACTTTTTTTAAGCTGGTATATCAGCATAGATCAGAGATTTCAGTCACAATGCGGTTCACCAGACAGTAAGAAATTTACCTGTGTGTCTCCCCTTGCTTCTTCTCTCCTTTGCTGTGGGAAAGGTTGTTATTATTTGACCTAACTTAGTTCTGGAGAAAGTTCTGATTAAAAGACACATGTAATTGTTTGACCACATCCTTCACTGAAGTATACAAATGTACAAAGGCCTGCTTTCACAAGTGATAAGGAGGATGTTGCAAAACTAGCCCAATGCAAGGCACCTGGTAGATTTTGGAAACCTCAAGCAGTTATTTAATTTACTAAGGAGTGAATACACATACTTGCTCATTCATTATTCCTCTCCAGGATCACAAATAAAGACAAATTTCTATATGTTCTTATGGCAGCTGTTCTGCCCACAAATCCAGAAGGCCTAGTGCTTCATCTGTTTCACAAAAAGTTACCGATACGATTTTCCTAGAGTTTTCTTCTGCAGGTTAGGCCAGGGAAAATAGACTGGACAGCTTAGCATTGTATTCCCACCTCCTCCTAGCCTTATCCATCCTAGTACATTCCCTGTTCACATGTTTCTCCCTACCTAGGCCCACAGGACAAACAGCAGTCACAGAGAAGTTCTTGGGATCCATCATAGCAGAGCACCTTATGGAAGGCACTGAAGGCCAGTAGGAAGCTTAGTTTATGTGGTCTCTCTTCTCTGAAGGGAGTCAATAAGCCATGGTTGAGCACAGCTTGAAAGCGGGGAACATAATACCTCTAGCTATCTTGCAATTGCCTCTGCCCTGCTTTTTGGCTTTCCTCTTGTGTTTTGAAGATTTAAAAGCCTTGAGGAAACTACTGAAGAGAACAAAAAAATCCATTGCCCCAGATGAAGCTCTGCATACACCAGGTTTATAAATTCAGTCAGAAATCAGAAGACTTCCAAGCAAGATACCCAAATTTTCATAGGATTTGCACAGTGTGTTTTTCAACATAACGTCTCCCTATCTTTTCTCTGTGCAGCTCTTGAGATCCCTTGCAGCAAAGATGGGCTCCATCCAATCCAGAAAAAAAGACTTGCAGATATTAATGAATATAGAATTCATCTACAGACAGAAAACTGTCCTGAGCAATTTAAAAGATAGCATAATTGAGAAAATGGCCTTGTAGTTCCATCATTGAAATTTTTGGCAAAGGATGGCCATTTCTTAGAGTCTGCTATTTCTCAGGCCTTGGCTTGTGAGTAGACCATACTGTCTCTGGCTTAGTCATTCCACTTTTACAGTTTCTTTGTTTAGAGATATAAAATATTTTTTCTTTTTATCGTTGCATGTTAACATTTAGAGCTTGTCTGTCTGTTGGCCTGAAGGTCTCCCTCAGCATTGTTAATCTTAGTTATTGCAGTGGAGTCGAGAAGAGAGAAGGTCTAAGTGGATGCTTATAAGTTTTCAAAGATATGGTTTCGTATCTCATGTAAGAGATATTAAACATGGCTTAGTCAATGAAACTGCACAAACCATGTACCAGACAGTTTGTCCATCTTTTCTATTCCAACTTATTTCACTACATGAGAAATAAGAGACCCTCAGATATGGTCAGCCAAAGAATGAGGAATCACCTCTGCTAACAAATGCCACTTTACCAGCTACATTAAGGAAAAGGATAGAATCAATTTTGTTACAAACATGTACCAATAAGGAGACAACCCTGACCAACATCCACTGCTCTGAAGAAAGGTCAAGAAGATCTGTGAATGCCAACTAGCAAAATAATTTCAGGGTCTTTAGATTGGAAAAGGTGGCCCACAGACATCCCATTGCTGCTGTGGATGTATAATGACTCAAGCTTTTTTTCTTCTACTTCATTTATAGAACAGAAGACTGTATGCTTCTCCAAGTACGATTGACATCTGCCATAGCATTAAATAAATATCTGCCCACTCACTCTGCTTCAGTTTGGTTGTAGTGATATATTTTGTACCATGGAGCTCAGGTTGCTTCAAGTCCCTAGACAACCATGTGCTGGCATAAGTGTTGCTTGGAATTTAAGCTAGCAACCAAAGGCTGATCATCTCTTAGCATTACCCCTGCAGCAAGTGATCCCTCAGGCAGCAAACTTCCTCTGCTTCACCAAAATACTTCTGTCAATGACTAGGTCATCTAGGACACAGCTTGAAGCTATCAGAGTCAGCATGGGTTTAGTAGATGTAAATTCACTCATTTAGGCTTTTTTTAATTTTTTTTTTATTTTATTTTATAGTAGCTCGTATTTTTATCAGTCTCCATAACTTCTACCTTCAGGAATAGTTTTTGTCTCTGCCCTTTCAATATATGTGTTTTTCTACTACAGCTACCTATGGTTACCTCACTGCAAAACTGACAATTTTGTGGCACATCGCAGCCTTGCTTTCAGGTTTTTCATCAAAGGACTTCAAGAACCAGAGTGGGTTCCTAAGATCATTCAAGTGAGCCATGACCTTCCCTTCTCTTGTCTTCAGGGCATGTGTCTAGAGCAAAAAGGAAGCTCTGAAAATTTTCCCAATGAAAAAAACCCTCAGTCCCCTCTACATACCTAAAGGTTAATTACTGCAACTGTGATATTAAGGCATTCTCTAAATAATTTCTTTCTGACACACACTCTGCTGACGTAAAATAAAAGCTTTTAGAAATATCTCCCTTCACCCTTCATATTCATTCACATAGAAAACCCAGCCTTTGAGTTTCTAAATGTTAATTCGCAGCTCTTCATTCATCATATTTATAATCTTTTTTTTTACAGTAGCAGCTCTTAAGTAATTTCCAGTAGTTTAAATGCCAGCTTCAATCACCTATCTGCACACATAGTTGCTGAGATTTCTTGAACATCTTTATAAACATGTAGAAAAGAGAAAGCCTTGCTCAGACTATTCAAAGTGTAGAGACAGGCTTCAATAACTATGAAGTTCTTAAAGTATATGGCAAAGTTAGCTGGTTTTGCAAATGGAAACAAACAAATTCATGCAGTTTTATATCAGTTATCTCAAAAACACATACAGATTACGATTAATTTCAAATCTGCCTTATGTTCATTAGACACTCAGGCACTTCAAGTCTATTCAGGAAAGTAAAAAAGCAAGAAAATTCAGAAATAGAATACATGTGTTTCTGAAATCAGGATTTCCTTAAAGTATTTTTAATCATTGTTTTAATAAATGGAAGGACCTGTTAATCTGAATCCCATTTCAATTGACTTAGGGAGATAATTGCCTACCATACATACACTAGCAGTTAGGTGATTTCATAGCAGTGGGATTTAATCGCTTAAAGATGTATAGAGTTTTTGAGCAGTAAGCGTACATTCTTAGGAAAGAGCATTGTTGACCTGAGGGTAAAACTGATATTCTAATTAGAAATCTTTTCAATTAGAGTATCATACTGAGGTCCATTCACAGCTGGATCACCATTATTGTAGCCACTAGGTAAGCAAATAAGATGAAAAATGCCTAAATTAATCTTTGTGTAGGAATTAGATTGGTATCATCCACTTATAGCATAGAAAGAAAAATTTAAAAAATCACATGCAGGGAGGAGAATAAAGTAAAACAAACAGCAATGTGGCTTCTATTTCCCTTCCTAAAACTTGACAGATTTTAGGAATTGTGTGTGTAGTTTTGTACTTTGCACATTTTTAGCACTCTTCTTCCTCTCCAGATTATTTTCATACTTTAAGTCAAAGCACAGGTTTCAAACTGTACTTTACGAACTCAGAGGTAGATATATGGTCTGCAGACTTAAAGCTGGAAGAATTAAAGCATCAGGCTCCCTGACTGCCACTATATGCCCAAGGCCAATGAGCTCATACCTAACCCTGAATGGACTGAGGCCAACAGTAACTTAAGTTTCTACCAGAATATCCTGAAAGTGCTCACATTCCTAGTTTTGGCAGAACTGCCAGCTTTTGGAGCAGTGGCTCTACAATACACATGCTCTGGCACGACCTATCACTTTCACCAGCAGTGCCTAATTAAGTTGCTGCTCTCAAGAGCATTGTCACCAGATTGTCATCTGCCCCAATAAAGGGGGAAGGAGAAGGAAGTAAAAGCAGAGTGACAGACTAAGACTGTCTCTATAGATAGTTACCAAAACAACACTCAAAGGCAGGACCTCTTTTTCCTAAATTTCTTCACAATAACTGTTCCACATAACCAGACCCCTTCATACGGGTGATGGCTACAGCATTGAAGACCATTGCTGAGCAATAATTCACACCCACAGACAGTTTTGCAAATCCAGAAAATATTTCTTTGAAAGTGAATACAATTTAAACATGTATTTCTGTGTCAACCTCTTTGCGTTTTTTAGGTACCATGTGCATCTGATGGACAGAGCACTCCCCCTTTCTGTTCCCACCCACAAATGAAGGCAAGACTAGATTCTTCTTCCACCTCAAACTGCTACATCTTAGGACAAAGTACTCTTTGAAGGCTTTAGGGCAAATTATTTACTGGTGGTTCTGACAGTTCTGTCGATACCAGTGTTCATTGGTTTGGCAAGATGGACATCATTTCACTTCACTATAAAACATGCAAAATCATCCACTCAAAACAGTCACAACGCAGTTTGGTCTGGAAAAGGCTCTGCAGGAGAATTTCTTAGGCTGCAGCCTCTACAGGAGCTCAATGACACCCATAGCCTTGGATTTCCTCTGGTCCTCTCTTTCCATTTGCCCCTTCTCCCATTGCTTTTCCACCACTGCTTTAGCTGAAATCACTCCACACCTCCTGATCCAGTCACCTTTTCATACCTTCATCCTGCAGTCTTGTCCTTTGGCCCAACAGCAACTGTCCTCTCCCTTGCGTACACTCCAAAGTCTTTCCTGCTACTCTCCCTAATTAAGAGGTTTCTAAATTGTGATGATGAGGGTGGGTAGGAGCCAGAATATTGTGAGCTACATAGGGAAAGAAGTATGAAAACCAGTCTATACGTACATAAATAATATGTTGCACCTGCAACATTTAATCCATTCTATGTTCATTATTTACCACTAAAAAAAATTCCGTTGAGTCATGACCAAGAAAAAAAAATAGATTTTCCCACCTTTTTGTTTACAAGTGTTGGTCCCCTGACAGTGGGACACTGACCTCTTTCCCTTGTCTTTCTGCAATACCAACTACTCTTAGCCCCAACCAGTCACAGACAGGACTCTCATCCCAGATCTATGAGAAATTCTGAGCAAAACTAGGAACAAGAACTTGACTGTAGTTCCTTAACAAAGGCAAAGCAGACGTATCAAAGGTGTTAGCTCTTTTAATGAGAGCTAGGACTGCTGTGGAATGTAGGCCAATTAAATAGACATGCCAATTTGTACTCATGTCTTCTCTGAGTGCTTTATCTGGTGCTTCTACCTTGCAAGAATACTGGGCCTGGACGGTCTTAATGTGCACTACAGCAGTTTTCTGCAGTTACTTTAACTGAGACACAGTCTTGGCAGCATTGCCATTTCAGTTTTTCATACTTTTCCCTTATACAGCTTCAATAACTTGTCAAATAATAATCCCAGATATCAAACCACTTAGCTTATCTATTTTATTCTTATTTTTTTAAAATCTGAGTAGGTTGCATTGCCCTATAAGTTCCCCAATTTGCTTAGGCATTTAAGCACTATTCTTTCTTCCCTTAAAATTGGGTTTTGGAGAGAAAGGTAGTAAGTGATTTTATACACCTGTTTGCTATATTACAAGTTTTGGGGTTGGTTTTTTTTGAGAAACAGTTATTTTGGCATGTCAAACTGAAAATATTTTAATGGAATGAGGAATAAAAAATTGCCTCTAAAGGACATGCCTACCATACAGACAGCTGAAGAATTAAAGTTCATCTTATTAAAAACGTATTTTCTGGCTGTAAATACTGACTTGATTTAATAACAGCTCTGTGGGGACCTGTCAACATTGTTAATGGAAAGCAGGCAGGGAGGCTGGTGTTACCTGCTTTGCCTTCCAGGCTCCTTAGCTCTCAGGATAGCCAACTTTTTGTCACCAGGCTCAGTGGGAAGGGAGAGGTCAAAAGTGCTGACCAGCTACCTGGCTTTCTGGGCTTCTTCTATGGCCAAGAGTCCGTTCTCTGACCACAATATTTTTCAAAAATGCCATTTTATGTTAGTTCTTCTAAGGAAAAATTCTAAGACCTTTCCAGACTATTTCGCATTTCCAAAGTGTTGTTCCAAATCAAAATGGTAAATAAATTGAAAACAGAAAAGCTTGCCTGGGCATCTAGTCACACACAGTTCATCAGACCAGTAGCCTAAAAAAATGGTGGCTCTACCACTGAAGTCTGGAAGATACATTACTTCCTGTACACTGTTTCTACTACCTTGGTGATTAAATCGGACCATGCTGCAGCTAGTAACAATGTGGGTATTGGCTTTTAGTAGAGCTAGGACTTTACCTCTTTGTGTAGCTGAAACACCAGCTTCATAACATAGCTCCAGCCACACACAGGCTACTAAAGACACCATCTGTATAAGGCTTGCCATTGATTCCCATGCTCAGCCAGTGACAATTCTTCCAACGACTTCAGTGAATGTCGAGGATTTCACAGGGAAGTGGAGAAAAATGGTTAAATGTCTGAAAAGTTTTACACGGGAAAAGAATGAAGCCCAAAATGCATACCGCTTAGCTAAGCAGTGACTCAGAGGGATCTGATTGCCATCCACAAATATTTCAGAGAGGTTAAACACATGGGTTGGGAGGAACTACTCAGGATAATAAGGAAAGGAAGCAATATGATTGCAATTTGGATGGAACTGCACACATAGCTTCTCAATAGCGTGACTGGTTAGACTGTGGAACAATTTGCGAGACAGTGGTGGTCTCAGCGTTTTGGCCATTTACTGCCAGATGGAGAAAACACGTGGTGATGAATAATCCTGTTGTAGAAGTAGATGGACTTCACAGATTTTTCATGAGCTGTGTCTATTACACTTTCAAGCTTCTGGAATCTCAGGATGAAAAAAGTAGAAGGAAATAAAAAAGGTAGAGGCAGGTACAGTTTTACTGCTCTTTTGCTGCTTTAAGAAAGTAGTATCTCTAAGTAACAAGAGTTATTTTTGTTTTGCATTCTCTGTCATTGCTCTTTCTAAAATTATCCTATTATTTCACTCCTTCCAACCTAAAATTCCTTAGTTTAATAGCACTGTATTAAAATGGAACTAAAAGAAGCATAAGCCATGTGCACTTCTTTTTGCTTAAAACTAAATAGCGACCATTATGCCAAACAGACAATATTTAAATAGGCTTACAGAATGCTATAGTTACACCAGCACTAAAAAATATATATGCACATTTTCATCATTTGCTGTTCTTATGTAATGACATTAATGATTTACATTTACATAGGATTCTCTTCTGAAAGCAGACCAATTGCTGCACAAACTAGTTTCACAGACAACATACAAAACACATCACTCAGGCTAGGCAATCAGCTAAAGGCTGAAGAGAGCACAGCATTAGAGCTCTGGGTTTATACAGCTTGGAGAGAAGGATGCCTCCAGACAAAATAGCAGCATCACGTAGGCCAGGGCTGAGCACATTTCTTACATCAGTAAAGACTTTTGGGACCAAGTGTGGCGCGAACAGCATTACCATCTCAGCTTTGCAGGAACAAATGAGAGATTTTGAAGTGCAATGTGTGCTTTATTAAGTAGAGGAAAGGCTAAGATAAAATTTGTGCCACCTAAAGACAGAAAGGAAAATACTGCCTCAAACTTAGGATTTTAAAATGTCTGTTTGAAAATGAATTGAATGAATTTGAAATACTGTATTTAAATTGGTCGAAGGGTATTTCCTAAGGGGTGTGGTAATGCACACCGGAGAAAAGGATGTCATAGTTACACAGAGGCATGATTTCTAACTCAGACAAGATATGTGACTTCACATATTTACATTACCTAAAAGTTGGCCAGTGTAATACAAGCAGAAAGAAAACTCACAATTGCACCAGGGTTTCAACTTTGAACCAGCATGCTCCATATACTCTTCTTTAGCTACCCACACCTCTTCCAAGCCCCTCACCAGCCCAAACCTGAGCTGCAGCAGAACATAGCAAATGGCTATGAAGTAAGGTCTAGATATGAAGAAATTTTATTCATGCACTGACATCTCTCTCCAGGAGTCTGGTGTCCTTAGCCATCAAAGGCTTTCAAAAGCACCTGCCTTTAAGCTTAGAAAATGCTTGGAAGACAAAATGTGCTTACAGCTTAGCACTTGTTTAAATGAGAGTTAATCAGGGCAGAAACTGTTATGTCATATAATTCATGTTAATTGCAATATCATAGAACCATGGAATCATAGAATGGTTTGTGTTGGAAAGGACCTCAAAGATCATCTAGTTCCAACACCCTGCCATGGCAAGGACACCTCCCACTAGGCCAGATTGCTCAAGGCTCCATCCAACCTGGTCTTGAACACTTCCAGGGATGAAGCATCCACAACTTCCTTAGGCAACCTGTTCCAGTGTCTCACCACCCTCAGGGTGAAGAACTTCTTCCTTGTATCTTGTCTAAACCTGCCTTCTCCCAGCTTCCAAACATTACCTCTTGTCCTATTACTGCAGGTCCTTGTAAAAAGTCCCTCCCCAGCCTTCTTGTAGGCCCCCTTCAGATACTGGAAGACCACTATAAGGTCTCCCTGGAGCCTTCTCTTTGCCAGGCTGAACAAGCCCAACTCTCTCAGCCCGTCCTTGTAGGAAAGGTGTTCCAACTCTCTGACCATCTTGGTAGACCTCCTCTGGACTCACTCCAACAGCTCCATGTCTTGTGTTGAGGGCTCCAGAGCTGGGTGCAGTATTCCAGGTGGGGTCTCATGAGAGCAGAGTAGAGGGGCAGAATCACCTCCCTTAATCTGCTGTCCACACTTCTCTTGATGCAACCCAGGATATGATTGGCTTTTTTGGCTGCGAGCGCATACTTTTGGCTCATGTTCATTCCAAAGTCCTTCTCCCCAGGACTGCTCTCAATCCATTCATTGCCCAGCCTGTATCTGTGCTTGGGATTGCCTTGACCCAGGTACAGGACCTTACACTCGGCCTTGTCAAACTTCATGAGGTTGGCCCACCCCTCAAGCTTGTCAAGGTCCCTCTGGATGGCAGCCCTTCCCTCCAGCGTGTTGACCTCACCACACAACTTGGTGTCATCACCAAAGAGCACTTGATGCCACTGTCCATATTGCGAACAAAGATGTTAAATAGCACCAGTTCCAGCACCAATCCCTGATGAACACCACTTGTCACTGGTCTCCGCTCACATATTGAGTCATTGATCACAACTCTTTGAGTGTGACCTTCCAGCCAATTCCTGATCCACCGAGTGGTCCATCCATCAAATCCATGTCTTTCCAATTTGGAGACCAGGATGTCGTGTGGGACAGTGTCGAAGGCTTTGCACAAGTCCAGATAGATGACATCTGTTTCTCTTTAGTTGTCAACTGATGCTCTTCTTTTATCACAAAAGACCACCAGATTTATCAGGCAGGATTTTCACTTGGTAAAGCCATGCTGGTTGCCACCAATCACCTCCACATTTTCCATGAGCCACAGCAGAGCCTTCAGAAGGATCTGCCTCATGATCTTGCCAGGTACAGAGGTGAGGCTGAGCAGCCTGTAGTTGCCTGGATCTTCCTTTTTTCCCTTTTTGAAAATGGCAGTGGTGTTTCCCCTTTTCCCGTCAATGGGCACTTCACCAGACTGCCATGACTTCTCAAATATGATGGAAAGCGGCCTAGCAACTTGGTCTGCTAGTTAAGATCCGTGGATGACTCTCATCAGGTCCCATGGACTTGTACACCTTCAGGTTCTTTAGATAGTCACCAACCTGATCTTCACTTACAGTGGGTGGATATTCCTTTCCCAGTCCCCACCTTTGGCTTCTGCAACTTGGACAGTGCAGCTAGAGCTCTTGCCTGTGAAGACTGAAGCAAAGAAGTCATGGAGAACCTCAGCTTTCTCCATATCCCTCTGAACCAGTTCCCCTAGTTCCTTCTGGAGAGGGACCACAGCTTCCCTGGTCTTCCTTTTATCGCTGACACACTTATAAAAGTTTTTCTTGTTACCCTTGATGTCCCTGGCCATATTTAATTCTACCTGGGCTTTAGCTTTCCTTACATGATCTCTGGCTGCTCAGAAAACTTCTTTGTATTCTTCCCAGTCTACCTGTCCTTCCTTCCACTTCCTGTAAATTCTCTTTTTGTCTTTAAGTGTGTCCAGGAGTTCCCTGTTCATCCACACAGGCCTCCTGGCATTCTTGTCTGTCTTCCTCTTTTTTGGGATGAATTGCTCCTGGACTTGGAGGAGGTGGTCCTTGAATATGGACCAGCTTTCTTGGGCCCCTCTCCCCTTCAGGGCTTCATCCCATGGTACTCCACTAAGCAGATCCCTGAAGAGGTCGAAGTCTGCTCTCTTGAAGTCCAGGGTAGTGAGCTTGGTGCACGCACTCCTTGTTGCCCTGAGGCTCTTGAATTCTAACATTTCGTGGTCACTGCAGCCAAGGTTTCCCTTGAGTTTCGTGTTAGCCACCAGCCCCTCCTTGTTGGTGAGAACAAGGTCCACCATGGCATCCCTTCTCATCGGTTCCTCTACACCTGGAGAAGGAAACTGTCATCAATACATTCCAGGAACCTCCTGGATTGCTGGTGCCCTGCTGCGCCTTCCTTCCAACATATGCCTGGGTGTTTGAAGTCCCCTATGAGGACCAGGGCTTGTGAATGTGAAGCTGCTCCTATCTGTCTATAGAGGGCCTCGTCCGCTTGGTCATCCTGGTCGGGAGGCCTGTAGCAGACCCCCACAATGATATCACCTTCCCCTGCTTTTCCTCTAACCTTGACCCATAAGCTCTCGGTAAACTCCTCATCCATTCCCAGGCCAAGCTCCACAGACTCCAGCTGGTCCTTGACATAAAGGGCAACATCCCCTCCTCTTCTCCCCTGAAGTGGGATATGCTGTGGATAAGTGCTTAATATTAAACAACTGAACAAAGATAGGTGAGACCAACAGAATGCGTTTCCTGGAATAAATGATCTCCCAGGAAGAGGGAAGGATATATGTACTGTCACAGCCTTTTTGTCTCAGCACTCCTGGAGTACAGAGTAACTCAAAAGACGTCATGAAAGAGAATGAGGACAGAGGTGCTGAAAAAAGCATTAAGCATACCTACAATGTGCAAAAACACAGTGAATGAGGTGTCAAGGGAGAGAGAGAAGAGCAGAAATGAGATGCAGTACAGCTTAATCAGGCTCTAGCTGATTGTCCAAAAAGGCAACCACTGTGGGCAAAACAGCACCTGGGCAGATTGCTGGCGAGACAAATGTTCAAAGCCAGAAATCAAGGTAAAGAGATGGTTACAATAATTAAATTGAAAGGATGAAGGGTGGGACAAAGATTTTAGAAGCAAACTCAGAAAGGTTGCAACTATATTGGCCCAGATTCCAGGCTTGCTTCAACATAAAGGGACCTTCACTTTTCATAGGGTGGGCTTAAAAAGCAAAAGCTCTTTATATTTTGCTAGCCACACTGGTCTCCCCAGTGGAGCCCTTAAAGATGAATTTCTGAGTGCTGGATCCAACAGCCTCTGCACAAAGCTGGCTTCTGATGCAGGCAAACTCTTCTCAGGGAAACACTTTACAATCTCAAGTTATTGGCAGAACTGATTTGGAATAGTTTCTGTACCTTATTCCTTGCCTTGCCCACAGCTCAGGCTCTCCCCATGATACCTCCTCGGTAGCAACCCCAGCACATCGCTGCCTATATCAGGCAGCAGCCATCCTATGAGGATATAACTGTCTGAGGGTGAACCAGTCCAGTCAATTTGCCCAATGGGCTTGGCTTTCTGAAAGGCCATACTACACCTATGCCTGAAGCATCATTTAGATGTAAAGCATTTGACGCTTTAAGATCTCAAAAGGTCTCAAAAGAGGGATGTTGTAGAAAAGTGGAGAGAGCAAAGGCAAACACAAAATAACAGAGAAAAGAGGCCCACCAACATTGCATCGAACTTTATATTGGCTAAAATCTTCAGTGTAACTCTACTTACTTCAGTGGCTCCAGGGTGCATTTGGCCCACTAGATAGATAATGGTCTGTTTCTTTTATTTCTGCCATGTATGTGGATAAAAAAGTCTGTCTAGCTTTCCACCTGCTCCTTCTGAGGGAAAGGTGTTTTATAACAGGAGGAACATGCAAAGGAGTCTGCTCTGTACTTCTCATGAACAAAAGCCAAAGGTGACTGTGACCCTCTGAGATTTCATACTTCGCAGTCAACAAAATATGAAAAGGGCTGGAAGACCTCAGCCATCAAAAAGGAAAGGAGAAACCTATCTATCTGATGCCTTTGTTGCACATAGGTTTTCATTTTAGGCCTCCTTTAATCCAATATTGCAGCCTATAAAATATATCTCCATTGTACTGTCTCTTTTAAGGGAAGTCTCTTGATGATTTTTTGTTCTCTGTTTCTGCTCAATCAGATTGTATAATATTTTTTCTTTTCAAATTTTCTCTCCTCCTTAGGCTTTCAAGCTAATTTCTCCTTTACTATATCTAGACCCACGTACTGGTTTGACCCTGGCTGGATGCCAGTTGCCCAGCAAAGCCACTCTATCACTCTCCCCCTCCTCAACTGTACAGTGAAGAGAAAAATATAACAGGCTTGTGGGTCGATATAAGGACAGGGAGATCATGCAGCATTTACCATCATAAGCAAAACAGACTCAACTTGGGGAAGAACGTAATTTATTAGCGATCAACTCAGAGAGGAGTAATAAGAAATAAAACCAAATCTTAAAACACCTTCCCCCCCCCCCCCCGCTCCCCTTCTTTCCCGGGCTTAACTTTGTTCCTGATTTCTCTGCTTCTTCCCCCTGAGTGTCGCAGGGGGACAGGGAATGGGGGCTGTGGTCAGTTCATCACACTCTTGTTTCTGCCGGTCCTTCCTCCTCAGGGGGAGGACTGCTCACACACTTCCCCTGCTCCAATGTGGGGACTCTTCTCATGGGAGACAGACTCCTCCATGACTTCTACAGTGTGAGTCCTTCCCACAGGCTACAGTTCTTCATGAACTGCTCCAGTTGGGGTCTCCTTCATGGAGTGCGGTCCTTCAGGAACCAACTGCTCCAGCGTGGGCCCCCCCATGGGGTCACTAGCAGCAAACCTGCTCCAGCGTGGGCTTCTCTCTTTCCACAGGTCCACAGGTCCTGCCAGGAGCTTGCTCCTATGCAGGCTTCCCATGGGTTCACAGCTTCCTTCAGGTATCCACCTATTTCGATGTGGTGTCCTCCACGGAGTGTAGGTAGTCATCTGCTCCACCACCCATGGGTCTTCAGCACAGGCCGCAGGGGAATCGCTGCTCCGGCGCCTGGAGCATCTCCTCCCCCTCCTTCTTCACTGACCTTGGTGTCTGCAGCAATATTTCTCTCACATATTCTCACTCCTCTCTCTCGCTGCAATTGCTGCTGCACAATAACTTTTTTTCTTCTCTTAAACATGTTATCACAGAGGCAGAACCACCATTGCTAACTGGCTCGGCCTTGGCCAGCGGTGGGTCTGTCTTAAAGCCGTCTGTCATTGGCTGTATCGGACATAGGGGAAACTTCTAGCAGCTTCTCACAGAAAACACCCCTGTAACCACTCCCGCTACCAAAACCTTGCCACACAAACCCATTACAACCCATCAAACCCTTTTCCTCCACCTACTCAATGTCTCAAATTCTCCCTTTGAAACAAAGACAAAACTCAAGTCTGTTCAAGTCCGTAGGTCTACAAAAGTGTATACTGGGTGCCTTTGTGTTATCAATTCACTTTGTAATATATTTTAAAACATACAAAAATTAGTTTAAACAGGAAATATCCACATATTTTTGTGGAATGTCTAAAGCAAAGTAAAATCTGAATGCCAAGAAACCTCAGAAAAATTGTAGAATTATTTTTGATAGCAGCCCTGCTGAGAAGGACTTGAGGACCCTGGTGGCTGAAAAATTGTGCCTAAGCTGCCAATGTGCTCTCACAGTCCAGAAAGGAAATCATACCCTGGGCTGCATCAAAAGAAGGGTGACCAGCATGTTGAGGGAAGTGATTCTCCCCCTCTACTCTGCTGCCATGAGATCCCACCTGGAGTACTGCATCCAGCTCTGGAGTCTTCAGCATAGAAAAGACATGGATCTGTTGGAGCAGGTCCAGAGGACATCTACAAAAATGCTCAGATGGATGGAACACTTTTCCTATGAGGAAAGGCTGAGAGAGTTGGGGTTGTTCAGCCTGGAGACGAGAAGGCCCTGGAGAGACATTATTGTGGCCTTCTAGTACTTAGAGGGGGCTTATAAGAAAGATGGAGAAAGACTTCTTACCAAGGCCTGCAGTGACAGGACAAGGGGCAACAGTTTTAAACCGAAATAGGGTAGGTTCCCTTCTATCGCACCTGTGGCTCACTCCTTGTTTCCTATATTGATTAAATCACATGCAGAGCATAATATTTCAGACAAACTTCCACTGCATTAAAAGTTCAGAAACATAGTTCATTTTGTATAATATATGCATCAGAAGAGCCATTCTGTATTCATCACAGATGGGTATGCCCCACTAAAATATTAAGTCAGCCTTTGGGCAGGCCTAAGTTTCAATGTATGCTGTGGTTACAGCTCAGGAGGTGTGTTAGCAATGCCTCTCCCCAGAGATTGATGAAAAATGTATTTTTTTTCATATCTGGAGTATAACAGGCGTTAACAGTCAAACAGATTCTTTTAATTTAATTAACTAAAAGCCCTACAGTAAAGGACAATACCTTCCAGTTGACCTAACATAAGAACAGCCTTCTTCATGAGCATTTGGGATAAGGGCCTGGTGTTCATGCAAATCACTATCTGAATAATAAAAATGTTTTATGCATATCTATGATTGAATAAATGAAAAATGGGAGTAGTAAACTCCAAAATGAAATCTTAAAATAACTTTACTGTAAAGGTGTTTTAGCTTGTTTTGGATACACAGAGTTGAAAATTTCCATTAAAAAGCAAGACATATCATTCCTCTGTAGCCATTCTGAACACACTGGCTGGGTTTTTTGGTTTGCTTTTCTTCTTTTTCTAGAGCTATCACAACCTTTTAATCTCAAAAAAACCCCTTTTAATCTCAAGGCATGATTAAGTGATGTTCTTTCTTGACTCTGTGCTATGATAATAAAGTATCTGGATCATTTTTTTGCCAAACGGATGTTTGAACAGACGAAAACTAAACATAGTATAAAGGTTTGCACCAACTTCTTGGACTGTTTTAAGAACTAATTTCTGAAAGTAATTGGCCATTATCTGAATACTCAGAAACACCAAAAGCTGCACATTAATTTCAGCATGGTTATTTCAAAATTATCAAATCCTGTTTAGTATTTGTTAATTGTTTTCATGTTCACTGCAAGAAACCTAGACCTCTTTCCGTGAGGGTGTAATTGGCATAAAACTGGTGCCTTTTGACTGACATTTAGCTCAAGGACTTTTGGGATGCATAAGACAGTTTCAGCAAGCGCAAATGAAAGTACTTCCCCTCACCTCCCCTAACTTCTCTTTACTGATGAGGAACTCAACCTCTCTGGTTTTGCTGGAAGAAGCAAAGTCTATTGTAATACAATAACGACAAGGCTTCCTCAAAAAGATGACCAGGGAAAAGCAAGAAAAAAGGAAAAAACTCACAACAACAGGAAAACTAACATTCAGTGATTTGTATTGAACACTTTGAAGGCTTGTGGCAAGAACTCCATGTACCATGTTAACTGATTTGGTTTTTTTCCAAGCAAACTTTGGAAAGTCAGTCTTGTATGATGTAGCTGACTTTAAAGCTAACTTTAAAAAATTGAATAAATAAAAGGCAATATCATTCGTACCTGAAATGAAAAATGAAAAACATTTTCCTCTGCAAAACATACTTTAAAGACTGCCTTTCAAACTAGTTGCTATGACTACCACAACACACTTAAAGGTATCTGTTTTAAAATGTCATCATCCTGCCATCGTGTGCCAATTTGAGGTACTGCTCACAAAACGACTAATATTGAAATCACTCAATTTTAAAGCTTGGACATTTTATCACTAGAAAAATACATGTTGCAATATAAACATTAGGTTTTAAGCACTCAGAATCATTAATATGCTATGATTCTGAATGAGAATGATTAATGCATATATATAAATGTGACGCAATGACTGGTTTTGCTTCTTTCACTTCAGACCTCGTGCTCTATAATATAAAACAGTTCAGAAACCAACAGCTAACTTGATGACATTGTTAACATTAACACTTTACTTGAAGAAAAATGAGTAATTTCAGTCTTGGGCTTTCCTCTTTTGTCCCAGTCTCATTAAATTCTAGATTGTGTAGAAAATCACTCATTTTGCACTCCATTGCTATACTAAATCAGCTGTGTTAATTAGGTATGCTGCATCAGATTACCCAGTCTTAGCAGAATTCATGCAGCACAAGATGGGAAAAAGAGGGAAAGCTGCTTTTTATTCTGTTTAGGCTACAGAAAACAAAATTTCTTTCAATGTCTGGGTGCATACTCAGCCACCTCCAAGCTCTGTATCAAAGTGATATGTGAGCACGAATCAACCTCTCCCTCCTCTTCCACAGGGAGATCCCCAAGCAAATACGCTTAAATTCCAGCAAGTAAGCACAGATACAACAGGGTTTTTTTTTCCCTTTTGTATTACTAAACAGCCGTAGGATCACATCTGTTTGAAGTAACAACTCCTCAGCTTCTGTTCCAACCTCGAGATTGAAACACTGATCAAAAACCTTGCGAGTCACATAAATGAGGCAGTAGCAGCCTTTTCTCTCATCCACTTCTTCAGTGCTAGACTATATTGAGTCTGCCTCACCCTCCTAACCCCTCTTGCTGACAGATGCAAGTTTCCTGTGTAAACCCAGAGCTAGCAGAGAGAGACAATACATTGCCAGCTGGCCAACATGAAAGTGAATTCACACAGCACTGATCTGTACTCCTAGGCCATGGAGTATATCTCTTTAACCACGTAAATTTTTTAAAAAATGAAATGACTGAAATAGCTCTGGACCCCCAGCAAGAAAGCATTCACAACTTCCGTAAAACTTCAAGCTCAGAAGGTGTGATTGAAAATAAATCACTGAAACTCTCTAGCCAGCCATTACAAATGAAGCAAAAGATTAACTAAAAAGTTATTCAAAATCTACACAAGGAACCTGAAATATTCCTGCTCCAGCTGAGGCAGGTTATAACTGTTAACTATCCACGTATAAACTTATCCAGTAAGATAGCTCAGAAATGGGAAGCTGTGCTGCCTCCATAGCAGAGCAACTCAATATTGCCCGGGCTAACAAAATGTTCTACATCTGTTGCAATCCTACCATTGCACACATTTAGGTCCTTCCAATAGCAGCCAGACACTGACAAGCTCTGTACAAAATTCTCTCATGAAAAACAGTTCCATTTCTTCATTTAATCTTCTACCCTATTTCACCTTATGACCAGAAATGAGATTAAAGGCTGCCACTAAGAACAAAGCTGTCAGAGGCAACCAGCCCATCTAGCCCTCCTCATCTCTTTCAAAAACTGATGGATTTTGGTGTCTCTGCTCTAACACCGAAGATTTAATTCTGCAAATAGTTACTCACACAAATAGTCCCATTGATTGCAGTGGAAGTACCTTCCCTGGGTTTGCGGAATGCCCTTCTTCTGCTATGCACATGCTGTGGTCATTACTCAGCCACTTGAGCAGCTGATGAGAAATGAATGTAATTAGACTTTCAGGGCAAAAGTCCAATGGGTTTAGAAGGGCACTAGCTGCATGTCTCCTCTGCAAGGGCTAACAAGACTCTCTTCAAAAGCATGTTACTTCAAACATTTTACCTGTTTATTTTTCACTTCAGGCAAATCTAAATTTGTGAACTAGTCAAAAACAAAGCCTATACTAAGGGCTCTTCTTCTGGGACCAGGATAACGGGACCTGGCAGGTTGTTCTAACCCCCTTGTTTAATTTGTGGCAGGAGAGATACCTAAGTCTCCTAATCTTGGAATAGTACCAAACATATGTAATTAACTCAGTATTGCTTCCTGCAGGTTGTTGCATTTGGACCTGTAAATTTTCCCCCTGCACCCCGACACCCCTTTTGCAACAGGAGCTGTCATCTGTGATGAGCATTTCCACTGCCTTGCAGGAGGGCTGTCTCCTACCTTAGGTCATTAGATTTAAGCAATATCCAAATAAATAGCTCAGCTCTGCAGAGAGGGACCTGGGAGTTTTGGTGGATAACAGGACGCCCAAGAGCCAGCGTTGTGCCCTTGTGGCCAAGAAGGTCAACAGCATCCTGGGTTGCATGAAGAGTGTGGCCAGCAGGTCGAGGGAGGTCATCCTCCCACTCTACTCTGCCCTGGTTAGGCCACATCTGGAGTACTGTGTCCAGTTCTGGGCCCCCCGATTCAAGAGACACAGGGAGCTACTGGAGGGAGTCCAGTGGAGGGCTACTAATATAATTAGGGGGCTGGAGCATCTCTCCTATGAGGAAAGGCTGAGAGACCTGGAGCTCTATAGCCTGGAGAAGAGAAGACTGAGAGGAGAACTTATCAACACTTATAAATATCTAAAGGGTGGGTGTCAAGAGGATGGGGCCAGGCTCTTTTCAGTAGTGCCTAGCGACAGGACAAGGGGCAATGGGCACAAGCTGGAGCACAGGAAGTTCCACTTGAACATGAGGAGGAACTTCTTCACTCTGCCGGTGACAGAGCACTGGAACAGGCTGCGCAGGGAGGTTGTGGAGTCTCCTCTGGAGATATTCAAAACCCGTCTGGACGCATTCCTGTGTGACCTGCTCTAGGCAAACCTGCTTTGGTGGGGGAGTTGGACTAGATGATGTCCAGAGGCCCCTTCCAACTCCTACCATTCTGTGATTCTGTGAAATAATGATAAGGTTTCCTGTGTTCATAATGTGTTGTGGCATAAAATAACTTGACATAATGACAAGGTCATAATAGGATTTTTATGGTACAGAGGAAGAAAGGCAACCTGGCACTCATGTCTGATCTTCTCCACAGGCCTGTGCTGCTCACGTAGCAAGCCCAGAGCAGGTGAGTGACCACCTCCTCTCTACAGCATTGTATTTGGGTCCATTTAGGTAAAGAATCTGTGCTAAACAAAAATGACTCAGTGGGCTGTTACACAATCAGCCAGCTTTGTTTATAGATCTTAGCTACACCTATGATTCTACGATTCTAGTGCTGATAACAAGGCAGGTGGTAAAGAGAGAACTCCTACAGGTCTGAAAAATAGGTCTGGTAGAGATCTCAAGAGGTCAGCTAGACTAATCTCTTCCGCTGCCCAAAGCAGGAAGTTACATCGATACAGTTTTCAGATGACATCTATCCTACAAGTGGTTTGTTAAGCTTGTTCTCAAAAATCCTCACTAGTGATGGAGACTATACGTTATCCCAGAAAATCTATTTAGTGCTTCCCTGTTCTTACTTTCTTACTTTCAGGAATTATTTTGTACTGTCTGAAAAATCTCTGCAACTTTATGTGTTCTTTATCTCTTCTTTGTGTTCTGCTTTGGTATATTGCCATTTAATTCATCAAATACGTAGTGTTGCCCTTAGTTGAAGGCATTTCTTGGGTACCTTTCTGTTCTCAGCAGTTCCGGATCATACTTCTTACATTTGGCAGAGCGGCTTTCACATTGCCTCTGAGTGGAGACCCTTACACTGTGCAGTCCCTTGCTGTCAGAGCACACATCATGAGTCATTTCCTTCTTTGATCTTTAGAACTAATATTGTCCAAAAGCCTCCCTTAAGCATTCACATGTACATTTTCTGATGTGCACCCATGTGTAAAAAAAAATGTCATGATACCAAAGAACATGCATCTGCAAATGCTGTTAGCTTGTGCAAAGTGGGTGGTATGGAATTTCCTCCATAGGTCAGCAAATAAACCTTGCAAGCTACAAGCTGAGCAGGCCTTTACACTTTTAAGCACATGCTGTATCATACATACATTGATGTGAAACCCTTTTATGAGCCAAAGAACAAGCTCGCTTCACCCCATACTTCTAGTCCTATACTTCACAAGGTGTCTGGCACTTAAAGAATATGCTTGTGCACATAGACGACTCAGTAAATGCTTTAAAATGCATTCAGTGTAGGAATTGAAGGAGTTGAAGTCCTCCTCAAAGGGGTCCTGGAGAACTGTGGTGGGAAGTTAAGCTTCTCCAACAGACCCAGGTCATTCTCACGCAGTATCTAAATGAAGGCATCAGAAGAAACAGAGAAGCATCATGGATGCAAACACCAACAGTTGCAAAATTCTCCTTGTTCTTCACCACACACGACAATGCCTTTCATTGAGTTGGCTGGAAAAAAGCAATTCATAGCTGATTAAAAACTAGTTAAATCTGAGGAAGAGTGTTATCTGAGCTAGCAGAGGGAAGAAAGTGTAGTGTGAAGTTTGCAGCTACTGAGTGAGAAAACCCTTTTGGCTGAAGGTAACCAACTTTCAGTGGAAGGGCCTTTTCCGAGAAAACACACACTTGAAAAGACAGTACAAAGTTCCCACCCCACCATCCAGGACTACTGTTTTGTGACAAATCTCCAAAGCAAGAACAGCTAATCCTCTGCATCAGTAGATGCTGACCCAGCCTTAATACCTGCCTTCAGCGCTTACTGTCTGAACTGCAGCAGGGCACTATTACTGAGCAAGATCATTTCTAACTTCATTTTATCTCCAAGGATGCTCCAAAGCATTCAGAATGGTGTATATTTGCATCTCCATGGCATTCAGTAGTCCAGGGCCCGGGACAGGAAAATATCCTTCATGGTTCCCAGCATGCTAACATGCTGCGCAATCATACTGTAACTGGCTGTGGGTAACGGGGTGAACTGCATTCACATGGGAAACAGAACTTTCTTACAATAAACTTCAAAAAAAAAACCCAAATTAATCTGGAAGGTTTGGAGAGCACTGATCCATCCCAATAAAAATGTTTACAGCCTTGACCTTTCTCTTGATGTCTGCTAAAGAATTGGAAAAAAATTTTCTATAGGCATGACCTAAGATTGAGAAAATGGTTTGAGAGGAAATTTTGTTTCCATTTTGCTGGAAAATTTTGAATATCTGTCAGGAGACCAGCCTCAGCTCCATGGTTCCTCCGAGCCCACAGTCAGCCGCTTCAACCCCCACTGTCCAAGCCCTCCCAATGAGCCTATCAGCAACATGAACATCTTTTGTTCTATACACACCAACACATCCTTACTGCAGGAACTCCAAAATACTGTCAAATTTCAGCTCAATTAAAAACATCCAGGTATTTTGATTTTCATCCTGAATGACAACACAGACAAAAAGTCATCTGAAAATGCAATTTAAGCTGAAATGTGAAGCTACTATTTCACATGCAATTAGTGCTGTTCTGGAATATGCATTAATATTTGTTGCTTTTGCAAGGTGACAGATTATCTTTATTGCAATTTATCCTTTACACCAGAGATATGCCATTCTGTGAGATAATATACATAAACTTTACTTAAATCAACTTCACAATTTCCCCCGTGGCTAAAATTCAACTGAGGAAAAAAATAACAGAGCCACACAGCTGTCTTGGTTCTACAGTAAATCATGAACTTTTCCCATTAATTTGACCAAGGAACAAAAAATATTGTGACCTTTGTGGATGAAATTACCAAACTTTTTAATACTGGTATCATTCTCTGTTTCTCTGCAACTGACTGAACAAATGTACCCCCACTATGTGATCTGCTGTCTAGCTCTGATTTAATTTTCTGCTGACTCTGTGCTGGTTCTCCCCTCTCTATGTTAACAGGCAGTTTAAGGTCTTTGTTTCTGGTATCAGGTTTAAATATTGTTTTGTTGGCACCATTGCATGACGCTGATGCATGCTGACTAATACTCTTTGTTGTTCCGGTCCTCACAGTAGTTCACCTTGCTTCAGTTTGCTAAACCAGGAAACATTAATTTGGGCAGCCTGGTCAATGACACTCTTGCTGTCAACTACTATTGCTATGTGTTAACTACCTCCTCTGTTTATGGCTGTTTTTTTCCTCAAATTAGCTGGGAAAAAACTTTTGTACCTTTAGAGAAGCAAAGCAGCAAAAAAACTGCCTTAGCTTTATTAAAGTAGGAGTTGGAAAACACCTGTCAGATCATCAAATTAATCGCTTGATAAGTACCAGACTTATCAAGTATTTACCCTATTTCTGTCTCAGCTGTCAGCAATTTGAACAACAGGCAGCAACTTTATTTAATTGCAGATTTGGCTTTTAGTTGCCCCTCCACAACCAGGCTGTGTGGCCCTGGGCAGGTTGAACCATGTTCCTGAGTGCCATAGGTTTGCAGCCAGAAGCCAATGTTTTAACTGCTTGTCTCTGTCATTGCAGCATGCTGAGCAGAGCCAGGTGACCATATACTTCTTGGATGAACGTTGCTGAGAGTTAAAGCTCTCCACAATTACTGAACGCATCTTTTTGGGTTAGAAGATATAATCCCACAGCACTTTATTCTTTCTGTATTAATAACTTCTTTATTCCTTATTTTGAGTACAACTGACATGTGAGACTTAGCAGGTTGGAAAGCAGAGAGGGACAGCAATACATGCAGAGTGCAAATTCTTGAGAATCAAAGATAGTTGTGCCAGATGCCCACAAACTGTAAAGCCAGAAGTCTTCTGGGTGATGAAGTGATTATTTCCTGCACCTATGGACTTGAAGCTGAAATTGTCTCTGTGCTCAAGAAGAAAGGAGGATGCACATTTGAAGGAATACTTGGATATAAGGCTTTTAATTTATCTTCACTTTAAACTGTACAGAAATAAATAATAATAATTAAAAAAAAGCCCTTGTGTCTGTGCTTACTTGCTGGGATTTAAAGGTATGTGCTTGGGGATCTCCCTGAGGGAGAGGTTGGTGCATGCCCACATATCACTCTGATACAGATCTGGGAGGTGGCTGAGTATGCACCCAGACATTGAAAGAAATTTTGTTTTCTGTAGCCTAAACAGAATAAAAAGCAGCTTTCCCTCTTTTTCCCATCTTGTGCTGCATGAATTCTGCTAAGACTGGGTAACTTGATGTGGCATATCTAATGCTGATTTCCCTTTAAATTAGGGAAGACAGAGTTCCCTTTGCAGCCCACAACTGTGGGAGACAATAAAAATCTGCTGAAATCTGGTTTATGTAGCTCAGGTAGTCTACACAGTAAAACTGGCCTGTCATTGCACATACGTTTACATACCTGCAAGAAGTTAGAGAAACCAACTCTTCTGATTTACTCATATATTTTTTCCTAAGAGATGGAATAACGTACTTACACACAAACAATTCAAAAGCAAAACCACTGAATGAGCCCACTACCTCCCACACCCGAATACGCTGTGCAGAACCTGCACAGCAGTTCAGAAGAGCAGCACCGTGGAGGCACATCAAACAGGAACATAATCTGCTGTGGCACCAGCATCTTACCAACCTTTATTACCATAACATCTCTGGTACTTAGAGTGTGACACAGATAAAGTGCAAAAATGCTCATGAGTATTAAGAAAATAAGGGGAAAATATTGATTTTGTGAAAACATTGTTTCCCGGTCAGTCTTCAAGATTTATTGCAAGTCTAGCTTCTCATGTTGCTGGGTTTATTTCTGTTATAGTATTTGACATAAAGAATAATTATCAGAATTATAATATGCATACATGAGCTCAGTTGTATAACTCAGCATTTACTGAGCATTACCTTTTGTTGTGCTAATGGGGTTTTTGGCTTTCTTCTATTTTCATTGTCAAGTCACTCAGCTAAGAGACAGTCACAGCAGTCATTTACAGAGAGTGACTAAGTTACACAGCAGTACATATCAAGATGCAAAGGATCTTATCTAGTGACAGCTACAAGGGGAATTTCTGTAAGCTGAATGCAATCAGTGAATAGAAACATAGCCAGCAATTTGAGCAATAACATTAGTGTTTCTGTGATTTGGTGACCTATTTTACTTCTGATTAGAGTCACTAAGGGCAGCAGCTCCAATAATACAGTAGTATGGATGCTGTCACCTGGTGCTTCCCAGCCTCAGGGTGCTCCTGGAGTGCTTTTCACACCAGCACAGAACAGGTCCGCAGGTCTCTCTCTGGGACAAGTACTGTTCAATATATTCAGTACTATTCAATATATCCATCAATGACCTGGACGAAGGAACAGAGTGCGCTGTCAGCAAGTTTGCTGATGACACAAAACTGGGAGGAGTGGCTGACACACCAGAAGGCTGTGCTGCCATTCAGAGAGACCTGGACAGGCTGGAGAGCTGGGTAGGGAGAAATTTAATTAAGTACAACAAGGGCAAGTGTAGAGTCTTGCATCTGGGAAAGAACAGCCCCATGTACCAGTATAGGCTGGGGACTGAGCTGTTGGAGAGTAGTGTAGGGGAAAGGGACCTGGGGGTCCTGGTGGACAGCAGGGTGGCCATGAGCCAGCAATGTGCCTTCGTGGCCAAGAAGACCAATGGCATCCTGGGGTGTATTAGAAGGTCTGTGGTCAGCAGGTCGAGAGAGGTTCTCCTCCCCCTCTACTCTGCCCTGGTGAGACCACATCTGGAATAGTGTGTCCAGTTCTGGGCCCCTCAGTTCCAGAAGGACAGGGAACTGCTTGAAAGAGTCCAGCGCAGAGCCACAGAGATGATGAAGGCGGTGGAACATCTCCCTTCTGCTGAAAGGCTGAGGGAGCTGGGTCTCTTGAGCTTGGAAGAGACTGAGGGGTGACCTCGTTAATGTTTATAAATACATAAAGGGCAAGTGTCAGGAGAATGGAGCCGGGCTCTTCTCGGTGATGTCCAATGGCAGGACAAGGGGCAACAGGTGCAAGCTGGAGCATAGGAGCTTCCACATTAACACACGGAAAAACTTTTTCACTGTGAGGTTGACAGAGCACTGAACAGGCTGCCCAGAGAAGTTGTGGAGTCTCCTTCTCTGGAGACATTCAAAACCCGCCTGGATGCATTTCTGTGTGATCTACTCTAGGTGGTCCTGCTCTGGCAGGGGGGTTGAACTAGAAGATCTTTCAAGGTCCCTTCCAACCCCTAACATTCTGTGATTCTGTGACTCTGTGTGAGTTTTGGACACATCTATTGCTTTGTCCTTTGCGGAGGAGAACCAGTTTCAACACTAATGCTTTCATGTTAAGCTACACAAAGATTTGGTGAACATCATGAGCGACAGTCTGTCTGAGCAGTGATGACCAGGATATGCTGTCCAGATGATGCTCAGTACAGCTTCTAGCTTCCCTCCCAGGACTTGTTTTGGACTAGACCTTAAAACTCTGCCTTCGGCACGGAAAGGGGTTGAGTTTCATTCTGACAGCAGGATAACTGCACAGTAGTTAGACTGCTACAAAGTCCCAGTGGCGACAAGGGCACTACAGTCTTTTTGCCATGTTGATAGACAATGGCAACACAAGTGAGACAGAGGTACACTACTGCCCAACTTCAGGTGAGTCAGATAGGTACCTGGTCTAGAAGGCTGGTCTTCTCCTACTGTTCATAGAGAGGCAAACCTTTCCAGAATGCAATTTAGAAGAGGAGCCAAAAGTAAATGCATAAAAATGCCTATGTCCCTGCCAGCAATTCACTTTGTAGGGAAGCAGACTAAGGTATTTTACCTTCACTAGCGTCTTTGTGCTGAGGTAACACCAAGTCATTCTGAGGGGACACTGGCCTTTCATGGGAATGGAATGAGAACCTCGTTATAGGAAGCCCTTGTTATAATACCACCCTGCATTTGCTTGAGGCCTTAATTTCTGTACCTTCACTCCAAAACCAGCCTAATCTGCCTTGCATCCAAATATACAAGTCTCCAGATGTAGTACTTCCACTCATTTCCTCCAGCATTCATAACTATATATATATGAGATTAATATTAAAAACTGCAATCTTGGCATGCCCCAGACTAGTTCAGGGATGACAAATACAACTTTTGATCACACACTGTTTGTGTGGAAAAGTTAGAACAGCTAACAACTATTGTGACAATTTCAGTTCTCACAGGCAGGGAGTTAAATTACCTACAAATAGACATAGCAAATGTAACCCAGAAGGCAGACAGCAATGGGAGGTGGGCTGATGTGACCTGCCTCCCCACAGACACAGGGGCTTGCAAGGGGATACCTGGAAGACAAGCTATAAAACTGCCTTCTGTAGTGCTTACTTTATGGGATACACCTCCCTCTCACTCCCTGCCCCTTCAGAGCTGGAACCAAGGTTTCTGGAGCACCTTCATGCTTTTTTTATACATCTTTAAAGACCATAGAAGTGGCGACAAAAATCTTATCAAAGGAGTTTACTGACCATAAAAAGAACTCAAGGACAGAACACGGTGAAATAGATAAACCTTGCTGTTTTGAAATATGACTCATACGGGTGGTTAAAGAAAGGGAAAGCAAAACACATTCATCTTAACGTTTAGAGTTTGATTCTGGTCCCCCAATTGCCTTGACAAATCTCCTGGTCCTACCTCATCAACTGTAATTATGCACCCATGTAACAACATTAGCTAAACTCCAGCAGTGGGGCAAAGATGTTAATATTCTTCCTGAGAGTTAGCCAGTCTTTGATGGTATACGTGGGATAATTTTTTTACCAAAAAGTAATTTTTTTTTGTTAGCAAGGGTATGAAGATAAGCTCTTAGAAATACCTGCATAAACCTATCTTCTGACTTCTGCCTTCTTCCATTTTCCTACTAGATACTTTCCAGAAAGCCAGCAAAAACATCACAGGATTTACACAGCCAGCAACTCTATAGGCAGTAGATAGGACTCTTTGGAAAAAAATTAAATCTGAAAACAGTTCTTAGAAAAGAACGAATTTCAAAAACAAAATAATAGTATTCTGTGAGAAAAAAAGGACAAAACTTTCTGGAGAAATGAAAGAAAAATTATTTACTCAAAAATCATTTAAGTCTTGGAGAAATGATTAATTATTAATAGAGAGTTGGACAGTAAAGATGGAAGAAACTTGGGTCATCTAGCCTATTTTGCTGGTACTCCAGTATTTCAAACTGTCTGAGCTCTTTCAGCACAAGAACTGCCTTTGAGCTGTACTTCTAAGACTTCCTCTGCTATAGATGTTCATGCAACATATGTGAACAGAATCAAAGAGATGCCCTAAACTAAACTGAAGATTTCATTCAGGTGAGATTTAGCTTATTGTAGAATATGTTCCGTCAGGCAGGTCAGAAAGATCATTGCAATTAAGCAAAACAATATTTAGTCCAATTTTACACCCCAATTATAATAATATCGTGCTAATTACTGTCAATTTGCATGATCCAATATGGGCTGCTAGATAGTGACCTTCAGTTTTCATTTTTGTTAGTCACTGAAAGAGCCTGATTGCAAAGGTAAAAAGCCATGTTTGTCACCATACAGCTCGCATTTTTTCTTATTTCTTTGAGCTGACAGAAGGTAGCTTGACCTGGAGAAATGAATAGGGATACAGTTCATAGAAATGTCAGCCAGGTATTGCTTCAGCGCATTTCTCAAGCACCAGTGTTAAGCATCATGCATTGTAAATGTTCTTCAACTCACTGGACTGTGAAACTAGTTTGAAGGCAAGCCTTGAAATTTTGCTTACAAAACCTTCACACTGATAAAATTAATTTGCTATCTCTTTCTGGAAACAACAAATGTACATTAACGTTCTGAAACAATGGCAACTGCAGAGCAAATGACAAAACAACAAAATAATTCTTATTGACAGCTTCCTATGTGTCCTAATTCTCTGCTCATTGTAGGCCTATTTTGTGGGGATTATTTTTGGAAAATAAATTTAACCTCTAATACCACAGAATATATAGGCACCACAAACTGCACTCTAATATATTGCTATTCTGTCAGGGAAGATAACAACGATTGGTTTAAAGTGTAACATTGCCCATATTTATTCATGCAGCCAAAAAGAGAATGCAGCTACACAAATACCTGCATAAATATAAATCAGCAGAGACATGAAATTTAAAAAATATATGCAGTGTCTTAAGAGGAAGATACTCTTTTGTTCTGTCTGTTTTTCACTCTTTAATCAAATAATGCATTCCAGAAATCTGTATTAGGTCCTGGTCCTATAAACACATGTTTAAGGTCGGGTGCCTCGTGCCATTGATTCGTTAATTAGTTCTGTGTATGATGAAAATGCACAATAGGAAATCCTTCTTGCCCAGAGCTCATCTTACTGTTATCTCAGGCTTTGATACTGAGATGGGGCAAAACCAAGTGCAATGCAACTTTAAGTCAGCATGTTCCCACTGGAGTTCAAGAAAGAAAAGACGTTTGCTCTCCTGAGTAAAAGCTAAAGTACTTTAAAAATACTCTTAACTCATATTCTTATTTTAGACACCTCAAAGACTTATTTCAGAAGATGAGGAAAGAAGCTATCAGGTCCCCTGTCTCTCTGTGTCCTAAATTGACCAATATACCACAAACCACAAGGAAAATGTATGACATACCTGAAAAGTTCTTTTACAGATTGGAACTGCTTTTACAAGTTGCATGGTCTTTACTTTAAAGAAATTGGACCAGAATGATCAGATATAAATACATCTGCACTAACATCCTGATTCCAGACATATCAGGAGGCAATGAGCTGGAACAATGTTTTTCACTCTGCAACATCCAAGAACTATTCTAAAGGATGCGTGACCTTTAATTAAGAGAAGGCAATTTCTGTTTAAATGCACTACATGTAGGTCCAAAAATCGAAAGACTGAAAATCACTATCCTGAAAACGTCCAGGCAAAAATGTATCAATTATAGATTCAGAGTTTGACAGGAACTGTGTGTCTCTGAATCACTACATGAAAAAAGTTCATATTTTGACTTAGATCTCACTCCAAAAGTCAAACCGGTGTCCATCTATGAATAATTTTTTCTCTTAACTTGCCTGACTCACATAGATACAAATGTATTTGTCATTGAGCTGCCTAATCCCTTGCCTGCTTAAACCTGTCACGGCTTTCTCTTGAGCCTTCTTGATTTAGACTTCCAAAGGGTTAGTCTAAGAGGTAATAAAAGAAGTTGTCATATTCCCCATCCTTATCTGTCCCCTAGATGTTTGTAGCATTGAAAAAACTGTGTAACAGCAGATTGCTTTGATCTGTAGGCAGAGCTAAAAACTAAATCAAACAAGCTTTGTGATTCCTTTTGTCCCTGCATTGTCACGAATTTACAGAACATGTTACTAACGTTTAAACTTTTACCTATGTGGAATATTAAGAAAGATTGTACTGGTTTTGTCTGGGATGGAGTTAATTTTCTTCATAGTAGCTTGTGTGGTGCTATGTTTTGGATTTGTGATAAAAACAGTGTTGATAACACACCCATGATTTAGCTATTGCTGATCAGTAATACAGCGTCAAGGACTTTTCTGATTCTCATGCTGACACCTCCAGCAAGCAGGCTGGGTTGGGAGAGGACACAGACGGGACAGCTGACAACCAACCATACATGACGTCATGCTCAGCAATAGAAGCTGTGAGAAAGAGGAGCAAGGGGCAGACTTTTGAAGTTATGGCATTTGTCTTCCCAAATAACTGTTAGGTGCGATGCGGCCCTGCTGTCCTGGAGATGGCTGAACATCTGCCCGCCAATGTGAAGGAGTGAATTAATTCTTTATTTTGCTTTGCTTATGTGCATAGGTTTTGCTTTAGCTATTAAACTGCCTTTATCTCAGCCCACGAGATAAATACTCACCCTCATCCCATTGGTGGGGGGAGTGAGTGCCTGGATGGGGCTTGGCTGCCTACCAGCATTAAACCATAACAAATATTCATGCTGCAGTAATGCTCGAGCTTTTTCTTCCTCATCCTGGTTAAGAAAAGATACTCCCTCCCATATACTTACAGGTTTTCTAGCTCCTGACTCACAGTACAGTTGAGTCAGATGTAGGAAACTAGATACCTTTTAAGATCTGAGCCTTGGGCTCTTACTACTTTATGTACAAAACAAGAAAATCTACTGAGAACACTGGATATCTTCTTAATTGGCATTTTGGTTTCAAAACTTTTAAAATTAATAACAGCAAGCTGGATACACTTGCTTTGATCTCCAGGCACAATTACTTGAAAAAACCTATCCTTTCTCCCAAGCATTTGGCATATCCATACTGAAAAGCACTCACAGATATTTTGACTTTAAAGCCACCCAAAGGAGAAATGGTACTTTCTTTCACTGCTCCTTGCCAAACAATCTTTGACATTTATCCTAAAAGCACTGTAATAGCCTCGCTGAAATCACACCGACTGGAGAAGGCAAACAGTGAAGCTGCACTTGCTGGAGCCTCACAACAGCTGAACAGGTGAGATCCAGAGCAGGAAAAAAACAATTATAAAGTTGTATCCCAACGTAAAAGATCAAAGTCACATACCTAAAGACTAAATTTGAGAAAAAGTTAAATCACTGACATGGAGAAAATGTGAAATGTCCAAAGCAGGGCCCTGCATTTATGCAGCATGTAAAAATATTCATGGATAAGATTTTTGAGGGAGAAATTCTCATGAGCTTGAAATTAATATCTGATACATCCATTTAACCCACAGTGAAAGGGATCTCACGTTTTTAAAAGTAATAGACATAAGTCATATGTAAACATAAGATAATGAAGAAGCTCGGTATTGATTTAACCTACACCAGTTTGAATCAGAAGTGCTGAAAGTGACCTTAAAAAAACAACACCCCAAAAAAACCAAAAACAAACAAACAGACAAAACCAAAACACAAAACTAAAAAAAACAGAGCCAGAAATACTGTTGACTTCACTGGGAAAGGCTCTCACAATAGTATCCAAAACAGTATCCAGTCTACAGATAAGAGTTAAAAAAATAAAAATCCAGGCCAAACCTAGGTCTGTAAGTGAACACAAATTGCAAGTTTAGATTCTATACCACCTTACTAGTAGACAGAAAATGTACTGTAGTTTGAAAAAAAAAACAATGAAGTTGACAGTAACAAAGGTTTTATGTCTACCAGTAAATATTAAACAGTGCCAAGAAAAATTCCCAGGCAGCAGAACTCAATTTTCTGTATGTTTAACTATTAGAAAAGTCCCTTACATTATTTTGACCTGGACCAACTAGCACCTTCACAAACAACTTAGGGGCACAGAAATGTCAGGAGTTAGCTCCCATCACGACTGTTCCCTGGAGGCAGCTTGGATGCAATCATCCTTTTTTGTGGAGGTTGAACTAGTTTAACAGTTGGATGTGGGCTATTCTGTGCCAGTTGGTGTTAGTGCTGGAGAACATTCCCAGACGTTTAGTTTATGAATAGTGACATAGCCAAATATTCCAGGTTGTAGGCACCTGAAGCTAAAATTATTACAAGAATGTGACCTGCAGAGCTTTAGAAGCAGTTGATAAACAACAGCAGCATACAAACTGATAAGCTAAGTGGAGGAGGAGTCCTGAGAGACTCTACAAAATATTTTCTCCCTCAAGAACAACTTCCTTGCAAACCATATATTTAGCCACATTACTTATTTTGTCACTCCAGCTAAAAGACTAAGACTGTATTGTTGGAAATAGAAGGGGAAAATAAAAAGTCTCCTAATGATCAGAAAAGACATTTAGTACTTATCACATGGAGGAAAAGCATTACAATCCTATTGAAAGGGCTTAGAAAAATACATTTTTTTGTTAAATAATTATGTTGCTATTGCTACTTTCCTCAACTGAGAGCTTTTGTTCCATGTGTGCTTAACTCTTGGGCAATTTCTATCCCTGAGTGAGTGGAAAGTCTGAGAACACAAAACAGCTGGTTGCCAAGCCAGCAACATATCTGCATTAGCAAAGTTTCAGGACAGCTTGCTGTTAGCAACACAGGCCTCTTTAGAGTAGAGCAGTGAAACATAAATAGCACAATGCATTTACTTAGAACTTTAAAGAGTTCCTGCTTGTGATGATGACAGAGCCTAATATTTTCTTTTGGCTCACTGAAGGCTATTAACAGAAAATACAGGGTTCGGGAATGTAGGTAGAAGTTAGGTTGAATCCATCAGATTAAAGAGGAAACAGGACCGGTTCTACTTCCAGCGGCACATAAACCTGTGCTGTCATCAGGTGAGCCCGGAAACATCATCTTATGCCTTTGATGTTGATTAGAAAGTTTACTCTCCAGACCTCAAAGATCCAGACAGCAAAGGATGGGATTCATTGCATCAGGTGTGGGTCGTGCCTAACGCACATCTCAGCCAAGTCACCATAGGATCCTTCCATAGTCCTGCAGAGAGCAGGGAGCTGGGCGGGAACAGCCGGTACAGTTCAGGGAATGCTTCGTTTCATCCTGAAGTAGCACCTTTTTTATGATCTACTGCATTGTAATTTAATTTCTGCTGTCTCTGCTGGGAACCAAAACAACCAGACACTTAAAGTTAGGTGAACTCAACCAGAGGGCGATTGCAATGAACACTCATGGAAGACAACCGAGTTCAGTGCAATAAGTCAGATACTAGAGCATGCTTTGTACTGCCCCAGAAAGAACATAAGGGTTAGGCATATCCCTTCTTAACACAGACATGGTTTAACTGGTACTAACCAAAAGGCCCTCATCTACTGTCAGAAAAGGTATTTGACTGCTGGATAGATAATCCTGAGGGCTTCAGGGTACCCTATCGATCAATATGGGCACTGGAAGATGCAGGAACCTAAAGCAGTTTCAGACATTTGGGAAAAAAAACATAAAAATTCACAGCTTTATGAAGGGTACGCGTTTTATATAAGAGATTTCTCACATATGAACACAAAGACACCCCCTTTCAGGCACTGGAGTTTGCAGTGTAACTACACACACATGCTCAATACCATACCTGTGGAGCTGACCTCCCAAAATCATCGCCTTACTCTGCATTGAGTTTAGAGATAGCTCAAATGATTCAGTATCTTGTAAGCATCACTAGTTCAGGCTGGTCAGTCAGATACTACCCTGGCACGTATAGAAAAGTCAGAAAAGGGCTGAAGAGATAACACAGGACTAGGCCTGCAGATAGTAACAAATATATCTCATGCCCGTGAGCATGCATCATTATCTTTGACTGCAGGAAATCAGGAGGCTGGAACAGCTGTTTACATTTTCCCTTCATATTCCTGTGGCTATTTAAGACATTAGCACAATGTGAGAGGTGCTGGCACTATCAATATACGTGCATTCTGCTTTACGTATGGCTGGCACTATTCATTACGTGCTTCTTGTGTCAGAGCCAAAACTCCAAATACTTTAATTTGCAAAAAGTCAACAAAATATGGAACCATGAAGCTTCAAGTTGTCTGAAGCATACAGCACTTAGTAAATCTGTTTGTGGGTTGTCACCCAGGAAGACTGCATAATACTGCAAGGGACAACTAGCTAGAGAAAACAGATGCCTTAACAGCTACTAATTAGAATCTAATTACTCTTTCAACTACCTTTACTCACCAGTCTCAATCCCCACGCCAGCTACTGACAGAAATCAGCTGTCCATGTGGCATCAACATCTAGCACAAACCCTATTGAATGTGAAATCAAATGAAACACTGTTACACCAACGTTAGCAGCACGCCTTTCAAACTCTGCAGTAGGAAGGCATGCTGAATATTTCATAGCACACATTTATAGTTAGTGTCTCCTTTTCAAGGCGATACAAATACTGTGTTTCTGCAGATTTCATCGCTGCATAGCTTTGGACAAGTGATTCACTTCCACGTACAAAAACACAGCCAAATACCAGTCACGTTGGACTAAACATGGCTTCCCCCATCCTTTTACTGCAGTTCAGTCCCCTGCTGTTACATGCAATTTTTTCATATGATAATGTCATCAGTCCCTTCCTTAAAACCAGAGAAGGTTTCTTGCACACTGAAGCAATGAAACACAAATACAATCCTTATTCCTCCAGGGAGAATTTTCTACATATTCTAAGGAATAGCAAATCTGCAAATCCCCGTCATCTAGAGAGCTACATATAGCTAGTTATTACTTTTCATAATTCTCACAGCACCTAGAGCTCTCCCGCAGCTACAGGTTCCCTCTGTAGTGGGTCTGCAGCTGCTTGCACTGTGAGCAAGTCTACACTGCCACAAGCACACAACATCAGCACATAAGTAAATTGAAACAATCCCTATTTATTTACAGACGAGGAACAAAATCTGAAAGATGCTTCCTCAAAATACAGCAGACTCAACCTCAGATTTCCTGCTTTGAGCACAGTGTTATCACTGTGGGTCTGCCCTTCTTTCCCCAGAAGGTTGGGCTGCTTTGCTTGTAATAAACACATCTTAGTTTTGTGGGAACCTAAATTTTTGAAGCTCACCAAGCAACGAGACTCTTTGAGACATAAAGAGTTAGTCAGCAGGAGAAAGAGTATCTTAGTGTGGTTTTAATGTGGGAGTTACCATGGGGTGGGTACCACTTGGCTGTGATTGCAGTGGATTGCTGCAGCCCACAACTGCTGCAGGAGGAAATTGTGCTTGTTTCTTGTCTAGCACACTCTACCAGGCGGCATACAGACGCCGTAAGCTCTTTCATAGGCAATTTGACCAGGCTTCACTTTGGATCTGCCTTTTCGACCAGTTTCTCGGAGCATGCTCTTTACCCTCAGAGGAAGGTGTCTATATTCCAGCAGGACAACTGTGGGTATGCAAGACGGTTAAAGGCTGGCGTTGAGATGTTCAACCTGAAGGGAGAACGGACTGTAATACTTGGCAAGGAAAACCTGGTAACTCAGCGGAGAGCAGGAGAATTTTCCCTCAACCACTCCACAGCTGGACAAGGATCCCCTTGACTGGCAGATGTTTCCTCCATTTTAGATTCACCTGCCTCAGCTTGACCAAGATCTGCAGGCTCACATGCCACATAGGAATGGAAATGGTCCTTCTAGGAATACCCCTTTGCTCCTGTAAAGCAAGCAAACCACTGGTTTTCAAAATACAAAAGTTAAGAAGCAACAGGGAGCGATCACGAGCATTCACTCTCTCAACTACATTGCTGAATTACTAAAGCAGTCCCCAGCAGGGTCCCTGGGCTAACCAGCACTTCCTAGAGAGCTTCCAAGTTGGGTTTGGGAGTCAGTATAGCTGGCGAAATCCATCCAGTTTGGGTATCTCCACCCTTTTTAAGAGGACAAGAGGGTTTAGGTGTGTGGACATGGACTGTTCACTATGCTATGTCTCAGTGCCAGCAAACAGTCCCAGACATAATTTATTAGTACAGTCTCAGCTTAGCTCTATGTTAATTATGGCCTGTCAACCTACTTACCAAACTGTACAGTTCCTCTTCAGATAGCTCCAGTGGAAATAAATAATTAGTGGAAGAGATAGAAAAGAAGAAAAGAAACTTTTGCTGTGATTCCCCTTGCTTCTTGCATCCACCACAGACCGCAAGGTTACTAAGGTCAATAGTCATTTGTTTTCCTGCACAAATCCCTGTTTGGGAAGAGGTGGTCAGGGAGATTACAAACTACAGACAAGAACTTCTCCTGACCACACTAATCGATCTCTCCCTTTAATTAGCCAAACTTGGTTATCAACATGAAGAAGCTCCTAATAAGACCCAGAGGGGTATTTTTAACTCTAAAGAGAGATGATTACTGATGTGCACACAAATAGGTCAAGCTAGCAGAAAGAATATAAAGCAGTTTTCTATCCCACAGCATCTCTCTCAAAGAAAAATCATGGTCAGACTTAATCAGTTTGTTTTCTTATTACAGGCAAATTTGGGGTGCATGTGGCAGCTGACCAGATCTTTGCCTTTACTTCTGCTTCAAGTGAATAGCATTACAAAGGCAAAACAAACTGTGAGAGAAGGCAATCCACTGAAGAGACAGGAACAAGTCCTGCTGACATGGGAGTCTAAAAGATTCCCAATCCTCAGAAATCCCTGCCCCTTTCAAAAAAAAAAAAAAAAAAAAAAAAAGTCTTTAACAGATACTGACCTTGTCAATATAAAGAATCCATTTTAAGAGTAGGAAATGGGGGGAGAAAGAGGCTCAAAGTGAGCACTATAGAAAAAGCTGCCTGTCTGTCTCCACGTAGCTCACCTACCCAAAAATTTCCTTATATTTTTTGTGAACAGTGGGGGGGTTTTTAATTCTTTCTGACCTAGACTGTAACATACTGCTCTACAAGAGGTGGATAGAGGGATTCACCTTCTGCAGTTCACAATGAATCAACATACCTTTTTTTTTTATTTTTTAATGCAATTTTTCTCCACTGAATATTATTCTGATTATTAAAGGAATAGTATTTAGATAGCAAAACAATTAAAAATATTTAATGTAGCATTTAATACAAACTCTTCTTTGGGCGATATTGCATTACTTCGTTAAGCTATGGTTCTGCAAACATGCATGAACTTACCTTACTGTACAGATGTCTCTGCTGGGTTCAGACCCTAATTATGTTAAGTCCAAGAAACACTTCTTGGAACTTCATCCATATTTTCAAATGGGAGGAGGGATCAAAGGAGAGACAGCTGGTTCCTTTCTATTATTTTTTAATTAAATATTAATATTTAATAAATATTTGTTGAATTTATTTGCCATCTCCAAAGATGAATGTAAAGAGAATGTGTTAAGCAATGTTCCTGCATCCTATTTCATTTGTAAGATCTAAACCCCTTGAACACATGAAGATACTTGAAAAATTAGGGGGTTTTTTGATTATCCAGAACAAGGGGAAGATGTCAGAAACAGTGAGGGAATTCTCTCTCATCCCTCTAATTTTGAATATTGCTTTTTTTCATCCAAGCATTTTCTTAAGGTTTTAAGTGAGAGCTAGAGATTTAATGCATCTATATATGAACACACTGATAACATAACTTTAAATTTATATAAGATTAAATAAGATACAACTGGTTTTATCTGCTCCAGTTCCAGTTACAATGAAACAATCCAGCTAGTGCCAGAGTGGGTGCCACCTGTATCTTAATTTATTATTAAATCCCCAAAATGTTAGTTATACATCAGAGGACACAAGTCTAAATATAACAGAGTTCTTGGAATCCATGTGAAGTTAGTATTGTAAGAATATTGACACAAGATAATAAAGCTTTTTTATTGCTTATTCTACTTTCTTGCAAAATTTCAGCCTTTCCAAATAGCAGCTGAAGACTGATTGTGCATGCTGCAGACTGCTGAAAGGAATTATATCCAAACAGAACCAAACTCTATCCTAAGCCAACGTAGAAGCCAGCCTTTGGCAACTAATGGCATTCTCTTCCACAATGAGTGCTTCCCTTCACCTGCTCTGAATCAGAGACTTCCTTAGAAAGACAAATGTGCAGAGGGGTAAAACTAGGACGCTACCCAATGAAATTGCAAGCCTGATTTGACAGTATGTCTTCCTGATGTTCCTCCCTGCGAAGACACAAGTGCAGCACCTCAGAGCTAGTTTCACAGAAGCACTCCCAGGGGCCAGACTTGTAGGTTGATTTTGCAAGGACATGAATCCGAGGTTTTTGACTTGTAAGCACACAGACATGGCATCCCACGAAACCCCTTATGCAATATTGTTTTACAGATTAAAATTGCACTGCTACTAAATTTTTTTGGTCAGGTCAAGAAATGTATTTTGAAGTCCAAAATGCCTGTGTGCCTGAGATCACAAGGCTGTGAGCCTACTTAATCTGCAGTCTCATATACAGAGACACGTATATGAACAACTGATTTCTAACCTCTTTGTTCCACACCTCATCTCTCTTCCTCTATGTAGTACAAAGAGTACAAGCAAAATGTGTCAGCACTACCTTCTTCAGGATCATCTCAGACATATGCTGAGATCTCTGGAGCAAAGCAAGACCATATATAGCAAGCAGCACTTTTGCTTTGCATTACGTTGCTGCTCCAGCTCCCAAGCCCCACAGGATTTAGGTCACGCAATTTAAGATTTAGTAGGGAGAAATTGTGGTTCACTGTCCAGTGTTTCAAGAGTCACAGCCTTCACTTGTGATTTCTGTCAAATTCAGTGTACTTCTGAGCTTGTTCTACGGTCTGCATTTAAACCATGACATCTAGGTAGATTAAGGTTTGGCAAAATTTCAAGAACAGTGTATAAATTTTTAATTCTTCTCTCCCAAACTAGAGGTAAGCATGCCTGAGGCAACTCAGCAAGAGACAGTCCGTCTCCAAGAGCTGTGACGCCTTTATCATGGTATCTTGATTCAGCATGAGTGAACATTCCCAAGAGCTGTCGAGCTCAGAAATCAGTGGGAATTAGGATCAGGGAATTGCTGGTTTGCAGAAGATAGCAGCGCAAACATACCAGAGCACTGCCCTTTGTGCCTCACTGAACACCAGGCAAGACAGAGTTATACAGATGCTGGTAGGTCAGAAGGCAAAGACATCGATCACCCCTCAGGAGCACTGGTAAACATCAAACTTTCAGTGGTACTGGGTACTGAAGTGCTTTGGAGACCCTTGGTATATGGCTTCACACATCCTTTAGGCACTAAAGTACTTAAGGAAAACTAGACTCTGGGTTTCTGCTACTTATTACATATAACAGGACTTCCAGTGTTGAAAAGTTCAAACAAATTCTTTTCTTCTCTTGTGTCGGTAGCATTACCGTTGCGCTGCTACTGTTAAATAGCCACTGCTCTTAAAACAACAGAAAAGACAAAGCAGTTGCTGGGACTGTACTAGCCTGTAAATGCCTCACAGTAATCTCACAGGACTTAAAACATACATTTGAAAGTGTTTATACATTTGCATTAATTGTCATTATTGTAGACACTTATGTCTATGAAGAAAAACACACTGCTCTGAATAGCTGATATTCTGGTATTATTTTTAGCTGATACTACTTTAAGCTGATACTTTTAAAAGAACAGTTTAATAATTTCAATGGCATTTACAAGAAAATTTTGCAATGAAAAAATATATGATGTAGACACTTAATTTAAGCAGTTAGATACAACAATTCAAAAATTCAAGTTTTGGGGACATGTCTAATAAGTTACTTCATAAAATGGCAAAAATGCATATTCAGCAGTGAGATAAAACCAAAATTAGTCTGAGATGTCACTTGGGATTTCATATTTTCCTTTGTTCTCTAGCTGTAACTTAGCCAGGTCAGCGTTTGGAGATGCCTTTTTCCTCATCCTCGATCTTCTTGCACAAATAATTTTTGCAATGTAAATATGCAAAGTGCATGCATTTCATTACAACCGCAAAGGGACAACAAACCCGAGGAACTGAGCGTTTCTTTGGCCCGCAGGGCTGCATGTATGAACACGACCTTTTGCACTTCTGCTGTCTGCCCCGCCAAGCCTCCCCGTTGCGGTACTGCCCCCCTAAACCAGCCCTCACACCAGCATCTTCTGCTTATTCCATCTGGGCTCTTGCAGGCCAAGGCAAGGCAGAAGCTGACTAGCAGAAGTGCCTCTGAGGGAGCCGTGGCTCCCAGCTCCTATTCAACTGCTGTCTTTGACTACCTAATGGGCAGGCAGAAGGCAGAACCAGACTCTTCTTGGAGGTGCTCAGTGACAGGGCAGGAGGCAATGGACAGAAACAGCAACACAAGAAATTCTGACCAAGTATGAGGAAAAAATCTTTTGCTGTAAGGTTGGTCAAAGACTGGAGCAGGTCACCCAGCCTTGTGGATCCTCCACCCTCAATGATATTCAGGGCCCAGCTAGACATAGTCCTTAGGCAACCTGATCTAACTGGACATGATCTGAGCAGGGGCTGGACTGGATGACACCCCTTCCAGTCTTCTCTATAAGGCTACGACCTGGAGACAAACTGCTTTTCAGGAGCTTCAGCTGATCAAAATGATCTCACTTGTTTGAGACAGAAGTTCCCAACTTGGATACAATGAATTTTAAATAGGTGAAATCAGATTTTTTTTTTAGAAAACTCATGTCTTAGGCCAATGCAATCACACATTACACCTGCACAGGGCTTCCATCAAAGGTACCTGAAACACTGTAAATATCATCAAGGACAATGATATCCATTATCAGAAATTACAGGTGCATCTCCCAACTTTCCTTTATTCAAGCTGATAAGAAGTGCTGATAAGAGGGATGGATTATCTGCCCAGGCTCATGTCATGTTATCGCACCTATATATTTGGCCAATTCTGAGTCACAGAGGTGGTTCATATGCAGTCAGCATGGACACAGAAAGAAGACACCAGGTACTTCTGCATTAGACAACCCCAAAAAACTGAATCCTCAAGGACTTTTCCCCAAGAGAATATAATCAACATGATACAAATCTATACATGCTTCACTACATGGCTACCTTTCCTTTACTGTTTATCAGTGCAGATGTGATGAAGAAAAGTAGATTTGTAGCAACGTACCTGCCACTGATAAAAGCAAATTTCTGCCTTGCATCAAGGCTAATATTCAGTAATCTTTATGAGTCTGCATTTTCTGCATTGTTAATACATTCTTCTGTGACTCCCTCTCCTTCTTCCACACGGGTTCTAACAAGTGAAAAGGAATTTAAAAAAAAAAAAAAATATATTTAATCCATTCTTTAAAGAATGACTCACTGAGAAGGGGAGAATAACATTGTCTAATTATAGCTGCCAGGATTTCTATCTCCTAATAAGTATACTAATACTCTTGCACTAATTCCAACTTTTTCCCTCCTCTAAGTTTTCAATTCCAGTCTCAAATTGCTTCTTTACGGAAACATCTCTAAAAATCATTACCACAAGACTCTTTTTCCCAATGCAAATGCCAGAGGCTCTGGGGAGTCCAGAGTTCTTCCTCCAGACCCTGCCATTTTCCTACCCCAAAGCTTGTTTGAAAGAACACTGTTATACCCAACTTAATCCAAGGAAGCATCATTTGCAAGGAGAGAGAATGTGTTTCATTACACCAACTGATGTAGCTGGGAAAAAAAACAAAACAACAGATTCCTCACCTGAAAGGAGCCAGCCACAGAAAAAGACCTGTTCAATGCTGGACCAGCATGTACGCATAGCAGAGCCGTCTGACTGCAAATTAAGCAGTAACCATACAGCTTCTGGTAAACCACTGTGGCTGATGTGAGGGTAGGGGGGAAGAGGCATGTTATATCCAGTGAAATACAGTTCAACTCACTGCACCAAAAAAACAAGTAACTGTACTCTTGCCAAAACCTGGACAAGACACACATCATGTTACAACCAGTGCAGCCTTCCCACGAAATGCAACAGAGACAGCACAAAATGCTTGTAAAGTACCAAATAATGTGACAGTGGAGCTGCACGCACGCATACAGGTATTGCTCCCGCAGTTGTGAAACCATAAAATTCAGTGCAACATTAAGATGACTGGAACTCAGTGATTCAATACACTGTAAGATGCAAGGAAATCCCTTCATGCCTACCATAGTAGTACACCCTAGCAAGCTCAGTGGCTGGAGAATGCCATTTCGTGCAGCAGTTGCTCCAGATGGCTGAATACAAAACATCATCTTATACCTCAATTTACATCCACAAGAGAATATATAACATATTTATTTACTGGTTTGAATTTTACCAGTCCTGAAGCTTTCTTGGGTAGTGTTGGGGTTTTTTTGTTGTTGTTTTTGGTTTTGTAAGGCATAGGGAAAGGAAGCTACTCGGAAAGCGATGCGAGAATGAAAGAGCAACCTCTGGCTTTAACTCAGCAACCCTTGCCTCCCCAGCTGGTGGAAAAGCAAATGGCAAGCGCACAGCTCTTCCTCACCCAGCCTCTCCCTGAGCTAGGCAAAACAGAGCAAGGCAAAAGGAAGCCTTTCAGGCAGGCAACCATCCGCCATATACTTCCACTGCATAAGATATCAAAAGGGGAGCAACAAACATTCTTCTTCTGATAAGAGCTATCTGCTGCTTCTGGTTTAGAGTTTGCTAGCCCAGGTTATAAAAGCAGACCCTGGAGGCAGAGGTACGTATTCAGCAGCCCTCCAGATGCTGAGATGCTCTTATACTTAGAGCTCTTACTCTAGCCGCTTCTGAGACACTGTTCCCCAGAGCTGTAAAAGACATCTGAAATATTCATGAGAAGTCAAGGTTCAAAAGAATCAGCAGTAACTAATCATTGCCATTTCAGTGTTATTTGCTTCCAATAGTAGCCCCCACACACAAAGAATTCTGACAAAAAACCCACCCCTCTACCATCTGGGTGCTTCATCCCATGCTGAAGCAAATTGTTACTCCCTCACAAAAATCAGTCAGAGAATTCATTAGTCTACTCCCTCACCACCTACCATTTCTCACATTAAATGGAGAATGTTTTTGATTTTAAGCAATCAAGTTTCTAAGGCAGAGAGTGAAAATTTGCTATTAGAACAGTCCATCACCACAGGCCTTTCCTTCCTTCCTTCCTTCCACCCACAACCCTTAAGGGAAAGTTATATCTCACTAGGAACAGAGGGAAACACCTCACATTCAGCAAATCACGCTCATGCACATTGCCCTACAGAAGTTCCTTCCTGAGCCAGGTGTATATGCATAAACACCACTTGGTACGTGCATGCTTGCACCCCGGCTGACCTTGCCCTGTTACGGGGACAAACTAAACCATTCTAATTAAAGAAATCTCAGTTAAATTTGTCAAAAGACTATTTCAGAAGTTAAGAGGTCTGAAAGTCAAAGCATGCTAAAATTCTCCAGAAAAGAAAATGCTGACCTACCTCTAGGTGAGGCCACCCAGCTGCCCTCCCGTGCAAAACAGCAGAAGCTGTCAAGTGATTCAGCGGTTAAGCAAACACCACACTTGCACGTATTCACAGTTCTGGCAATGTTATGGTTAATTTAACCTCCTCAAACTGTCCACTGTGCTCAGACTATTATTTCTCCCCCTTCAGCCTGGAAGACTTGTAGCTCTCTAGATTTTCCCTCCTGCACATGAGAAGGGGGTGGGGAAGTAACTCACTGCAGCCACCAATGAGAAACTGTGCTGATCTGTAGATCTTACGACGATAAAATAAGACTTGTCATCCTGACCTGAAGATACAGCTTTTACAAACTCCTCACCAAAATGGGCAGCTAATTACCTTGACACGCCTAAGCCTACACGGGCTACATCTTGGCAACATACTCATCTCCAAAAGGATGATACCCAGTAATCAAATCTCAGGATCTGGACAGAACAAACCCTTCTTCTATCTTGCTAGTAAACCTTTTTCCTAAAACAAAACAAAAGAAAAACCTCTGTATAATTAATCAATTCTGCTAACTTCTTTCACAATATAAAGTTCTGCATAATTAGAAGGAAAGTTAAGATGACTCTGCGTACTCATAACAGCAAATCCTGCCCAGCTAATTATCCAAATGAATTGAGAATACAGATCCAACCAACTACAGATTAGTGATTTGGTTAGCAAGGAGACTTAACCTACATTAATGAACACAAGAATTCAGTAAAATGTAGTTTTAAGTTTAACAACACAACAGAATAATCTGTTAAAGGAGGAAAGGGACAGGATTGAAACTGCAGACTCCGTTATTTCTTGCTACTTATCACTAACAAATTAATATAAATTAAAAAAAAAAATACAGCAGGATAGTGCGAGGTAAACGCTAACATACATGAAGAGGGTGTCTTAGACCCATCATCCCTGTGCTGCCACGCACATCACTGTAACTCTGTGGGGCTGCAGAGGACAGGGACAAGCCATTTTCTCCAGCAGAGGCAGAATTTGCATCAGCTTCTCCTCTGCACTCCATTTTTTATTCCTTCATTCCCAAAACCTCATCTTCTTATGCAGATGAGATTGATAACAACTTTGAGTTTATTACAGTGAGGAAGCCTGTCACACAGCTACTCAAGCTATTTGCTTCTGTCAGGAATGACCGATGGGAACACATTTACAATATTTCATCTTAAGCATCGTATCCTAAATTATTTGCAAGGCCACTGACAACTCCAGTAATCTTGGTCAGTCAAAACCCAAATCATACCAGCCTTGGGTGGAAAGCTGAAAACGAACGCAAAAGATCTGCTACATGACACTAGCCACAGTAAGAGCAGGTTTTCCACTCTTCAAACTTGATCTTTGCAATGCTTGTTGAAGTTATTGTGCAAAAATCTGTATGAAAACAGCATAAAAAGCTCTTGGACAAAAAAGGGATCTCCTCACAGGTGCTTAATACAAAGTTAAATTTTGACAAATTTATTACACAGTTGCACTTACCACAAGGAGGAAGAAGGAAAACTGGTGCCACACAGCCAGAGAGGGACTCCTTCTTCTATATGACCTGTAATTTATGTACGTTTCATACACAAAATGCAGAAATTTCACCATCATGGCAACTCAGAGAATATTAATGAAGGCAATTTGCCACATATTATTTAAACTGGATTCATACCCTTTTATTTTTTAATTGCACTAGGTAGGGAGACTAACTAAAAAAAAAAAATCACATCACTTTTCAGTTCAAAAATAGCAATCCTCTTTTGGTTCAGTAGCATATTTCTCATAAGCACACATATGCTTATTCTTCTATCAAAAAGGCAGCTACAAATACCTAAGCTTCAAAGTATTTAACAGAATTAAGCATGTATTTAATTTTAATAAAAATAAAAACCAAGTGTATTTCCCATGTCAGTAACTCCCCACCCACGGAACGCATCCTTAAATCCTAACTTGTTACTCCTTTAACATAGACCCTATCTTCGCATGCATACATAAAGACAACACTCCACTGTACCTTCTTTCCACCTACTTATAGCAACCTAAATATTTAATACATATTCCTTTAAAGAAATTTAATTTATTGTATAAAATTATGATTGGCATGGTACAGAAAAGTTCCTTTTAATGCACATTTCCCATTAACTTGTACACAAATATTACAAGTATCAAGCAAAATGCAAAAATCTTAAGAACTAATTCCATACTACAAAAGTGTTCACGTAGTGAAGTTACTGTGGTTACAAAATGTCATGGAAATAAAAGCACTTCAAAATACATATTTGGGAAATGTTCTCGAATAATCAACACAACCTTAAGTTAGTTTAAAAAATGAAAAGAAAGAAATACTCTCTTCAAAACACTACTGTAAATTTGGCAAGATGAACCAAAGTTCAGATCAGTTCATTTATTGAAGGATTGTTCTTTCCAAGAAATGAAAAAAAATAAAAAACCTTTAGTTAAGAAAGGGCTCAATTATACTATGATGACAAATAACGCCATCAAAAAGTTATCTGGCTCTCTTATTTTCACACAGGAGCTGTCAGAGGCAGAGATGTGTAAATAAACACTTCCAGGTATATATAGATTGCCTTTTCAAAAACAAACCAACCAAACATAAAAAAATACCAAACCCCAAAACAACAAAAAGCAGACAATCTGATCTTTGTTTTTCATTTAACTAGTTCTGTTCCTTAGGTCACAAGACCCAAGAACAGCAGTCTGCAATGATACATATTTAAAGAACAAAATTGAAATTCCACTACCAAGGAACGTGTAGATGTCAAATCACGCAAGTACCGTACATCCTCACAGTAAGACTGGCAGAGGCTATCGAATCCCTGCTTCCCATTGACCTTGAAGACCTGCTATTCTCAACAAGACAAAAATGCTTTAACCCAACAAACAGCCTTACAAAAAGGAGGCACGGTCATACTATTAGAAAATAACAAAATTTTGAAGACTGAAAGCATTCTTAAAAACTTAGATAAAAGAACTACAAAATAAGTAATATATTACATTATTTTTGGATCGGATGACTTGCATGTGTTTGAGCAATTGAACATTGGTACGTGTATCTACATGAAACTCACATCTACAAGACATCATGTTCAGGCAATACCGTTGTTTTCCTTTTACACACACACACAAGTTACTATTGAGTTATCCAGCCTATCCAAACGCAGTGAAAAACAGTCCAGACCAGGCATAAAAGGAGAATTATCCAATACAGTGTTGTCTTGCAAAAATGAAGTCAGAATTCCTGAGTCTCAGAGACATTACTGTCCTCCTCCATTACTGGATTATTATTTTTCCAAGGAGAACCTCTAGTTTTCATATCTTCACTCTGATGAAATTTATAATAGATTGCATCTTTTAGAAAAAAATATGCCAACCAAAGTGAATTTTTAAAGCTTTTTAAAGGGAGGGAAGATTCACTTACAAAATAAAGGCCACCTTCATGTAAACCTGGTACTGCCAGTATCCCATCATTTTGTTTAAAGGAGAGATTTAGCTCCCTGTTCTGGAAGCCTTACTACATGCAGTCATGTCAGCTGAAAAACTCCATCCTTTCAACAATTAAAATAGGACTAACATGGAACAGCCCTTTGTTACAATCACCAAGGTGGCAAAAACAATGCAACAATTAAGTCATGAAGTCTCCGAAATAGTCACTGCAATCTATTATAACTTCTGTATTTTCCCTTTTACTTTGCATATTACACAGTGTAACTTAAAATGTTATTTAAGAGCACTTCAGTCCCACAATGTAGGATTTAAGCTTGCGTCAATACATATGCATGGCTCTGCAACATTTTTAATGACTTAGAAAAATACATTCAACGAAAAATTTCTCCAGGGTTCTCTTTTTTTTTGTTTGTTTTTTTAAATCAAAAATGAAGGAAAAGCCAAATCCCATCATTAGCTAAATAATTCACTCCAAGTTCTGGAAGCAATTCCAAAGCAAAAGCACATTCAAGAATAACATACATTGAATTTCATACTTCCTCATTCATCTTTATCAGTAATAAACTTCTACTGCATATAATTATTCAGCCTTATAAATAATGATAAGCAGAAAAATATTTACCTCTGTGCTACTTTTCTCAGTTTATAGAAGCATTTCTCAGTTTATGGGAGCAAAGGAAAAAAAACTAAAGTGCAGACTACAGGCCATGACAGGCATAATAAATGACCAAAGGTGCAGCTAAATTTGCATTTACATCTTAAGTTACTTCGCCATTTTTCTTTTCTTGCTAGAAGTCACCCCCTGTGCAACTGAAGAGCTGGTCGGTTGGTTTGTGCCACAGTACAACCTGTAACCACTTGTTAATTTTTTTTAAAACTAGTTGAATTGTCCATAGATATTTCTAGGCAATAGCTTAGGTTCACAAAACCTTACTTTATTAATACTTGAAATCACACAATATTGACGCCTCCTCCAGAGAATGCTACTGTCCTTTTGTTGCAGTATGTGGTTGAACCACTGATGCTTGGTTGACTGTCTTTAACAAGCGATGTCTTCATTTCCATTTCACATGCTACAATAGCTGCATTCAGTTCCACTTGAGCTCGGTGAACGACATAAAACATTAGTCCTATGCTTATGACAATCTGCAAATAAAACAAAAGACTGTTGTAGGCTATATAAACTGTAAGCTTGAATACAAAGCAACTGTTTCGAACAAAACAGAAAGTCACCGACAAAGATTCATGGATGCATCTGTGGACTCAATGCTTCACAGTCAAGACATCAGAAAGGAGATAAACTTAACCAACGCGTGGCTCTAAACCTATATATGCTAACAACACAACTAGCGTATTGGAACATAGACATTACATAGAACTTAAATATTGATATGAATTGAAAGGAGATTTCTTTTTTTCCATTGACGTTCACATACTTGTGAGAAAGCAATCCCTTCACTTCCTCTCTTGGCAAAAACGTTTCAGCAAAGAAACGATGTGGTCTATTTCTGTAAGTCAAAAGGGCTGTTTTCCATGTACCAATGGAATAATTGGTCAAAACTGTACTGGGCATCTGCAACTTGCAAAACAGCAGAAACAGGGGATGACACAGAAAGGAAAGAAAACTTCCTTGTCCTTGCTCCTCTGGTGTGGAAGATACAAGAGAGCAGCAGCATCACTGGGCTTCTCAGATATCAGGACTAAACAGGACAGAACCAGAGTTTCTGAGCGACTTACAGTAGTCTGTATGGGAAGAACTCGGTTTCTGGAGGATGGCTCAGAGAGGGGACAGGAAATTGGTGGTGTGGGGTTTTTTTCATTTGTTTGTTTTAAGGAGGAAATATCATTCAAAACTCAGGGTTTAGTTCAGGTTTTTGCTCTAAATTTTATTGCTAAGAATTTCTAAACTTTCACCACAAAAATTATCAGGAATAAATCTGGACAATTTTTGCTTAGAAATTACTCATTCAATGACACTGGCATGCACAGCAGTCCCCAGAGGTGGCCTTTGGTTTCCATAAAACACCAGTTACATTTTCAGCTCAGATCCCCCTTAAAAAATACATAAAATCTTCCAATAAAAAAATCAAGCTGTCTCATAGTGACAGTCCCTTTGAGAGAAGTAAATTCCTCTGCCTTTTTTAAGAATGTTTCATGAAACTAGCTGGACTCTGCAACTTCCTTTCAAAAGGTTAGATTCTGTTGTAAGCAATATAAAGTTTTGAGTCCAAAAGCTGAACTTCATTAGTAATTGGTAGGGCTATGTTTTCTTTAACATTAAGGACAATCACTCAAAACACCTGTCAGCATGGCATAAAAGATGCTAGAATATCACCGATTAAGATGATTGACAACTATGGCCATGGGGTAATTGCAGCTGGAAGGCATCCACGCTGGTCTCTAGCCCAACCTGCTGCTCAGAGCACGGCTGGCTGCAAGATCAGACCAGGTTGCTCAGGACTTTTGTCCAGTCAGGTCTTAACCAAGGATGGAGATTTCACCACCTCTCTGGGCAACGTGCTCCACTGCTTGACTATCCTTGTGATGGAAAAGATTTTCCTCACAAATTCATGTTATCCATTTCAAAAACTGGCCAATATAAGAGTAAAAAAAGAGACTATGGACAACAAGTTCTGAATACATAGCAAAAATCCTATTCTAAAAGCGTACTCAAGTATTTAAATTTGACTGGTTTTAGAAATATTACTATCAGTAGCCTAGTCACTAGATGAATAATTAAAATATATATATATATATATACACACACAGACAACCATGAAACGTGAAAGATTTTTAGAGCTATTTACTAAATCAAAGTCCTATCAAAAGCAAAGCACCAGGCAGATGCCTGAGAGAAAATGGGAGAACATAAGTAATTCCTCCACTAACAGGCTCCCCTTGACTTAGCCACAGCCCAAGGATCGCTCTCAAGGTGAGCACTCCTATTCAAACATTCAGCCTTTCCAGCTAGCGCTTACCTGAGTGACAGTTATGCTATAACTTATATGTAATCCACAAAGGAAAGCCAATGTCATTTAAAAAAAAAAAAGGCAATGTCATTTAAAAAACTAAAATGAAAGCTGATCAAGTAACCATTTATTTTCTTTGATCCATTGATGTTACTTACCCCACATTTACAAAGGCTTTTTAAATACAAATTTAATAATATTTAATCTTAATACTTAACTTTAATACTAAAATTCAATAAATTTTTAATAAACCTGTTCTATGAAGTCTATACATAATACTTTCTTTTAAAAAACACACAAGTTAGGGTGGTGTGTGTTTTTTCAAAATGGTCCTAGACTTAGTTTTGTATCTTAGCATTGTTAAACATCACCTTTATGACTGTAAAAACTGAGGAAGATAAATGACTGTAGTACCAACTAAGTCTGCAAACCATGGTAATGGCTGGTCAAACACAGCCTGAAGCGCCAATGCTGTCAGAGCAGCTTTTAATAAATAATCTGGTTCTGAAATACTCATGATCTCTATGCTCACAATGGTCTCAGACTTGAGGCTTACCCTCAAGATTTACTGACAAATCATTTCATCAGCTAAGCTCATGTAAAGGTGCTGTATACTTCTCACGAATTTACTCACTTGCAAAATTAGGATATTCCGATTTACGCATTAGCAAAATGGCATTTCTACAGCACTTTTCATCCTAAAAACCTATGCAAAATCAGGAGAGTTCAATGCCAATAGTGAACCCTGCACAGGTGCTGGGTCTAAGCACCCTGAACACACTACTTCACAGCTGGTGGCACATGGGCTTGTGTGTAGGGGTGGTTTGACAAGTCTGCAGATCAGCAAGAAATTACCAAAGTAGGCAAGAGAAGAAAACTTGACAAAACTGTAGCAGAAAAAGAGAACACTAAGTAAGTTTTGCTTTGTGTCATGTGATGTATGAAAGAATTAAACTTTTCTAACAGAAGAGAGCAAAATCAAAAGAAAACAGTACATTGGAAACCCATTTCTCTGGGTACCTAGCAGCCAGTAAGCCTGTGAGAAAGAAACGTCATCTCAGTTTTACACAATCTACTGAAAATATCAATAGCAGACTTATAAATTAGACACTTTCTAACACTTGTTACTTTTCAACACCACATGCCACACTTGCTTGTCGCTCAGTCTGTACGAGGTCAGCTGCCTCAGACTAGGGAGCTGTTACACCAACAGAGAGCAGCTCTTAAGCCCCGAGTCTTGCATCCCCCCAAACTTCCTGCAGCCAACCCCTTTTACACTGGAGGCTGTGCAGTCTGAAAGGGAAATCAGCAATGATGGATTCTCTCTACATCTCACCCATGTTCCTTCGGGCATGCAGTTTCCAAAGCAAAGACTCGACAACTTGAAGAGACAAAGCTACAGGAAGGAAACTTGCCTACTGTCTCTAGAAGCAAAATCCTGTCTTGAATCCCACTGGTACAGCAGATGAGCAAGAAACCAGGGGGATAAAGAAATAAACTCAAACACAAGATGATAACTGTTTCCAAGAGTAATTGCTCACCCAAGCAGTCAGAGAGGCTGACATTACTGTTACCATGGTCTATGACAGCAATGATTTTATCTTACCTGTAAACTGAATATAAAGTAGCCACTAACACTTTGTTCTGCAATCACATCCTCCATGGTGCGCAAGGTAGTGCCCAAGTATGAGTTCAGAAGCTGAGTAGGAAGCAGCCCAACTGAAGAAGCCATAAGGTAGTTGGGTAGTGACAAATCTGTAATCTGAGTAAAAGAAAGTATAAGAAACAGAACACAGTTCCAACACAATCTAGATGCGTAAACAACCAGACTGCCACTCCTACAAGTATCTGTGTGAAAGTGAAATGATTTCTTATGTTTCTTCACTGAAACTTTCCACTGTGCGTGAATCTAAGACAGTAAATAAAACAGTGTGTGGCTAGTTTTCATCCGGCCTTTTTAAAGTTACTAGTTTTACTCCATTTCATCTTACATTACACAACATCTCTTGCAAAAGTCATTAACTAAGGATGCAATTACACTGTTCATTGAAGATATTTATCTCTTCACGGTGAACGGAGCCCTATAATTTATGAGAATTTGCTCGCAGGAAGAAATTACTTTCTCAAATATGAAGGTCTAAAGCAAAAATCTGTTTGCTTTGCTTTTTTACATGTATAGCAACTAATAAAAGAGGTAATTGTTCAAAATGTCACTGTATTAAATACAATCTAGGTAAACAGAATGGCACATACAATTTGCCTCTGCAAGGAAAGTTATATACTCACTAAGATACATATATCTACCAGTGATCTCTAGCAGCAATATCTGTCTATATCTACCAGTGACATATACAGGTATCATTAAGATTCTCTACCAAAGAAATTTTATATCACACTGTAGTGAAAAAAACAGTACACACAGCTATAGCTTTTGTTAGTTTCTGTGGAAAAAAATACTAGTAATACTTCAAGATATTTTCCCCTCTTTGCTGTGAAACTTCTGAGTCAGTATGTGGACAGTTTACACGGGAACAAAGGACACAGTACTAGCTAAATTAGTATCAGCAGCCATTGGGAAACATTAAATGCAAGAGTCAAGAGGCCAAAAGATATTTACGCAAGAAAAATGAAAACAGGAGGAAACTAAGGGTTAAAAATCAGTATGAAAAGGGCAATTTTGAAACAGTCTAAGGAATTTTCCAGACAATTCAGTTGATCACATAACAACAAAACAAATTCTAATTAAGAACAGCCTCTAACACTGGGAGCCTACATGGAAATTATTGACATTGACAGTTTTGCACAATGTCAAAGACAAGAGAATAGCAGCAAAGTTACTAATTTCATCATGCTATTTTTAAAATAAACTTTGGTTACTATGAAAGTCACAGTGCTGAATTCTCAGAGCTTTAAGCACCATCAGTGGAAAGTTTTTGGGAGGAAAGGCGGGCAATGGAGGCAGAGAATGCAATGAAGCATAAAGATTAAGAATAATTCACTGCAAGATCCAATAAGCCAATTCCAAACTTCACACTGCAAATTACACTTCCCACTGACTGAAATATACACGAGCAACACAAATAATACATTTCCCTCTCTGTACAAGATTAAATTAATTTCTGATGAAAAAGCACTACACAATTATGCTAGAACTTCATATCTGACCTACGCTTTGAAAAGACTTTTTTCATTATTATTATTTTAAATATTATAGTAACCTGGGCAATGTAATAAGAATGCACAACAGAAACGTTGCATATCGCCAAGGGAATGAAGGAACTGCTATTAAAAGTCACTGAAATAATAACGCTGAGGCAAGATTTCCTAAGTAGGACACTGTCATTAAATCCAATGTGGCTGGGAAACTTCCCAAAGACTGTTTTAACACTTCCAGGCACCTCTTCCATTTCTGTATATGTATTAAGGACACTTTGGTTGCAGAGCAACGTGACTGCACACCTGGATCTATCCTGAAGCAACTGGACCTCCTGGGCCATGAGGAAGACTGTTCACAAATGAAAGGGAGACTGCCAGCCGACATGCTGGTCTAAGATTTGTGCTTCCCACTGAAACGAAAGTCAAGGAAGGGGCAGGTAAAATTTGCAAATGCCCTTTAACTCTTAGTTTGCAGGGTTTAGACCTACAGTGGTACCCCTTCCCCCAGAAGGCGCAGAAAGTGGATTGCATCCCTACCTAAGAAACATGAGAAATTTTCAATAAAACTTACAGCTTTCCTTGTCTTTCCTTCTATGAAACTTCATCTGTTCTAGAAACCTGTGAGACTGAGGTCTGCATGGCCAAGCTGCTAAACAGAGGCTACCAGGACTCTGTTGCTATGGAAAGCTTAAGCCAGCCAAAATTAACAGTGAAATCCCAATGAAAGCATGGATCCAATTGTTATAGGCCATATCGATGTATTAAAATTAAGAACTACCTAACCCTTCTGGTAACAAGAGTGTTAGCCAGAAATTCTCCCCCTAAACCTTGGACAAGCTTTGTCCAGCACAACTTTTGTGTATTCTTTGCAGCTGACACCTTTGGTTCGGTCTTGTCAAAGAATAAATGCTTGCATCAGGACTTTGTTGGGGGCTCACATGCCTCTGGGGATTGCAGCAGATTTGTCTCCCCTCAACTTACAAAATCACGTGTTTCAGATCAGGTCAGCTTAGCAACTGAGAGCAAAGGATAATTCTGATGCTCTTTACTTTCTCAAAAAAAAAACCCAACAAAACAGGTAGAGAATAAAAAACAACACAGAACAAAAAATAGCTAGCAACGTTCCAACAAGCAGAGTAAGCAGCCTGCATGTTCCTGCAAAGCAGATCCATTTCTTGAACTCTGATTTCACTGTGTGCATTTCTCGAACCAGAGATGCACACTTGGACACATTATTTCTTCCATACAATACTCTTGGAGAAGAATGAAGAAATAGGAATTCAGATCTAAGCTACACCTGGCACTACAAATAATCAGTTTGCACAAATCTAGATCCAGGGACCCAGTAGTGCAAAGGAGGCGATAACCTGCATACCAGGTCTCCTTACAGACCTGCCTTCAGGACACTCAGAGTTGCCAAGGGGAGACGGCTGTGCATGGGCAAACACTTCAGGAGGAGCTATCACGCCACCCCAGCGGCCCAGGCCACCCTGGCATCACGGCAGACACAATTAAGCAAAACCTACTCAAGGAGAAATACAAACATGCTTTCAGTTAAGAAGTTTCTAGGCCTTCCAGAAAGGCAAGTAAATACATTACCCCAGTGTTCCTACTATCAGTGCTTTCCCAAAGAGCAGCAGAACAACCTTAAGAAGGAAGAGGTTCATAGCTGGCTGGTGAGAAACTAGGAAATTTGTGTTAATTTTCTTCTTGTTCTGTTTCAGATAATATGATCCCATCACTAACCAGATGCTAGGGAGCTCTTCCTTCCCTCTGTATATTCCCCTGTAATTCAACCTCCCCAAAACCTTCAGCAGATGGTACATGCCACTTAACTAGTGCTTGTAGAAACCTATTAATCCCAGCCCTGCAGATGACCCCTCTAGCATCAAGGTTATGGCTTGTCCTGGACCTCATGTGCTACTTCCTCCCTTTCCTCTCATTTAAGTATTCTCGGTATCTCCAGTTTACTTATAAATATGCATACAGGAAACACGCAAAGACTTGACTGCTGGAAAACTGAAGATGTGCAGGTTTTCGTAAGTTCACTGTTCTTGCTTCTACAACTAAGAGCAATCCTTTTCAAATTCATTGCTGAAGTTGTGCAGGTAGAATTTTGTATTCTATACATAGCTTAAACTTCACTCATAGCAAGAAGCTGCCTTGAATTCCCAGATTTGCATGCAACATTTTATTTTTCAGTAACCTAGTAGTTCATATTAAATGTTTTTGGTTAAAAAATTAATACACCATGCTTTATTTGACTATGCTGCAAACTAATAAGTCCCAAGTAACAAATGCAACCCAAACTAATTTTAGCAGGCAACACCCAAATTATTCAATGTACTCAAGAATTTGATTTAATCTCATTTCCTATCTTATTTTAACATTGAAACTTTCCACTTAGAAAGAAAATTATTTAGCTTGCGCTACTTAAAGAATCCAAAGCATTGATTTACAGCATCATTTTAATATTGCACTGGCCCACATACTCTGCTGAATTATGTTTCCAACAGAATGGTTATGCCAGGAATTAAATCATTTTAACTCGGTAATTCCTTGGTCAGTTCTTCAGATCCATTACTGCTCTACAACATCTGCTGACTACTTCAAGTGACACCCAGAAGCTGTGAACAGCTAAAGCACAACAGCTCTCCCCACTTTAAGGTAGTCACACTGTAGCAGAAGGTCTGCTACAGTGTGACCCTGCTACACCAGGACCTTAGGCTCTGGCGGGGGGCCTCTGCTCCCAGCAGCACGAGTCTAAGCTTCCTCAGCCCTGCAGTAATATGGGTAAATAAATAAAACAGCTGAGGTTCTTCTCATTCATAACAAGAAAAGGGCTAAAGGATCTGCTTAAAAAAGAAATTATAAGTTGACACAGCTTTTATGGCAGGAGATTACAGCTCCCGAGACAAATGTCCCAGCATACACAGTTTTATACATAGCAATTTTAAACATTTGATGTGGGTTTTAATGCCTAAAAATTGTGTGGACTAATTTTTTCTTAAATAACAAATCTGGTATTCAGTGACCTACTCATTTCAACTAGATTATTCCATCAAAATTAAGCAGTCACTTCAGAAGGGTACAGGATCAGGACTGCTGATGGGGGATGGAAAGCAGATGGAAAGTGGCAGAACAAAACATTTGTTTATGGGGTCTCTTAAAGTGCATAGGAGTTACTCTTAAGTATGTAAAATATTTCACAGTCTGGTTTGCTTTGTTTTGATTTCACTGAGTTAGCGGACACACCGAGGCATAAGACACATCGAAAACCAGGTCCTTCAAAGCAAGCCCTCAGGAAGGGCTGCGGGTCTGAAACTGTCATCATCAGCACGATGGTACTCAAAAGCCACACACTCTATGATGCTCTGTACTTTCTCCTTTAAGATAATCAAAGAGTACAGCAAGATCGTTTTAAATAATTATTCTTAAAGAATGTACCACTCTCCATCTAAAAGTAGAAAGAATAGCCAAGTCCAACCCTTTTCCAAATTCAAGTTTAAATTAACTTTCAGTACCACTCTGGTGTACTAAGTCCCTTTTCAGCTCCGAGCCCACATCTTAATGCTCTGTCCAAAATGCATGATCTCTCTCGTGTGCATGGACTTAACACTCTTTATGGATTTGCTAGATGTATGCTACCAACATCAACTAAACTGAGCAAGAATTTTAATATATCTGCTTCTTTCTTTCCAATATGGTTATTTATATTAAGTAGTTGAGGGAGATCTGGCAAGACCACTTAAAAATACAACTTTTCCTCCCACTCAGCTCACTAAAAACACACATACTTTAAAAACTGTTGAGTTCTCTGCAGATTTTGCTACACAGCTCCTTGGTGCTTCTTTCTAACACCAGAACTTAGCCTCAAAAGCCAGAGAGCAACACTAACACAATGCCACTGAACAAGGCACTTTGAGTACCTGCCTGCCATCCCTCTGCAAGCATGGAAGAGCCACTATCAAAAGCAGGCGGGGGGGGGGTGGGGTGGTGTTGCTTGTACTGTTGTTAAAAGAGAGAGAAACCAAGGTTTCTTCCCGGGAAAGAAAGCAACCTCTACCAGTGACACCAGCCACTATGCTGCAAGCCATCCTTCCAGCCAGAGCTTCTTCCTCAGCCGCAGCTGCTGGGCTGTGGCGCACAGCCCGGGCCAGGACTCACCGCGAAGATGGCGTTCTGCAGCCCGAAGGGGATCGGCGTCAGCCGTGCCAGAGCCACCACCTTGAGGCCGCTGCCACCTTCCACGACGCGGACAATGGCGCTGAGCGTCTCGTTGCCCTGGATCCTGGTCCGCGCCCAGTGGGCCAACAGCCGCTTGCAGGCCACGTGGGCAACGAAGGTGCCAACGAGGACGCCAAGCACCATCAGCCCCATGCCCAGCACGAAGCCGTAGAGGTAGCCGGCAGCCACGTTGAGCAAGATGTAGCCCCAGCTGCAGGGGAAGGACACGATGATGAAGCCCACGGTGAAGAGCAGCACGCCGGCCAGGCTGTCCAGGCTCTCGGCCCAGAGCAGCAGGTCCCGCAGGTACTGGCGCACCAGGGCCAGCGAGGCGAAGCAGAGGGCCGCCAGCACGCACACGCTGAGGCAGCTCTTGCACCAGCAGGTGCCCAGGAGGCAGCAGGAGCAGCGCCAGCCCCGGGCCTCGGCCAGCCCGGGCCCGCCGCCGCCCGCCTCGGGCAGCTGGCAGAGCAGCAGCTCCGCCGCCGGCAGCCCGCCCTGCTCCGCGTAGGGCCCCAGCAGCAGACCGCCGGCCCCCGCCGCCTCCGCCGGGACGAAGCCGATGGTGTCCCCGCTGCCGCCCCCTCCTGCCGCTGTCCCGGCAGCGCGGGATAGCCAGCGGCCCAGGTCCTGCCGCGCCCCCTGCTTCACGGCCCGGGAGAGGAGCTGTAGCGCCGCGGCCCCCGCACCCCACATCCCCCAGCCCCGCCGCCCGGCTCTAGCGCCGCCGAGCCGCCCAGCTCCGTCGCTTCCAGCCTCCCCACGCAGCCTGCGGGCAGGGGCGGCCGCTCCCTCATGGCCCCGCCATGGCCCGGCTGCCGGCGGCGGAGCCCAGCCGAGGGCCGGGCGGGGGCGGGGAAGCGGCAGTGGGGAGGGCGAGGAGGAGGGGGCCGCGCTTCGCCGCCGCGCGGGCCCGGCGGGCGGAGGGGCCGCGGCGGCCTCCGCGCTGCCTCCCCGCTCGGCCGCGCTGCCGGGGCCGCAGCGTTAGACGGCGGCGCCGCGCTCTCCGTCCCGGCAGCGGCGGCCCTGGCGGAACGCGAGTCCCGGGGGGCGGCGACAGCGGCGGCGGCAGCAGCAGCAGCGACAGCGAGGCTCCATCTCCCGGCGCGCTGGGCTCCCGCTCCGCTCCGGCAAGCGCCTCCTCGGAGCAGCGTTGCCGATGTGGCAGGCCGTGCGCCGCTTGCAGCGGAGGGGGCGGAGGGGGCGGAGGCTCGGCTCCGGCGGCAGCAGCGCCCTGCCCCGCTGCCGGGCTCGGCGGCAGCGCCGCGGCCCGCCCCCCGCTCTGCCCCGCCCCGGGTGTGCCTCCGCGGGGCGCTGCGGGACTCCTGCCTCGCCCCCGCCTCGGGCTGCTGGCGGGATGGGGCCGCCTTTCGCGCTTCGCGTAGGCGGCTCGGCGGCAGCGCCCCGGAGGCTGTCCCAGCCGTTTTCCTCATGTTCTCAGGAGCCCTCATAAGCGGAGGAGCCTTAACCGGCGGGATTTGGAGCGACCATGCTGAAAAGCTGGTTATTTTCTGTCAGAGGAGCTCGTGGTTGACCCGTCGCTGACCAGATGGTTACTGTCGGGCTCCCGTGGCATGTCGGCGCTCTCCCTCCCTTAGGGGAAGGCTTTGTTTCACAAACACCCCGGTTTTCTCCTCTTCAGAACCGGTACAAACCTCTCCCAGTCAGCAGCCGGGGGCTTGCGCTGAGGGGTGACAACCGAGGCCCCTCGGCTCCGCGGCTGCTGCGTGGTTCTTGCAGCATCTCTGCATCAGGACAGCTTGACTCACCCGACTGCTTGGCTCACATGCTTGAAGGCTCAGACACACTTTTGGGTGGTTTGAGCTTGAATTTTGAGCCGTTGCTAGAAAGAAAGAAACAGCCTGAATACACAGTGAGGGCTTGATTTAGAGGAGTGTTTTCTCAGGAGCCTCACTGAGGTTCTGTTGCTCTGGCGTTACTAATGACAGGAGCCGTACAGTGGGGAAAGGGTTTTGTTTTCTTTACAATGCTTAAACATAAAACGTTCTCCAGTGGAGTTTTATTCCTTTGCTGAGAAATTTGCAAGCATATGTAAAATGAGAATGTGTGTGGACATTGCAAAGGTTAAAGGGTGATTGGAACAGGAACACACACCACACCACACCACACCACCCCCCCCGAATCGCAAAATGGAGAACATATCTTGAAGAATGTACTGCAAATACGTTCACTTGCAAAACACGTCATTAGAAATGGTATAACCTGGGCAATCCAACAAATCAGCCTAAGAAAACTACAGATGTCTTTGAGCACCACAACAGAATGAAACAATTGCAAGAGACTCTGTATGACAGGGAAGTTGCAGATAAATATCTCCAGCATAATCTACTTCCTTGCTGTTACCTGTATCTGAACATGAGCATTTTGTGTGTGTGCTCTTTACTGACGATACAAACGCAGGCAGAGCATACATCCATAGTAATAACAATAATAATGTCAAGAAAGCCCTGTACTATGGCTTGTAAAAGACGATGGACACACTTGTACATTCAGTAAGGCACTTTAGCAAACTGAGGAGGTCTGGAAGTTCGGTGGAAAAACAAGAAGACAAAATACTAATTTCTGGTTTTATACTAAGAGCATGTATGTCCTTGATGTGTATATTTTTGTTCAGTACAATTCCTTTCAGAGACTATGAAAAAGCCTGAGAGGAAATGTATGTTAGAGTTATACGCTTTACTCTGCCCCTACGTTTCTGCATTTAAAGTGCATAACCTTGTGCTCAGAGCTGGAATGAATCTCCTGCTGCTGCTCCTAAAAGCTACAGGTTTCTGTATATAAATACAGAATATAATCACAGGAAATGTACTTGAAAAGGAACCATGAAAGGGTATGAGGAACATAATGGTCTATCTAAGTGGCAGTCTGACATTACACTTCAACCTATAAAAATATTTTAAGTAGTGAGCTGGTGAAGATGTTTCTCCAGTCCCTAGGAATACACAGGCTGAAACTCCTTGACCTCATTCATCACCTGCCCCCCCTAAAACAGCTAATCCTGTCATTGTACAGATCCTTGGAGCAGTAGCTCAGGAAGGAAAGACAACATGGAGTCAGATTTTGAGTGACACAGAGCATGGTCATGGAGCAAGAGCTGAAGTATCTTTGGACAAACATCCAAGTGAGGCCACAGGAATTCAGCAGGACTCGGGCAGAGCTGGGAGCCTCTGCCACACGCAGAGTGGATACAGCTGCAGAGCTGAGAAGCAGGCAGTGTCTTCTAGCTCCTGCGAGTCTTCCCAGCATGCTGTCACCATCAAAGGGGAAAAAAGCCAGCCTCACACACACTTGAAAATACGCCAACTTGCCACATTGCTTGACAAATGGTCCACGTTTCAGACTTAGTAGTCAGTGAATCATAAGATATTCCCATACTATGGATGATGCAGTTGTGATGGTCTGATGGTTTTGGTTTTTTTTACCTACATAGGTTAGTTGATTTAGTGAATAATTTCCAACAAATGGTGTCTAACATGTTCTTTAAGAAAGCATTGCTGGTCTGATTAGCTTCAGAAATTATTTGAAGTAATAGGAAGAAAAATTACAGGTTTAGTACATATGGGTTTAAATGATTATATTACATCGACTAAAACTGCTCCTGTACTTCCTCAAGCTGAGTTACTCAGATTCTTATTAAACTCCTTCATCATTTGGGATGATTTCTTACCTGTCTTTTTATTTAATTTGGTGTTTGTCAGCGAATTTAAAACCTGAGAGGCACAGGGTAACAGCCAGAGGACAGTTCTGCTTAAAGAAAAGTTGTTTATATAGAAAAATGCTCTCATGATGACGTAGATTGTAGTGGATATTGAAGAATTCTTTCCATGCAGGTTTTTTTTCCCTGCCTCTTATACGTCCAGGATGTTTCCTTGATCTGGCACGAGCAACTGAGAAATGCTATTTTGTGTTTTGAAACTCTGCTTCTTCTGTCTTGTTTTTTATTTCAAGGAATATTGGCATTCCAACACACCCAATAAGCGTCTGAGCCATCTTAGTGAAATGAAAGACGTGACTCATTCGGGCCCATGCAACTGGTCCACGCTGAACACAGAGGTCCTGAAGCCAGAGAGTAGGATACATTAAGCCACCAATCAGAAGCCAAAATAATTCTGAGTTGTGAGCTCCTGAAAACTTGCCATAGTTATTTCTGCGTTGCTTTTCGGGAAGGAGAAGCAGAACTTTTTTGAGAAGATGATATTGAGGAAAGTAACTCCAGTGTACTTGTAAATGCCTGTGCTGTTTAATTCTGTCAGTATTAATGTGAAGGTCCTTTAGTAGGAGCTGCAACATTGACTAAAGTATGTCAGGAATAACCATTCTTTGGCCACAGCAGGCTGTCACCAGAAGCGCCTCCATCTTATCTGCAGTCTTCCTTGTAATACATTCCTTTACATCCACATGAAGGAAGATGCATACTCTTTCTCATGCAGAGAGTACACTTTTTGCTGTTTAACAGAGTTTGAGCTGCAAGGATTTGGGGGAAGATATTAGCAAGGAGCAAGCTGTGACCAGAGAAATTATTCTGGTAGACCAAATTAGATCCACAGGCCATAGCCTGGGCACCACTGATTTGGATCGTTATATTTTAAATACATGTGCATTCACAGTTTTGTCAAAGCAAATTGAGAAGTATGCTGAAGGAAAACAAGCTATTGTGTAGCTTTATATGAGATTGGTTAAATTCCCAGTGACAGGTGATAGTTCTGAAGTTGCTGCATCAGGAACAGGAGGTGTAAGAGGAGAAATGGCACTACTAGTAACTTAGGATCAGCCAATGTTCTAATTTTTTGGACAAATATTGATCAAGATGTATCAAAGCTTGCATTGGTTTCACCTGGAGCTCTCTAGATTAGAACAGATCTTTAAATAAAAGATACAGACATAAAACCCAAAATGCCCATAAAACTCAATAAATATATCCATTAAAGAGTACTACTTTTTAAGTCTTAGGTGGGAATCCAGACTGTGTTATTTTGCAGTTTGACTGATGAGGTGTCTACATACAGGACTAGAAACTTTATTACTTCATTTGTAGTCCCAGCCTCCCACAAAGTGCCATACAGTCATGTTAAAAACATTGAATGATTTGATATACTATCATAAATGCATATAATTCAGAAAATGAATGTGTTTCTTTTCATACATGTTTGTACAATGATTTTACAATAAGCATTTCAAACAGATTTTATTACAACTATATGTAAGGCATGAACACAGTTTAAATACGGTAGGCAATGTGTTGAAATATTTACATTGAAGGGAAGGTGCTGAGACATCACTCTGGTATTAGTTAGTGTATAAATAGTAACACACCTAAAGCAAGTTCATTTCAGTAGAACTGAGGATTTATGATGACTTGCGTGATATTCCTTAGAGTGTCCTCACCCAGAAACTGCAAATGAGAAACCTTAAACATCCTTATACATAAGGCAAAAATACAGCTGTATACTTGGTACATCTATAGCTGCTTTCAGCTGTTGCAGTAATGGAAAACTTAAGCTAGTTCATCTTAAAGACTCATATAGGGTTTTCCCTTGCAAAAGGATATCCTTAGGTTGACAGAAGTAACTTCCATCATTTTTTCATTCCATGAAATGACTGCTTTGTTGCCAAAAGACTGCATTAGACAGGGGCTGTTGGTGTAATGCAGAGTAGCCTGAAGTTTGGAAGTCATGAAGTTGCTCATGAGGACTAGACTAGTGTTGGCAACCAGAGGAAATGGTAAACTATAGAAGCAAGACCAAGTTTATTACGTTCACAGTGTCCTCCTGAATTGCACAATGCAAACATTAGATGCACCTCAAAATGGTAACCGTGTAATTATTTACTTCTACTAGGGCCACAAACCAGGAATCTACATTTTCATAGAACAGAATACTTGAGGCAGTTCTTGAGAGCGCTAGCATTTAGAAGGTATGCTTTCAAAATGAATTATGGGTATCATGAAATAAGTGAACAAATCATATCTGAGGAACAGGAAACTCAATAAAGTAATTTATTGAGGTTGTTTGCAAATAGATTCTTCTCCACTTAAAAGTGACTAAAAGAAGTGTATCTAAATATATACCATGCTCAGGGCAGTTTTAATGGGAGGCGTTTAGGGAAATGGAAATGTTAGCATATCCTTGGTGTCATGTTTTTCTCTGTTCCCACACATTTGTGTCTTCCTAGCAATATACTTTGATATTCTTCAACAAGATATCACATTCCTTTTGATACATATGCAATGCTTTTTATCCAATCCCGTATGTAAAAGTTGTATCTATCTCTTTTTGTGTACACTTTTATATACTAGACTAAGTAGCAAAGCAAAGCAAAGTAGACGGCATTTCCACCGTTTCCATAGCAAGTGTATGGTCCTAGCAGGTTATGGACTGGAGGTCAGTTTCTCACAGAGTCACAGAATGGTGGGGGTCGGAAGGGACCTCTGGAGATCATCTAGTCCAACGCCCTGCTAAAGCAGGATCACCTAGAGCAGATTGCACAGGACTGCATCCAGGCAGGTTTTGGATATCTGCAGGGAAGGACACTCCACAACCTCCCTGGGCAGCCTGTTCCAGTGCTCTGTCACCCTCAACGTAGAGAAGTTTTTCCTCATGTTGAGGCGGAACTTCCTGTGCTCCAGTTTGTGCCCGTTGCTTCTTGTCCTGTCACTGGGAACCACTGAAAAGAGTCTGGCCCCATCCTCTTGACACCCACCCTTTAGATATTTGTAAGCATTAATAAGTTCTCCTCTCAGTCTTCTCTTCTCCAGGCTATAGAGCTCCAGGTCTCTCAGCCTTTCCTTGTAGGAGAGATGCTCCAGCCCCCTAATCATCTTAGTAGCCCTCTGCTGGACTCTCTCCAGTAGTTCCCTGTCTCAAACTGGGGGCCCCAGAACTGGACACAGTTCTGCAGATGTGGCCTCACCAGGGCAGAGTAGATGGGGAGGAGAACATCCCTCGACCTGCTGGCCACACTCTTCTCCTAATATATTTGGATCAGTGATTTTTGCAAAAGTATTTAACATGAAAGGTTAACCCAAGATACAAAGATTCTGTTTTAACAGCACAGTAATATTTGACTGAGTTTTACTGTTAAGCTTTGTCAAGCAGCTTTAAGGTTAGCTTCAAGTCAGCACTGAAGCAGGACATTGTATTTGAGTTTGTGGGCTGGATAAACAAGCATGTATTAATGTTTGCTGGTATAAAATAGGCCACTGATCTCAGTTGCAGCAGTCTAGGATCAGAAAGAAGCTCATGAACTTGTTTTTTCATGTTGTCTTGATTTATAATTAGTTTTTACATAGCAAAGTTTCATCAGCCCTTTCCCATCTTTGTTGTTATTCCTTTATCTGAGAAACCACAATGTGATAACTGCCAGCAGGCATTGAACATAGCAAGTTTTTGTGCCTCTGTAGAAGAATGAGGACTGAAAAAATCCCAGCTTCTAAAATCAATGGCAGAACCCTTGTCTGAGTTACACTATATCAGGCACTGTTGCTGCAACAAAGCACAATTATACTGGTCTACATTTTTACAATCCTTGTCGTAGTATATCTACTAAATTACTTCTTTTTCTTAGTTTCCATCTCAACTAACTGATGAGTTACAATCCTCCTCTGAGGGAACAATCATATTTTACATTAAACACTGGTGAAAACATGATTTGAAGCCTAATTTGCCTTCCATTCTAATTGTTATGGCCTTAACCCCAGAAGAAAAAGCATCTTAACTAGAAGGCCCAAAAGACAGAGTCTGGTAGGCAGCCTGGCTCTCCTCTGTCATGTAGTTTAAAGGAGAGGCAGATTATGACTGAGTTCAGAAAATAATTCCCAGTATCTTCTTAATGGTCTCACCTTTTATGTGCTAAGACTGCTAAATGGAAACTCCACTTCATGCCTGCTTTTTCTAGGCTCTGGTGTCTGCACTGCTACTCCAGCAGCTGAGACTGGGGACACAATGTAGTTTCAAGAGCAGCAATCCTTCAGGTTTGCAATAAAGATTTTGCCAAAGGCTTGGAGTGTCCTCTCTTTCTTTTGAAGCATTCAGTAGTTCTCAGCAGGCTTAGTGGGCACTCAGGAACTCAGGAACTAAGAGGTGCTCCACATCAAGCAGCTTAGGAGATAGACACAGAATACAAATAAATGAATGATCAGATGAGATAGTGAAGCTAATAGGACTTTAAAAGAATGTTAGCGTTGGTAGGAAACCACATGAAAAAGGCCTGTCGGTCCTGTTCCCCCTCTTCACCCGTCACAAGAGGTACTGTAAACAGAAAAATGCCTTCTAGTACTACTTAAATAGAGTTATACAGGAGAAGATACAAGGAACAGAGTAGAGGGATAGGGGCTGTGCATTAAAAAGCCTGCTCCCTCTGGCCCCCAAACCACTCTATCCAAGGCAACCTGTATGCACCCTTGAGGGCAGCTTTTCCATAACAAGAAGAAGGAACCTCTAATGCTGTAAGAGACAACCTTGCACACAGTAATTAAGATTAGTGTGTTTGCTAAATATGAAGCCTGTCTACAGAGCACATCTCTATAGGGCACACAGCATAGGCAAGTAGGAGCCAAATTGCATGGCAATTTGGACTTTTGAAAACAAATATTCCCGAATTGCATCTCTTACCAGGTTCAACAGAGCCAGAACAGCTGCGTTAGAAAATATTTAGACATGTTGAAACTCTTTATTGACTTTGAGACCAACTTAAACTGCTCATACATTGACACCCAAAAACACGTGTTTAAACCAAAGTTATTTAGTAAACCTGGTTCAAATGATAGTGTTAGGTAAAATCAGAAAAAGGTTTCCAATTCTGATCTTGCAAAGATGTAGCAGCACATGGGTTTTAGTGATGTAAGTAGATACTTTGGTCTCCCCTCTTTTGACTGCATCCTGGGCAAAACTGTGCTTTCTGCAGCAAATAGAACCCAAAGGAATGCCTTAAACAGTTGCATACTTGCAACTGTAATTATACAACAGCATTATTAAACACACAGAAAATTTATACATGTCACTGGTAGTCAGGTTCAGGCAAAGACATCCACAAAATGTGAAAGCATTCAGAGGTTTCCATTAATATGCTCTACAGATCATCTCTTCTTTAGCTCAGATCTTTACCTGGATATACAGTTTGTTTGTGAAAGAGGGTTTTTGGGTTTTGAGTCATCTATACCATTGCTGCTTAGTCTTTATTATAACCGTTTCAATTATTTCAACGGTTTTCACTGGGCTACTACAATTTTTTCAACTGTCTGGTTCTTCTGTACTTTGCCTCCTGAAAACACTATATAAGCATTTTGTGTTGGATGTATTGCCTCCATCTGTCCCTTGAAGCACTTAAAATTACCTTTATAAAATATGCGTGTGTTAAATCAAACACGTACATTTGAATGAACCTGCTATAAAGTGCTTTCCAAGCCATAAGGCAAAACAGGCAGTCTGCAAACCCAGCTATCCCCTTAGAAAATAAACATATTGGCAGCATATCAAAGATAACCCAGGAAGTTGTTCTCAGCCTCAAAATACAGTCTTTCTCCATTAGTCCTCCCAAAGTAACAGAAATGATTATGTGAACCATTGAAGTAAGTCTCTTTATAAAACTTCGGTGTCATGTTTGCTTGCTGGTTTACTCCTTGTGATCAGAAATAAGCCAGAAGAGTTCAGTTAGACACAAAGGTAGTTAGTACCAAATCTGGGATTTGAAATCAGTTCTTTGCGCCTATTACACAAATTTAGATTTTTGTGAGTTCTTTTTCACTCTTAAAAAATTTGGAAGATCATAGTTTTATTTTTAAAGTAAGTTTGTGCAACAGGACAAGTTCCCAAAATTTTCTTCACGTTTTTCACAGTTTCTTTAACATATTCTGAAACCACTCTTTCAATGTCGTTCATATTGCTTCATGAAATAACATGTTTTATTAATATACAGACACCTTCTACTGCTCCAAAATGTTAGCTTTAGTCATTATGTACGGTCCCAGTGGTAACATTTAACGTCATCCTTTATTCCCTGTTTCCAGTCAATAACGGTGGGAGGTACACCTCTGTTTTCCTTCCTTCTCTGTCTCCTTTCTGGCATTATGCCTATGGCCTTGGGGTAGCCAGTGTATATTATTTCTTCAAGCAGTTAGTTACACCAGTTACTTCAGGCATGCATATCTATTCAAATTAACTTCTCTATGCCCCTTAGCAGCTGCTGCTGCTTTATCACTTTACTGCCAGATGGACAGCCAGGCACCTGTCCTGAGCCAGGACCAGCCGAGATGCCATTCCATCCTTACAGCAGCACTGCCGTTAAATTCCTTGCTAGAAACTGGATAGCCTAATCAGCTGTTTTTCCATTAAAATCTAGTTTTTTATCTGTGTTATTAATATTTGTCAGTAAGACAGGACTAATTTTATACCAAAGGAAATACTGAAGAGCTATTATGTAGACATGTACATATGATTTTTAATGAGTTCTGAATGCAACCCCACACCAGTCCAGCACAAAATCTGCCTTAATCTGAAGTATTCCTAATTTTCTTCTTTATGTGTCAAGGCCTTCCAGATTCATCTCACATCTAGCAAGACATACAAAAATATTGAAAAGTTTTGCTATGAGATAGATACACTTTAAAGTGTAAAGTCTACCTGACCTCTAAAGTGCACAAAAATTTCCATAAAATAATTATTTTGTCAAGGAAAAAGAAAGATATAAATCATTAAAATACATTTGGACTTGACTTTGACATTTAATAATTTGAGCAAATCGTTATAGTGTGTGGTGCCAACATTATCCTTCAGTACAAAAAGCAGACCAAGTTATGCTGCTAAACCCAATATATGTACTTTCATGATATTCCCAAACACACTATATGGTGTGTAGGAACTAATGTGCTATTTGCTAATCATGGCTGGAGTAGGACCGTGGCGCGCTCTATTATGAGCCTCTCCATTCCACAATAGCTTATTGCAACCATAAGAAAGAGGCTGTGCTGCCTTTTTTCTTGACCTATGAAGCCATAGATTATTTCTGTAACACATGCCTTGATCCAAAGTGCCAAAAGTGAACTGCTGGATTTCTGCAAAAGCCTTTACTTCCTCACAAAGCAGATGTTGTAAGCAGTTTCCTTCTATATCACCTTCATTGATTGTATCATAAACACACACTCCAGTAACAACAGAGACATAAATTACCTCTACTCTGAATTCATGGACAAACTGTACTTACTGTCCTTCAGGACCTGTGCTACCCTCAGGAGCACAGAGATCAAATGTGCAGATATCCAAAACTGTGAAGACCCAGTTCAATATAGGTAATATCATTTATTTTGATAATTCTAAGGAAAATTGTGTTACAAATGCAAACTACTTGTCTGGCTTATGCACGGTTAATGTGCTAAAAGAGATTGACAAGTATAGAGGAGGATCCCGTCTGTCTTATTTGCATCCATGGTATTAAAAAGGTTTTGGAATTTGTTTGTTTGTTTGTTTCTGTGTTTGTTTTCTTTTGCAGTAGTTATAATTATTTTTCCTGGATTTTTTTTCTTTCTTTCTTTCTTGCATGGAGGTAGAAATGAAGTCTCATGAAGCAGTTCCTTAAAGAAATCAGAAAACTGAATGTGAGGTGCCAAGCTTATGTTGAGAGCAGAGTATCTTGGGTCTGTGCAAGACCTTCAGTCCTTATGATTTCATCGTTCTGTTTCCTAGTTGTCCCTTCCTTTAAAATTTGTCATGCACTTCAAACTTTCAACCCTTCAGATGCTTCATGTTACTTCAATATCCACTACTCCTCCACTTGCCCATTTGGCCAAAACTTGCTGGGCAGAAAGCAGACAACATTTCTTAGGCAATGCTTTTGAAGATTGCTTCAGAATTAATATAACTGATCATAAACTTGGTGTGTAGTGATAGAGTCAATCCCAGTAACTTCCCAAGAGATAAGGAAGCTTTTTGCAAGGTTATCCATTACAGATGTACCAAATACAGGAGCAACACATTGCACTGACATTTGGAATCTGTGAAGCATTTATTTATTTTTTATCGTCTTGATTTTTAATTCGCAATTTACATAGCTACGTTTGAGCAGCCCCTTCCCTTCTTTGTTGTGATTCCTTTATCTCAGAAACTACAAATGAAGTCCGTCGAAGGTAGCCAAATTGCTCAGGCATGGTGTTCCCGTGGTAAATCATAGAATCATATAAGAGTTTGGGCTGGAAAGAGACCTTTAAAGGTCATCTAGCCCAAACCCATGCAGTGACCAGGGAGATCTTCAACTAGATCAGGTTGCTCAGAGCCCCGTCTAACCTGACCTTGAATGTTTCCAGGGATGGGGCTTCTACCACATCTCTGGCCAGCCTGTTCCACTGTTTTGCTACCCTCATAGTAAAAAATTTCTCAATTATATCTTGTCTAAATCTGCCCTCCTTTGGTTTAAAACCGTTACTCCTTGTCCTATCGCAACAGGCCCTGCTAAAAGGTCTGTCCCCATCTTTCTTATAAGCCCCCTTTAAGTACTGAAAGGCTGCAATAAGGTCTCCCTGGAGCCTTCTCCTCTCCAGGCTGAACAACCCCAACTCCCTCAGCCTTTCTGTACAAAAGAGAAGCTGCAGCCTCCTGATCGTTTTTGTGCACCCAGCAGTCCATGCTGACCGCTCCCAATCATCATCTTCTTCATGTTCTCTGAAGACTTTATCTACACTGTGTATCTTTTAGATAACATACAGAAAATATTTAATCAGAGTATATTTTTATTGCTACTACACATTTCTCATCACATATTTTATGGTACAGTACATATACTATGAGCACTGAATGTCACCAATGGATAGCAAACACAAGCAGAGCTGGATCCAACCCTGATCCAGGTCTGGGGACTGTGCTCTGTGTGATCCTTCACACTGTGTGTCTGAAACTATGTGCCACACTGGAGGAGACTGAAGAAGAATGGACAGGTAGAAGGAGGAGATTAAAGGCCATGTTACCTGTCTCCCCTCCCTTCCTGCCACCCTGCCTCTTCTAGTAAACCCTACCTGCAGGGTATTGTCCGCTCAGGAATTATTTCTGTAAACAGATTACAAACTGGAGGAGGGACATTAATAAAAAAGCTACACAACAAGTAGTTACACAGCTGAAGACTTGATCTGAATCAATGGAGTGTTGCAATAGCTCTAGGATAGATTATCCTCCTTGCCATCAGAGGTTTTGCATGAGCAGAAAAGCAGGGAAACACAGAAGCAGTCATGCTTACCCAGTCTTCAGTGTAACAGAAGGCTACTTCAACAACAGAGGCAATGAAGTAGCTGTAAGTTTGCTGCAACAAATTACGAAGTTTCTAATTATGAAGAATTATTCAGGTTTTCCTCCAAGGAGTTAATTTTTAAGAGTACTGGAGATTATCTCTAAAGACCTCTTCTAACCTGTCGCACTTTAAAGCATTCCAGCTTCTCAGTTGTGCTGCTCAAGGGAGCTTTTTCTATTTTATTGGTACCCACTAGAGAAAAATAAGCAACAGCCAAGTTGTAAAAAGGTTGGTTTTGATTACTTAACATCACAAAAATTTGCTGTTGCTAACCTCGCTGGGAAATTGCAGGGAGCTGAAGATGAGTGGATGAGCTGATTCACTGTAGAGTACAATTGACTGATGGTGGGAAAATAATAAGTCCCAGGGAAGCACATGGCAGATAGAAACTTCAGCAAAAGGAGATTTTGAGAGGGAAGCATTCTATTTTTCCCTTCTTTTTTTTTTCTTTTCCAACAAAAGCACCCAACATCTTCATGATACACTTTGATCTCCGCAATTTTGACTAGGTTATTTTTAGAGCACTGAAGGCCCTCCTTTCTGTGTGAAAGTGAAAAGGCAGCGCTTGCCATGCTGGAAACAGCTGTAGGATTCACAGTTCACCCAGAGCTCCTAAGAATATGTAGCCGGAATTTCCCTCTGACAACATAAAACCAGCTGGTTTTAAGATGTTTGTTAAAAAAAGTCTAAAGTCACCTGTGGTTGGAGAAAGTGTATGTATACCAGGTATGACTGGACAATAAACTTCTCCTCCACATGCCAGGATTTAGATCAGAGCAAAGCACATGTAAAAAGCCCCAAAATATTTCCCCACCCATTTCCTGCCCTTGCACAGGCTGTTAACAGTCTCTGTGGTCTGGAAGCAGAACCGAAGAGGGAAGCTGTGATTTCAAAGCAGCACAACAGGAAGGAAACGTTCAGTGTGGCAAGAGGGTCTACTGTGCCCGCTGGCCTGCAGAAGAGTGAAAAGGTTGCCCTGCTGTTTTGAGACACTTGCAGATTCAGTGCATCTGTGGCAAAGATCACCACTTTGTGCTCTGGAACAGCACTTCTGCTTTACCGTGCACAGAAAGAAGGAAAATCTGGTCAATTGAGGGGATAAACTGTACAGCTAAGGGGTTTCTTCTTTGTCAGAGCTTAAGCAAGACAAAAACGTGGCAAGGGGTGATGCAGACACTTCACACCAAAGTCTCGGAGAGAGGAGGACAAGCATGTGTGAGCGTTAGAAGACAGGCACGCTGAAGGGGAGCCAACCAATGTGTCTCTAGCAGACCTTTGCTTTCAGGGGAAGTCAGGAAACGGGTGAACTTTCTGCTTCTTCCTCACTGCTGACGTATAGAGGCAGCACCACATTAAGTCCTACCCTTTAAGGAATAGATTACCACACGAACATGATTCTCCATTTTCTTTTTTTTTTTTTTAATTAAGTTTAAACTTACACTGTATTAGCACAACTGGTGTTACCACCACAGCAGCTATGCTTTATTTCCTGTATTTCTGCAACAGTGCAATTAAAAATTAAAAGAATGAATCTGATTTTAAGACAGAAGAGCCTCCTGTAAAAGAAACAATCTCATCAGTCTTCTGAACTGAACTGAATAGTCCTGTTGCAGTACAGAGCAGACCAAAATTACCACTACATCAAGGCAACTTAAACTTACAGTTGAGCCTTATGCCTTCTCAAGGGAGTGCCACACAAGAGCTCTCTTGGAGGGTTTTTCAGAAGCCCTGTGTCTTGCATGCTGCAAGTCTCCTGGCAACAATGCTGTGAACAAATACACACAAAATCACCTGATGGTGTACACAAAACTCTCTACTATGACAGAAAAATCTAACACTGAAATATACACCCCGAGATGTGGAGATAGCTTTCCCGTTAAAACTTGGCTGGGGCTGCAAGGCTTCTTTAGCTGTTGTGCAAGAGAGCCTGTACAGCTCATGCGGCTCTAGAAAAGAAGAGCAGCTGTAAAGGGATTATTCCTAGTGCTTACTTCAGACATCACTTTTCAGCCTAACTATGTAACCAAAAATAAAGAAAACAAGGAGTGTATCATCATTAAGATGATTAATTAAGTAATGAGACAGGTTGAAAATAAAACAGGAAGTTACTCTTCTATTTTTACTTCCTGAGCTTTTATTAGCTAGCTGATGCAAGCCAGCTCCTGAGAAAGCACTTGTTTAACAATTGGACAGAAATTTGAAGGCCATGTCCTTCGCAGCTCTCATGACAGAGTCTCTTCAGCATGCAGTAAGACTCCTTTAAAAATGTTAAAAGTCAGTCAATGTAAAGACACCATGTACCTTTTAGGGGAGGTTCGAAGTGAAACTAATCTACTTAGAGCCAATGTGACCCCACAATAATTTATACTGTCGGTCCTCACCTGATGTTCAGAATATCAGCATGCCAATCAGAATTTCTCAGAGAGCATATTATTAATCTTTGCCCTTTATAATAAAGGTTTAGCTGTATTGTATACAATATGAGCCCAAGATCCTGTCAAGGACTTGTCCTCTATGAATCTCCCACAGCCCAGCACTGTGGGGTCTTCTGAGATTGAAAAAATGTCCTTTGTGGTTTCCTTTAGCATATGAGAAGGAAGGGAGGAAAAATGCTAATAGAAAGATGTGTAAATTGCACAGATGACAGTGCCCTGGGTGTGACCAGCACCGTGCCAGTTTCAGCCATGCAGTCAGATGCATACGCTGCAGCAGGTGGAGACACACGCACACTTCTCTCTGTGGATGGAGCTCAGTCACTCACTGAATTAGGCCAGGTTCCCTCTTGGGAAAAGCCCCAGGAATTAGCAGCTCTAATTGCATTATCCAGAGAGATTTTGGGCATGGTGAGCAGAGACAACCATGAATGTAAACCCTTAGTGTCTTGCCCATTTCTAGACACTTTTTAGAAAGCTTACCCATATTAAGTAGCTACAATTTAGCAGAATTATAGCTTTGTATAGGCTATATGGCTTTATACAGCCAGCTTTAGTGCTGAAGACTGAAAAAAAAAAAGAAAATAGGAATACTCGGAGCTGGAGAGCCTGAGAGAAATAGCAGTGCAAATACAGCCCATCCAATAAAAGACATGCTTTTTAATTTAGATTCTGTTGTCATTTAGGTTTAAAATAATGTGATTAATTCAGGTTGTTCAGCACCTGAAATATTCTCTTTACTGCTTGCCAAAAAATAATTTATTAAGCCTTATTCTTTGTGATAAAGGACACTGGAAAGGGAAGCCATAGAAAAAAAGACAGGACAGTAGGCTTTGAGAAATACTCAGAATACTCAGCAATGGGTTTGTAAGAATTTCTAAGTACACCTGAAGCCTACAAGAGACCAGGATTTCTGGTCCATGAACATGAGAGACTTCAGGAACTACTCAGCTGGAAGTGATGGGCAGAATAGGTCTCACAGGAGTGCAGAATGGTGAGGATGCCTGAACTCTTGTCATATCCTTAGCAAGGGAGAAAATTAATATTCTGTAATTTTGGCACTGATTTAAGTATTAAATTCCATGTGAAAGAGAGAGCCTTGATGCTATTTTCCTGCTCACAGAATGTGTTTCCAGGCATAGTTTTGTTCATATTTACTGCTGTGCCAACAAATGTGCATCGAACGCCTTTCCACTGCTGCTTTTTTCTCGGAATCTCTGCCAAACCACACAATCAGTTTTTTTTTTCAGTGTTTACAGACAGTTTGAGAGTCTATAAACTGTAGTTCCTGCAATATACACACAAAAGCAAAGGAAAGAGAGGAATAAAAATCTCTTGCCTTCTTTGATGGTAAAACTGTCTGTACAACAAGGAAGTACAAATTCTTTTATCCTTTTAAGTTTCAACAGCTGCCAAATTCATCCTCTACTAATCTCCAGTATTTAAAAAATGCAACAACTTAACTGCAAGGCATTTTGCCGATGAATTTGAGTCCCATCCCTCTAGTTCTGAGGCTGGCTTTTCCAAACCAGTGTATGCAGCCTATTTTGTATCTGGGTGTAGAGGTTTTCTTCCAGCCCCAACCTCAGACCCCATCTTCTGCATGTAATGACCCTTCCTCTAATCTCTTCCTTATCTGATCAAGAATCACTTTCATCCTCCAAACTAAAGATAGAGATGTTAATTAGTGTTCATTAGATTAATATAGATGTTATAGTTACACAAAGAACTTGCCAGTGGAACCTGGGAAAGGAAGGAAAAGGAGGAAGGAGAAGAGAGAGTTTATTTGTGAAAACCACGTCATAAGCACCAAGGACACCTCTGGTTGCTATTTCTGAACTACTAAACCAAAGCAAAGACTTGCATTTAGACCCATATGACTGGCTGAAATGAGTACAGCCGCCAAATAATTAGGCCAGCTTGGGAAACTCACTAAGCAATATTCTCCATTATACTGTTGTTTTCTCTTGTGAGTTCCTCAGTAAAGAGAGCAGAAGGAAAGGGTCACTGAATGAAGGAGAGAAAAAGTCTCCAACAAAAGGGAGAATGCAGTTGCCACTAGTACTAGTAAATGCTATATAATATATGATAATGTATACAGTTACCATCTTGATAATTAAAAGGTAATTGTCTAAACCTATGGCTGTAATGTAAATGGAGATGTGCTAACCTCATTGAAATTTGTGCAAGTATCATCAGAGACTGATCATACCCTTCTTCTCTATGGGTTTGATTGAATTTGCTTATTTTGGTAACAAAGCAAAGCTTTAACTTCATTTGTTAAAACTGTATATGTAGCAGAACTAACCAGTATTCTGTCCCATGACCCATTAGTGAAGTTCCCAGAATCAGCAAATTTCCAGGTGCAGAAGCTTTAATTGGTGACAATACAGAGGACAGAAGTGACTCGTGGGTTGTAAGATTAACAATGAAATAACTAGCTCTGATGTATGTCACAGTGATGTATTTGACTGGTAGATATTTACTTTACACCAGCACATCTCTGTGAGATGTCCTGAAGGTCCCCAGCGTTAAAATTAAGACAACATAGTTGGGTTCAGTCATCACTTACAACAGTACAGATCTAAATTAACATCAGTATTAAGTTTACATTAACAAGAGGATGAGAAAAGCGCACCTGGCCTTTTCTGGAAAGACACAGAATAAGAAAAAACATTAATATTACCTTTCTCACAAGATTTTACTTTGGCAGAAGAGATGGGAAAATGTGGCTACTAATTTATCAGCCTTAGAATTCATTGCTGAACTTTATTATTTTGAGACTCTCAAATGACTTCTGCTATAACATTGTTCTAATTATTTTTAGCTGCTCAACAACCAGAATTTGTAGGAAAATTCTGACTCTTTGAAAGTTGTGCTCATTCTGAATGGGAACAAAATCAACTTATATTTTCTTAAAACACAAATTTCTGGAGAAGGTGCTGTTTCAGGAAATTTGAAATGCATTATCCTAAGATAATCAACTAGTAATGAGCCTTGAGTTTCAAACATGACAATTTATTCTGAAAAGGATCAAAATTAATCACACCAACATTGTTAAAATGCTTTTCAATTCTTTTCATCATACAATTTCGTGAAAAGTGACGTATTTTTCAGATGATTCAGTTTTTAATGAAGCTTCATTTCTCAAAGGAGAAATATTCCTTTTTATTTTTATCCTTTATTTTCTGTATCTGTTCATCTGACAGTTATACAAATGCTGAAGACAGACACTGGTACCACCAACACCACTACTACTTTTTCTAGGTATAAGTCTCTTACTCCATCTGCCAGTATGAAAGTGTATTACATCACAGACGATTACAGCTCTATGTATATGGCATTTTATAGTTTGAAGATTGTCTAAGGTTTACATATTGATACCAAACTATACTAGCAAATGTTGTAAATCTACAGTACACCACAGCTTTAAATCTAGTTTTGCTTGTTGGAAGTGCTGGCTAAATGAGGGCCTTCTGCTTTTTAAGAGGTGATCAGAGAGAAATGGGTAGATTAGGAAAAGAAGCTTAACTAAAAAAATTAGGAGGGAGGAACAAGGCTTGAGGCTACAAAATACACAGGCAATATCTCAATTAACAGGAAAAATCTTTCCAAAGAATGGCTGTACTTGGAGCATGGTGAAAAAATTAATTGGTTCTCTTGAGGTTAATAGGGAATTAGAAAGAGGATGGAGTCGCATTGCAGACCTGTTGTGTAATTTCCCGGTCTGCTCTTACAAATGAAGTGGATGGAGATTTGCTTTATCTGGACCCCCGTTTTCCCAAAGACAGGGCAAAGAACTAAGAAATAAAGCTCAGATATAGGTACAGGCAGGACACAGCAGGGAGCTGAAGCAAAAGATTTATGGGTGGGAAACTGTCAGAGGTAACCACTGACAAATAATTGCCAGGCTGGTTTTGGTAGATTGGAAGCCAACATCTGTTCTGAATGACAGGAAAAAAAAACAAGCGTAAAACAACTATCAACACAAAAACTGAAGCTTATTTGCCAGGGATTACGGACATCTGTTATCGAGCACACATATGGAAATCTGACCTTTGGCAAGAAGATATGACTAGACAGAGTACGCACGCTGCAGATAGTGCAGCTTTCCCATGAAGGAGGATGCTAGAAGAAACAGAGGCTGAAGTACACTGGGGTTATAAATGGGAGACCGACACATCCTGTGCACGTGTCACCTGCGTAACATATAATGCACTTCGTCCTCAGGAGGAGAAGAGGATGCACACCCTCTTTGCAGCTCTGACACCTCACCAAGTTGGTGAGATGCATAAGATCTGGTCATAGTCTCTCCAGCAAGCCCAGGATCTTAATCTGCAGACGCATCTTTGCCTTACTTAAGGTAGTCCAGAGTTGGCAGAGAAGTTATTCCCAGGCTGCCACGGACAGTGGTGATGTTCTTTTACGAAGAGCTGCTTCAGTGCATTAAAAATGTCATAGATATAATTTACTTCCTTTTCAAGTAAGATCCACTGGATAAGTATTTACGTTTACTGTTCAACTGCCTGCACATTCCTCATTGTGGACAACATAAAGCAAGAAGTGATGGTAAATCCTAGCTGTTAATTAAGGCTATGCTGAGAGGTAAGGACTCTGCCATAAATGTCCATTTTATTGCCACATGCAAGAACCAAGGAGCACAGCACAGACTGTTTGAGTGTGACCTACAAAACATGAAAGGATAGTTTATATAACTCATCCACCAGCTATCCTTAAATTCACTGTCAATGTTCTCTGGTGCATGCCACCTCCCAGGCAGACTCTTGTTTTCCACGTAAGTCTGCTGAGCAGGTAGGCAGGATGGTCAGGACCAGGATGGTCCATACAACGCACAGTGCAAAGCAAGAAGGTTTATGGGAAGGAAGGTGGCATGAGGATAACTGCAGAGGCAGCTGAAGGGAGATTCTGGACTATGAAGATCTTATCTGTTACAGATAAAAGAGACATCAGCTGGGATCCTGTGAATGTTTGGGGAAAAAAAAAAAAAAAAGATAAAAGGGCAAAAATATAGCTGCCATACAACTCCATAAACTTTCTCATCCATACAATGGTTTCAGACATTAAATCCCCTCTCAGTCAAGAAACTGGAATTGTCTAAGAATATTCACATTGACAAGTCAAGTGCTGAGTAAAGACAGATGGGAAAAGAATTAAATCCGGCACTTCTATAATTTTTTCATGCATTGTATCCATCAGACTTCCTTCTTATATTCACCAGAATTAAAGCTCCCTCCCAATAATCTTTTCTGGTAATTCAGTCACTTTCTACCTTGAGAAACAGAATCAGAAGCCAACAGCTTTGAGTTATTAAAGATGATCCCATTAAACACACAGTGCTACTAAGGAGAGAGGAGCATCCAACAGGCAGTGCCAGGTTCTGCAAGCAGTGCACATGCTTGTCTTCATACGGCCAACGGGGAGAGTGCTCTCTGTGTAAGCACTTTCCCTGCATTAATCTGTGGTTTCTAGAAACTGATAGCCCATTAGTAGGTATCTTAGGTCATCATCTTGTTAACTGCTTTCACGGTTTAATCAAATACACAACAAATACTAATTCTTGTTAACTCCCATATTCTTATCCATGATGCTCTTTGTGTGGAGGGAATTTGTACATGTATGCATTTTACCTCTGCTGCTCTCATTTAACCTGTTCATAGCCTTTCAGTTGTAGACATTTAAGTGCAAAATGGAGGGAAAGAAAAGAATATAAGATGGGAACCAGAAGTGACTGGTAAACCTCTTTCCATGCTTCAGCTTTCCAGCTTTCTAAAGACTAACAAAAAAAGACTAAACAAAGTTGCTGAATGTCATGTAAAGGGTAATAGGAGACTAGCATTGCGCAGCTTTAAATCTCTAGTTTTAACGACTTGGTAGGTAAGATTCAGAATTTCTAAAGCATTCAGTTTCAGAGACTCACTGGGAATGACAAAGCCCACAAAAAAGTTATGTTGTTCAAACCACCTTCATGCTGTTTCATCAGATTACAATTCTGATTTTTATTTAAATATAATATGCTCAAAACGAGTCAAAATTAAAATAGGCACCATGTATATTATTCAATATATAAATTAGAGATCTATAAACTCTATTTTCTAAAAAGGTAACAAATTTCCTATTCCTTTTACATTTTAAAGGAGAGTGATCTGATATTTGTCAATGTCATTTTAATGTTTTACAACTTTTGTCACACGCATTACTCACGAACATGTTTGATGATTGACTTCTTTAGTTCTGAGCAAACACTTTAATGTGGAAAGTTGGAAAGATTATTCAAATATTATCATTATTCCATTCAACCAACTCTGGTTGAGAGCCAGAAGAAGGCATGTTTGCTAAAAAGATCCTGTTATAGCACTTTAACTTGGAGAGACTGGGGGAAATTCCCTAAAGCTTTTGATGCAACAGTATTTGGCCACAGTGTAAAAAAAAAATAAATTCAAGGAGGAGCGCTCCTCTCATGGCAGATTAGAGTTCAGATGGAACACCAGAGTGTGCTTGCAGCCTAGGTCATTTTGCTCAAAAGGTGAAAACAGTTTGGGTTTTGTATGCTTTTTACAGCAAAATTACAACAGATGAGAAGAGAAAAATTACAGATCTCAGAGAGTTAAGACTATTTAAAACAAAAATCTGAGAGCTACATGCTATTCAGGGGCTCTCTAGCGGGGCCCATTGGAGGCAGGGAATTTGCTTCTGTGTCCAGAGGACTGCCTGTGGCTGTGGCCACACAGCCCAGCTGGTAGCCCAAGTTCTAGACCCTTTGCATGTGGCATTTCTGTCTCTACTTCTCCAGTGCAGCCTGTGGCAGAGTTTCCTAAGGCTGTAGCCTCTGCTGTACCTGATTTGTAGATTAATGGAGTTCAGTAAGCCTAGCTGTTAATCTCCTGCTTTTCAGGAACTTGATATGTATATTTATTTATACTTGCATTGGTACTAATGAATGTATAAGCAAATGTGAAGGGAACAAAAGGAAACCATTAAAGTAGAAACAAAAATGAGACTCGTGGGAACTCTGATTTCTAATTAGAAATACCATACATTTATTATAATTGTAACTCACAGAGGTTAATAGAAAATGAGATCAAAGGCAGCATGTGTTTACCAATGGTAGATCATGCCAGACTAAACTTCTTTGATGTGTAAAAGATCTGAATAGGAAATGCAGATCTCATCTATCTGAACTCCAGGAAAACATTTAATGTGCTGCCACTTGGGACCGTATCTGTTAGACGAATGATAAAGGAACTCATAAAGGAACTCATAAAATAACTATAAAAGTGCATGAGGTTTGGAATAGGACAGATGACAATCTGATCCTGTCGAAAGGAAAATGACTATGCTGGAAGGAGATTAGTAGCAGAGATCCTCGTGGATTTGTGGTAGGTTTAGTCATCTTCTATAACGGTACTTACACTCCCCCAACCCATAGGTTCCCGAGGCTTTTTTTTACCAAATGCTCCAGGGCTGCTCAGCAAACAAATGGAATTCTGCTGTGGATCCTGAGCTGTGTCACCCAGCTGGTGGAAGCCCATGTCACATACCCCTTCCCTTCCTCCAGGGAAAATCCTCACCTAGGCTGCAAGCATTTACTCCAGGGAGAACTTCAGTACTCAGCAAGGGCGGGGATGGCGATGCCTCACACGTTTCTCAAGCATGGACTCTTTGAGAAGAGTTTCGCGCAAACACGACAAAAACTTCTGGACTGAAGACCAGTTGATAGCACTGCCAGGTCGTCTTTCAAGTTATAAAGAATATAGGTTCCTGTGTTGGCTGGAAGTAAAAAAAAAAAAAAAAAAAAATTCCCACCTGGAAAGCTGCATCCAGCTCTGGAGTCCCCAGCACAAGAAAGACATGGAGCTGTTGGAGTGAATCCAGAGGAGGGCTACCAAGATGGTCAGAGAGTTGGAACACCTTTCCTATGAGGACAGGCTGAGAGAGTTGGGCTTGTTCAGCCTGGAAAAGAGAAGGTTCCAGGAAGACCTTATAGCAACCTTCCAGTACCTGAAAGGGGCCTACAAGAAAGCTGGGGAGGGACATTTTACAAGGGCCTGCAGTGACAGGACGAGGGGTAATATTTGGAAGCTGGGAGAGGGCAGGTTTAGACCAGATACAAGGAAGAAGTTCTTCACCCTGAGGGTGGTGAGACACTTGTACAGGTTGCCTAAGGAAGCTGTGGATGCTTCATCCCTGGAAGTGTTCAAGACCAGGTTGGACGGAGCCTTGAGCAACCTGGTCTAGTGGGAGGCGTCCCTGCCATGGCAGGGGCTTGGAACTAGATGATCTTTGAGGTCCCTTCCAACCCAAACCATTCTATGATTCTATGATTTTATGAAATAATGAACACAGAAAGATAGCTTTCATTCATAACCTTGAAATGTTATTTTTAATTGAAATTGCAGTTGTGACAAAGCAGAAGACTGCAACATCATTCAGGAGGAACTGGAGGATCTTATGGCATGGAGTCACAGTAGTGTGATGAGCTCCCTTCAAATATATTGTAAGACCATGCCCTTTGGACCTATAATGAGATTTGTGTTATAGACTAGAAGTTCATTATTTGGGGACATGATGGACCAGGGATTTACTTTCAAAGATGCAAAGATACCTAGAAAGTATTGTCTGAGCTACTTCTAGCAAAGAGGAGGAAAGATATAATCACGTATTCCTTGTGAGCTCTTTCTGGAAGATGGCATAAAACCCGTGTCCCTTGCTTTGAAAAGAGAATGTGAACCACTGCAAAGAAGGCAAACAGATATGGTGAGGGAATGGACAGCTTCTCTTAATGAGAGAAACACTAGAAAGTCAAACTTAGTCTAGCAAAATCAAAGCTGAAAGAAGAAACAATTATTCTCTGTAAAGCTATCAAGGCCAAACCTCAGGGAAGGAAAAAGACTTTTTAGCTGACACAGAAAGACATGGGAATAAACTAATCATGAATATGTTTAGATTGGAAAACAGGAAAACCAAAAAAAACCTGAAAGGGAGCAGGGTTGTCTCCCAGTAAAGGCAAATAAGACCGTATGCAATTTTAGGACAGCAGCTAATCAGCATATGGAAGGGCCACCTTGAACACAGCCATCCTGCAGCAATAAAAAGAAACCATAAGAAGCCATAAGACATTTCTCATTTGCAGCTGGACATACAGAAGACCAAGGGATACCAAACTGCATGGCAGTGAGTAAAACCACCTCTTCTCCTCTCAATGGGAGAAACTGCTCTCTAAGCACAGGTCCTTAACGGTGGGCTTAAAAGGCTAGTCCTACATCAGAACAAGCAGTTTCCTTGCTCTGGAGTTATAAGTAAAACTGGAGTCAAATCTCTTTAGCCCCTGAAGACCCACCTGCTGCTGCTTCTAAAAATAAGGAGCAAAAAGAATGGCAAGAATAAGAGCAACAAGTCCACAATGAGTAACTTCAACCAATGTTCAGATCCACAGCTGAAGCTGAATTGCAATAGCAGAGGGTTATAAATCCACACATAGGACCTTACAGAAAAGCTTGCGTACAGTTTTGCTATGAATTATTGAGGCTCCAGGTAGGACATGCATGCATTTTGAAGGTGAAAAGACCTCTAGACATTACTGCAGTGACATCCTTTGCTCTCCCTGCCTGCCAAGCCAGAAGCCCACAGACCTGAAACTTTGGTTTGGGCATGTATCTGTCTGTGGAGCATCCTCTGCTAAAAAGAGTGCTTGGACCATTGGTTAGGGGGGGCCATTTGATTTGTGCCACCTTGACTGTGGCTGATGACAAGTTATCACACTTAATGATTAATCTCCAAGCTACAAAACGTTACAAGCTTTGTGCAGACCACAAGATGGCACAGCTGTAGTACCTATATAGAACTGGATAATGCAGCCCAGCATTAACAGATTAAAAATAAAAAATAACATAGTATTTAATATCAATTAGAGATGGGGGAGGAGCAAAAAATATCCTATTCTGATGAAAAAGCTCTTATTTCTAATTGAACGGCAGTGTTCTCGGAGCCTATAAACAACAAACAATGCTGAAATCTTTTGTTTTCAATAATCAACTGCTCATATATTTACAAAAAAAGAAAAATAACATTTCAAAGCAGAAAGGACTTTTGAACAAGGAAACCGGTTTTGACTGAGATGTAATAGAATCCTGTGACTAGATTCTTTTCAGTCAGATGTTACAATGATATGGAATAGCTTTTTAGTTGATCTACTTTTTTAAGCTAGAAAAATCTTTAATACCAACAAACTCTCTTTATCATATAGACAACTCCATTTGCAACCGCTTTCAATTTTTGAATAGCAAAAGAGTTTGAAAACAATCTCTAATTAGATGTCAGATATCAATGACCATTTGAAAATAGTCTTTCTAGGATACAATCCACAAGGCAATGAATGCAGACTATGAGACAATAATGGTAGTGATATGGATATACAGGATTCAGATTCACTGCTCCAAATTACCTAGAAAATATGGAAATTTAATCCAATCATTACTCTGGCAGCATATCATAAGGAACTGGACAGTATAGATTTACTATCTCCAGCATATTTGCTTTTATTATCTCCTAACTACTGAAGAAATGATTTGAGGTAGAGAACAGAAGCCTGTAATGATGGACGGGGCGCCCTGAGTCTTCAGATTAAAATGTTTCTCAGGGAAAGAATGCACACTTAGAACTCTGTAGGAAAAGGAAAAGGAGAAAAGAAGAAAAGGAAATTGAGAAAAGAAATACAGCTGTCATGCTAACTGAAATGAAAGAAGTCAGCTTCTTATCTCATACTGTTAGATCCTCTACTCACACCAGCAGCATTGCTTCAGGGGTCGCTCCAGAGCTCAACAGACTGACATCAAAGAATACAATTATTATTTTCTTAGAATCACAGAATCATAGAACGATTTGCGTCAGAAGGGATCTTAGAGACCACCTAGGTCCAACCCCCTGCCGTGGGCAGGGACACCTTCCACTAGACCAGGTTGCTCAAAGCCCCACCCAAACCTGGCCTTGAACACTGCCAGGGAGGGGGCAGTAAGAGCTTCTCTGGGCAACCTGTTCCAGCATCTCACCACCCTCACAGTGAAGAACTTCTTCCTAATATCTAATCTAAATCTCCCATCTTTGAGTTTGAAATTGTTACCCCTCGTCCTATCACTATACTCCCTGATAAAGAGTCCCTCCCCACTTTTCCTGTAGGCCCCCTTTAAGTACTGGAAGGCTGCTATAAGGTCTCCTCAGAGCCTTGTCCAGGAGGAACAACTCCAACTCTCTCAGCCTGTTCTCACAGAGGAGGTGCTCCAGCCCTCTGATAATCTTCATGACCCTCCTCTGGACCCACTCAAGCAGGTCCGTGTCTTTCTTATGCTGAGAGCCCCAGAACTAAATGCAGCACTGCAAGTGAGTCTCATGAGAGCAGATTAGAGGGGAGAATCACCTCCCTTGACCTGCTGGCCACCCTTCTTTTGATACAGCTCAGGATGCAATTTGCTTTCTGGGCTGCAAGCGCACACTGTTGGCTCATCTTCAGTCTTTCACCCACCAGCACCTCCAAGTCCTTCTCTGCAGGACTGCTCTCTATCCACTCATTGCCCAGCCTGTATAGGTGCTTGGGATTGCCCCGACACAGCTGCAGGACTTTGCACCTGGCCTTGTTGAACTTCATGAGGTTTGCACGGTCCCACCTCTCCAGCCTGTCAAGGTCCCTCTGGACAGCATCCTTTCCCCCCAGCATGTTGACCGCACCACTCAGCTTGGTGTCATCAGAAAACTTGTTGAGGGCACACTCAATCCCGCTGTCCATGTTGCCAACAAAGATGTCAAACAGCACCGGTTCTTGTGTTAACAGAAATCAGCAGAGAAACAGACCAAAAAAGTATAGCTGTCTATTTATTTTAACTGAGGGTAATAAAGAGTCTTTAAAATTTCACAGAGAGGATATGTATCCCATGTAGAAAATTCGGTCTTGCAATTCCCATTAATTTTAATGTGATATGTACAATCAGTCCCTGAATGCTAAAAATGTCTCTCACAGTGTAACACATACAATATCCTTGTGGTTTTATTGCATCCTTTGGTGATTAAGTTTGTGTATTTTGGCTTTTGTAGAGAACACACATCCTAAAATCTTGTTAATGATTCCCTGTTAGTATTGCAGTGAGTGACCACATTTTGAGCTCATATGCATATGTGCAGAATTTTGTTTTCCTGGCCCTATCTGTATAGATATATGCAGTGATGAGATCCTCCCTGAGCCTTCTCTTCTGCAGGCTGAACAGTCCCAGCTCTCTCAGCCTCTCCAGGCCAGCTGGAGGCCAGTCACTAGTGGTGCACCACAGGGGCTGACACTGGAACCAGGACTATACAACATCTTCATTAGTGACAAGAATGATGGGACAGGGTGCACCCTCAGCAAGTTTGCAGATAATTCATGGATCCAGGTGCTCCTAGGCACACCAGTGCTACTAAATTATTTGTCTAAGACCCTACAGAAAGTCTGCAATATGGCCAGAAATTTAACCTGGTTGTCTTGGGGTTTGACTAGTGTCTTGGGGTTTGACTAGTATCGTGGTTTTGAACCAGGCTTCACAGGCCTGGCTCTGGGATAATGACAGCATTAGTGGGATGTGTTTGTCAAAATCACCTCAAATCCCATCTGCAAGTAGAACTTCCCTGGAAATATTTTATTTAGAATTTCTCCAAAGAAGCACAATATTCAGAAGTATGCCAAAACTTTGACATTCATCACTGGAAATTACCTCGATTTCTAGTACAGAGTTGCATTTGGATAGAAATTTCTCCAAAGCTGCACTCTATTTGTATTAAAAGTTTTGGTTCTGTGATTTAGCAGAACTGATTTTTTATTTCAAGTAGACACCTATTAATTATATTAATTATTTGCCTATTAATTGTATTAATAATTTTGAAAATCAATAGCAGAGACAATTACATCGTAATTCCCCCCCTCGCCTTTTATTTTTTTGCATTTTGTTGCATTATTGTCCTTAGCCTCAGGTGAACATGGTAACAGCTGGGGAGCAAACAGAGTGCTTGTCACTGAATGCTCTGGCAATATAAAGTTGCTAGAGATTTTTTTGAAATAAGGTGGTTCCATATCTACTTTTTCTGCAACAGTTCAGCCCCCGAAAAAAATCCTCTGAAAGCAAAACAGAGTATCAGCTACAGTTGTAACAGTATGATCACAAACATCTGTCAAACAGACCTTGAAGAGCCCTTGGCTTTCCTTCACATGAGAAGTACCAGGAGATCTGCCACTAGGCCGTAAGCATTGCCTGTCCTGGGGAGAGGGGGCTGCCTGCAGATTCTCAGCTGTCAGCATGGCTGTCAGTGACGAAATCACTGAACTGCGATAAGACAGGTGGCTGTTTCTGACAGCAGAATTTCAATAACTGCCAGGGGTTTTCAAACTGAAAAGCAAAGAAAAGAGTTGGCATCGTTACATCAGGTACTACTTCATGGGAGATGTGTACTTCAGGAGCAGCAGCAGCCTGGGAAGAGTAGAGAGAAAATTCATTTCACAAAACGATTGGAGAATGCAATATTTCAAAAAAAAATTTCAAATTTTCTCAAATCCAGCTAGAGATTAATTTGAGATGCTCTTCTTAGATCCATGATCTTGTTATTGAATTCATGTAATTAAATCCCTGTTGCATATGAATGATAATGGCCTGCACCTGGAAAAATATTTGAGCACCTAAAGCAGAGCTTAGGCACTGAAGCTTTGCTAAAGCCCAAAACCATGACTCCATGTCATAGGTCTCAGACACTCTCCCACATTGCTGTGCTGTCTAGTACATGTATACATGTGCTGACTTCTGGCCCAGATGTGAGGCAGAAAGCCTTTGGCAAATTTCTCAGTGGCAGTCCTCAAACACTTCGTAATTCAAAACATGTTACTCGTAAGCTGGCACTGGTGGGAGAGTACATAGGCACAGAGGAAGAAACAGTAATTATTTACATACGACAACAAGCTGCAAGCACTTGAATAAATTAATGAGGCTCCTAAAATTATTCAGTAGTCAATGGCTTCTTCAGAGTCAATGTAGACCATGACCCTTAAGATTGGACTTGATCCTTTCGTGCAGCCTCACTCCCTTCTTCAACTGTATGGAAAACTGTCCTCTCAGATTTGACAAATAATTATCAGCTAAAGCTTTGCAATACAAACAACCTTATGATTGCCCTTCTGAAGGGGAAAGGGGCTGGGGTGTATGGACTGCTCAGGACAATTGCTTGTACCTGACAGGTACTCTGAACTAGACCTCTTTGTGTTTGGATTAAAGACAAAATTACTTTCAGACTAACAATAGCAGTTTCGTTCTACTTTTTCTCTATTCTACCTTATGCTTCTGACTCTCTGTCATGTTTTCATTTTTTCCTTTGTTCCTTTTTGTAGATCTTGTAAGTAAATATCTGACTTAGCCATCCAGCCACACAGCAGGCTTTTTCTCAGCACAAGCCATAGTCTCTGCTGGGTGCCCCATTACAGTTGTTTTTATCGCACTGCTTTCTTCCAGAGTACTCCTGCAGGGCTGGTTATAAACAGAATGTGCACAGGAGAGTCTACACAGTATATTAATTATCATCACAAACCTTATGTGTTTCACATATCCCTAAAAAGTTGTCCTAAAATCTACCAAATTGTCTGGATTTATGTGAAATTCCATGTAAAAAAATGGGTGTTACATCTTGCAAGGAACAGCCGATACCCGGTGTACGGCAATGTGCATACAGTTTACTTAGGCACTTCTGATGCACCACTGTGCATTACTGACCCAGAACTGTTCATCTTTACTATTTATCTTTATAACAACACTGTTCTATCCCAGGAGTATTATGTGTTTCCTACAGACAGAAAGTGGGCTGGTAAAAAGAGACTGAGGTTCATAGCTGCTGGTCTAAAGCCTGCCTTAGATGCCAGGATATCCCAGGCTTGACATTTCCCGCTGGCTGGGAAGAGTCTGTTGAAGGCAATGAATTATTAAGAAAAATGGGGGTTGGGAAGCTGCATGAAAACCAGATTGAATGAGTAGGTCTTCAGTGATTTTCCCAGACATTTATAGGAAAAGCATGCAAACAAACAAAAACAAAAAATAATGTTGGACTGTGTGATTTCCTCCTGCAGGAGCTCTTACCAATACAAAAGCCAGCATCTTCCTGAATTCCTCATGTGTAATTATGGCTTTACATTACATTTCCTTTCCTGGTGATTTAGGAAAGAGCTCCAATACACACAGACTGCATCCAGGTTCACCTGCTGATGTATATCCTGTATCCAAATTGTCTACACTGGATTGCCATTGGAGTGCGCTGTGCTCCAGTCCAGCCCGGGTTTCCTTTCAACCAAACAGTGGATATAGGACCAGAGGGAAAGGAGGAGGGCAGGAAGGGCATCAGAGCAGACTCAAGTCTTGTACCAGGAGGGATCAAGGTGAGGGTAAAGTGAGCTCCTTGAGCTGGGGACTTTGAGGTGATTTTCATCCAATGAACTAGACGTAGCCACGTACTCCTTGTATAGGTAGTTGACCCAATGTTTTTCCAGGCACACCATCATTCCTTTTGGAATACAGTACATCTGTCCTTGCTGTCACTGGCACAGATACCATATGGAAGTGGACTCACTTTTAAATCCTCACAATCCCATTTGTGGAAACAAGGAACTGTAAAGATCCTGGCTCCTCACTTGGGTCAGATTAGTCCATGTGCAAGACACAAGGTGATGGAAAAGAAAGGTGGCCTCTAGCATCCTCTGTTACTGCTCATACAACAAGCCATGGCCACACACATGCTAACTCTGAAACTTCTCTGTTTTTACAGCTGATGATCAAGAAAAGTCGTGAGGGAGCTATTACACAGGGCAGCATTTGAGTACTCAAACCAGAGGCTGGTTTGGGGTTGGCCTACAGAGCACCAGGCCAGGTGGTCAAACCATGACAAAACGTTTTGAGAGCTGAAGGAAGACATCATATTATGCTAACTCAACTCTTAGGTAAGTATCAGTCAACTCCTGTGGTGAAAAAAGGACCATAAAGCAGATCCATTTCTTTAGCCAAGGGCAAATAGTTCTTTTCACTACAGATCTGTGGGGAACCCCAGCATGCAAGCTGTTCTGCCAAAAAGGTTATATTTTGATATAAGCATTGTATAGTGTTTTTCCTGTCATTTAGAAGCAACACACATAGCTAACCATCATGGAGTGATTCAGAAAACTGATTAGACAGTTAGGCAGCTTGCATTTCCTCAGTGGAAAGGAAGCTTTGCTATCTATCTCAGTATTGATGGTTCTTGTTGCACAGCCCACTGCACAGTACATGTAAGGTAGCTCTTGCTGCCAGTTTTCGTTTGTTTGTTTTTCCCAGATGAAAGGGCAAAATCATTAAATACTGGCTGAACACTTCATTTCACATGAGCAAAGATGTTGGTACAGTAGGCTGGTTTCTAAATAAAAGTTTAATGATTTGACACATGACAAGAAAAAGAGCAGGCACTTTTCGGTTTTACGCTCATCTGCACATGAAACAACTTTATTTCTATTTCTTGTAATAGATTACGAGCAGCACGGGTCTGTGGCTGCAGAAGTGAGCATATCACTGAGTGCTGACCTCTGCTAACCCCACCCGGGTATTTCACAAAGCCATCATCCTCCCATGAAGGCAGCAAGTACCATACCTGTACTCCCACATCACGGGGAACCATGTGGCTGCATTCCCCTCTCTTCCACCCCACAGCCTTTTGCTCAGAGACAGAGGGGAATCACTGAATGAGTAGGGAAGATGGCAAAATTCAGAGCTTTCACCCTGCTTGTGTTGTTAAAATTGACATATCACTTCAGGTAATTTTGAAGTGGTATAAAAAAGTATCACCAGGAAGTTAAGCATACACACTGCTCACAGATTTGTTTGCCTCTGAACTTGAAAACTAAGGTCTCTAAAAATGATTACTTAAACAGTACTTTCACGTTTCTATGTCATGCAAAGGCGATTTGCAAATGTTTTTCAATAATGGAAATATTGCTTCCTAATATAATAAAAGACCTATGAGTTATTTTTTCTTCTTATGTTTTAATTTTTGCCCCAAAAATACCAGGATTACACAATTTTTTCTTACTTTTTTAAGGAAGATTTCTGTAGACAAACTTAAAATATTCACAGTGAATGTTAAGAATAATCAAAGGGGAAAAATACTGGTTCTTCAACAAAAGTCTTTTCATGCCAAGACAGTATTTGGTCAATAAAGCTAAATACAGAAATTGTTATTGTTGTTGTTACAACGGTTAACAAAAACAAGCCCCTCTACAGTCTAAAGAAGCTTTTCCTTCTGTCCACTCACCCTACTGGTTTTTGAGACAACCTTTGGACTTTTTTCTTCTTTTCTCTCTCTGGAAAGAAATACATCCCCATATTTCCATCATAAAAATCAGACTAAATGAAAGCCTTTCAGTATTATTAAAAAGCAAAAATAGACTGAGATGACTTTCCCATCTCTTTTTCAAGCCATCTTTCGGAAGTGAGATAAAAATTTCTTGGCCTTGGTTTTCCTTTTGGACAGTTCCCTCACCCCTTTCTCAGGTTTTCTTTTGAAACGTGGAAAGGGAGGTGGAAGAAGCAGGAAGACCCACACACAGCAAGTCATGTCATGGCCAAGGCTTTTCATACCTGAAGGTGTTTTAAAGTAAAATTTTCATGCTAACATTTGTTATGAAGAATATAATATATAATAATATAATATATATGTATAATATATAATATTATTGTAATATATAATGTATAATTGCAATGCCATCTGCTGGTGGTGTGTGGTGGGAGAACGAAGACAAAGCCCCCGTTAGGCAATGGCCATGTAATAACCTCTTGGCACACATCTGAAGTGAGAGGAGAGGGAAGTTTCCCTCAGAGCTCTCCCCCTGACCTCAGCATCCTCCTCCTCACCTGCCCTCGCCCCACAGGGCCCGCTCCTGCCCCACCCCACAGCTCCCCACTGGCTCCCCTCCGGAAACACCAGCACTCCCAGGTCCCCTCAGCCCCTGATTTTTGTCCAGGCCACTTTGAGGGGCATATTAAATTTAAGGACCTTAGTTTGAAGCTAGAGTGCTTTTAGAGAGCACAGCTTATCGTGATGCCTGCATCAGCCATGGAAAGGAGAGTTACGCCCCACGTCCCCTCTGCACTGCTGAGACTTCAAAGCGTGTTCAGCCTGGGGTCTTGTGGTTCGAGAAGGATCTCCCCCAAGTGACCGTATGGAAGGGGAAAGCAGCCAAAATGACGATGAACTTGACCCGGCCAAGAGCCAAGTTTCTTTCACGGAGAGAAAGCAAGCCTAGCCACGAAGACGCTTTAAAGGTGCAACAAGGTGGCTGCAGAGCAGAGGGGGACAAACTCTTCCCCGTACCCTCAAGGGTGAGAAGAAGCAATAGCAGCTTCTTCGCCAGCCTCTTTTGGGGTGCTTTTCCAGCGAGAGGCGAGGCGGGGCGTGCGGCTCGGCCCCCAGGCAAAGCAGCCCGCCCCGGGGCCGGAGGGGCGGCCCGCTTCCCGCTGCGGGCGGGGCCGGCGGCTGCGGCGGGCGGATGGCGGCGGCGCTGGGAGCGGGGCTGCGCATCTTCCGCGATGTGAGTACGCGGCACCCTTGACGTGAACCCTTCCCTCTAGCAAAGGCAGCGGCTGAGAGGGGTTGGCCGGGGGGGGGGGGGGGGGGGTCGTCGTTTTCTTTTTTTTTCCTTGTCTTTTTTTTGTCTTTTTTTTTTCCTCCTGGAGCCATGATTTCCTCCCTGGGGTGGAAGGGGGTGAAGCCCAGCAAGTCTTTCCTTTCCCCTTCCCCTTTCCTTTCCCCTTCCCCTTTCCTTATTTTTAAAATGTTAATGGAGAGAGTAAGTTCACTTCTGATGGCGTCGTGTATGTGTGAGGAGAGCAGGTTCACAGTTGGGGGTGGTTAGGACAGGTGCTGGGTGAAAAAGCTGTCACTTTTCAAAATACATTGCTTGGATTTTTTTATTTTTTTTTCCCCCTGGGCTTTTCACTGAAGAGTTTCTCGCGCTGGAAAAGTCTTTTTTATGAAACTATGCAGGCTCCCCCCCCATCCCATTAGACCCTGATGATCTGAGGTGCAACTCTGAGCCCTTCAGCCCCTTGAGGGAGTGCCCAGCGAGGTGCCCTCCTGTGTACCCTGCTCCTCAGGGGTGCTGTGCTAGATCACCAGCAAGGCTCGGCATCTCACAAGATGCAGCTGTAAGGTTTTTTGTCCAAACCTGCCGACCACAAAGCGTTTCTTTGGTCCAAGGCAAGTCCCAGATAAAAGGCAAACTCCCACCCAAAGCTCTCCAAAGTATCGCATCCTTGATGAGACCTACAAATCTTCAGACCAACTCTACTACTAACTCTGATCTACTTCAGACCAGCTCTTATACTGGGGTTAGTCCACAACATCAGCTGTAAATGAGATGTTCTGTATTGGAGGATCCTTTATGTAGATGTTCTCTCTAATGTGCCCACATTAACTTCCCCGATTTTTTCCCCAAATTATTTCAAGCAGCCCCCATCTGCTCATCTCCTGATTTCTTCATGATAAATCATTTAACTTAGACTATTTGTTGACTTTTATCATTTCTGCTCAAGTGTATAATGAAACTGCAGCTTTTTTGTCTTATAAATACCACTTGTAAGAGAAAAAGAATTAGAGGCATACATCACAAAGACAGAAGAGAAACCTAAGTTGCCATGAAGGAGTTAAAAAACCTTAAATGGAGCCAACTCCCCAGTTTAACTCAGACACTGGGTAAGGAAACTGCTCATGATCAGAATATCTGATAAACTGAAAACTTGATTTCACCCAAAGTAAAAAATATTCAAATGAAAATTATTTAATTTTCAGCAATTTTTTAAACCGATGTCAGTTTCGTATTTATAGAAAAGCAGATGCCTTTCACAAAACTGGTGAAAATGAGTGAGGGGGCTGCTGCCCTACTGCTGCTCTTACCTCTGGAGGAAAACCTTAAATTCAAACCTAGCCTCTGCCTGCTTCAAAGCAGGCACGGGACCCTGGAGGCCCTTCCTCCTGTGAGAGAGCACTCACGCCATAGATATTTTGGGGTGTGCAGCTCTGTGATTACCCCTCAGTGAAGTACCTCCATTTATATATACACTTAACTGTAAGTTAGTCTAAGCGGCAAGAGATTAGCCGTAAGGCTGCACAGAAAGGGCATGGTCTAAGGTCCTGGTCCCCTGGGGGACAGGCAGAGACCAAATGAGAGTCAGACCTAATTTCTAATGCAACCTCCTCCCAGGTTTTGTGTCAAAGTCCCTATCAACTGTCCAAAGATTTTAACATTTTTCTTAAGGTGTTTTTTAAAAAAGTAATTAAAAGTAATTAATCCAAAATGTAAATAATAATTAATAAATACATAAAAATAAATTAATTGAAAATAATTTGAAGTAAAAAAGAAAAATTACTTGTGCAGAAACTTTTGCCACCCTTGACCCGTGTTTATGGGGCACTTTAGTTGATTGAAACTCCACGAGTACAGCTGTCCCAGTTCTATACATCCATAAGCCAAGCCGGAGCAGCTGGGGCTCTTGCTCGCATAGTTTTGCACAAGCTGTGGGCTGCATCAAGCAGTGTGGCTGTAACACCCATGCGGCCCTGCATGGGCCCTTGCTACTCATAGTACTAGTCACTGTCCATCTGTTAATACCGCTTGGGTCCATACTGCGCGCATGTATCACCTCCCTGAAGCACACCTTGCTCTTTCCTGTCAGACACACTTGCGCACGTGCCCACAGTGGCAGCTCAGCCCAGGCAGCTGCAAGGCAAGGAGCGGGGTTTCAGCACCAGCCCCTGTGATATGCATCTGCTTGGGGGCACCCACTGTTCCCTTTTATCAGATGTAACTGGGCAGAAGAAAGCCATTAGATCTCAGAGCATTGTGTTTCTCCACCCTCCCCAAATTTCACAAATCTCCACTTGCTGCTCAAAATCTGCAAAACCTTTCAGCACGCTGGCTTTGCCATCTGTTCATGTGTGGCTACTAACTGCAGATCAGCACCAAGTCCTACAGGCAGCATGGAAGTGGGTACCTTGACAAGCAGGCTGGCTTTTCCTTCAGGTGACACAAAAAGGAAACAAGGCTGCTTGCCAATGAGATAGGAGAAAGACCAACAACAGTTCCCCAAAAAATCCAGCCAAATCTGCCAGGAACTTAGGACTGTATTTTACCTCATGAGGATTGTAGAAAGTTTGTATTTTATTCTAATAATGCTTTTAATGATCTTTCCTTTGCTCTGCATTTAGTCTTTAGTTCTCATTAGGAGAAAATTTCCAGTTTGAGTAAAAATTTAAAACCCCCGAACAGTCCGATCCTCATACTGAAATTTGCGTTACAATATATGATTTATTTGGATATATAAGGAGGGAAGATGTCATCTTACTTGTTATAGTGGTGCCCAGACAACTCCTTGTTGCAGCTCAGGCTGAAGTACTGATGGGGACTACATCCAGAAACGTAGCAGGGTGACAATGGATGGCAATTGCACATATCTGAAGTATAACATGGCGACCGGTGTCACAGCAAAAACACCTCATGTGGAGAGCAGGGAGCAAAGAGACTGGAGGAGACCCCCTCTGTCACTTTCACTCCCTATCCTTGATCCCTTCTTCAAAGCATGGAGTAATATGGTGGTGGTACCTGCGGTGAGACTCCAGCAGGGACAGGCGGGCATGCCAGCATGTCACCAGCAGTAAGACAGGGCCAGTGCACCTGCATACAGTCCCAGATGGGTTGGTGCTGTGTCCACCTGCTGATGGCAGAACTGGGCCTGCAAGACTCTGCCACGTCTTCTCCTGGGATGCACCCCCCAGGATCATCTTCTTGGACTTTGCACAAGGAGTTATAGATTCTGACCTATAAATTTAAACAGCTTCTCCAGCAGGTGCTATTTCCAGTGGGGAAAAGAGGCAGACCTGCACACCGTGAGGGTAAGCTGGGGTCACATACAGTTTTCGTGGCAGAAGTATTGCAGGGAGGAATCTACAGCAGGCACCTTCTCACTGCCTTTGCCTTCCCAGATTATAAACCTCTGCTTTCCCTTTCCATTTTCTTCTGTATCTGGTTTCGACTTGCTATCAGAGTAATCCTTAAATTTGCTCCCACACATCTGATCTCTCTGCCTCCCACACCCAGTCTGATCCCTTCATGCCACCTGGCTCCTCTCCTAACTTACCTCTTTGCTTCCTCCACCCACACAAACCCTGAGTCTTTCTCGCAATCATAGATGCTCTGTCCATCCTCCCAGCTTTCAGTGCACGCAGCACAGGAGGAGTTAAAGAAAGCAATACTCTGAGGGAAGGATGGAGACATACTAAGGGCTTTTCAATTTTATGCAGCCTTGTGAAAATATGATGTAAAGCTCAAACTATAAATGCCCACTAAATACAGCATTTGTGCTATTAACCCATATGAATAAAACCCCAACAAACCCACAACAAAAAAAAGTGATTCTGTTCTCTCTCTTTTTTTGTTTAGATATTAAGAAGAGCAGACAAGAATGGTAAGACCCGTCATGCGTCTTCCCCCATCCCTTTGGGAAAAAAAGATCCATCATTGATTCAGCATTTTAAGTCATGCTTTAAACATCCTAATAGGAAAAACAGCCATCCCTCATGTAATTTTATGTTTTCTACAGGTTCAATGCAATGTATCTGCTTGTGCACTGATCCTCCCTACAGGCTGTTTAAGGGTAGATCTTGTGCTTTCACAATTTGTCCGGTGTGTTTGATTTGCACTTTGGGTGCACATGGGTGTTTTCTTAGTGGCATTGTGTTCACAAGAAGGTTTGAAATACTTGTTATTAGCTCCACCTTATTTTTAAAAACACCATAGGCTATACACGGCAATCAGACTTCTTTCCTACATTTTGCAGTTACGAATTTTTTCCACGTGTCAGTAGGTAGAATAAAAACTTGAATTAGACTCACATATTTATAACACAAAAGTAATGAGTTTTTTATGTTCTTAATCAAAAGTTTTGCCCTCATGCTACTGACCAATTTTCCTTTCATACATATTTTTTTTTCTTACTTAAATTCAGTAAGTTGAAGCATAGTACTCTAAGTCTTCACAAATGCTCCGGTTTTGGCCGCAACAGGGAAAGGTCCTTGCTGTAAGGACCAGAAGTGTAAGTACTGGAGTTTTTTGCTGGTATACAGAGACATGGTCTTGAACCTGAATTTAATTCTTTTTCCCATCTCAACATTGCTGCACAATTTTGGACAAATTACATCGTCGTTTTAGTGCCACATGCCCTGGAAGATAAATTAAGCCACTACTACATCATTGTGTCACACAGAGTGTTAGATTCAGTATGTTTGAGGCTATGAAGAGCTTCTGTAGCTCTGCAGTTACCATAGTAGTATTCATACTTAACTCAGATAACCAGAGTTAGAACTTAGAGGACAAGAAGGAAGCACAAGCTTGCAATTATTTAGCACTGTAATACCGAAGTACGGGAAGAAGGGAGATTTGACGTCTTGCAGAAGCATGGGCCAGACTTCAGTCTTTTCCTGAAAGCATTGCAGAGTGTCAAACCCACAGCTCAGACAGGTTTATCCCTGACAAGTAATTCCCAGTCAATCCTCAGAAAACAGTTATTGTGCAGGTTTGATAAAGTGTACTTTCAGGTGGCTCAAGGCAAATGAATACCATTGAGAAAATCAGAGAGAATAACTTTCAAGGATGAACTATTGGGCAGTGAAGGGCTGCCACATGGTTTGATGTATAGCTGAGCCTGTTGAATAACCATTTACTGTTGCTGAGAGGGCAATCCCACCCCCACAGCCCACCTCTGTTTGCTATTCCTGCCCCAGCTTGTGAGCAGCAAGTGGCACTTCCTACAAGACCATGGCAGGCTCCTTCAGAGAGCTCAGGAACCACAAAATCCATCACGGTGAGAGTTTTTTGGTAGGTTTTTTTTGTTATCTCCTTGGTCAGCTTGCTAGTGGCTTGCAAGGGCAGTGATGGTGCAAGTTGAATCCCAAGGTGAGGGCTGGGATAGGGAGGAGAAGGACCTTCCCCTTCAGCAGTACCTTTCAAGCTTAGCTACATGCCAACCACAGCCAAGCTCTGCCAGCATCCGCCACAGACCTCCTCATGGTGTTTGGAATAGATATTTACGTGCCTGCCCTGAAGACTGATGAGAGCCAGAGCGCCTGGTGCAGAGCAGAGGTCGTCATCCCCCTGGAGTCATAAAGAGCCACTTCAGCTTCTTGTCCCTGACCTGGACTTTGAGATCAACCTCTGTCCCAGCCCTGCTGGATCCACAGCACTTCAGTGGTCAGGAAGAATTCCAGTCCTCAGTGGGGTTACCACACAGTTTATTACTTATATGTTGCTATTAAAATAGGGGAAACAGCTCACACGATCAGTGACAGACTTGCTTGTTCCAGAACAATACGAAACCACATCAGCCCCAGAGACTTTGGTCAGTGGCATTCGCACCTATATATGGATATTTTACAACATATTATTGGGAGAAAAGTGGCTAAGTTCAGTCACTTTAGTTCTATTCATTTAAGTCCATGAACTTGAAACAGTTTCAGCTCTTACCTGCTTAATTGTGTTTGCTCACCTATCAGTTGCCCAGGGGACTTCCACTTTGCTAACCTAGCACTGTGCAGGCTCATGCCACATTAATAGGAAGATTTGTTTTAAGGCTAGGAAGTTAAGTACCTTCTCAGAAAGGTTATTGGATATGTGAACACTTACCTAATGTGTTTACACTGTTGTCAACACAGGTTATTTGCTTTTGTTAATGACTGGGATACTTACACTTTCAGTGTCACCCTTCTGGGCTACAGGAAACCAGGTATTGGCTTACAGTAACAAGTACTGTTGTCCATGGCATGGCCCTGTTAGGTTCTCCCATACACTTCTAATATGTCTTTCTCAGAGTTGCCATATTGATTCACTCTGTGAGATTAAAATACCTCCAAAACTTTAACATCAAAACCCTTACTAGATACTCGCTTGACAGCTAGAAAAAAATATATCCAAAAAAGTGGATCATGCTGATAAATAAGAGTATTATAGGAGATAGTGTTCTTACTATGAATTTAGGGACTGTGGGACTTCAGGTTAGTTTTCCACAACAAGAAAAGACAACTATTGTTGCAAAGACAGTATAAAATAAGCGACTGAAAGAGCGAAGAAATGCTGCTGAATTGCTGTTGCTCAAAAATATTATGATGATTTATGACAGCTGGGTTTCACTGAGAAACTCCTTTATCAAACAGTAATTCCCCTATTTGAAAGAAGCCACACAAATGTTCTTTCTTTTTGGGTGGTGGCTTCTTTCTTTGCCAGCCCCGGTACATATATCATTCTGTTACCCTTCCATTTCTGGAAATATCAGCTATGCACAGCTTCCACAAGAGGATCAGTTTCATAAACTCCATCTATAGTTCTTATTTCATGCTGAGCAGCTCTGCTTTGTATGGAGCAGATCCACACTGCTCCCACAACTGAAAAGGTTCTGTGATTTTCTTAGGAGGAAAACAAGGCATAGGGAAGGAATACTGCATTTCTAAGGAATGTATGGTTTATAATACTGACAAAAGCAATAGAAAACCCTGAGGGAAAAAAAGCAATTTCATAAAGGCGAGATGTTGCACATTGACCTTTTGGAAAGAAGTTTCAGGTTTGCATGTTAAAATGAAGTTTGGGTCAGGTTTACTTTGCAAAACTCCATACGTTCAAAAGAAAGTTAATTTGGAAAAATTTTCAGCTAAAAGGAAAGTTGGGGTTTTTTTTGTTTAATTCCTTTTGCTATTTAAAACAAAATCAAACTCATTAAATTCCTCTCAAAAAGTAAAATCTTGTCCCTAACCAGCAGGGACAAGAAATATGGAAAACTAGAACTGCCAAATGCAGTCTTTCCTAATCAAGATAATTTTTTACCTCCGTTGTCTCACAGGCAACAGTCGTTGCCCCACACACAGGTGACTGCAGCACCTGCATGTGCTTATCCTCCTGCTTGTCTGCATGAGGTGTTTCTCTTACCTTCTGCTATCCTAAGAGGACATGGGGCACCCCATTAGCCTTGCAGTGATTTGCAATCAAGTGTTGTTGGTATCAGTTGTTGTAAAGGTCACCCTGGGGCCTCTTCTGACCATGCAGCTTTGACATGTGCCCTATTAGTATAGCCTCATGCTATAGTTCCCTCCTGTTAGCACAGGAATGGAAATTCAAGTAGACTATGTTGCAGAAATCCAATCACAAACAGTCTGTCAAAATGGAGAAGAAAAAAAGTAATAATCTGTTGAGAATGCTATTCTCGATCTTGCAAAAGTAAGTCTTCTTTCAGCTGAAGGAAGGTGCTTCAACACCAATAGTTCAGCACTGACCAGAGTCAGGGAGCGGCAAACAATAACTGGAGAGCAGTGCCCTGCTTTTGCCTGTGTCGTGGTGGGGGTCATTCCTCTTCCCTCCTGTGGGAGAAGAGGGCTTCTCTTCCCTTTCTACTTTATCATCTCCACCTTTTACTTGAGGAGGGCCTGCTGCTTCAGGTCTCTTATGAAGGTGGAAATGAATGACTCTGAGTCCAGTGGCGTGCTTACCTGGCTGTGGGCTGCTGAGCATAAGTCCCAGCACAATAACCACCCTTTAAGGCATGAGCTTCCTCTCTGGCTCTGGGAACATGGCATGCCCTGGCATTTAAAACTCCCCTTAACACTTTTCAGTGTGGAAATAGCCATCCAGTTAAACCTGGAAGGAGGAGAGAGTGACCCCCAGCCATGTCCTCCAGAAGGAGGACCTCTCAGCTGTCTCTTTCCCCTATACAAGTTTAGAAATGATATTTGATTATGGCCTTGTTCCAAACTTACAGCTTCTGCCTCCAAACCCTCAGATCAGCTCCAAGCAGGAGGTAACAAAAGGGCAGCTCTACTATGACAAGTTTAGAAAAGATAGTCTATATATAGATGCTGTCATTGATTTGCAAATATAAGTCAGTTGTTATGAAAAAGCACTGAGTATAAGCTATATCTCAAACATTCTTAAGCTCCCTAAGAGGGAGATACTTGAAAACACCATAGGTAATATCTGCTGTAGAAGTAGAGATTTTCAAAAAAAAAAAAAAGAACTTCTTCACTGTAAGAAACACAGTAAACAGTATGCTGCAGGCAGTCAGGAATGACTGCAACCAAATGAAGGAAAATTTTAAAAAAATGACTAAACAAAGCAAGACTAAAGCTCCAGAGATTGCCAAACCTGAATATCAAACACCCAGAACAGACCAGCAACAAAATATTATTAATGCCAAAACCAGCACATTTATGTTTGATTTCATTTTTTCCTCTGACATTTTAAACAGGCACTCACTGAAAGCTTTGCTTTTTTCCCCCTAGAAGTGTGGTTTTTATAATTGCGTTGAACTAGAATCTGTAAAATGAAAAATACAGTCAGATGAGACTAATTTCATTCTGTCATGGGTCTTCATTCAGCACCCCCTGATGACCATGACATAGAGCAGGGGCATCACACTTTTAGATGTAGAATTCTGAAACTGTACAGCATGATAATACTAACAATACCTTCTCTCCTGCCTTTAGCATAAGAAATTATATAGGAAAAGTCCCCCAGTACCCTCTATAAGACATACAGCACTCCAGCAGTAGCAAAATTGTTGTTGAGTGCAGTGGGCTGGGGATTTCAGACCAGGTCTAAAACCATGAGAACATTAGCCCCACAAAAAAACACAGGTCATAAAGGACTCTTTAAAATAAGGCAACGGAGTGCAGCAGTAGCATCCTATAGCTTCCATTGGTGTCAGTGACCACTGATTCACAGAGCACGCACATTTGAGTCACCCGGCAAAATTTCCACAGAATAACCAAAAAGCCACCAAGCTGCGCCTGTACAATGATCAAGAGGAAATCTGACAATGCTCACTTTAGAGTGAGTTTTGCAGACATCAAAATAGGTATTTTCATATTCATTATTTATTGACAGTGTCATTGCAGGACAAACACTGACTTTGCGGGTGAGTCTTCTAACAGCTGTGCCTGCTCATGTGTCTCCAGCTGAGCTCTGGCAGGGTGATAGCTGCCTCACTACAGCAGTCTTCAAATGGTGACTTATCAGTGGCTCTAGCTTGTAGCCCAGAGTGCTAATTTAAGCCATCCCAGAGGACTGAGTGAATACGCCTGGGAGAGGCAGGGGAAGCACCTCAGGAAGGGGATCTCTTGAATCACCATAATGTGAACCATCAGAGTTGGTCTGGAGATCGCCACTTAGGGGATTAAGCTTTTTCAAGAGAAGTTTTAGAGTTATATCAAAGCAAGGCTTGCCAGGTCCCTGATTTCAGCGTTTTTCCTTGGCCAGTATCCTCTAATCTGGGTCCACAATGTCTTGGCATCTCATGAGGTCTTCAGCCAGCCCATAGACTGCCCCCAGCAGTGCTGCACAGACGCAGCTGCAGCAGTACATGGGCTCTCCCCTCTACGTACATGGACTGGCCTGATACGTCACTGCATGACAGGGTGACCCAGCCCTTGTGTGCCTTTCCTTGAGAAAAACAGCCATGTGCAGGAATTCTGGGGGAAACTCTATGCACCATGATACTCCAAAGTGCCAGGTCTTAACATCATAGTGGCTGCGTTTGAGCTATACATTTACTGCATGACTACAGCACATATATTCTGAATGGGAGCCAGAGCATTGCTGATTTCAACTCCCAGATTATTCAATCAGTACTGGTAAAATGTATTCGTAAGGCAAAACCCTTGTAGCACAGCCTCCAGGGACTCTCACAATGCTGCTGTTTGCTTCATGACCATCTGGATCTGCTGCGGACACCACTCTGGCTCCTGTTTCAGAGCCCAGGCTCTGCCTGGGGTGGGATTCCCCATCCCACCTCCCTGGGTACTTCAGGTGCTGCAAGGCTGCACTCTGCTCTCCAGATTCCAAACATTATTTCTATAAAGACAAAATGCCTACCTTTAAACCTAAACCCTTTCCCTCTTAGCCTAGTCCCCTTGGGACTACTTGGTTACATGTGCTAAGCTTTTCCAGCATAACAGCTGGAATAGTGGTTCAAAATCATTATTTCTGATTATATCAACACTCGATACAGATCAGAGTCAGTGAAAGCTTAGTGCGTTTGCCCAGAATCTTTAAAGCTTTAACCTATGTCTGTACTTTTTTTATGCAAACTCATATGCCTAGGACCCAGCGGATATTGTTGGCATACTCTTTCACACACTGAAATGTATTATTTTGTCAGCTCTTCCTTGGTCTGTTTCCAACCTATGTGCCGTATGGCAGTAAATCAGGGGTTTTTTCAACTTTCTGCATCTGGTTCAGTCTGTCTGTGTCTGTTATTGTGCCCTCCCCACACCTTGTTTTCTCTGTGTATAGGGCAATATCTGTTAGCACTCAAGTGCTCAGATCCAAACCTTTTACATCAGTTATGGCCTATTAGTGTCTTCCAAAAAGGCAAGTTACACAGCAGGTCCCTGGGAGCAGGTAAGCTGGGAGGACAACCTACATCTGTGCTGCCTTCCCCCTGTGTTTGCTTCAGCCACGCAGGGGACTGTGGCCTGAGTGAGGCACTTGAAGTTCTTCAAAGGCAGCCAGATTTCAAAAAGCCATAAAGGGCTGTCACAACTCCCACAAGGGATTTAGGAAGTCAGCTCCCATTGAGAACTGTGAGGGCCTGGATGGGGCTGTGTTTTTAGCCCTTGCTTTTCCCATGGCAGAAGTGACTACTTCATTTTGAGCACTGTCATTTCCTAGTCCCTGTTGTACCTTCCTGGGGAATAAATACTTTCTGCCATAGAGTTAATTGCTTTCACTTCTTGTTATCTGTTCTCCCTTTGCTAATTTTTGCTCTAGAAGGTTAGAGGACTGTGCTTGTAGAGCCTCAGACCCTAAATAACCCGGCTGCCCTGGCAGTGAACACATTTTCAGCCCGAAGGCAGGCTGGGCACCATCTGTTTGGGCTGGGACAGTGCCATGGGCTTTGCTTTCTAAATCCCATTGCACCAAGGTGAACCCCAGGATAAGGTTTAGCCCAGTGGGTTTTTTCCTTCTGATTGCAGTAAGGTCTTCCATGTGGCTCTTCCAGTTGCCATAAGACCTAGGGCTGTCATTCAGCCATAGAAGCTCCATCTGGTGTGGCTCTTGCTATGGAAAGATTGCTTTGGTGGTCCTCTGTGGAGCCCACATGCATGTTTGACTGCTAGGAAAGGCTCGCAGTCCTAACAAGAAGCCCAAAATAGGTGGGACTGGAAACTGCTTTGTTGTCCTCCAGCATTTGCTGGCATCTCTGCAAGATATCCTGCTCCTCTACATCACCATAACTTCCTTCAGTGGCTGCAGACTCACCATTTGCCATCATCTTTGGGCACGTAGACTCCAAATATATACATGCCCTTGTTTGTTATTTGCTTGATATCTTTTCACTCACTGAAGTAATCTTTCAACTCAAAAAGAGAATATGTGTGTGGCTTTCTTTTGTCAGATATGCTGCTGTCTATTGAAGTCATAAACTATCCAAAATGTGTCCTGGAGATTACTAGTGTTTCTGGAGAAGACTAGTTGGGGGATATCACTTGGGCCTATTTTGCACATTAAAAAATCTATCTAGATTTCTATTTACTGAAATAAATGTAAGAATGCAATTATAACCTGAAGGAAGGCTCCTCTAAAGCACAGTGTATTTCTAAACTTGCAAGTGCTACATGGGGAGTTTCATTTTATTGTTTATGGTTTTGCCTGCCAGTCAGGAGTGTTTTGGCTCCAAGGGGGATGGACAATTGTGCCTGTTTTTGAAGAAACCATGCTTTTGAAAGGCATCAGAGAAGATACACAAAAGGAAGCAAGGCTTGCAAAACAGCTTCTTTGAGATAACATTGCCAAGGCAAACGCTGCTGAAGGTTGATTTATCTAAGGGATGTGTGGCTTCAGAGAAGTTTGTCTTTCATGAATCATCCATCCTCTCTCACTTTGCCAGTGGCAAGGATTGAAGCATCTAAAATAGAGGTTTCTGCTCAGCTACCCTGAAGCACTTAAAACAGTATTTATCGGAGCGCCCCAAGGGCAGCAATGTGTGCCCCAAGGAGGCCATGCTGAGGATACCTAAAACAGCCTTTAAAATAAAAACCATTCTTGACACTTGAAAAAAAAGTCTTCAATTAAACAGCACAAGGAGCATGTGTTAAGGGTTGGGTCTGAGCTTCATCTGAGCACTGAGGAAGCACAGGCGTGGCCTGGGCCACGGCAGCTGAGTCCCCAGCTGCACTAGCAAAACAGTTACACTGATACAAAATCAGATAAATGCTCTGGAGAATCAGAGCTTTTTTTAGTAAACATAAATGTATGAAGTGTGCAAGTAACCACATAAGTTCAAACTTTCTTGGATTTTGCCAGCTATAAGCTCGATGATGCGTCAGTCAATGTCAGTAACATTCAAAATGTTACTGAGAATAAATAGCAATGAAGCAAAAGGCGATGTCTACTCTTGGATGATAACATTTAAAGAAAATAGCTAAAGTGCCCAATCTGGCTGTTGGCAGATAATTGATTTTCTGAATTGATGTAAAGCCAATGATCCTGAAGAACAGAGATAAACAGACAGATATTTCAGGGTTTGTGTCATACCCAGACTGTTCTATGAGTAAACTCATAATATGTTTATCTCAGGGAAGTTGCCAAAAATCACTAGTTCCTTGACTTCTTGAAGTGTATAACTTCCCAGCAAAGGCTAGAGCTGCCAAGGCAGTTTGATTAAACAATTGGTTGTATCTCTATGAGCCAAAGGAAGCATAGCTGTGAAAAGAGGCTCATTTTGACATGCTCAATGTTTGATATTCCTACTCTGTAACCAGTGCCAAATGGCAAATGTATTTAGATTCTCAATTAGGTAATCATGGCAGCATTGTCGAAGAAAATTGCCTACCTTCAACATAGTATTGTGCCATCTTGGTTTTTAGCTCTTGTAGATCTTGACATTTTATTTTGATCGTAGTGCTGGTTATCTCCAGCTACAATCTGCCTTTTCATGTTAAACATTTCAAAATATTTTTGTTGAAGCAGACATTTAATTTGTACAATTTTGAAACCTCTTGAAGATTACATATTTGAAGCCATATATTCAAGTCAAAGAAATTATGAAATAATAGCAAGCAAAAGAGTGAGGAAACTCCTCAGCTCTACTCTTCAAGTCTGCACACTGTAGTACAGTATGTAGTCACATGATTCAGATACTGCCTTTATGATAGATTCTTCACCACTATAAAATTAGGCCACAATATGTTGTAGATTAGTCTGGTGCTTAGGACATCTGAGTCTTATCCTCTACAGTTGTTTAGTGCCCTATGAGTGATTCAGTATGTTACTGAAGGAAGAGAAAGAGACATGTGAACTTAAATTTAGTGCTACCCAAAACCAAGTTATGAAGAGTTAGGCTTTGAAAATACTCTTTATGCTTCATGCAAAGGCTTAATCAGTTTAGATCTTCATTCTTTACCTTTTGTTTGCTGATTATCAATCTTGCATTTAAAACTCACTACAGTAGTCAATGAGGAACAAATTGCCCTATCTGTTACAATGAGGTTATGGATTTTCCTCATCCTGACCCGTGCACTTCTTCCAAAGTCATTCCTGCACAGCAAAGAAAAGAAGACAGTTGTTCTTCAGGACAGAAGCAAATGTCACTTGTGGCTGAGGGATCCCTGGTGAAATCTTGTGGACTTCTGTGGGCTCAGCTTTCTATTTACAAACTTCTTTCTTTCATTTTTTTGACATGCTGCTGAAAAGCATTGGTTGGTTTCTCACATCATCTTCTATACAACGTCATTCAAAGCGCCATCCAGGCTCTAGGTCATTTCATCATGCAGAATTATCTTACATATCTTCCTTTAACTGCTTCCTTCTCAGCCTTGAATCATACACTCAGGAAAAAATTAGTTGTGCTAACTGTCAGATGTTGTTTAAATACTCATTGTGATATGATTAGAGGACAGAGTTAACAAAGCCTAATGCTGCTTGCACCCCAAACTCCTACTTTCCAAAACAGACAATAGCCTAAGTCTGCCACTTCTGTCACTGCAGCCATGGCCACCCTGTGGGTGGGATGGGCTGTCCAAATTTTATCGATTTCTGACATCACTAATCAAAAAAAAAACCTCAAAAAAATCCATGGAAAGTCTGCAGTATAGCAACCTCTCTGGGATTATCAGACATGCATGAGATGAGATACAGGTACCATCACTTCTTCAGTGAAATGCTCTAGTAGTTATTGGAACACCCTTTAGAAAGCATTGATGGTTGTGCAAAGTTTGATCTGTTGGAAGAAGAATAGAGCCTCAATCTGGACTGGTAACATCCTGAAAATGCCAGATGAATTAATCTGCTTCACACATCTCATCTCAACAATTTTGCCTCATGCAGTCAAGAGCTTGCTATAATTAAGGCTAACTTAAGAAACAGAAGAAACAGACTACAGTAAATAATGTAGTAGAGACTGTAATAGGGACCTTCTCCTCTTGAATTAATGTACATCCCTTTACTGTTCTTCTAAATGTTGTATGGTTCTTCCCTTCCCTCTGAGTCCCATTAGTCCTGCAGACACTTCCTAACTACATGAACATGTTATTGATGAAGATCGGGATCCATGTAGTGAGGATTGGTTTTGTCCCAAACAAATGAAAACAGCAGATGCTTAGAAAATAAAGTCAAATTCTTCGTAGTTGGGCTTCACTATATATTAAATGGCCAATTCAAACCCCATCTGAAAATCCATCTGAGGTTTTTGACTGACCTCTGGTATGTGTCCAAACAAGTTTTCTCATTCCCGTATTTTAGTGTAATCTCCAGATTAATTACATCCTGGCAAATAGAAAGTTATTGTTTTCTATACTGACCAAGAAAATAAGCTGAAATTCTTTCCAGTGGAAGAGGACACAAAGCTGGCTTCCTATTCCATGACAGTCAAACACATTTTTAATTTATTTTGTGAATTACACACCATGCATAGAGCTTTTTGAGAAAGATGTATTTTATGAAGAAAGAGAGAATCAAAATGCTGATACACTACACCAGTGCAGTGTATTGGTTAGTGTCCTGAGCTGGAAATGAGAGCCAGTTCAGATCCCTGCTGCTACTGAATTGTGCACTTGAGTCTCAGTCTCCCATGTGGGAGGCAGAGAGCAGAAGAAAGAAAGAGAAGGAAAAAGAAAGGGAAATACATAGCTTTAGACAGATGAAGAAATTTTCATTAAACTAACATGTTCCTTCAACAAATGTTTGCTTTTGCATTTCCCTGGATTTTCTCTGTCCCAGCCAGTCTCAGGAGGTCACTAATCTTCCATGCAGAGGTAAGGACACAGGCAGGGAGCAAATAGGGGACGCATGGGGCAAAACGAAGAAAAGCCACAGTGAATGGGATCAGGGCAAAGACAGGACTGTATTGATGTGTTTGTCAGTAGATACTTACCGAAACCAAACTACCTTTGCTTGACAGATAAAAGGGAGGAAGAATAACAGATTTACCAGGCAAACTGAGAACTCTGATACAACAGCCAATGCATTTAGCATCATGTTGGAACGAGTCCAAAGGAGGGCTACCAAGATGGTCAGAGGGCTGGAACACCTTTCCTACAAGGACAGGTTGAGAGAGTTGGGCTTGTTCAGCCTGGCAAAGAGAAGGTTCCAGGGAGACCTTACAGCAGCCTTCCAGTACCTGAAAGGGGCCTACAAGAAGGCTGGGGAGGGACTTTTTACAAGGGCCTGCAGTGATAGGACAAGGAGTAATATTTGGAAGCTGGGAGAGGGCAGGTTTAGACCAGATACAAGGAAGTTCTTCACCCTAAGGGTGGTGAGACACTTGTACAGGTTGCCTAAGGAAGTTGTGGATGCTCCATCCCTGGAAGTGTTCAAGACCAGGTTGGATGGAGCCTTGAGCAACGTGGCCTAGTGGGAGGTGTCCTTGCCATGGCAGAGGGCTTGGAACTATATGATCTTTGAGGTCCCTTCCAACCCAAACCATTCTACGATTCTATGATTCTGTATTCTTTATGTGCCTTGATCAAATATGTAAAGTTTATACATTTAATCTGAAGAGCTAGAATTTTTTAATAGTTTCCTCTTCTATTGCATGAAGTAAATGAGCAAAACCATAAATGAAACTAAGGCACTTTCCATTTCTTCATTGTTTCAGATGATGGAAAACTGTCCTTTGACGAATTCAAAGCTTACTTTGCTGACGGAGTTCTGAGTGGCGAAGAACTGCATGAACTTTTTCACGCCATTGATACACACAATACTGAGTAAGTGCCCCCTTCACTACAAGTGAAGTGTTTCTAAACCTTGTAGAAATACCTGCATGTTCCAATAAATGCAGTTTGGGTACTGAGAACACAGGGTGGAAACTGTGTTCACCACCCATGACAGTAAGGAAAAGGGGCTGTGGCCTCCTTCAGGATTAAATATGAGTTCCTCAATTCTTGATCCCACTTCACTGATTCATCACATCAGATAAATACTTGGACCAGTTGTTGAGCTGGGGAAAAAAGTGAATGAAGCAGTCATATATAGTAAAGAGCAGAAAAAGCCATCCTGTCTGGTGCTGGTAATTGTGTTGGTGCTGTCACTTAGGCTGTTTGGATGTCCACACTGTGGATGAGCTTAACAAGGCCACAGAGAAATGAGCTGACAGGAACTTCATGAAGTTCAACAAGGTAAGTGCAAAATCATGCTCCAGGGGAGGAACAACCCCATGCACCGATATATGCTGGAGGCCACCCAGTTGGAAAGCAGCTTGGCAGTAAAGGGCCTAGGGTGGACATGATGTTGAACATGAGCTAAACGTGTGCCCTTGCAGGAAAGAAGGCAAATGGTATTCTGGGCTGCATTAGACAAAATATTGGCAGCAGGTCAAGGGAGGTGATCCTGCCCCTCTGCCCAGCACTGGTGAGGCCATACCTGGAGTGTCCATTTCTGGGCTCCTCAGTACAAGAGAGGCATGACATACTGTAGAGAGTCCAGTGAGGGGCCACAAAGATGATTAAGGGACTGGTGCACCTCACATATGAGGAAAGACTGAGAGAGGTGGGAATGTTCACCTTGGAGAGGAGAAGGCCTCATCAATGAATATAAATACCTCAAGGGAGGGTGCAAAGAGGACGGAGCCAGGCTCTTTTCAATGTAGCCCAGTGACAGGACCAGAGGCAATGGGCACAAACCCAAACACAGATGGCTCCCCCTGAACATCAGGAAACACTTTTTTTACTGTGAGGGTGACCAAGCACTGGCACAGGCTGTCCAGAGAGATTGTGGAGTCTCCATCCTTAGAGATATTCGAAAGCCATCTGGATGGTCCTGGGCAACTGGCTTTAGGTGGCCCAGCTTGGGCAGGGGTTTGGACGAGATGACCTCTAGAGGTCCCTTCCAACCTCATTCATTCTAGGATTTTATGACTTAGAAGATAATTAATTTCCTTTTTATTTGCTTTCTGGACGTCGGCAGTTACTCACAGCAGGTCTCCCATTTACTGTTAATTAGGAGGGTGTTACTAAGCTAGTGGTTTTTAAATTGGACTATTCCTGTAGTAGAAAAAGTCCTGAGGAGAGACTGTTTATTGGTTTTGCTAAGAGGTTATGAAGAGATTGTGTAGTGATCATGGTATGGGTTGTGGTTCTGGTTACAAGGAGCGAGTACACAGTAAGTCAATATTGCTTTTCTCAGCTGCATTCAGTGGAGCAACAAGTATTAAGATGCTATCACAGCCCTTCTTCCTGTGTTTACTGTAAGACAAGGTAGGAGCAGTGTAACAGGACCTTAACTCATCCAATGCCAAACTCCATTGGGATTTTTACCTTCCACAAGGAAACAAAACTAACAGGTTGTGATTTTGTAATTCATCTGCTTCATAAACATCCAGACACTAACTCACAGTGTGATATTAGTAGCCTAGTTCCTCAGACTCATGAATTTGGCAAATGCCTTAATACTTCAGGCCTCGCACATTACCCCAGGCAGCTCCAGACAGGCCTTTCCCCTTGGTCAGTTCTTCCTGACAGTGACTCTCATATGGCTTTTTCTCCTTTGGATGTCTGTGTCACTGAATCACACCCCTCCATGTTCCTCTCTTTCACAGTTTCTGCCAGTCCTCTGCAAACAGTCAATTGCCATGACAATTTTGTTTCTCTAGCCCCAAATGCCAACCTGAGCCCACACTCATCTCCCTGGTGGCCTGTCAATGACCAGGCATGATGCTGGCCGTTGACATGACAACTATCCTTGCAGCAGAAGGCCTGGAAGTCCAGCCAAGGGCTTTTTCGGGAACCGTCTCAAAGCTCGTTCTTCTGAAGAAGCCTCACTGAAGGCCTTGTGTGCTTGGAAGCTTGTCCATTTTTTCTACCAATATAAGCTAGTATAATTAATATATTCTCTCTTCTTACAAATTTTGCCTCCTCCTGTCTAGATGGAATTATTAAACCACTTCACTTTTTCCGGAAAGTATGAAGAAAGGAATCAATTGAAGTCTGAAATCTGATCAATATTGTACAAGTGTATGCTAGGGAACATGCATCTCATTTTATGATCTTTCATGAACAACTTCTAGGAGGATAAACATCAAAATTTTTTAAAAGTTTCTAGGTTTTCATTAGCAAATATAAAAGTCTTATTTGGTAAAAAATCAATAGTTACATGAATGCAGATATTATCTATTCAAAGTGTTACTTATTTCAAGCCATTTAAATATTCAGTCTATATGCAGAACTACATTTCTGTACTAAGAGCTTGATTGCTTTTTTATAAACATGTGTGAAGTACTGTTCATGAGCAGTACTGTCTGTGTGATTATATGGAGCCATGAAAAGCCTACAATTAGGAATCCTCTTTTTGATCTGTGTTCTGCAGTCCGAAAAGCATTCATTTAAGCACCTAATTCATATAAACAGAGGAATATATCCCCTAGGAGTAAATGCCTAAATAATTCTGTGGATTTGTTTTCTAGCTCTGATCTCACTTATGTTTCTGTAAATCAGGCGTAACCTCTGCAGAATAATTAGATTTAAGCCAGCACAAAATGGAAGTATGGAATTGGACTCCTAGCCCCAAAGACATCCTAAAGCATCCAGTAAACCATCCTGTGTCGAAGACTTTTGGTACTAGGAAGCAACAAAGACAGGGAAACAGGTTTCCCAGATGTATCATTCTCCTTAACAGACAACAGAAGAGAAGCAGCAATATAAACAGGTTATGTCTTATCATAAGAAAAGAAAAGAAGATTGTCATTATTTCCCTCATTTCCCATATTTCCCTAATTTGTCAAAAGTATTTACATGATATAAATTCAAAACAGAAGGCTGCAGAAATACTGCTAAATAAATAGATACTGTGTACAGAAGTAAGTGTAATATTATAATTTCCTCAGGTTTCTTAAAATAAATGCCAGAGACTGAGAAACAAATGTGATCTTCAACACAATGCATGCAGTCTACCTAATACTAGCAAAATTAATTACATGCTTCTTAGGACACCATGGGAATTTGATTAGCAGATTAAGGGCCATCACAGAAATTTTTAACCCGGAGTCAAAGACTCATTTCAGAGCCAAGGACTCCTTCGTACAGCTTTGGAATTCATCATGTGTACCACATATCTGCATGAGAGTGGTTTTATTTTACCATGATTCCATTTGTCTGCATTTGTCAGGGAGCATTCTGATAAGGGCAAATATCCTCAATGACTATGTAAGTTTTCAAAGAAAAAAGATAGATGTTCTACATCTATTTTTCCTTTCTTTTTATTTGTAAATATTTTTTAATTTGTAATATATTTTTATTTGGAAATTTTTTATTATTTAAACCTTTTTCTCTTTAGGGAATATCTGGACCTGAAAAATATGTAGAAAAGTGAGAATTACATTAAATTTTTCCTACTGGGGTATAGGCATACCTGAAGAATAGGTGCGACTTTGTCAAAAGCTACAGTTATTAGTTAAGAACAGGTAATGAAACTGGTATAGCAGCCATCTGAGAGAGAGAGATCATTCTCACTGTCCAGGAAAAGCCTGGCAAAAAGCAGGGCACAAAAGTCACAGAGAGTACATGCTATGAAGGATCATATTTTCATGTATTTCAGGGAATTGAACAGGTGGAAGACTAAGAAAAACTACTGAATTATCTTTTCCAATCAGAAGAAAGGGTTCTTTCTATTGACTGGTTAACATTCATTATAGAGTAGAACCTAGATATAGATAGTAAGAAAACATGCTTAAAACTTAGACTTAAACCAGCAACAAGAAGCTTTTTGAGTATGTTTTTTCATGAAGTCTTTAACTGATAAAAGACTTAGTGCCTGACTTTGCAGCTGAAAAGTGTTCTACATTGCTTGATCTTTAACAGAAGCAAACATGTTTTAAAGGCTTTCCCTTAGCACAGGGGTTGGACTAGGTGATCTCCAGAGGTCCCTTCCAACCCTCACCATTCTGTGTTTCTTTGAAAGATTTTGAGAATCCTGTCATCAGGCAGGCAGCAAGAAGGAGCATGCCAAATATGAGATGGATATAGAAAGAGAGACAGCTTGGACAGTATAATATAAATTCCTTGTTAGTATAGATTTCCAGCAAAAAGCAGATATAATATGGAGGCAAAAACCTTTACTCACTGGCATTTGCTGAAAAGGGCAGATCATGTAAAATGTCTCAAATTAACCAGCTGGCTAAGGAAAGTAGCAAAATATACATTGAACCTTGGGAAGTTTTGTAATGTAAGCATTAGGAGAATAGCGTACATATCAAACAGTCCCCAAAACACCTGTTTTGTGGTGTTTTCACTTGCAAATTACCCAAGGGAATGAAATGAAAATCATGTTTTGTGCCTATAATTCCCAAGTAGTTTATGGCTGTTTTTTAGTAGAGGAGGGTGAGAAATTCTACTCAGTTGTGTATCTAGTAGGAGAAGATTATTTTGTCTGTTTTACCCAGTTAAAATACAGACTCTGTCAAACTCTGGGCAAATCATTTATCTTCTCTCTGCTTCACTTCACTGTTTACAAAATGCAAGCTGTGGTTCCCTACCCCAGAAATATTTTGTAAGCATTGAGATCGTGCAGTGATTTACACTACACATAAATGCCTAGGACAAGTGGCTAGGGAAGTATGTTGTGATCCGCTAGGTCATTTCTCATAGCCAGCTTGTCACAAGAGCGGACTTTGGGTTGTTTCACTTGCTTTAAATCTTTTAGCTCTGCCAGCATTCAAAACCTTACCATCTGTGTGCATGAGTCTTTGTACTTCAAAGCCTGAAGATAAAAAAAGCAGAGATGGCCTTGGTGTAATATCCATGGGCCACAAGCTCAGGAAACCTGAATTCCCTTCTCAGCTGCGCTGCAGCAGTCTTTCAAAAAGATACTCAGAGCATAAAAGGCTCACACTGGCTTATCACTTTTAAGGGAACTAAATTAACCAGGTACTAAAAACCTGTTACACACGTCCTAATGTCAGTCTTGTGGAAGAGAGATTTAGAAGATTATGAACTCTTAAAAAGAATAAGCCAGGCTAATGTAACATATCTGTAACAAAGCAGATAGGCTATGGAAGACTGCTAAAATGAGCAATTACCATTTTCAGTGTGATAGCAGGGCAAATAATAGGGGGTTTAAGTTCCCAGTAATTAAGGTTGTGTCTGCCTAGCTGACTATGATCTCTGCACCTCGCTCTTTGGTGCAGACAGGTGTTATCTTTTTACAAAGTAAAAGAAGAATCCTTTAGAACTGCAATGATGATAATCACGAGGAAAAAAGATAAGTAGGAATTAGTTACCACCACATAAAGGTTGGATCGGAGGAGTTCATTATGCCAGGATGAATTTATATCTACAATTTGCCTAGACCCTAAAGTACAGGTTATTCACTCAGGAGAGATCATTGCTTTTCTCAAAAATTTGCATTAGCTAAGGATCTTTCCTCAGTACATCATTTGGACATATATTTTGCAATTTATGAATATACTTATGTGTCGACTGGCTATTTTTTTTCTTTCTATTTCATAAAATCTACGTTAACTTTTTATGACATTTTAAATATTAAATAAATACCAGTAAAGACACGCTATACAAATTGATTGCCTGATTTTTTTAACTTCCATTCCTTTTCCTTTTGATACAACAAGAAACAAATGCGTAATTTAATATATACTGGGTACAGGACAGATTAATAGTGATGCTATCACTATCTAGACAACCAAATTAGGTGAAGTAGTGTGTCCACTAAGGAAGTAATTTTTTTCCATGTCTTAGTACTGCTACATTGTTTTACCTTTCTTGAAGGTTTTTTAATATGAGAATTGTATTTCTAAGAACTGGCAATCAAAAAGATAAATTGTAATCAATTAAATTTGTGGCAGGGTCTTCCATCCACTGAACCATAAGACAATATAATAACTAAGTTTATAGGCCAACTACTAGATACGCAGAGTTACACAGAAGTTACTCCCATGGGCAGACTAGCTCATACCTGTTCACAAGGGCTTAACGTGGGTTGTGGTTTTTTTAAAAGCCTCCTATGACCACAAAGAAACAAGAGGACACTGGACCAATAGGACACTGTGATGACCCAGTGAATGCCAGTCCCCTGTTTTTTAATGAAGGCAGGGAGATAGTACCAAGAATTAATTCATACGTTAAATTAGTTTTAACATTCTTCAGTAAAACAAGCAGCTTCTGATTATTCAGTAATACTGTGCTTCAAAAGCTGCATGAAGAGACAGTAGAGTGCTTTGATTAGGCCATACAACTAGCATTCCTGACGTGTAATTAGCACAAGGTGACTGCTTTAGGGGGGTAGGATTAACTATTCTTCCTTAAATGCCTTTTCCAGTATTGTCGTTACTTCAGATTGAAGCTGAAAGCCGATTAGGCATTTGACTTCCACTGAAAGTCACTTCTATTTGTGCTTTCCAGGATCTCTTTAAACATTTGGACAATGTCTATTTGATCATATACCATTTATCAGTATGAAGAAGCTGTTACAGAGGGTCTCCACTCGAATGTCCTCACTCTATCAGTGTAAGAAAAGGCTTTGTGTTGATGCAGCAGTGGTTCGGACTGGGCTGTTACAGCCAGGTTTCCAGGTTCTTGTTTCCCAGCATACACTTAGCACGTGCATCTACTGCAAAGCAATATCTTGTATTTAAACACTCCTAAAAAAAAAAAGGAAGTATAGATGAGAAATCAAGAGCGGTGATTATTAAAGACTTAAGCTTCAACCTCAAGTTGTACAATGATCCTTCTCCTCTTATTCATAATGGTTTAAGTGTTTTGCAGATAGCCCAGAAAGAAGCACACTATAAGCATTTGGGCAACATCTTAAGCTCTGTTGAAGGTATCAGGAAGCCAAGGCAGATCTCCACTTTTTGAGTAGGAGCCAGGCCACCAACATGAGGGCATGGCTGTGATCAGGGAAGGAGCAAGAAGAAGAGCTTATGTGTCCTGATTTGACACATATTTGGCATGACATCTATGTTAAACATCTGTAATGTCACAGTTGGGAGCTTGTCAATGCTTGTCCTGAGACCTCAAAATAACTCAATACACTCTACTTGAAAGCTGAGTTAACCTTTTCGGAGGAGTTTTGTGAGGATGAAGGAAACCCAGTGTGGCTCCTTACTTCTCTCTTCCCCCACAACCTCAGTTCCAAGCTACACAGTGCTCAGCAAGGCTCTGCAGGGCTGATGGGAGCAATGGGAAGGGTGTTGGAGGCAAATGCAAGTGCTGCAAAGGCACCAGAAGTCTGTCCTGGGGCTGACAAGGAAGGTGACAACACACAGCTCATGGAGGATGTGGTCTGCAGGTCATAGCTGAAGTAATTCTGAAGCTGAAGACACACATTCTCTGCTGTCTTGGAGCATCCTGGTTATTAAGTCCTCTATCAAGCGAATGTGAAACACTCGTTTTGGTTGCGTAGCAATTTGTACTATCATAGCATGACTGTAAATCAATACACACAACTCAAGGCAAAGGCTATGCTCAAAGCCACCTGAAGATAGAAGTGAGCTGGTGACGTTAACTGCAAGAAACATTTTATGTTTTCAAAAATTGCATACTTTTACAAAGGTGGTATCTGAGAAGTTGAAGGCTGAGAAGAGTGGATTTGTCTCGAAACCTTAAGCATTGTGTTTCTTAACATACTCTCCTAAGCACTATATTTAGAAGCATATTGGAGCACAAGAATATTTTACAGATTAAATAGGAAGAAGAGTCGTGGAATGTGACTGGCTTTGCTGACTTTCCACTTGAAAAATATTGAAGAATGTTTTGGTGTTATTTCCATCGCTATTTCATTTCATGGTCCTTTTGAATCACTAAATCATAATGTATAGACCAAGTCCAAATCTGAAGATCTTCTTCCTCCCATGTTTGCATCTAATCAGGAGCAAAAGTCATATTTTTATTGTAAACTTGATATTTTAAGTACTTTAATAATGAGTGCATCATTCCTACTAACCTAGTTTGTATCTTAACATTCCTATGACCTCTCACTTTGTTCAGCCTTGAGAACAGAAGGCTTAGGGGAGACCTTATTACCATGTACCAGTACATAAATGGTGGGTACCAAGAAGACAGAGACTCCCTTTTTACGAGGAGTCCTATGGAAAAGAGAATGGGTAATGGATACAAGTTGCTCCTGGGGAGACTCTGGTTGGACTCCAGAGGAAACTTTTTCATCATGAGGACAATTAGACATTGGAATAATCTCCCGAGGGAAGTGGTAGATTCCCCTACGTTGGACAGGTTTAAGACTCGGCTTGACAGGGTGCTGGGCCATATAATTTAAACTGTATTTTTATCTTGAAAGGTTGGACTAGGTGATTCTTGAGGTCCCTTCCAACCTGGTATTCTATGATTCTGTGATCTGGTTTCTAAATCCCAACGTGTGCACATGTTCAGTGTAGCTGCCTGGGGGTTGTAATATTGCTGAAGAAGCTATTTAAACTCCCAGTTATCCTACTCAGAAAACCATAACTTGTGGGGTTAACGTGCTCTAAACAATTAATAGATTGCATTACCTGGACTTCACATCTGCCTTTACTGAATGCTAAACAGCTTATGTGTAAGACAGTATTGCAGCACAGTTCAGCTTCAGAGGAGGTAGTTCTGCAGAAATATAGCTGTTTGGTTTACATGTGTTACTGCCTGAATAATTGCACTAAAAGTAGAGAAAAGTATCAGCAGCACAGGTCTTTTTATACATGGAGAGAAGTATGCAAGAAAAGTTTTAAATTTGTGGCTTATGGGGTGAATGCTTTTACAGCTCATTTCCTTGGTAAATCTGCCCCTGCGTAATTTTAATGTCAACTCTGACAGGCCCATGTTTCAGCGGAGCAGGAATCCTTGACATGGTTAATGGTTTAGTGAATAGGTTTTAGCAGTCATTGCAAACATAAACCTCTATTTTACTCTTATCCTTCTCCCTTCCCCCACTCATAACTTTCATAGAAATTGTTTTTGCCTAATGGCATCCTCAGGGAAAAGGTGTCAGAAGATAATGAGAAGATCTCGCAAAGTTACAAACTAAGAGATATGCAGAGGATCTCAAGGGGATGCTGTCTGCATCACTGCAGGAGAGCAAGTGTGATAAATGCTTCACTGATTACTGACTCATATGAGTCAGTGGGGAATCAGACTTGTTCTTCTCACTTTCCTCGTTGGTAAAATGAAGTCCTCAGCCAGGGCCTGAGGAGGAATGCTAGAACTATTGAGGCAGATGTGAGGCATAAGCAACATCCCAAAGGTAGGGAGGTCCCATTAAGCCTTGGTGTGTGGCATAAGTTAAACTATGAACAAGCCAGAGATGAGTTTATGCTGGGCATTTGGGAGAGTCTGCCATGCTGCACGTACTGCGCATGTAGGGATGGGACTTGGCACTATGGAGACACATCTACACTTGCATGTGTATGTGTCAGCAGGTTGTCTAAGGCGCTCTCATAATCAATGAAGTCACTGGCACCTAAGAAGTAATTCTGCTCACATAGGTTTCAGCACTGTTGCCCAGGCATAAGGCATTTAAGATGCTCCCACCTGAGACATCAGCCGAAGGTGGACAGGATGACACAGGAGAAGCAGTTGGGACATGCGTGGTGGGAGAAATGCTAGAGCATCCGAAACAACACTAGATGCCTGTGTTACATCAAATTACTCAGGCTCCTGCTAGCTGGTCTACCTGAAGAACTCCCAACTCCATTGAGTACACTGAGGCTTCTTTGCCTGGCAGGGGAGGTTGGATACTCATATGGCTGTCTACATTTAGGATTCAGCCCCAAAGTGAATCCACTGCCCTACCACCTGCCCAGGTCTTCATTAGCAGATCCCTAGTTCTTCCCTTGGGTCAAAAGAGAAATGCTAAGATTATTTGCTCTTTGGAGCAAACTCCAAACGGATGCCAATTTGATGTCTGAGTGCAAGAGGTTGGTTAGCACAATCATGGGAACCCATCCGACTACATTAGCCTGCAACCCAGCACTATGCACTGAAGTTAAAATGAAATGCTTGATATATGGGACAACAGTGCTTCCTTCAAGACTCTAGTTGTACAGATAATGATGGCAAATCCTCAGTCGTTTAACAGTAGTCTAAGGATAGTAATTATCTGTGCCTTGGATGGTTTTCTTTTGTTTCAGTTGGAAGGCATATTTTAGTCTCATGCTATTGCAGATTTATCACAGTTCAATACAGGTACACAGAAAGAAATAATGAACTTCTAAGTATGATGGGGGAGGAGGTTTATTAAAAACAGCATGAGATACAGACAGGCTCTTTAATTAGGTGAACTACAGGTGTGTGAAGTGTTTTTCCTAAAAAGGAATTACTGAGTGCAAAAAATTGCAGGAGGAAAATAATACATCAGTTTTTGACCCTTTTTTAAAAACTAGATCTTTTGGATCACATAAGAAATTCAGGCACATGGTGCAGCACTGACATCAGAAAGATGTGTTTGCTACCGTTTAAGAGATGTATTTGCAGCTATTGGCTTTAACTCTAAGACTTTTCAAGACAATAGCTACAGAAATTGGCAGTGCAGAGAAAAATGCAAGATACTGGTCAGAATAAGCTGATTATACTGTTTAGTATTTCATGACTGAACATAACAAGTTCACTGATAATGATTTACACAGTCCTGATGCTAACAGATCCTATGGTCAGACAGACAAGCTGCAAATAGAGTTGCTTGGAAAATTTCCATATGAATGGTTATTTTTAATGGGAAATTCAGCTTTCTGCGAAAAAAATGAAAATCACTCACACTGGAAAAATTGAACGGTAATGAGTAGTTTCAACTGCATTGACCTAAATGGAGCTGACCTAGAATCGGTCAGGTCAGTTCAGTTTCATTTCAGTTCAGTTCTTCAGAAGGTAATATCAGCTTCCCACCAGTAAATTCATTGCTTAATGGTGGGTGTAGTTTGAGGGCCTAGTCCCTTCCATAACCTGGGTTTCCCTGAGGGCCACATCAGTTTTCATATCTCTGTCAACATGTGCATTTCCAAGGAGTTTAATAAACCAAAATAAACATTTTATTTTGTGTAACAATAACTATTTTAATCTCGGTTTTAAAAAAATCATTTGGGGACAAAACCAGAATTTGAAACACTATCATCTTCTGTGGGGTGAAAACTCTGAAATTTGCTTCTTGTGCCAAAAAAGCCACCGTGATGTTGCCTCTGATCTCCTCATTTAGGTTGGTGTCATTCAGACTCTGCTAAAAAAAATAGCTCTGCAGCCCTTGCACAGTTCTCTACACACTTTAGCATGCACCACAACTTTTAATAGCATTATTAAGACTCTTAGCAACAGAGGGACTGTTACAGCTGGGATGATTAAGGTGGCTAGCCAGCTATGTAGTCATTGCACCCCTGTGAATCATTGCGTAATGCAAAGGACTAGGGTTGGGTTTTTTCAGACAAGTTGTTAGTCAGGAAAAAAACCCTTTATTGTCTCCTGTAGTCCCGGCACATGAAGAGCAGTAAGTGACAATTCTGAAGTTATCACTTGGCCTGGAGCTAAGCATAAGCAAACTAGGCAATTATTTAGTGCAGCAAAATGTGGGACATTAGAACAGCCATGACCCCACTGCCCCTGTCAGAGCCCAGAAAGCCAAGCTGGCTGCTGCCTTTGAAAGGCCAGAGGGTGCACAGTACAGCTAGCCCTGTGGCTGAAGAGCAGCAGTGCCCTCTGGTCAGCAGGTTCCCCAGGGACCAGCCTCAGGAGCTCTGTCCCACTTCTGCCTCCTCTCCCTTTTCTGTGGCAAGAGGCCAGCACCTGGGCTTGTCCCAACACCACATCCTACTGTCGGGCAAAAGGCAGTTTTGCGTCCACTGATAAGAAACCTTGAACAAACCTGAACAAAAAGGTCTTTGCTGTTGCAAAGGAGCTGTGAAGCAGAATGTCCTTAAAATGGGACTGCACACATAAGACTCCTTTGCACATCATCCTCTGTAGTGTTGGAGCACTTATCTCATTTTGCTGACTTGAAGTAGGATGGTATGCAGGCTTTCTTGTTGCAAAGAGCTTACAGCTTTTTGGCTGAGATTGTCCATAGATGACTATTCAGTTACTCTTGCACAGTGTAAGTAACACTTAATTCCTTTCAGTAACAAATTATATGTTTCTACTTAACAATAGGAGATACCAGCCTCAAACTGTCCTCCCTAAAACCAAATTTAGCAAAGAGACATGCAAATGGGACCCAAAAAAGAGTTGGTTCAAGCCTCTGAAATAAATCCTTCTCGTATCTGAGAATGAAGAGAGATCTGAAGAAGAAAGTGTTATCCTTCTCCAGCTATGATAGTCATGGCAATGAATTTCCTAAATTAAGTTAGTTCATAAAGTCTTTCATATAGTATTGGATTAATCAATAAAATAACTGCTTTAGATTCCAGGGTCCATACTTTGTACATAATTCCTGTACTGAAGAGATGTCATTGCCTCTTCTTGTGGTCTGGTGAAAATATGCAGATCTTCTGCTGGTACCTCTGCCTAGAGGTGCTTTTTGTACCAGGGAACGGTACGTGCCAGGTCAGTGGATGGGGCTGTGAATTGGTGGATTCACACCAGTGGATGGGCGGAATAGCTTTAACCTTCCCTCTTCCCTGGCTGCCCCCAGTCTACAGCTGACTCTGGTGGGCAGAACAGGAGTGTGATCACAGTTGCTTTGCACTCCTACATTTTGGGCCTCTTCCACAGGTACCACAAACAGACACTTTTGCCACAGTTCATTCAAGTGAATTTGCTTATGTTTCTGTCACTGAGCAACAAGTGTGATCACCTTAGCACTGATCAGGACTGCTCAGTGGAATATTTGTAATAGTCCTTTAAAAATAGCTCATATTATTAGGTAAAGAACGTTTTAGAGACAAAGTCAGACATGTTAAAAGGACTGCATTTAGTAGCCAGAAAGCAAATTGAGAGCAGAAGTTTAAAAAATTATCGTGCTGACATGACATGAATGTGTTTGGCTGCACCCTATGCTTTGGGTGTTTGTCATGAGTGGAGTGACGATGCCTGAATGTGAGTCATCCAACAAATACTGCAAATAACATGTTCAGCATTGCCAGATTATAGGTCTAAGCAGAAGCATCCTTGGCATACATACCCACTGAAATGATAAACAGGTGGCCCACTATAAACCTGAGTATTGCATTGCAGAAACAGCCCTCTGGTGTGCACCTCACTCCTGTACTATTAAATATATTCCGAACTTCTTAATTGTTTCTGTAGTATCCTGCAGTGAGCATAAAATTGTTTGTATACAAGAAAAGAATTTCTAGTTTTGTTCATGACTGTGTTTGAAGCAGCATGTTATTATTTCTGAGAGAACGAAATAATCAGTGACACAAAATTATAGTTTCCCTGCCTAGAACAGCATCTCATTCAAAGAGGATGCCAAGAACAACAAAGCCTCAGAGGCTATTTATAATAGAGAAGGAAATACTATGAGTATGCTAGACTGAAATCCATGCTCTTTCTTTCTATGTTCTGTTACAGGCTTCCTGAAACTGCTGCACAAATCACTTTGACAATAAATTTCTTGTTATTCAGGCACCTAGTTCTAACTGAAAATGAATTCAGCACCTATACTTTTTCATTTTTACTTGTAGTCCATTTGCAGGTCCTGACAGTAGGACTAACAGCAATGTTCTGAAGACAGCAATGCTGAAAGCCTCCAAACCACTCTCTTACTATATCGCTACCACACTGCTGAGGATACTGCAGAAAAACAAGGACCAGAATGGATTTTAATATGAAATTTGAAAAAATAGAGTGAATTTGACTAGCTAATAATGTGAAAAGCTGTTTTAAACACAGCTATCAAGCCATAGATAAACAAATGCAGAAATGTCTTCCACAAAGAGAAGGCATTAGGGCAGAAAATGCAGGGACAATGAACAAAGAGTGGGCATCATAACAGCAGACTCCTGTCATATTCTGTCACTGCTTTTTGACTCAGGCAATTTTGCAGCTTTCAGGGTTTCGGTTTGCATTCAAGGAGTGAACATCCGGACTGTTCCAAAAATGACTGCTGAACTGCAGGAGTGGTTGGCCAGTCATGTTTGATCATTGATGCCATAGTGATCTGTGGTGAACAGCGTTAAGGAGTCGCAGACACTTTTTCCCATAACATAGTTTGTTGACCTAAGAGTTAAATTTCTCAGCTTCAACACCAATTCTTACAGACTATGAATTTCATTATACCTGCTACCAAGGTCATTGGAAAAATCAGATCAAGACTCATTTGCAGCCATCTAACTTGACCTGTTCAAATGCAGATAAGGTCACGTTCAGTTAATAAAAGTTGTGGGAAAATCTCATTTACATCATCAATTAAAAGTGTTCAGAAGTTTTTATAGCCCTGAGTATGCAAGTTTGTGACAACCCAGGATCCTGCAATTTCTGTCTGTTTCTCTCATGAAATAAAAGCCAGATGTATGGAAGTTAGCATTGGTGAAAGTGACTTTAAGATGATACTGTGTCATCATTTTATTAAAAGGTCAATTAAAAAATCCCATTAAAAAGATAAGTGGAAAAATCCTAAGTGCAATCAGCCATTCAATATTCACCCCTCAGCAAAAAGGACATTCATGCTTTTAAGTTTCTTTAATAATCAGTTTCTTCTCCTCCTTGGAAGAAAGTCAATATGCTAACTTTCAGAATTGAGCTGTAGGTCAAATATTTTTTCTTTTGACTATTAAAGCCTCAGAGAGAAGATATTGCTTAAGACAGAAAACACCACTTAAAAGTTGATCAAGATGAAATCTATTTAAAGTGAACAGTTCTCCAAGTTTTGCATTGTATATAATACTTGCATACATTTATGTATTTATATAACGTTGGCAGGGGAATATGGCAATACAACTATACTTTTCACATTACTAATTTTGTTGAAGTTAGTACCGGTGAAGTGCTTTCATATGGCCAGAAAGTCTTAGAAATTATGTATGCTGGTGGGCTTTGTCTGGTTTTATCCTCCTGCTGTACTGTCTTACCCATGGAGCACTATTGCACAGTGAGGACTGCAAACAGGAGAAAGTTATGGGGTTTCACTCATTTAGCACGGAGGGCTGAGCTCTCTGAGCCATGCTGTCCAGCATGACAGCCACAGAAGAAGAGTACAAACAGAAAGGTGGGGAAAAAAAACAATTTCTGGTGTTTAGGTGAATTTCTGCGAGCACTGGGACCAAATGTGTAAAGCCTGAGGGACAGTGACTCTGCACCATCTGGCTGAGGAACTTCAAAGACAGTTGCCACTGAGTAGGAAGGCTCCAGTGAGAACACGGTCAAGAAGGGAGGCTGCACCTGCAGCGAGCTTCAGAAAGGCTGCAGCACAGCTACAGCCTTTGGCTTAGGACAAGCCTCCCTAAGGCAGGAGAGGAGGGCCAGCAAGGGCCAGGCACTCACACCTCCAGCTACAGCCCAGACAGTGAGGTTTCATATCCCAGTCAGTCTAATCTTTGAGTCCTGCTATTTACCAATCTAATAAAAAAACTTTACTACGCTCACTAACCTTCTGTACTCTTACCTTTCCAGCAATCTTGACACAGAAGAGCTCTGTGGTAAGTTCCTTTTTGGACAAGAACATAATCCATGCCTGCGAAAGCCCTGTGCAAGTAAACATATCATGTGATATGAATCCTCCTGAAATTTCTTCTGGGAAAATGCAGATGGCTTATAATCTTTTCAGACTCTGTCATCCATTACATGCAGAAATTACTTTGAAATATTTTTCCTAATCAATACTTCACATTCTCTGAATTTCAAGATCTGTTCTGATATAAAGATAGATAGATAGATAACTTTTATCTTATTTCCCTTTCATGTGTGATATTTTTTCTAGTTAGTGTATTGCTTTCAGAGGTAGGAGTGCTTTGGCAATTTTGAAAGAGATTGTCATATTAGTACCCCACTGGAGGAAAATTCATTACTTTCCTCCAACTCAAGCCAGTGAGAACAGCAGTTTGGTAAGTTCTATCATCCTTCATCACAAATACTCCTGCAAGGCCTAGAATTTGGCCCATTTACCCATTTCTGCACCCCATTCTGGGCTGCAAGTCATCTTCCTAAAACCTGTTCACTCTCCAGTTGATCTTACAGCACCTGATTTAGGAGTGCTGCTTGCAGCAGAGAACAATTCACAGAGAATTTCTGCAAGTCCTCCCACAAAGTGTCAAAAACCCACTAACACTTGTCAAAACCAACCTATTTCTGAGGGAAAGATGGTAGCCTGCTAAATTTTCCAGTGGTCAACAATGTTGAAGACCTATAAAAGCTAAAAATACTGTCAAGTTAATGGCAGCTCAAGATTACCCATGGACAAGAACCCACTGAGGCACCTCAGTCTGTGCTTATAAATGTATGACAAGAGACTCAGCAGAACTCAATTAGGCAGTAACAACTTCTGCTGGTTGAGCATCTGGCCAAAATTATATAAAACTGGCCAAGACAGACAAGTGCTTTTGTTCCACAAGGGCTTTACTGCTGTTGACATTGCACTGGAGGCTTACAGGTTTGCTCAGCACCTGACCCTACTAGCCACCTCAGGCTCACCGGAGGGCTGAGGGGGTGTCAGCTCTGCACTGGCTCTGTTTGCTGTCTGTTATGATTAAATATGGGCTGCTTCAGCTGGCTTTTAAATCTTTCACAGGTTGTTACTAGGGTGTTTCACAGCTGTGAATCTGACACTGAGTTTACTCAAAAAACATTTAATCTAGTGATTATATGGCTCTTTCTGAATTATCTCAGTTCTCCTCAGAAATGAAGCTTCACTTCCAGGATACTAATTTGCAGTACATTTTCATTCTAAATCATTTCATTCAACCTCTCAGCAATACCAGGTTATGTCACAGTGTTCCTGAAACCTTTCATGACTCCCCTGAGCAGCTCATGCTGACCTCTTAAAAGCCTCAAACTATCGCTATTTCTTATTTCAAAAAGCTCCTATCTAATCTTGTTCTTCCTCTCTGCCATTTAGATATTGGTTTTCATGCTTTTCCATCTGATGTCTAAATGCCTTGTCTAGCTTTAACAAAATTTTCCTTCTTTCTTTTTCACACTTTTTCCTTCCTATGCCTCCTTCTATTGTATTTTGCTTCATCGACCAAATGGGAACTCAGGTCATGATTTCCCAGGTTTGCCTCCTCCTCTCACTGTAATCCCTCTGATCGAGTTTTGCCCCCTGATTTTACATCAGCTTTTTCTGTTAAAATCTCCTTTGCTTGGAGCAGCTACACAAGCACATCCTGCAACTTATGTTATTTCCATTATTTTTGTTAATGCATGGTATTTGTTGAAAATATAATCACAGTACCTGGGACTAGAAGCTTATCTGGCCAACTCATGGTCTCTTTGTTTCTCAGAGAGAAACAACTGGTCTCACCTGACCCCAACTCACAACAGCCCCCACTTGATCTTACTTCTCTAAGGGCTTTACAAGAACAATTCATTTTTGTATCAATATAATCAGATTTAGTATATACACATGAAAACTTCGTTTCCTGCTAGTAACTGTAAAGTAGACTATTAGACTGAAAATCAAGTTTAGAAAGAAAATGTAGATATTTTGAAAATAGATCTGTTTCAGCTCTCAAACTGATATTTTAAATTTTTGTAAATTTGACAAGTCATCTGTTGATACAAAGTGTTTTAAAGCACTGATTCTGGTATTTTTCGTACTCCAGAAATGTTTTTGAGGGGAAATAATACAAAATTTTAAAATAAAATCATCCTTTTTGTTGTAACTCTTGTTCATTTTATATGTTTAGATAGTTAATAATACCATAACTGAATTCAGACTTGATAAAATTTATATTTAATGAAATTTTTCAGGTCATTAATAGGTGACATGGGTTTTCTTCTTCTTTTAGAATATTTTTCCCAGCACTTAGGAGAGTATGAAAATGTTTTATCTGTCTTGGAAGACTTAAACATAACCATACTGAAGGCAATGGACAAAACAAAGAAAGTAAGTAAAAACGTGACGTTTTCTTTACATTGTGTATTTTTTTTTATTTGAACATGTATCCAGTGTTTTTCTTATCTAGATCAAGTTACTAATTCATATTTAAATTATTGCACATATACATGTTTGTAGCAAAAGTCCAGTAGGAAAAGGCTTGTCAAAATGGTTGAGTATCAAAGCTGTAAAGCTCTGTCTGCAAAGTGTTACAGTTTGGATATAACCAAAATTATCTTTGCGACTGATGTTGTACCAAGAGAGGGTTCCATGTCCCTGCCAAATGTGGGTAAGTATTATCAGCATATCAACATTTGGAAGTAGTCCGAATTTGAAAAAAATAATCCAAGTTTTTGAAGTAGAAAACATGTTAATAAAAGATGTTAATGACTTAAACCTATATTAATGACTACCATTAAATTAGGTAGGCAAGAGTCATCTGGAGACATACTGGGCAGTCATATTTACATTATTGTTAAATGTAGATTCTGGAGGGAGGAGATGTTTCTCAGGAGGAGCTCGGTTTCTCCACCTGTCTGTCTCTCGGGGGATGTAGCCGTGCTGCAGGACATGCTAGGCAGCCGATCCACTTGGCATTCAATTCATTGTGCTCATACATGCTTGTATGTTCAGATGTGCTTGTTCATACCACATCCCAGCTAGATGTCTGATCAAAAGTGCATCACAACACTGGGTAATATGCTCCTTTTCCCTGGCTGCTAAATATTCTGTACATGGTGGAACAGGTTCAAAAGGTGAGGGAAAGCACAAACCAGGGAAGGAAGTGAACCTAGATCCTTCAAAGTGGGCCCCAGACTCACACAAGACTATTCACTGGAAGGCAAGCTGCCAAGAACAGAAATTTCAGCCAAAAGTATTCAGTGGAGGGGAAAAAAGCAGGGTTTTTTTTCAGTCAATCCATGGAGAGATCAATGGGGAGAAAGCTCTGCTTCTCTAGTGAAACTGTTATCTTTGACATTCAAGTGTTTGCAAGAGTGCAGTACCCATACATTTTACATGAACTGCCAAAATAAAAACCTTAAAATGTAGCTGATTTATTTAGAGCTTGAGACAGTAAGTTGAATGTCTCTCCATTCATGCTGTGAATCTTCCACTCCTAATGAAGTGAATGTGTGCTAACTCACTGCCTCATTGAGCTGGACACTAGAAAGCAACAGATCAGTTTATTCCAGCTATGCATAATTAAAAAAAAAAAAATAGCCCTGTGTATAAACTGCTGCTAAAGAGCAGGACATGTCATCTGATAACTACTGGAAGTAAATAAAACATGGCATTTAAGAATTACTTCAAAAGTTAATCACCAGAAGGAGTCCCAGTAGACCAATCAGAGTTGTAAGAAGTAAGATTTGGCCTAACTAGAAAAATGAGTAAGAAAATCTGGAATACTAATAAATGTTTAATTTGTCCGCTTTGAAGAACCCATCAAAAAAATAACCAAGCTGCAATTTCTTTTAAGTTTATTTTCCTGACTGAAGATTTAAGCTTAATGGGTTTTCTCTCTTTCAGGAATATTCCAACCGACTATTTGTTAGAGGTGGCATAACTAGAGCAAGGCTAACACTGGAAAAACCACTTTTAATTCCAATTAATAGAAACAGTGTGTGAACACAGTCAAACAAAAAATGTGTCCTCAAATATTCCAGAATAGAGCTTTCTGCCAAGGGTATGCCCAGCAACTACAGCTTTGTATGGAACTTAAATTCTCAATGCAAGATTGGGATTATTTGCAACAGGAACTCAGTTCTCAGGAAACAGATAGGTTATGTGACCTAACTAGCTGATAAATCATTGGAGTGCAAATATTAAAATTTCCATCTTAAATAGTCCAAGCTTTTATTGAAGTTTATGGTCTAAAATCTGGAATATATCCGTCTAAAATCAGAGCAGAAAAAGCTAGTTAGCATATTGAGATAGCGTGGATAAATGGTGTTCATCACAATGACACACAAGATGTGATGCAGCTCCTAGCTCAAGTTGGCTCCCCAGCTCAAACAAGCAGGTGCTCAGAAATGAGCAGTCTGGTTATGAATGGTGATTGCCATGTATCCAGGGCAAGGCTTGGGTTTCCTCTCCTAGTGCAGAATAAAACTTTCTCCCTGCTCTGCCATTGCAGCCACTTAGTTCCTCGAATAGTCACTGAGTAATGGGAGCATTTATTACCATCTTCTAAGTCATCAGCTAGTTGGAAAATTCATATACAGAAAAAAAAGCACAGAATTTAAGATCTACACTTTGAGAGTTATAAAGACATGGTGTATCTACAGTGGCTGAGTCAGTTTCCAATGACCAGGACCAAATTTCCAATGACTAAATTCTCCTATTAAAAACCAAAAGTAAGAACTGCTGAGATTGAACCTGAACTCCACTCTGCAGAGCATGGGGACCCTCAGGATTGCCATGAGCTTTCCATCCCCTCTGACTTTTCATGGATTGGAGAAAGCTCAGCGCCTCCATCAGTCTCTGCTAAACTTCCCCAGAGTGCATGCAGGCAGGCAGCTCATGCAGTCTTAAATATCTGGGCAGGGAAAAGGAGCAACTTGGAACTTCATTAATTTTATTTATCCGGTTTTGAGTCAGATAAACAATCACCACTGAGTCCTTCCTGTAGAAAATCCCTGCTTTCCTACCAATTGAAGTTGCCTGTACTCAGTAGCTACTTTGCATGAGAGGCAGCTGCAGAATTGGAGCTCTTAGAAAAGTTGTTCAGACTCAATTTCCAAGAAACCCCAGAGAAGGAAGATGTAGCAGTCTCCAATGAGAAGCTTAACAGTGGATCGGCATGTCTGAAAAAATCTAAAAACCTAATCTATAAACTCTCCTTATTCCAGATATAGACAGAATTAGAAATGAAAACCTCCTAAAATGTAAAGTTTTATAGACTTTTTTTTACTTTTTGGCATATGTTAATCTACGTTTGATAACACCAAACTGTGTGGCATTATTTGACTCATATCTGTAAATCCAGTACACAAGTGTGCACCAAGTAGCTTTTGCACATGTTGTCTTGGTTTTTTTAATTATCAGTTTTGAAAATCACCTGCATTAATGAATAAATACATTGCATTTTGTTTACAAATATTTCCAACCTATTCAGCCTTTAGTCAGAAAGATCTCCCACCAAAAGCAACTGGAGTTTGGCCATGGACTCCTGGATTCAAATCAATATCAACCAAACTGTCCCCATCGCTACAAATTATTTTTAACCCAGCAGATTAGCAGGTAGTAACTCCTGCAAGGTAATTGCAGCATAATTTCTGTGTACTTTATTGCCCTCTGTGGTTTGAAAGGATTGTCAGCACAGCTGTTTTGAACTGAGCTTTTCTCCAGTCTTCCCGTCCTGTGCTGAGAGTGAAAATACCAAGTCATCTATGGGAGAAAACATCCCAGTGTGTTAGCAGGTTCAAGAAACTTTGAAACCAGACTTCCTTTCACTATACTGGGGCCAGATCACTCCAGCCTAACCAAATTAAATAGCACCTGAGAAGGAAGGAAGCCCTCAGGGATGTAGGAGTGGTTCATGCTCTGTTGCTTGATGGGAAGGTGCTAAGCTAAAAATGCAGAGAAAGAGATATAGCAAGGAACATCTTTCAGCAGGGAAAAAAATTAGTTGCATTTACAAACAACATACTTTTAATACAAAAAAAAATATCTTACCAGAAGATGCTAGGGGAGCTACAGTCCTTCTATTTTGGTACTTGTCTCCTGTGTTTTATCATTACACAAGCGAAACACATATCTGAGGATTTTTAGGGGGATTTGTGGCATTTGATATTTGATCATTTCTGTCCTTAGGCTGGAGAGTCTGTATGAGTTGTTTATACAGGAGTGGTGAGGACAGATTAATCATTGGTGTCAGTTGTTTTTCTTGTACCTGCCAGGTTGATATTTTCCTGATCAAAGTACGAGCTGGAATAGCGTTCTTTATCTCATTTCTTCTTCATCTTATATACAGGAAGCATTAAAAATTAAAGACTCAGCAAAACTTTACAAATGCATTGGAAGGCTTGTTTCTTTAAGCCTTTTTTTCCTGACATCTTTTATAACAAAATGCAGAAGCATATTTAATTAAAATATTTAATCACTTTTTTATTACCCAAATAAACATAGCATTTTCAGCAAGTTGCATTTTTATTACATTCTGTAGCTTGCTGTCACATGTTAATACAATTAAGAGAAACTTTGCAACCTGCAGAACAGAAAATAAAATCTGTCACTGAATAATGGTATAGATAGATAAAAATAGACCAGTTTTTTTTAAGATGCTTGACATCTTGGTTCTATTGACTTGTGAATACAGAAAATCAGAAACTTGCAGACTAAAGAACATGTCTTCCTTAAGTTACCCAGCCACAAAATTGTTGCTATTTCTTGGCTATTCAGTAAGAACAAGTTTTGCTCTATCATTTTTATTTTGGGTATTGCTATAGTTTATTGAAAATGCAACCTGCTGCTGGTGGTGAATTATTCTGTACTCAATAATCTAAGCTCATTTAATCACCAAAAATGTAATTTTCATATGAAATTAAGTTGACAATATAGAAGTATTCAGGCACTTATACAGGCATCTCGTGGTATTTTAGAAAACCTGAAGTATTCAAGGATATTCAAGATGTCTGCAGAGGCCTGATGAATAGCACATAGGACCTCTAGGAGACCCAGGGGCGGGATGAGACCTGCCTCTGGGGCAGAACCTGGAAACCAGATGGGTCTATGTAGGGCACCAGACTCCAGTTTAGGTACCTGATTAGCTCTGAGGTCTCTGAAGGGTTTTTCCCAGAGGAACTCTCTCACAGAGGAAGAGCTGGTGATAGCTTACTCTGATCTGACAGTGCCTTTTATCAAAGTCAAAGACCCATTTGAAGTTCACTTTTTTTCACCAGCTGAAGAGCACTCCCCTCTCCTCCTGCCCCGTGCCCTTCCTTTTGCCAACAGCATGGGGTCATTTTCCCACCAGGACGTATCCCCGTATGCCCCTGTCCTCACTGGCACTGGCACCCACACAGTGAAGCAGTGAAGGCTAACGGCACAGGCTTGCAGGGAAGCAGGGACCATTTCAGATGATTTTAACACCACTGCTCCTGAGGGCAGTTTATAGTGCACTGTTAGTGAAAGTCTAACCACAGCTGGCTGGTGGCCAAGTGACCGTGCCAGGGGGATTTCAGGATGGAACCTGCTTCCTGCTCTGTAATTTCAGTGACTGTTGGCTTCAGCCTCACCCAACCCATTAGTCTCTCATGGAGCTGGCAATGGTCTTGACATACAATGTACCAGCTCTTAACTTACTGGAGTAACAACTAAAATGTAGACTCTTTGTGTTGGCACAATGGCAAAGTGGTGGGAATTGGGACTCACTGAGAGCAACTGAGCCGGCGGAGATGCTTCCTCGGGAGGCTGGCACCAAATGCCTATGTAGTTGGTTCTTTTTCCTTGCAAATGCAGAGTCTGCGTAGCACTCATGGAGGCCACCCTGGGAGAGGTCTCAAAAGTGACTGGATGGACTTGAGCAGGACTTTTGTACAACCAATAGAAAACATTTATGAACAGCAAAATGAGAAATTCAAATCTAAAGTAAAGGGAACATCAAAATAACCAAGAAGGACAATTAACACAATAGGAAATCATTTAAACAAATACTGAAGATTCCTTCTTAATCTGTTCTGTGTCATATTTTTGTCATCCTTATTTAATTGTTAACATTCAATTTCTTTACAGCTCTTTTCTTCCTCAAAAATATAGCAAAATCTTTCTTCCATAGATGAAAGCCAGAAGGTGCTTTGACTAGAATAGTTAACGTACACTTTTTCAAAACTGAATCAAGAGAGCAATGACCTCTGAGTGCACACTCCTCCTGTAAATACAGAGGTACAGTCCTTTTGCAGACAAAAGCACTGCAGACTTCCATGGAAAGGAATGGCAGACAACACAGGGAATAAGGAATGGGATGCTGCAAATTTTCTCCTTTTCAGACTCTGTAAAGTCTCACTTTCTTTGCTTTGAAGGGACTTTCTTCCCTCCTTTGCAACTATTTTATGAAGGACACCAAATGATCTGTCTGCGATAGCTGCGGACCAGACTCAGTGAATTAGCAAACACCACTTAAGCAGCAGTAACCACAACCGGTTTATACCCAGCATTTAAATATGCAAAACATAAACAAATTAAATTTAGGATGGAAATGAAAGATAATTCTTATTCAATAGAGCAATCAAGTTCTGAAATAGCCTTCTGAGCATTTGGGGGCAAAAAAAACTACCTGCTTTTTACACATTGCTTGCAAAAACATAGAAAGGGGAGTGTGTGGTGCGCAACCACAAGATGCTGGAGTCAGTGACTGACACAGCGTGTCTAAATCTTTGCTCCTATGAAATAACTCCTTTTTCTGCTTTGCTTAAAAAAAAAAAACAAAAACAAAGCTAAGTGAAGTCAATGCAGCCTTGTTATTACCGGAAAACTTCTTGAGTAATCTAAAAATAGAAGCCAATCAGACAAAAAGAGAAGATTATAGGAGCTCAAACAGTAACATAGGGATATGCAATTTAGTTATTGATGGTGCTTTTATAGCAATTATGTAAATAACTGCACTCTGGAGGGTTGATACACATTATAAATCAGAATACCTAGATTTTTTTAATTGCATATTTGAGTAATAGTAACAGTAGTGATTAGGTAAATTATATCACAAAACAAAATAACTGGGAAAAAAGACAGACAAGCATATGTCAACAATAGATTTCCACAACTAACATTCTGTTTGAGCAAAAATGAAGTGTCAAATTGCTTTTTTGTTTTCGCAAAATCTGCATTAAATTGGCTGGCACCAGTTTTTGCACATGATTAGAATTTGTTAATATTTTTCACAGAATCCAGCCTTGTTCTTTTTGAAATTGCACTTTTTACAAATGCATCTTTCACAGAATAAATGTAATGAATAGCTGCTGCATCAGAATAATGTAAGACAGATATTACTCAGTTTATCTTGATTATTAATTTTCATGCATTGGCTTTGAATCCAGTTCATTTGTTCCTTTATGTTTTCAGATCAGTGTCAATATAAAATCATAGAATCATAGAATCATTTAGGTTGGAAAAGACCTTTAAGATCATCAAGTCCAACTGTTAACCTAGCACTGCCAAGTCCACCACTAAAACATGTCCCTAAGCACCTCATCTACATGTCTTTTAAATACCTGCAGAGATGGTGCCTCTACCACTTCCCTGAGCAGCCTGTTCCAACATTTGACAACCTTTTGGTGAAGAAATTTTTCCTAATATCCCATCTAAACCTCCCTGAGGCCGTTTCCTCTCATCCTATCTCTAGTCATTTGAGAGAAGAGACTGAAATCCACCTCACTACAACCTCCTTTCAGGTAGTTCTACAGGCAATAAGGTCTCCCCTCAGCCTCCTTTTCTCCAGACTAAACAACCCCAGTTCCCTCAGCCGCTCCCTACAAGACCTGTTCTCCAGACCCTTCACCAGCTTCGTTGCCCTTCTCTGGACACGCTCCAGCACCCCAATGTCTGTCTTGTAGTGAGGGGCCCAAAACTGCACACAGGATTCGAGGTGTGGTCTCACCAGTGCCGAGTACAGGGGCATGATCACTTCCCTACTCCTGCTGGCCACGCTGTTTCTGATACAAGCCAGGATGCTGTTGACCTTCTTGGCCATCTGGGCACACTGCTGGCTCATCTTCAGCTGGCTGTCGACCAGCACCCCCAGGTCCTTTTCTGCCGGGCAGCTTTCCAGCCACTCCTCCCCAAGCCTGTAGCGCTGCATGGGGTTGTTGTGACCCAAGTGCAGGACCCGGCACTTGGCCTTGTTGAACCTCATGCAAATGGCCTCAGCCCATCGATCCAGCCTGTCCAAGTCCCTCTGCAGAGCCTTCCTACCCTCGAGCAGATCAACACTCTCACCCAATTTAGTGTCACCTGCAAACTTACTGAGAATGCACTCGATCCCCTCATCCAGATCATTGATAAAGATGTTAAACAGAAGTGGCCCCAATACTGAGCCCTGGGAAGCACCACTTGTGAGCAGCCGCCAGCTGGATTGAAATGCTTCCACCACCGCTCTTTGGGCCCGGCCATACAGCCAGTTTTTTACCCAGTGAAGAGCATGCCTGTCCAAGCAATAAGCAGCCAATTTCTCCAGAAGAATGCTTGGGAAAGTGTGTCAAAGGCTTTACTAAAGTCGAAGCAAACAACATCCACAGCCCTTCCTGCATCCACTAAGCGGGTCATCTTGTCACAGAAGGAGATCAGGTTAGTCAGAATACCATAGCCATCTCTCATGTTTTAAAGTGGACAAAATATCCAGGTTCTATTGGAAATGAAAAGCCAGAACAAACCCAAGTTGTTAATTTTATTATTCTTTATAAAGAAATAGAAACCTGTTCAGGATGAAGATTACATAAAACACTAAAGGCAGACAGATGAAGTTCAAGACATAATGAGCAGCAGTGGTGCCATCTGGGACATCTTTTCTTTTGACTATTGACTTTTGACCTAAAAACTCAAATTGGTTTTTTTTTTAATCATTCCCTAATTTTTGATGAGACAGACTTGCCAGTGGTTAGAATTGGAGTCTGGATCCTTTTTGCATAAATCCATGTACTCAGCTGCATCAGCTTTCTGCTGTAAACTCAGCTTAAGAGAGGAATGCTGGTGATAGTGCTAAATTACCACCAGTTGCACCCTGCTACAAGGCAGAGAGGACCCTATGAATAAACAGCTGTTGTTATCTAGGGGCATTATTAAATGAGATTTTGGAATTTCATTTCATAGGATTGTCTTTCTATAAAATTCATTAAGATTGTGACTCTTAGTGCAAGTCAAGTCAAACACAGATAAATTCAAAAAGCTGCAAGTGATAAACTCTGAGCAGTTGTGCAAGGATATTCCAGAGATTCATTGCTTTCCTCTCCTCCTACCTCCTTATCAGAGTAAAGAAAACTCTTGGGAACTTCTTTCATCTTTTTTGTGGAAGTCTTATACCTACTGGGTCAGAAAGAGACCATGCTCAAATTTTTGCTGGTAGCAGAGAAGATGATGTGTTAAATAGTCAGAACTTTAAAAAACAAACCAACCAAACAAACAAAAACTTAATTAATTACCATACCTTTAAACATAAAAGTGTATAGAAATACACAGCAGAAAAAGAAACATTTAACCTAGCCATTCTCCTGTCAATACCTATAAAAACCACCAACAGCTTTGATGTTTTCCTTGTATGCTTACAACCTTCTCCCAGGAGAAATGGCATTACACACATCCCAGCTATCCCTGCTGATATAAAGCACAGTCAAAACACAGTTTCTTGTCTCTAAGCTACATGATGCATTTAATAATAGTTAAATAGGAACTACTTTTTATCCACGTGCAAATTTTGTACATACTACTATTGCAATAAGAATATGTTACTCCTTCAGTAATCCCAGTAAAGGAAAGAGACAGCCTGTGCTGTTCTGATGGACGCTATTACAAATGTGTGTCAATATTCTCCTATAATCACCCATGGCTGCCTATTTTATTTTATTGGTCTTACATCAGCACTGCAGGTGGTTGGTAGAGATTGTCGCTGTTCCAGTTCTCTAGGCAGAATTTAAACATGTAATTTATTCCAAATATAATACTTCTATAAACTTGTAAAGCTTGTGCCGCACTCTAGAATTGAAGCTGAATCTGTTTAATAGTTCGGCATGTTATGCCTTTGATCACTCTTACAATGCAGATGCTGTAAAAGTTGCATTTGTGTGAGGTCAACACATTGAGCATTTCTGGATCTGGCTTCTGGTGAAATTATGATTCTGTTCTGACTCTGTTCTGATTCCATCCTATGGTCTGAAGAATTAGATCTTAGAGACTGAAATGAAAGAGGCTTGAATTCTTTTTTATTTTAGTACAGTTATTCTGACTAATCTAATTTTATATCCTCAATTTAAAGTTGTAACCCAGGGTGTTGTGCCACCAATGTAGGATCTAAACACATAGGGCAGGAGACCTTCCATGATCAAGGGAAATTTAAAAAATTATTCCTTACTGAGTTTTACTCAATGATAACTACTTTTGAGTTGCTTTGGGGGTATTTTCTGTAAAGATAAGCATAAATAATTTTTTATGAAATTATTTTGATACGACATAAAACAGGAAACAGAAAATTGCAAAGTAATGTAATGTAACAGTAATAAATAACTGTTATCAGTAATGTTACAAATAAAGTATAATAAATAAGTTATAAAGTAAGTGTTACATAACATAAACTACTATATAGCAAAATAGCAGTACAGGAAGGAGAGGCCAAGGGGGCCAGGTTTGTTCAGCCTGGAGAAGAGCCTAAGGGAGGATGTAATACTACTATCTAAAGAAGGGTTATAGAGAAGACAATGACATTGTCTTTTTCAGGGATGCATAGCAAAAACACAAGAGGCAACAGCTACAGCTTGCAGAAGGGAAAATGCTGGCTAGACACACAGAAAATACTTTGCTCAGAGTGCCACAGTGGACTAGGGAGATGGTGTAATCTCCATCCTTGAAGATGTTCCAAACTCAGCTGGTCCCGTCCTGGAGCAACCTGAACTAGCTTTGAAGTTGGCCCTGCTCTGAACAGGGGGATGGACTAGATGACAGCTAGATATCCTTTCCCACTAAGTTTGTGGAGCTCTTGCCTGAGCTCCCACTGCTTCTGAGAGATTTGAGTTATTTTCTGTCCCAACCAAGTTTCGTTTGCTTGCCCCAAGTAAGCAGAGGTATCGCCCTCCTTCCCCATCTCAAGGAGCTGCCCTTCTGATAATTGGATTAGAATGGTGTCAGGTCACCCAAAGGGAGAGGATTTGGGCTGGCATCAGGCTCAAGAGGATCAAGAGAGCTGCTGAACTTGTGGTAGCCCTGAGATGTGGACTCCCTTAGGAGATACCTAAGCCCTGCCTCCTCCACCTTTGTAAAAAGAGAACCTCTTCCTCACCTTTTAAGATAGCCATAAGCCAGTTTTAAAGGCCACGGTGACCTTTACCGCACTAATAATGGCTAATTATGTGCATTTTCAGTTGCTTTAATGGAAACTCAAATTTTAGCTGCTCACAAAGGTCACAGTTGTCTCTTGATGAGGAAGATGTGGAAAATTACCCTCATTCACTCACAATCAGTAAAACTAAAAAGCACAACAATATGTTAACACAGACTAATTTCATCTGGAGTGCCCAAACTGCTTTGCAGTATAATGTATATGCTAATGAAGGGTAATTTACAGCTAATAAAATTCAAGAAGCAGGCCATTTTTCCAGTTTATGTACAGATGCCATCATTGAGTCCCGTTATTAACTGGTAGTGCAGTATACTGACAGTACAAATGCCGGGCATGCCAGTTAAGCTGATTCTACCAGAATATATACTTAATAAATTGATACACCTTTTTTTTTAACTCAGAATTAATGTTTTCTTTCTTCTAGTGAAATCTTGTACCAATGTGCCTTTAGTAAAATGCAAATGAAGAGAGTCCAGTTGTAGGCCTGTAACTAGCAGTGTTCCCCAGGGGTCAGTGCTGGGTCGTCTTATTCAACATATTCATAAACGACCTGGATGAAGGGACAGAGTGCACCTTCAGCAAGTTTGCTGATGATACCAAGCTGGGAGGAGTGGCTGACACGCCAGAAGGCTGTGCTGCCGTTCAGCGAGACCTGGACAGGCTGGAGAGCTGGGCAGAGAGGAACCTAATGAGGTTCAAGAAGGGCAAGTGTAGTGTTCTGCACTTGGGGAGGGATAACCCCGTGCACCAGTACAGGCTGGGGGTCAACCTGCTGGAGAGCAGCTCTGCGGAGAAGGACCTGGGAGTTCTGGTAGACAACAAGTTGACCATGAGCCAGCAATGTGCCTTTGTGGCCAAGAAGGCCAATGGTATCCTGGGGTATGTTAAGAAGAGTGTGGCCAACAAGTCGAGGGAAGTCATCCTCCCACTCCAGTCTGCCCTGGTGAGGCCACACCTGGAGTACTGTATTCAGTTCTGGGCCCCCCAGTTCAAGAGGGACAGGGAACTACTGGAGAGAGTCCAGCAGAGGGCTACTAAGATGATTAGGGGGCTGGAGCATCTCTCCTATGAGGAAAGGCTGAGAGACCTGGGGCTCTTTAGCCTCAAGAAGAGAAGATGAGAGGGGACCTTATCAACACTCATAAATATCTAAAGGGTGGGTGTCAAGAGGATGGGGCCAGGCTCTTTTCAGTGGTTCCCAGTGACAGGACAAGAGGCAACGGGCACAAACTGGAGCACAGAAGGTTCCGCCTCAACATGAGGAAAAACTTATTTACTCTGAGGATGCCAGAGCACTGGAACAGGCTGCACAGGGAGGTTGTGGAGTCTCCTTCCCTGCAGATATCCAAAACCCACCTGGATGCGGTCCTGTGCAACCTGCTGTAGGTGAACCTGTTTTAGAAGGGGGGTTGGACTAGATGATCTCCAGAGGTCCCTTCCAACTCCTACCATTCTGTGATTCTGTGATTCTGTGAAGGCATTTTTCTGTAGGAAGTAGAGTGGTGAAACAATAGCAAAGCATGTCTGGTAATTCCTCATTGATTAGAGCTGGAGTTGAGGTTTAAGTTGAATTGTAATGGACAATCTTTTTCCCTCCCTAACTTAGTTTATAATAATGCTGACAATTTATATATGCTGAATACATTCTTCCATGATCTTTCAAGAATTTTAGAATGGGTAGGAGTAGTTATCTTTCAGTGAGCAGGAGTTGAAGTTGCCTAACATTGCTCTGAGCTCAGAATTGATGGCCTCAGAGCAGCTATTTAAAGAAAAATATTGAGTAGCCATTTGCCCAACTGGGTGCATTAAGAGAGTTAAGTAATTCTGCATAGAGGAGTTGTAAACACCAACATTTAGGTAAAGTACACATAAGGAAAGAGTCTTTGATAATTCTAGACTCCCACAGTTGGTACCATCCTGCCTGCCTAGCCGTCTTTACAAAAAAAGCTCTGTGTACCTGATAAGGTAACTCTAAGCCATATTTAAAGATCAGAAGGACCCTTTCTATGGGGAAGTCTTTAAATATAGAACTTATGGGACAACAGAACAGGAACAAAAAAGACTAAATCCTGGTGCAGTGCACAAACCTGGAGTAGTTCTGATAAAAAAAAAACCCAAAACTTAATAACCTCTAGATGCAGGAAAGCATTTCAGAAGGAGTCAAAAAGCAGCCAGCCTCAGGCAGAAGCAAGTATTACACAGCTAATGTTTATATGATCCCCCCATCAGCAAGGGCCCACCTGAACAGTTTGCAAAATGAGAAGTATTGGTGCACATTTTAAGTTGTAATTCAGCATGCTGGTATCAGATTTACCTACCTATGAGCAGGAAGCTATATGGAGAGGTATCTGTAGCATTTACTTTTTGGATACCTGGAATTTTAAAGCATTTTGATTATCCTCTTCTTGTGAGATTGCTTTGGTATTAAAAAACTTGTAAGAAATGGTCAGTTCTGTCATGTTTTGTCCACTTATTTCCAAGAGCACTGGTGAAAGCTGAAAAATTGAAACATACCCTGGATTTCTACTGGAGGGTTTTGTTTAGGTGGCCATGCTATAGAGATTCGCCCACATTGTTCTAACGTGCCACAGAGAATCAAAACTTTTGGAAATGAAATAATCTATGTCAGGAGCAGCAGAAGCTTTAAATCAGTTACAATGGAGACAATTTAGAAGAAAACAAAAATCAGCCTTCCTATTTCATAGTAAGATTTAGTAATCTTAAAGGTTGCCATAAACGTTATTTATAGGACTGGTGTGAGTCTCAGGTATTCACTGAAAAGGTAGACAGACAATGTCCCATGAGTATCTATTTTAAAAATGTATAAATAAGAAATTATATGTTGGGGATTGGCTCACACCTGATTAATCTGAAGACAGAAGTAAATTTAGAACATGATGAAGGTCCTGGCTACATAAGGAATTTCTGATGATTCATGGGTGGTTTTTCATCTGAGATTTCTGTAGCAGAAGTCTTCCAACAAGAAATAACTTAGTAACACATACAGTGAATAGAGTGCTCTCATTTGAGAGCAAAATGTTTTTAAAGCTATCATCTTACAATCTTGTATTTTACATTTAAATTTCAAAGCATCCTGTATATGTGTTCTGATTGTAAACACATACATGCAAAAATTCTAAGAAAAGTCTAAAAGTCAAGATGGCATTTCAGCTGTAAATCACATTGGGAAGAACAGAGAAGAGCTTAAAAATACCCATATGCATTGCCAAAAATACTCAAATGGTTTCTCAGCTAGAGTAGGAGGAAACACCATTTAAATGACAAGTTTTCTTTAAAGTTTAGAGAGAACAGACCATCATCTATCTTCAGGTGTGGTGACTACAGAAATCTTTCATTCAATATTTTATGAAGCCATTTACATGGAATTGTACCCAAAGGCTTTCAAGATCAGCTGAGTGGGTTTTCTGCACACATAAGACTTAGGTCACACAAGAAATGAATATTAGCATAGTTTCATCAGAATAGGAGCCAACAAATTAATTCAGACTTTAAGAGATGGAAGTCCATTTTCCTTCTTTGTTCCTGATGGGAGCTCTACACAGTAAGCAGAGGCTCTAGGGGTCTGCTTTATCCTCTCTATCACATTTATTAATGAGAAAACAACAAAGAGGGTGTTTATATTATTGTACAGGTGACACCTCCCCTCACACAGCATTACCTGCATGTCACTGCAGAACTGGGTTTTGCAGATCTGAGCTTGCCAGAAATATTAAATTTGCCCCCATCCATGGAAATACAATTCGTTGTGCCAGGGAGAGAGCAAGTGTAAGGATTTATTGCTGAAATTATCTACACAAAATAGGCATAAATATTTTTGAACACATAAAATATATTGGAAATGTTGTTACACAAAGAACCATTACAGACTGCTAAATATAGGTGCAAACTTTTCTAATAACCAAGCTCCAATTCGAAGAACATTTAAATGCATTTCATGTAATTATGAAATAAATATATATATGGTTTCAAAAGTAATTAAACAAATTAAAGGAACAAAAGTCAGTCAAAGACTGTTGAATTCAGAAGGCAATCTCTCTGGCACAGGCAGTCCGTCAGCCAAACTGCTGGTGGAGTTTTCCAGGGAAGTATCGCACATCTCCTGCTTAAAGACTATTCCCATAATCACTGTCAGAGACAGGCCAGTGGGCTAGATAAACGTCTTTTCACAAGAGTGGATCTGAATAAAAATTTTTAATTAACTTCTGCAGCTATCAATCATATCTTGGCTTTTCCATACTTAAGAAATTACGTGACACTGCCATTAACCAAAATCAAGAAATGTAAGGAAAAGGGTTTTTTCCATAGAATGTACATTGTGCCACTGTGTACCTAGGCCTCTCTCAGCCTGGGTGGGATCAGTGTCTATACTTGGAAATTCAGAGGTCTTTTTGTCCAGAAACATAAAGTTTGCTTATGTGGTTTGTGTGTATAAGCACAAAAATATCCGAACTGCTTCCTTTCTGAATTAAGTCTGAATCTTCTCTCACATATTTCTAACCTAGTAGGCAAATTCTTACCTTTTTTTTTCTTTTCATGTAATTTTTAGGACTATCAGGAAGCTTCTAATTTGGAGCAGTTTGTGACTCGCTTTCTTTTGAAGGAAACAGTGAACCAGCTTCATTCCCTCCAGAGCTCCCTGGAGTGTGCCATGGAAACCACGGAGGAGCAGACTCGGCAGGAGAGGTGAGCAAAACTTCTGCCCAGTTGCAGTGAAGGGTCTGAGGAGTGGGGTCACAGTGAACCTGCAAGACCATTTTACATTTCACCCAGCAACCTGGTGTAGGGAATAACAGGAGAAATAAGGATACACTTTTTATTCCATATAGGAACTAATCATTAGGATTTTTCCAGAAATTTAATACAGGCACATTCCAATCTGATCCTGTGGTGGGCTGCATGTAGGAGGAACATTTTGTTACATCCCAGGCTCTGCTCCTTTTACTGATTTTTAAATCTATTGACTATTTAATATCAAATGCACAAAACACACCACTGCAATGTGAAGAGCTCTGAAATTACTAAGATGATTGACTGTCTCCTTGCTTGTTTCCTCCAGCTTTATGATTTTTTTTTCATTCCTGGTTGCATGATGATCCCAATGTTAAGAGGAGAAATAGCCAGGCTCTTGCTTGTTACAGCTTCTTCCTAGAACATAGGCCGTAGTATTGGTTAACATCTAACTCTATAAACTCTCAATCACCTGGGTAACCTATATCCGTCCAAGGGGTTTAGCTGAATTTAATACCATGACCTCATAGATGAGGGTTTGTAGAATTAAGGATCAAAACATTTTTTAAAAGGTACTTAGTTTTATAGATTTATTTTCCTCAGTATGCTATTGTTAAAGATAATAGGGAAAGCAAAATACAAGCTGTTGTGTTTCACGGAGAAAGAAGATCTCAACACTTCACATGTTTTAAAATGCATTGCTTTTTCATTCTTTCTTTTGGAAATGTCATTTTCTTGGGGTTTTTTTTTGCTGTTAGTTTTGAGAGCTCTGAAGTACATGAATAATATACCGGGATTTTGTGCCAGTACCTTGACTGCGGGAACCAAGCAGGATTTGAAAGGCTGAAGGTGCACTGAGTATGCCTAGTATATATAACCCTCCATTCAAGCATATGTCTTTCTGGGTTCCCCACACAACTGGTGGAAGAGAAAGAAGTCTTGAATGGCCAGTTCAGAGCTGGAGTCTTAACTTAGATGCTCTTACATCCTCTGGAGTAATCATTGACTTCTCTGACTTGTGTTTTAGGACAGCCTTTCTAGAAATGAGTCTACAAAGACCATCTGAGTAACACAAACTACTCACTTGGGTGTGCAGAATTGGGTGATACGATCATCCCTTCTCCGGCCAGCTTTCTTTTCTGCATTGACTGTCTGGTAGGGCATTGTGGAGACTTCTTTCTCCAGTTTTATCAGTACAGTTCAGAAACATACTCTTGGATGGTGAATTTGGTTTATGGCAAAGAAAATGAGAAAGACGTGTGACACTGTTAAGCCAAATATCATCTTCCCCATTTTCTGAGGTAGCAAAGGAAAAGCCAGGCAAACTCAGCACATTAAATACAGCTACTTTGGTGAAAATGAGTTTGTTCCTAGTGCAGATGCGCCAGTCCCTATGTAAAATCATCTTCAATTATGTTTAACTTAATTCAGGGGCAAACTGTCTGAATCAAAATTCCATTAAGACACTCCTAAACTGATTTAAGAGTGCTTACACTGGGGAACTGCCATAATTTGGCTTACTGTGAAGGGATTTTATGCTGCAGAAAATACCATCCTAAAACATCGCCTTAACATAGTCTGTGAGCTTTTGGTGAGTCTTCATTCTGTGCTTCAGGAAACAAGAGAGCTTTCCAAAGCAGTGACTTGGGAATTATCTACTGAACCGTTTAGGCTACTGTCTTATATTCTTTGCAACCACTCATCCAAATAACTGTTGCGAAACTAACCATAGTCCTGGTCCTTCGCTGCTTTCCAGCTGGATGATGAAGAAGAACCATGTACAGACAGCCTTCAGTACTCTTCAATGACTCTGTCGTTGCAGTACAAACATAAGTCATTTCTGTATCTGCTATGTTTCAATACTGGTCCCAGATATGTATCTGTCCTCCATCCAATATTAGCTAATTCTCATCAGTTTTCCTTCCTTATTAACAGATACACGTTGCTGTCTATCTTTTCAATCTTTAACCTGAAGGGGTCAATATTTAAAGTTCATATCTCACTTTTAGCTGTTCTTGTGACCCCGGTTCCTCTGCAAAGATGCTACAAAAACTCCTGTGAATGAAGAAATGGTATGAATCGTTCCTTAGGTCAGGTCAGAACCACATCAAGGACAGACATTGACCTCAAGCTTTCTATCCCTGAAAGACAGGTTTATGCCGCTTAACCTTCCTTTCTTTCTTTTTTTTTTTTTTTTAGTCTTTAATGACTAGAAACCTAAACACAATTAATTGGTAATAGTGAAAATCTGGAAAATAATTCAGTGGTCTCTATAGGCATTTCTCCTTTTTTAATTCAAAAGGGAACATACAAGCACATTTTTGAGAACAGAGAGAGGAGAGCTCTCCCTCATGTTTTACATTATGAAGTCTCCTGTGTTTCTGTACAGACAAGACCCAACAAAACCGGAAGTGCTCTCAATTCAATGGCCAGGAAAACGCTCAGCTCGAAGGCTTCAGAGGAACAACAGCCTGTCACCAAATAGCCCTCATTTTAGCACAGGTATGATATTTCACATTTTAAAGATACTTAAAACACATGCATACACAGACATATACAGAAAAATATACATGTATTTTCCTCTCAAAAATTTATTTTAGACAGGGTAACTAACTCAGATGCTTTACTGACAGAAATCAATCTTCAATTTAATATAGAAGGTATTAGCTCAAACTGTAAGGAAAATAATTGTCTACCCACAGATCTGAACTGATAAAAAATAAATACATAATTTTGGGCTAGACTGTGATATTGTTTTGGGGCTATGTGTTGATTCAACATTTCTTAGCTAATATTCGCCGCCTGCAGATAAGAATGAAAAGGGGAAGGCTATAACTTATGCAGAACGAAGTTCTCTATCATGACTTACATCCCAGCTGAAGGGAACAAATGAGAAACAGACAGGGAAAACGCAAAACCTGAAGGGAAAAAATATTTCATTTAAGGTGATGCAAAACAATCTGAAACACCATCTCTGCTTTGGAAAACATGAGAAGGTACTTTGGTAAATGAGGATTCTCTGGAAGCGGTGACATTAAGCATGAGGCTGCAGTGAAGGCATCTTCAGGCTTAGTGATGTCTCTCAGAGTGAAGACATGAAGATGACTGAAACACCGAAGTATGTAATGGGTCAAGCCCACTTCTTGACTAGTCATGCAGATGTCACTGCCTGAGCCACGTGCTTACCTCTTCCTTTTTAACCGTCTTTTTGAAGACCCCCTTGTCTCTCACATTCATGACTTGCTTTCTGCCACTCACCAAATGATGCTGTTCATTCAGCACGATGATGCAGGATGATGTTTGGTCCCTTGCTGTGAGTTGCTGGTGTTTACAACAAGGAAGGTCACATATCCTTGTTGCTGCACACCTCATTCACAGAGTTCAGAAGGAACCCAAACATACGCAAGCTGTACCAAACCCACTTACTGTCTTAAGGTAATTTTAAAGAGCAAACATCTTTCTCCACAGCTATTCTAATAGCTGTCTAACAGCTGTCTACTCTCCTAGGCAAGATTTGTGTTTGTCTTGGCACTTGGTCTTCCTCCTCACCGCCTGCTGCCTACATGCACAGTAACACTGTAGGTGTGTATATGCAGTCAACACACAAGCCAGCATTTCTTTAGCCTTTGTACATGTTCAGGTAAAGCTACACTCTGCCTCCTCTACATATCACACATGTGGTACATCCCTAGCATTAGGATTTATGTCTTTCTTTGGTCAAAACATAGTCCAAGTGCCACAAGAACTCTCAGCTGGAAACTGAGCAGGTTAATGAATGCATATATCAAAAGCATGTATTGAAAAATCTTCAGTTTCTGATAAATAACCTTCCTTTGTGGATTGCCACTGTGGGTGATGCCAAGAACTGCTCTCATAACAGACATATCTCTTTCCTTGAGTACTGTCCTTTCCATCTGATAGACTTCAGCAAAGGAAAAATTCCAGAGATTTTAGAGAGGCTCAGAGATATTTGTGCCTTTGTAGAACAATATTTTGTAGCTTTGCCTTTGCTATATGACATCAGGTCATTACAGAGTCAGGAGTATGACTGCAGTAGAGATGGAGAGCTAGGAAGTCTTCTGAAAGGGACATGTCCTGTCCATATAGAGAGACAAGACACAGTGTCTTTAGTCTTTTCTCCGCTCCTGAATTCCATGATTTGAGAGAAAAATCAACTTAGGAAAGTTATTATGATGAAATATAATCAATCCTGAGTTGGTCAAAATTTGCAGTCACCACAGGCATAAAAAACACATCCCAAACCCAAAATCTCATTCTAGAAAAGTCTATTAGAATTGATCCTTCCTACATTAATCAGACATCTGCAATTCATTAAGTACCTAGGAATGCTGTTTGGTTAGAAGGTAAAGAAGGATCATTAGCTGCAAGGGACTTCCAGTTAAGGTTATTAAATCAGCTATAGAGTCCACTGCAAGATTATATCCATAATTAGTGGACAAACACATGAAAACCCCTAAGACAGCATGTTGCAGATGACTGTAGCAAATCTGAAAACCCCTCAGAGTCTAAGTATAAAAACAGTTGTTGCAGCTAAATGAACCTTTTACAAATTAAGAGAAAGCCCCTTATTCCCAATGCATATTCTACGATTATGTTACAAGGCTCTTTCAGGAATCCTCCAGTATCAAGATTCCTCAATATGCCATGCCAGGAACCTAAATCATTTAGCTGCACTTGTACACCAAATTAATTCTTTTCTGCTCTTCATAAGAATGTATTTTTTTATTGGCAAGGACAAAACATACCTTTGAATAATCCTGGAATCCTGCTGAGAGCACTGTGTCAGGACTCTAAGAGCAGCAACAGGCCAACCACAGCAATGTCCTTGCAGTTGGGGCCCTACAGCATGTCTGCTGTCTCTCTGCAGGAGGAAGTACGATCCTATCACCTAAGCTGTATTGGCCATGCCAGGATATTTAAGACAGTCTTGGCTGCCTGTATTTCACTTTCAATAGTGCTCTCAGGGGAAAGAGGAACTGCAGACAATACACAGCACATGGTCCCCCCATGGGACATATTTGAAGCGAATCCCAAAGACAGGCTTGCTATGCAGCAGGAGAGCTGACTCTTACTCTTATAGAAACTTTCACGTAAAGAAGATTAAGAAATTAGAGAGTAGAGTAGGGGAAAGGGACCTGGGGGTCCTGGTGGACAGCAGGGTGACCATGAGCCAGCAATGTGTCCTTGTGGCCAAGAAGGCCAATGGCATCCTGGGGTGTATTAGAAGGGCTGTGGTCAGTAGGTCGAGAGAGGTTCTCCTCCTGCTCTACTCTGCCCTGGTGAGACGGCATCTGGAATATTGTGTCCAGTTCTGGGCCCCTCAGTTCCAGAAGGACAGGGAACTGCTTGAAAGAGTCCAGCACAGAGCCACAAAGATGATGGAAGGCTGAGAGAGCTGGGTCTCTGTAGCTTGGAGGAGACTGAGGGGTGACCTCATTAATGTTTATAAATACGTGAAGGGCAAGTCTCAGGAGGATGGAGCCAGGCTATTCTCGGTGATGGCCAATGACAGGACAAGGGGCACAGGTGCAAACTGGAGCACAGGAGGTTCCACATTAACATAAGGAAAAACTTTTTCACTGTGAGGGTGACAGAGCACTGGAACAGGCTACCCAGAGAGGTTGTGGAGTCTCCTTCTCTGGAGACATTCAAACCCGCCTGGATGCATTCCTGTGTGACCTACTCTAGGTGGTCCTGCTCTGGCAGGGGGCATGGACTAGATGATCTTTTGAGGTCCCTTCCAACTCCTAAGATTCTGTGATTCTGTGAAATGCCAAACTAAAAAATCACTAAAAGACAGAGAAAGCTTTAACACACACACACACACACACACACAGAGAAGATTATGGAGTGGTTCATCTTGGGTGCGCTCACACGGCAAGTGCAGGACATCCAGGGAATCAGGCCCAGCCAGCATGGGTTCATGAAAGGCAGGTCCTGTTTGACCAACCTGATCTCCTTCTATGATCAGGTGACCTGCCTAGTGGATGAGGGAAAAGCAGTGGATGTTGCCTACCTGGACTTCAGTAAGGCATTTGACAAAGTCTCTAACAGCATCCTATTGGACAAGCTGGTGGCTCGTGGCTTAGACAGGTGCACTCTTCGCTGGGTTAGAAACTGGCTGGATGGGCGAGCCCAGAGAGTCGTGGTAAATGGAGTTAAATCCAGTTGGTGACCGATCACAAATGGTGTTCCCCAGTGCTCAGTTTTGGGGATGGTCTTGTTTAACATCTTTATCAACGACCTGGATGAGGGGATCGAGTGCACCCTCAGCAAGTTTGCAGGTGACACGAAACTAAGCGGGAGTGTCAATCTGCTTGAGGGTAGAGAGGTTCTGCAGATGGATGTGGACAGCCTGGATCAATGGGCTGAGGTCAATTGTATGAAGTTTAAGTCCAAGTGCCGGGTCCTGCACTTGGGTCACAACAACCCCATGCAGCGCTACAGGCTTGGGGAAGAGTGTCTGGAAAGCTGCCTGGCAGAAAAGGTTCTGGGGACTCTGTATTAGATTTCTATTGTATCTTAAAGAGAAAAAAAAAATCATATAGTCAAAAATCATTCTTTCCTTTAGTTACGACTAAATGAACATTGAACTACTTGCAGCACAATCTTCAAAAAGCAAAATAAGTTGCAAGCTAATCTAAACTTTTTTATAAAATACATGAATGCACTATGTTCCAGCATTTATTAACATTTTATAAATGCTCATTATTTATATTTTCCAAAGGTTGGATTGAGGAAGACAGCCAGTGGATGACCCAGATAAACAGACTCCAAAAGCTGATTGACAGGCTGGAAAAGAAGGTGTGCATTTCTTTTCACCTGTTTGTTGTCTCGCTTTCAGTAAAGCAATCCTTAAACCACAAATGTGTTCATGTCCCAATCGCAGTCTTTCCAATCAATAATGAGTGAAACTTCAGCATCACCTAAGAGAGCTTACAGTCATTAAAAATGCCTACATTTTCCTTCCACCTTCTTGTTTCCTGTTCATGAGAGCATAACAGGTTTTTTTTCCACACTCCCCTTTCCCCTTCCCATCACCACAGATACAACTTTTCATAAAGATCTGAAAAGTCGCATTACTCTGTAACTGGAGGATGTTACTGTATTTAGGTATGCTTGTTTGGGTGAACACAAGGGAAACCTCTCTTTTTAGGATCTGATTTTTTTCTCTTCCTCTCCAAACTTTCCCACTAAAGCTTGACAGAAAGTTTTGTTTCCTCCTTCTCTATCAGAGAATACTAATTTATAAATATTAAAACACTTTCCTGATAAGTAGAGTTCAGCCAAAAGCTGATGCAAATCCCACCATCCCACCTGGGAGCCGGCAGCACCAGCCCCCAGAGCCCTGAGACTGCCTGCAGTTCCCATGCCTAAGCAGAGTCCTCCGGGAATCTGAAAAATGACCCATCTGATCCAATGATACCAGGGCTTCCTAGGGCTTGTAAAAACCTGAGTAACATCTGTCTGTACAGAAAATATCTTATTTCTCTTTTTTTCCCAATCAGATTGATTGCTACACTAGGTTTTAAAAGTTGGTTCATGTCTGTGTGATGACTTTTTTTTTTTTTTTTTTTTGAGAAGAAAAGCGGAGGAAAAAGCAAGGTTATAAATAACCTGTGTTCTCTACATAAAGTGTCCCTATTGAAGGACAGACAGACAATTTCAGATAGGTGCTAAGGCAGTGGCTGAATTCAGTGGATTTTGGGACCTAGGGGATTTCTTCCTCCTGGTCCACTAGAGGCCAGGTTGAAGGGCTCTCGGAGCCAGGAGTTGTGCCAGTCTCAGTGCGGCTCATGCTGCTCTTCCCTGCAGGTCAGTGCTCACTGGTGGTGAGGCTGTGCGTGTACTCCAAAGACATGGGTCAGCACACACCAGCATGGGTGCCTTCACCAGCACCCACAGACAGGAAGCACTTGCAGAAACACGAACATGCAACAGCCTGATCCTGCTCTCCTTTCCAGCTGATCAGGATGGATGTTTCCCCAAGAACATTATCATGGGCTTTAAGTATACCTAGTATTTGTGGCTGGACCCATGCCCATTACCCAGGCACTGGCTCAGACCTTGGGTCCTCACAGACAAGTCTCCTCCTTCTCACCTGCTAGTCCAACCTGAGTTCAGTAGCTAACTATACACATACATAGAAAATAGTTAAGTAAGGGATTTATTAAGAAGGTAGAATAAATGGTGGTGACCCAGCACAGGGCTCAGCAAGACAAGCATACTGACCTTTCTCTGCCATTGCTCCCTCCCAGATGAACAAACTGCCCCTAATTACTTTTCCCCTTTGGTCCTTATTACTGATTAGCTGCATTACCAATATGGTCACCCCCAGCACTGCTGGCCTTGCAAGACTCTGGTCTCCAAAAGGAACCCAGTACTCCCTTCAGTTATCCCTGAAGTCTGACAGTCTCTTGCATCGCTTCTCCTTAACCAGCTGTGAAATTCGGCCGTTCTTTGTGCCACTGTCTGTAACTTCTGTCAGCTTCTTACTCTGCTCTTTACTATGCTTAGCAGCTCCTTATGGTCTGCTCAGTCCATTAAGCCTCTGGCCAGGGCATACCCAGCTGCCTGCATACAACAGCTTCCTCCCAGAGGTCTTTTCTGCATGAGAAAAGCAATTACACAACAGTTGTCACATTAATGACATTTTAGTAGCAACTTGATTTTTTTCTGAAGAGATATAAATTGGATTTCGAAATGTCAAAGTCCATCATGAAATGTAACTCACTTTTGGTCCAACTTTATGCCAAGCTCCACTTTGGAAACAGCAGCTTGCTGCCCTGCTACAGTTGCCTCCCGACATGGACTGGTGCCAAAAGGAGTTTAAGGAAACTTAACATTAAAAGGACATTACTGAAAAAAGAAACCTGGCACACAGCAATAATGCAATGCAAACGTTACAGAAAGCAGCCAACCATATTGTAGTAAAGAAATTTATGACAAGGATGTTATAAAATGATCAAATCTGCTACAGAGAAATGACAGAGAACCTCAGTCTGAAAAGGAGCTCAGTGCCAAAGGGAAACAGTGGCAGGCATAGCCCATGCCCCCTAGGAGTGCAGCAGCTGGAGCCTGCCACCTTGCTAATTCCCTAATTATCTCTTTATCAGTATAAAACTTGATTAATAAAAACATAACAATTACATAAACCTAATTTTGCAAGTGGACAGCCTATATCTACCTTTGCCTAACTTTGCATCTGTTTGACTTTGTATCTCATGGCCAAGTCTAACTGTAAGAGGTGTTAAATATCAGCTTTCAGCAGCTCCTACAGCTCCTCTTTTTGACTTTGCCCTGAAACAGATTAGAAAGGATCGCACAATCACACTAAAAGGCAATTTCAGAAGTTACTACTTCTCAGATGAGGTGAGGCAGGACTGCAGAGGCATTTTAAAGCCCCAGCTCTGAGGTGAGGTGCATCAGGTTTTATTTCCAGGCTGCTTGATAACGGTCTGGCAGAACCTCTGTTCTCCACATTGGGCTACTTCACTCAACATCGAGTCAGTTGATGCACGACCACTCTTTCCACACAGATGTCTGAGACTTTGTGCCAGTGCTCGCATGCTCTGAGGTGACAGCAGACTTACCCCATCTGTGCAGTCACACCCTGTCTAATGACATAACATTACTGAAGAACTGCTATAGATTATTTTTAATTTCTTGAGAGGGCCAGCAAGTTATCCACCAGTGATTCCTATTGGAAAACTACATGGTGAAGGGTTGATTTAGTGTTGTCTAACTCTTCTGCTGTCTTCTGTCAAAGATGACTTGACACGAATCAGTCTCGTAAGTTGTCTTTTTATATTCAAGTTCTAAATTTATATATACTGGAAAAAAAAAATTCTTTTCTTGCTACCTTAATAGAAAGTTTGCAGTACAACTTGAGTCATTCCTTTCCTCTTTTTCCGTATGTTTCCCTAGAAAAAATTGCACTGGAAGTATAGAAGAACACCAGGAATATGCATTTTCCCTTAGGGTTTTTATCTGAAGTGTCTGCACGGACAAATGAGCTATTAAACAGAGTGTTTTGCCCTACATGCACACATTTCATGCCGTTCTATGCACATGCTACAGGAGAGGTACAGCTTCACAGCAGTTCCTGTGTGACTGCTGCTTCACTCCTGCCTTACTCTGCCACTGGCAGCTGGTGGAGGTCCCCTGTTCATTTGAATTCTACATGTACACCGCTTGTTGGTTTTTCAGCGAGTACAGTACTGGTGCTGGTAAAACGCCTGCTACCTGAGGTTAATCAATCCTCACCCAGCTGGAAGCAGAAGAAAATTTTTTATCTTTGTTGTAACTGTGTGCTGTAAGAAGCAAAGCACCACTAACAGAGTGCATTTTGCTCCAGCTGCTTATTGCAAATCGATCTGCTTTTTTTCAGGCATATGGATATTTTTCAGAATATCCAAATGGCACTGGGTTAGAAGGTACTGCATGTGCCTGGCACGTAACTGATAATTTTGTGTGCATTACTAGATGGTGTTTGCGTGAATCACCAATTCATGAAGTGCACATCCAGTTCCTGTGCCAAGCAAGGATGCTGCTGCTTTACAGATGCATCTGTTTGCTGCTGCCCAGCCTGTCCTCAGAAGCAAATGCAGCAGTTCAGAAACCTAACTTGGAGCATCATGCATGTCTTTTTTGATGCTGGAAAACAGACCCTTGCAACCATAAATGCCCCACAGAGAAGGTTCTTCTGTGTAAAGTTTTATGATTGCCTAATAGTAGCTGATAGTTCATTTCGAATTACCATTCTTGCTCATCTCCACAGTCCACATGACAATTTCAGAGGGTATCTGTCTTTTCTCAATTAAGTCCAACATACATTTGTGAAAAAGCAGATTTGTTACAAATGAAAAATCATCTGCTCAGCATTATAAACAAAACTTTACAGAACAGCCTGGGTTGGATTTAACCACTGAAGTGTGCAAGATTCTGCAAATGATGCTTGTGTTTGACTTACAGCTCATAAAGAAGGGATTTAGTTACAACTTCTGGAGATAAAACAAAACCTAGCTATTGGAATAGTTTATTAAAAAGCTAAGAGAAGAATACAGCTGTAGCATTGCCTCTTATATTTCTATTTTCTTTTCAACTGCCTCAAAGGACCTAAAGCTTGAGCCATTTGAAGAGGAAATTTTGGAAGAAAATGCAAGATCTGTAAGTGCTTTTCAAGAAAATTATTTTGGCATTTGATTTTGAATGCCAGGTATTGAGACAACAATCTCACTTGATCTCTTTTGTTAAAAAAAAAAAAAAATCTAAAAACCCACCATCCTCACTTTGTCCAGTGATAAGAACCCTTTTTAGCTAACCGAATACATTGCGCAAGGGGCAACAAAACAAAACTTAGAATATGTGGGCAAAACTTTTATATTAATTTTTCCATTGTTTTCAAAGGATACAGTGAGCCAAAACCTGAAGTCACATAAGGAGGAAAAGGTTACCGAATGTGGCAGCAGTATTTATGAGGTGGTAGCTTCTCTGCTTCCAATCACCTAATGTTACATGCATGCCTTAAATATCAGTTGTAGTCAGCCTCCCTCCCTCCCAAAACTGCTGTAGGAAGCCTTATCAGGAAAGATGGGTGAGCATCTAGTGCTACGCAATAATCAATATCACAACTTACAAAACCAAAATCATGACCAGAAATAAAGTCACTGTTGAATAAGTTTATGTCCCAAGATTGAGCTCAATTTTGCAAACACGCTAGCGTTCCTAAATTCAGGGCTTTGACACTAACAAAATGCAAATCAAATACACACACAAAAAATAACCAAAATAGATGATCCATCAAATTCCTTATTTCATCACAGGAGTTGCATTAGATTTTTTTTCTTGTTTTTTAAACAAGACTATACAATATCGCTGGACAGGCTGCTTATGATGGAGAGATAATCCATGAGATAACAGAATCAATGATCAAGGCAGAAATGAGTCAAAAACCTGTACAAGAGATTAAGTTGTATTAAGGAGCACATGGTGTTTCTTTAAATATTGCATTGGTAAAGTTGACAAGTTTCAATCAATATGTAAACTACCTAAAATAGCTAAATAATAATCATCATAATTCGGGATAAATAGGTCTTCTGTACTGCCTCGTGTTTCCATAGTCCTGCTTATAAAGATTGTTCAGTTTTTGCAGAAAGGGGGAGGAAAAAAACCCTCATCAACATTTAACATGGGTTACTGTAGGCATCTCATTCAGGTGTGAGTCAGAGCTCTAAAAGGTAAAAGACTATGAAAGCACCTCAAGGAAAGTAATACTACATCCAATACAGATTGTGGGAATATGCTCTTATCTCAAACCTCACACCTGCGTTGCATACAGGTTCATCCAAGGAAACATGCTTTATTATTGAACATTTCGAAGATCAACATTTGCTTCACACTCTTCCAGAAAAACTCTCTTATCCAGGGTTCGGACAACTCTCTTGCTTTCTCTAAGCACTCATTTTGGATATTTCCATTCTGTGCCTCAGCCCGCCGAGACACAAAAGCCACAGTGGAGCATTTCTATTTCTCTACTCCAGAGCACTAAAACAAGGACTGCAAACTTTGAAGGAACTTCTGTAGGTTCTGATGATTGTGGGGTTCACTGTCTCTTAGTTCAAAGAACAAGGAATTCAGAGAATGATATGGCAGTAATATTCTCATGTTTTTGCATCAGCACATAATGATTGTTCAGCGTCAAATGTCTGTGATAGAAGAAGAAATTGGGGAATTCCGGCTTGCTCTGAAGCAGTACGTAGAATCTGCTTCTACTCAAGGCGGCTGCTTGCAGTAAGTACAATGTTATTGTCCTTGGGCTGAAGGAAGGAACATAGTCTAGTTTCTTGAATAACTTTTAAGTGGAGCTGGATTATTTATGAAAACAGAACTTGTAACATCTTCTTTCCCGGCTGATTATGCATGTGTGTAAGACAGAACTTTTCAAAGACAACTAAAACCAGAAAGAGATGTCGAAGTATACGTGCAGACTTTAAATAGTATCATGAAATGGCAATACAGGCTATCCCAAAGATGCTAAACAATCTTTTAAGGCTTCTCAAGCTCTGCAGGTCATCTGTTCATGGCTTCTGGAAGCTCCTAGGCCGACACTCTTTATTGGAAAACTCATTTGCCATCATTTATTTGTGCTCACCTGAGCAACTCATCAACTTGTTTGCCAGTTCTCTGCTTGGAAGCTTTCAGAATCTTCCCTTTAGGCTGTCATTTTAAAATTTTCATTCATAATAAAGAATTGGAAAAAAATAAAAAGCAAACTTTTCAATGAAACTGTATTTCTGCCTTGCTCCTTTTAGAATTAAATAAAACATTAGAACTGGGTTAAGAATAAATTTCAGTCACCCACCACTGTACTGAATTTCTTAATTTAACATACTGGAGAAAGATACTACTGTGCACACCAAGATTATTACGAAATAAATATTTTTATAGCGTATACACAATACAGGATCTGCCTATATATTCAAAGGCTGCCTGTCACATCCCTACTCTATAAGCCTTGTTGCTATAAGATTGTCACACTTAGGATTGTATCAGTAGCGTTCACACAGACCAGAAAAAGTAAGTTAAGGTGGAAGAAGAAAAGAGTGACCTTTTTGCAGTGGTTCACTTGTAAAGGCAGACTGATAAGGAAAATAAAATTCTCTTGTGGGCCAAGAGCTGGAAAAAACCAAAGAGGAGCCCCCCAGTCCCTTTCTAAAAATGAACAACCAACAAAACACTGTAGTGACTGCAAACTTGTCAGAGGAGAGAGTTTACACGACTTCAGACTACAACTTGACAAAGGATGGCAAAAAGTTACTTTCTTGCCCGAGTTTACAGGCATTTGGTAAGTCTGTAATGCCACCTGCCGGTGGGTTTTTACTGCAGCTGTTTATGACTTAATTTTTAACAGTTCTTGATACTTTTGCTATTTTACAATGTACTTTCACATACAGCAGGGGAAAACAAATAAAGGATATAACTTTTTGCTTATTACAGTATGAAATATAATCTGAGACCAGTTTCCAAGCACATCAGTAGTCAGATAAGCAATCTCACACTTGGGCACTCAGAGGAATACATATATGTACGTTTTGTGCTATACATCTAAACACGAATTTGAGTACCCAAATGCATAAGTACCCTACGTGCTATAAAGCTTTTATGCTCAGGATAATAAGTGGGATGATTCTGCGTAGAGGACCAGCAGATATTCTGTGGGTCATTTTTCAACCATGATAAATTTTTAGCTGAATAGCAGAACAAGTAAATAGTACCTGAAAGTATTATTTAAAAAGTGTATCTGCAGCAGACATCAGCCTATGTGGCTTTATACTCCATTATATATTTGCTTTCAAAGCACCTAAACCCTATGGCACTTTGATACACCTCTCAAACAGAAGGATAACATCTCACAGTGTAATTCTTCAATGAAACAGCACACGCTACTCTGTAAACTTACTTGCACTGCTCTCGATGTGCAATATGCTGTACTGGTCAACATTGCCTGAATCACAGTTGTTTGATTATTTTTCTATACTACTGATTAGCATTTCTTTAGATAAATGACACTATTTGAGCAATATGAGAAATTAGTTTCATAAATAAGAGTCCATCACAAGTGTAGTAGTACAATATATTAATAAATAAAAAGCTATGAAAATACTTCAAGAAGAAGAGCTCAGATAATTTGCAGTATGTGATCACTTATTTGTTAAATTTATTATCTGGTTGTTTTTTGGTTTTGTTTTGGTTTGGTTTTTTTTTTATTTTCAAAAATCACTGCATCTGGTCCTACTTATAAGCAGTTTGGAATAAGTTGTGTATATGTCCAATAACATTGTCGTGTTTTATTAAATTAGTTTTTCTCTATAATTCTTAGTGTTTCCATACAGAAACTTCCAAGTGATTCGCGCTTCATTGTTTATGAGTTCTGGGAGAACAGCAATGCCTGGAATAGGTAAATTTTTTCTTTTGGTAAAATACAGAAAGTTTTGAAGGTTAGAAAGCAATTATGTAGAAAGACTGCATACAAATTACTAATCGATATCACAATTAATACTTCAGAAAATACTTCAATTGCTAAAGACTAAAATGTGCTGAAACGTATAAATAAAAATGTCAGAAAGACAAAGCTAATTCAAATAGAACATAAAAAGTCTGAAAGTGAATAGATAAAGGTATGGCATCAGATGGATGTTAGTTCATCAAAGACAAAAGAATAGGGAAACGGCAATATTACCAGTTTAATGATAATGAAAGAAACAAAGGGAGCCAATGAGCAAGACAGGAGGTGTGCCATCCAGCAACACTTAAGCATACAAGCAGTCACGGGGAGCTCTCCCAAATCCACATCACAAAAACCCATCCAACAGATTCCCTGAGTGTCTCTTTTGGGCCCAAAATAGAAGTTACAGTGATTAAAAGTCCTACCAGCCAAATTCTAGCCTGCAGCAGGCAGATGGCTGAGAAATTGAATAGAGACAAAAAGATTTTCCTTAATTACATTTACTATTAAAAAACCCAAGCAAACCAACCCTATGATCCTAAATTTGTAGAGACAGAAACCATTCTGAAGGAAGATGGAGAAGTCTCTTGAAGTTCAGTTGCTTTCCTTTTGAACAAAACCCCAATTCAAAGTTTACTTTCATAAAGACTCAACAACACTAGTAACACACGTCAACACTATACTGGGTCACAAGCAGGAGATGAGCATCAGAGTAACAGTTAACCGTACAGAAGAAAACCAGTGTTTAATATAACAGGCAACCACTTCACAGCTCATCTGGTCTCCTCTCCCACTATCGCCTAAGTTTTGAAGCACAAAATCTCTGTTACAGAATTAATTGTAAAATTTCTAATGCTCATTTAAAAAAAAAAAATTACCCCTTTAAAAAACTTGATATATTCTTATTTTTACAATTATTTAGCCACCTTCAAATGAATTACAACAAGACATTCCAAAGAAGTAACGTGGACTTCTTGGAAACTCCAGAGCTCATCACAACAATGCTAGTCCCTGGTAAATATCAATTTTTCACGTTATTTTGTTTGTTCCATGTGAAGAGTTCTGCTATATTAGTGTGTTCCATATGCAGGACCACTGCATAATATCACCCTTAGTCAGATCTTCTTTGGTGAAGTAAAGTGGAAGAAGGGACACCAAATGTTTTTATTTTAAGCACAGAAATGTAAAATACATCAGCAAGAACAAGATCCACAATGCTTTATTTTATATAGTGCAAAGTTACGCTAGCATATACTATTTAAGAAAATATCTAGAATAAACAATACTATTCATGAATAGTAAAATAGACCCCATTTAAGATTTTCAGGCAAAAAAATGCTTTCTGATTAGGTCTTCAACTTAATCATACTTACATTGACTGAAGGGAGCCTTAATTACTCATAATTGATATTTACTAACCAAATTATTGTACACACTTCCTGCTGTGTTAAAAACAAACAAACAAACAAACAAACAAACGATTAAAAAGAAACCCTACTTTGAAAAAGCAAGGTGTTAAAAAATCCAGATTATTATTTCTAATACAAAGCAGTGAGCATGCAACACCATCTTTCTCCTAGAAATGACAGTTAAAAGACAGCACAGGATGAAGCAAATCAAGTGTCAGTCCCATATTTACAGAGGGACAACAGCAAATATTTTTATCTTAGGGAACACAAATCAATTACAGTAAACCCCTAATTTCCCCTGTGTCTGAGTACAAACTAAATTTAAAACAATAAAACCCCACCTAGCAGAGAAAAACAGTAATTACATAGTCCTGTACCTGGGGTTTCTCCTCAAAAGAAACCAGCCAAGACATTTTCAGACCTCATGAGCCTGATTTGGACACACAATTATATGCCAGGGATTCCTGCAGTATCAGGAGATTGCACTTAATGAACCAAGAATTCCTTCAAATCTTGTATCTTACTGGGAAATTGCTGGATTTAAGACAAACAGCAGTAGGAAACAATGCAGCCTTTTCCCAAACTTCTTTGTGTCCAAGAGCTGGACTGCGTATGACCCAGGAGTGTTCCAGGGTGGTCTGCTCACAGCTAAAGTGCAATTAACATAAAACAGAATTTTTAAATGCCTAAATATAGAAGTGCCTGGAATTGGATTCAAATTGCTTGTTAAAGCATCGACTCTGCCTGCTAAGAAGGATTTCAGTCTGCAGCCCTCCATCCTGGCAGGCGGTTGCTATAGAAACAGAATTTCTCCCTGTGCACTCCTTGCTGGGGGGCAACGGGAAGTAATGCCTTCACAGTTGTTTTTACAATTTTATAGATTATCTGTAATTTAGAAATCCGTGCAGAGATTAGAACTTTTGTTTCACAGAAAGTACTTCCCATGTTTCACCTATGCAAATGATATTTGTATTTGAAAGACAGAAAATATTCTTGAAGTAAAAATTGATGGCTGCAATCCTACCTGTATACTTTATGAAAGAATTTTAGACATTGTAAAGTGGTAACACTGTAAAATCAGGGAAAAAAAAAAAACAAAACCTGTCTGAAGCTAGCACATAGATAGGCTCTGTTTTAAAAACAAACTTACACTAGCTCAGACACATCCACACTTTTCTACACATCTGAGTAACTAAGAACTGAAACGATTCTAAATTGTAATCTGAATCTGATTCAATCAAAGATTACCACCCGAAATACTTACCAATTAATTAAAATTAATAAGGACACACTGATGTGGTCAAGAATTATTCAGGAACACAAGGGTTTTCAAGACTGTTAGAGCAAATATTATCCTAAAGTAAATTCATTTACCATCAGTTAATAGGAATCACAACCTATTATGACCACTTGCACATCTGTTAACCAACCAAGTTGCTTCAGGCCAATCTACCAGGGTGGCAAGAATAACTCAGTTCATCTTCAATTAATGCCTAATTTTTTATAAGACCTGGACTTGGGAACACTAGAGAACCTTTTGCTGAAGAAATCAAAATCTAGGGAAAACCGCTGAACACTTACAATGCCACAATCCATGCAATAAACTGTTAAATTGGCATTTTTTTCGCCAAAATCCATTAATCCACTGATGTGTCAGAGACTACTAGGCTTTCATAGCCCAAATTCAGGTAAGATTCTTAATTCTCTTCTCAACATTCTTCTTCAAGAATAATATTTTAATAAAAATGGCGCAAATTGAAGGATTTATGGACACATTCACAGAAGCAAGTTGTGTTAATGAATGTAATCCCCAAACACTGTAGTGCAAAACCTACTGAGCCTGGAACACCCCTCTGCTAAGGGGACTTGGCATCTCCAATACAGTTACAATTCCTTTCCTTCCTTCCTGTCTCTCTCCACAAATCTTGAGGTTCCTCTGTGCATCAGGTTCAATTTCAAAAGGCCAAAGGGTAGGGACTGTGGGGAAGAATCACAGAATGTTAGGGGTTGGAAGGGACCTCAAAAGACCATCTAGTCCAACCCCCCTGCCAGAGCACGACCACCTAGAGCAGGTCACACAGGAATGTGTCCAGGTGGGTTTTGAATGTCTCCAGAGAAGGAGACTCCAGGCAGCCTGTTCCAGTGCTCTGTCACCCTCACAGTGAAAAAGTTTTTCCTTATGTTAATATGGAACCTCCTGTGCTCCAGCTTGCACCTGTTGTCCCTTGTCCTGTCATTGGCCATCACCGAGAAGAGCCCGGCACCATCCTCCTGACACTCGCCCTTTACGTATTTATAAACTTTAATGAGGTCACCCCTCAGTCTCCTCCAAGCTCAAGAGACCCAGCTCCCTCAGTCTTTCATCAGAAGGGAGATGTTCCACCCCCTTCATCATCTCTGTGGCTCTGCGCTGGATGCTTTCAAGCAGTTCCCTGTCCTTCTGGAACTGAGGGGCCCAGAACTGGACACAAGAAGTACAAATGTGCTTCACTCCAGTCCTGTCTATAATCTGGCAATTACAGATTTTCTTTTACAGGAATGACATTTTTACAAGTCCATCAATTCTCTTACTTTTGTGGCAAAATACTCTTAATTTCTAGAGCTGTGGAAAAAGAACATCAGGTTTGAATAATATCACCAGGAAAGAAAGCCATTAAAGGCAGCACAGCCACGCAGGGGACACAGTGCTCAGCTTAAATACTGATACACACAGCAGAACAGCAGTGAGGATTTATGCGGTTTGCTTTCTGGGATTTGGGCACTTAATTCTATACAACTGCACCTATGACATTTTAATGTTTCTTCACATGTTATCAAAAATAAATATAAATTCTTGTGCTAAAGCCATCCCCCCACTCAGCTCTCCCAGTATTTTAAGTATTCTTCCCCTGCCTGTAGAGGTTTTGTCCTTGAAAGTATGCGGCTTTCAAATACAGCAGTATTAGCTGCATATGTAAGTGCACGTTTCTTTATATGCGTTACAGCCATTTAGGACTTTTCACAAGAGGTAGAAAAAGCAATATTGTTTATGTTAACAAATAAATAAATTCTCCTCTCTTTCAGCATCGTGGTGGGTCCTCCCTCAGTAACAACTGGAAGTTGTGGTTCCAAGTCATGTTAATGTTGCATTGTTTTTCATTACAAGAACATTCATATAGCAGCGTACAGGTATGCTGAGTTATGAATCTATGATGTGATACTGTTTGTTATTATGGGTGTGATCTTTTCCATTTTAAAATATGGAAAACTGCACATTTATTACCTTTTCTTCTTGTGACTAGTTCAGTGAAATTATGCATTCTAAAAGCTGAAGACAACAATGCTAAACTGTTTGTTGTGTATATTCAAAATGTCATAGAAAAGTGCATCTTGATTGTTACAACTAAATATTTGTGAAAAGTATTAGTCTTAGATTAATAAACAATTGTTACTTAATAATGTCATTTTTGCCTTTTACAGAAGAAACAGGTACGAACACAAATACACTTCATAAATTTCTTACGCTTCACAGAAGCTGTAAGTCTTTAATTAGGAGAATAAACATAGGGACAACTTTTTGTGTTAATACAGAACTTCACTCATGTAGAGTATTTTCTCCCCACAACAAGACAAGGCAGTACTACTTTCTCTTCACAGTCTCTAGCTCCTGCCCTCACAAGAGGAAACATATCTGCCTGGCTGTCAAGCCGCTACGGATCCACAGACTTAACATTTCACAACCAATTTGCTTTGAACCCTATGTCCTGACCACTCAGAAAATATTTTCATTAGATCACTGGCAGCTGACTGAAGTGTCATTAGAGAAACTGCTGTTAGAACATAATTAGAACATAAATAGCCATAAACCTGGAAGCAGAAATACTTTATTCCCTAAGAAGTCTTGCTGTTGTCCCCTGCATCTGAGCAGTAGGTGTGTCCTCCAGCCCAAGAATGAAAAGTGACTATTGTAACCTCACACTCTATGACAGGCTGACAAGCTTTACATGCTAAATGACCACTCCTGCCACTTATCTAGCAGTTCAAGGTTACAAACAGTACCCAAAAAGTAAAAGTCATATTCAATTAAATATCTTCTGTATTTTTATTTCAACTCAACCAACAGATTACCACATATAATTAAAAGTGGGGAATTTAGACCACAAATGAGCAATCTGCATTCCAGCAAGATTCTGTATTCCAGAAACCATGACCAGGATTGAGCTAAAGATTAAGAAAGGCGTCACATTTAGGTACCTGAATGTGACCAAGACATCTTAGCTCCTATGGTATCAATGGAGTTCTGAGGCAAATTAGTTGCTTAAACAAAGGCATCTAGTACACGTGAGATGCTCTAGTTTGTCCTAGCTAGTCTCTAGCTCCCAGCTGAGGACATGAGTTACCTATAGGTTGTGTATCGTTTATGCCAGCCACATGAAGCTGCTTCAAATATCCTACACGTCTCAGATCACACCAGGTGCCTACTTTTAGGCAACTGAATCAAACCCTTTGCCAATAAAGTCAACGGAGCCTAGGTTCTCTATGCAAACCTGGATCCCAGAAGGTGATAGCTACACACCTAAATTTAGGTGCCCACATTAGAGACAAATTTAATCTATAAGTCTTAGAATCATAGAACAGTTTTGGTTGGAACAGACCTTCAAGATCATAAAGTCCAACCTTAGTCCTAGCTCTATCAACACCACTAAACCATGTCCCTAAGTACAACATCTACCCGTCTCTTAAACGCCTCCAGGGACGGTGACTCCACCACCTCCCTGAGCAGGCTGTTCCAGTGCCTGACAACCCCTTCAGTAAAGAAATTCTTCCTAATATCCAATCTAAATCTCCCCTGGTGCAGCTTAAGGCCCTTTCCCCTTGTTCTATCACTTGTTACTAGGGAGAACAGACCAACCCCCGCCTTGCTACAAGCTCCTTTCAGGTAGTTGTAGAGAGCGATAAGGTCTCCCCTCAGCCTTCTCTTCTCCAGGCTAAACAGCCCCAGATCCCTCAGCCGTTCCTCATACAAGACATGCTCCAAATCCTTTACTAGCTTGATAGCCCGTCTCTGTACCCTCTGCAGCACCTCAATGTCCTTCTTGTACAGAGGGGCCCAAAACTGCACACAGTACTCGAGGTGCAGCCTCACCAGTGCCGAGTACAGGGGAATGGTCACCTCCCTACTCCTGCTGGCCACACTATTCCTGATACAGGCCAGGATGCCGTTGGCCTTCTTGGCCACCTGAGCACACTGCTGGCTCATGTTCAGCCGGCTGTCCATCAACAGCCCCAGGTCCCTCTCTGCCTGGCAGCTCTCCAGCCACTCCTCCCCAAGCCTGTAGCGCTGCTGGGGGTTGTTGTGAACAAAGTGCAGGACCCAGCACTTGGCCTTACTGAAACTCATGGAATTGGCCTTGGCCCAGCGATCCAGCCTATCTAGATCCCTCTGTAGAGCTTCCCTACCCTCAAGCAGATCAACACTTCCACCCAGCTTGGTGTCACCTGCAAACTTACTAAGGGTGCACTCCATCCCCTCGTCCAAAGCATTGACAAAGATTTTAAACAGGAGCGGCCCCAGTACTGAGCCCTGGGGGACACCACTCGTGACCAGCTGCCAACTGGATTTAACTCCATTGACCACAACTCTCTGGACTCAGCCATCCAACCAGTGTTTCACCCAGCAAAGCGTATGCCCATCCAAGCCAAGAGCAGACAATTTCTCTAGGAGAACACTGTGGGAAAGTGTCAAAGGCCTTGCTAAGGTCGAGGCAGATGACATCCACAGCCTTTCCCTCATCCAACAAGGGGTCACCCTGTCATAGAAGGAGATCAGGTTTGTTAAACAGGACCTGCCCTTCATAAACCCACGCTGACTGGGCCTGATCACCTGGTTGTCCTGCATGTGCTGCATAATGGAACTCAGGATGATCTGCTCCATCAGCTTCCCTGGCACTGAAGTCAAACTGAGAGGCCTGTAATTTCCTGGATCATCCTTCCGTCCCTTCTTATATATGGGTGTTATATTGGCTGACTTCCAATCTGCTGGGACCTCCCCAGTCAGCCAGGACTGCTGACAGATGATGGACAGTGGCTTGGGGAGCACCCCTGACTGTTCTCTCAGCACTCTAGGATGTACCCCATCCAGCCCCATAGATTTGTGCACATCGATGTGAAGCAGCAGGTCACTGACCATCTCCTCCTGGATTGTGGGGGGCACATTTTGCTCCTGGCCCGTCTCTTGGCTTGGGGGGCTGACTTTCCCTGGCACAAGTGTTCCTGTTACTAAAGACTGAGGCAAAGAAGGCATTAAGCACCTCAGCCTTATCCTCGTTTCTTACTACCATGTTACCTCCTGGATCTAGGGGATGGAGCCGCTCCCTGGTCTTTCTTTTGTTGTTAGTGTATTTATAGAAACTTTTCTTGTTGGCCTTTACCTCCAAAGCCAGATTAACTTCTAGCTGGGCTTTGGACCTTCTAATTGCCTCCCTGCATAACCTAACAACATTCTTGTACTCATTATGAGTGCTCTGCCCCTTCTTCCAGAGGCCATAAACTCTCCTTTTTTCCCCTGATTTTAAGCCAAATCTCCATATTCAGCCAGGCTGGTAGTCTTTGCCTCTGGCTCATCTTATGGCACACGGGGATGGCCTGTTCTGTGCCTTTAAGATTTCCTTCTTAAAAAAGTGTCCAGCCTTCCTTGACTCCTGTACCTTTCAAATCTGACTCCCAAGGGCTTCTATCAAGTAATCTCCTACACAAGTCAAAGTCTGCCCTTTGAAAGTCCAAAGTGCCAGTTCTGCACCTCTAAGAATAGAGAATAATTTCATGGTCACTGTTCCCTAGACTGCCTCCAACTGCTATATCCTCCACAAGACCTTCTCTGTTCACAAACTGGAGGTCCAGCAGGACACCTTCCCTGGTCGGTTCACTTACCAGCTGTGTGAGGAAGTTATTCTCCAGACATTTCAGGAACCTCCTGGATTGTTCCCTTTCTGCTGTGTTGTGTTTCCAGCAGTTATCTGGGAAGTTGAAGTCCCAAACAAGAACAATGGCAGGTGACAGTAAGATTTCTCCCAAGTGCTCATAGAATGTTTCATCTACCTCACTGCTCTGACTGGGAGGTCTATAGCAGACTCCCACAGTAGTATCTGCTTCATTGGCCAAGCTTGTTCATTCTTAAGGCGGCACCCAAAGAGCCATATTACACTCACAAATGACAGATCAGTGAAAGTTTAAAGGTTTCCTGCCTTTAGCAAAGCAAAAGTAAAATTACTCATACTCCAAGATCTGGATGGCTTTTTCCTATGCCAAGATGTCAATCTAGTGTACAGGATGTTTCCTTTTGTCACTACTGATCTACCGCCAAAGGAAACAGTGACATGTGACACTGCTGCAGTGTAAATCCTTAGGTGGAAACTGACCTTAGGTGGAAACTGACACACTACACAGAGGTTTATGACATCTTCCCTTTTCACTGGAAATACTATATTAAAATTATTTTCAAAATAACTTGCTTTAGAACTTTATGTCAATTAGGTGCTGGAGGCAGGAGGGGAAGTTCTAGTAGGTCATATGTCCTTCTAACTGTTATTCTCCTTTGTACATTTACTAGTAAACACTTTGATGAATAGTACACACAAATAAATTTGAGAAGTTTCATTTACATTTTGAGAGCTACACACAGAAATTGCCTTCAACATACACTAGGGAAAAAGATCCATAGGACTCACTCTACAAAATTCCCAGCGCTTAAAAACCAAGCAAGCAACCAACCAACGATTTCAGTTCTTTGTAACATTACTTGTAAACACCATAAAAATAGAATACAGTCACACACTTATTTTAATTGACTAACTGCTGCTAAAAATAAAAGAAACTGAGTTCAAACCAGTTTATTTGCATAGTTCAGGGAAAGAAATCTACTGTCTATTGCCGTGGTTTGAGCCTACCCAGTTGGCTCCAAAAGCACCACGTAGCCACTCGCTCACCTCTACCCCGTCCCCTGAGGGACGAGGAGGAGAAAATGCAACCAAAAAGGCTTGAGGGTCGAGATACAGGACAGGGAGGGCTCACTCACCAGTTGTGGTCACGGGCAAAAGACAGACTCAACTTGGGGGTAACAACACACAGTTAATACAAAACAAACACCATCACCAAGGAGAATGAGATACACAACCAGTCTCAAACACAACACACCTTTGCCCCCCACCCCTCCGGCCTTCCCAGGCTCAGCTCTGCTCCCTCTTCCCCCCCAGCAGCGCAGGGGGCAGGGAATGGGGGTCACAGTCCATCCAGCACAAGATGTCTCCGCTGCTCCTTCCCCCTCAGGGAGAGGGGCCCTCGCAGCCCTCCCCTGCCCCACCGCGGGGTCCCTCTCCCGGCAGACAGCCCTCCAGGAACTGCCCCAACGCGAGTCCTTCCCGCGGGGCTGCAGCTCCCCAGAACCCTCCGGCCCGGGGCCCTCCGCGGGCTGCAGGGCGACCTCTGGGCCACCGCTGGGGCTCCAGGGGCTCAGCCGCCACCCCACTGCGGGCCGCACGGGAACCTCTGCCCCTGCACAGCTCCCCCTCTCCTGCCTCACTGACCGGGGTGCCCGCAGGGCTGTCTCTCTGCCATCCCCCTTCGCTCACCAACACACACAGAACAAAGTGACAGCAATCAACCGCTTCTTTCACTCGTGAATAGTTATTCGCAGAGGCGCCATTGGCCTGGCCTTGGCCAGAGGCGGATCCGAAATCGAAGCCAGGGGAGCTTCTCGAAGCCTCTTACAGGAGCCACCTCTGTAGCCCCCTCCCCCACTACCAAAACCGCGCCAAACCCCAGCCAGACACCAAACCACCACACTACCAAATGCAACTTGAAAGTTTCCTGCACTATTGCGATTACCATTCAACACATTCTCATTGGGGACAGAGGTTAAAAAATTGCCTTCAGTGCTCAAATGATGCTATTGTAGGTCTGAATACAGGTTCTGAAGGTACGTATGTTCATATAAAATAACTAACAATACTTAACTGAAGAATGCTTTCAGGAAATACTCAAAACTACTGCTTTCCACTTCACTATTAAATACTATACTAATTTAAGAAAAAAAAATTATAGAGTTAACTATGCATTGGTATACCCATTTACCCATAAAAGAGATGTGATTAAAATCTGTCTTGATCCTCAATTTTGCCCATTACTTCTACTTTTCAAAGTCAAAACCGCTGGACAATTATTTACAAAGAACTTCAAGGAATGCCATGCATAGGCAGTTCTCGTGTTCTGTTCCATGATGAGAAAAGATTTCTCATTTTAGTGAAACTGTTAGTAATAAGAGACTTCATACATTAAAAGAAGTTATGTATCCACTAAGTATTAAGGAATCTCTTGTGTCAAGATGGAGATTTCAAATTAACAAAGCAAGCAAGTGAAGTTCTAGAGTAAAAAAAATTAAGCTAGAGGAGTACATACCCTAAGACATCTGAGATTTGAAACAGCCAGTATTTGTTGTTCCATTATTACTGCTAAAGGAGGGAGGTGCAAGCAAGCAAAAAGCCCCAGTGAAGTACTGGTTTACAATTTATGGTCAGACAAACTATACGGCTATGTAACACAGATAATTCAAGGACAAAATTCTGTCACAGCAAAATGTAAAATTATTTATTTTCACTGTAACTGTATTACCATCTCAGGCATTACAAACGCTAAAGTTTGACTTCTAAAGCATTCAGGCAATTACAGGAAGAAACAGGCACTTCTGTACGTTTCACAGGGTCTTGCTTCCATCTGTACACACCCAAGTACCTTCAAAAAATCTCAAAGATCTACATCGTATGTAGCTCTTTCATTGATGGAGTTCTCGTCGCCCAAACAAGCAGTCACTTCTTGCATATGTCAATAAAAGAGTTGCCCTTTTCCTGTAAGAAAAACAAACCCTCAAATTACTTCAGTTATAATTCAAACAAAGCTTCCATGGGTCTGCTTATACCCCTTTTCTACTCCGTGTACATTTAACAATTTGTTATTTTTTTTTGATTAATGAAAACTGTTCTACTTTCATTAATCATAGAGATTTAATCTGAAATCTTCGTTGTCAACACAGGAACATCAGTTCAGTTCAAATGCTGAGCTATGTATAGGTCGGCCTGATCCCCACATCTCAAAGAAACCCAGTATCTTTTGGGACAAACGCAACCCACAGCCCACTAACTGTAACAGCAGCATCTCCCTTGTACAGGTCACTCCAGGAAGCTTTCTCATCTGAAAATACAGCTTTCACTCATAGATGGGCATATACTTCAGCAGCAACTTAAACTCAGGACTAGGGAAGTCTTAAGATAGGCAAGAACTGCCTGAATACTCAGTTCAGCGGCAAACTGTTCACAACCACCTGCTCCTACATACAAGCTCGCTGTCATGTTTTAGTATTGTCTGTCCATCGTTACAAATTTATTTGGAGGCCTCCTCCTGCTCCTTTTAAGCATCATTCACTTAATTTCATCGATCCCTCGTTCTCAGAAAAAATGGGTGACATGGGACAAGTCAAGACACCAGAGTTTTCCCATGTAACCACTGAATCTGCTGCATGAAGGAAACTAAAGTGCAGAGGAAAGAGGATGGATAATGGAACAGTTGATCTCCACTTATTGTTCAGAGTAAGTAAATTAAGTGGTTTTGCACAGTCCACTGAAAACAAGTCCTGAATAATGATATCATCAGGATACAAGCATTCTACTATCATTTCTGGTACTGCTCTACCAAAAAAAAAAAAAAAAAAAAAAAGAGTACTGTCTTTAGAGGACTTGTCATCAGAATGCCACAAGGAAAACTGCACAGAAATCCACCTCAGCACTTACCTTATCTCAGGAACAGCAACATTCAGATAATTTCTCACTATCATGTCAGCTCTGCTATAGGATGTCCTTAAAATTAGTCTGGATCTCTCCCACCCTTCTCTCCCACCACTAAGACTCCAGCAAGATTTTTTATTTATTTTTTCTTTTTAACTAATGGGAACATCCAGTGAGATCTGATGAAAGATACACAGCTTTGACAGCCTCCCCAAACCAACTGTTTTTTCACCATGAGGGTGACCAAGCACTGCAACAGGTTGTGCCATCTCTCCACAGAGGCTGTGAAGTCTCTGCCTGTGGACATACTCAAAACCTGACTGGACACGATCCTGGGCAACCTGCTCTAGCTGACTCTGCTTGAACAGAGGGGTTGGACCACGTGATCTCAAGAGGTCCCTTCCAAACGAAATGATTCTGGGAAAATTCATTAAAAGCTACGAAACACATGCTTAGGAAAGAAAAACAAACACACAAGCAAAAAAAAAACCCAACTCCAAACCAAGGCTGAGGATTACAATTATGTCTCATCACTGACCAGATTAGAAAGAAACACCACCCAGAAAACACTGTTTGTATCAAAACTGAAGCTGTTTGCACTTGTCCTATGGGCTTTCCACTCTTCATGAACCTGTTCTGTGCTTCAGGGCAGCACAAACTCTGACACCCAGTCTCGATAAGGAAGGTGTCACGCAAAGCGGGCAATCTAACATGACAGGCTGATGTCACCGTACTGCACAAGAAGGACCCTGAAATCACTGCCTTTTCTGGATAAGTTAGTTCTGCATTTATCTTCACGTTTTATTTTATTCCAGGTGCCTTCTCAGATTACACGGTCAAGCATTACTAAATGCTTTTCTTCCAATCTACATATTATAAGTAGTATTAAGAAAAATCCATAACAGGCTCAATCCTTTTATGGGATATTGGGCTCAGACTATTGTCATTTGAGATAAACCCTTTCGTGGAAAGAAAAATGGCTTATTCAGTGTCACTGTTTTAAGAGAAGATATACACCAACAAGCCCCAGATTCTGAACATACAGGGGCCTCTCCTATTTCCTTGTTGACTAATCAGTCCTGTATCTCATAAAAGTCTTACTAGTAATTTTTTCCAAGAGATGCAGCTAACTCAGAAGAGGAAATAATGCAGGTCTTTGTCCCATAAAATGTTGGTAGTTATTGGGGTTTTTTCTTCCAATTCTGAAATGTGTTTTATCACTCCTCATTGCTGAAATTCAACATGTATCTTTTCACACTAATATGAGACCTGAAAATAAAATCTATTAGTTGACAGGCCAAGTCAAGTCTAAAGCTCTCCTGGGTAAGATTGAGCTTCTATTCTATTCACAGATTCTCCAGCCCCAAAACAATCTCTTAAAACACATGCAACCCATCTTGGCTTGCACCTGTTTTTAATCCTTCTTTCCCTCTACCCAAATTACTTGCAATTTAGCCATATCATGAGCAATTTTAGAGTTCATTTGTCCACTGATTCCACTTCTGTGGGGGTCCTCCTTTACCTATGAACATAACCATGCAAAAGTGCATATATTATCAAAATTTACCCCTCACAGAAACAAGCGACAGGAAGAGGGGGAGAAAAAGTTAGGATATTCAAGAGTTGAAACTTCCCTATCTGAAGGCAGGTTTTCAAACAAGTAAAGCTTTCATCTTGAGGACAAATACAACAGAAAGACGTAAAAAGTAAGATCAGAGAAGGGTGACTACTGTCATATATTAGTTTAACGTTGTTTTTTTCAAATAATAGAAATTTTAAAACTGTCTCGAATTGTGTTGTCATCTGGACATACTTCTCCAGGATAGGAATCCTATTTCTACAAGAACTACATCCCAACAGCCTCAGAAGCAGCCTAGTGTGTAGCCTGATTTGGTATTATAATGTTTGTACCCAAGAACATTTTCCCACACTTGGTGTGTGGATGCGAACCATTAGATCTTTTTTCTCTCAGCATATATAGTATTTGAGGATTATTTCACCTCAAAGGTTAAGGTGGCACTCCTGCATATCCCTCACATTCATCATTCATTTCTATTCATCTCTCAACACAGACCAGAGCTAGTAACACAAACTGCATTAAGCTTATTAATAGTTTTGTAGTGGACACTGATGCGTGGACAACTTAAAACACTGGAATGAGACTTTCAACAAGCTAGAAATTTATCAAGATTTTTCTCTTTTATTTTGAAAAGACAGAGATGGAATTCACATAGAATAGCAAAGCTATGTACTGTGATTTCACAGTAGAAAGATAGAGTATTATTTCATACTGACTTTAAATTCAGAAACATACCTGATCTTTTTCCAAAACAAAGAAAAAACACTTTTCTTTTGTACAGTACTTGCCATGGTAGATGCCAAATACCAACTGGGGAAGTTATGTACAAAAGTAACAGAGCTGAACTACACAATCTGTCTTTTGAGGGCTTTTATCAATTTTGCAGGCTAGTCTGAAGAAAAATGTTCCCTATCAAATGGGTTGTCAAAAGCTCCGTGACTGTTTTTATAACTTCACTTAGTATGAAAAATGCACTTACCGGCTTTTCAAGTACAACTGGATGATCAGGAAGAAACTCTGGCTTCTTCTGAGAGAGAGAAACACTTGAAAGTTTCAGAAGGAAATCTCTGCTGTATTTGATCCTTTCTGTGAATATACAGAATTACTAAGTTCAACGTTGTTTAAGACATTAAGATTGGGAATTCAGAGAACTGATTTGGTTTCTTATAGGAGAGTGGAAATGCTGCATATGGAATATAAAAAAACAACAGTAATTTAAGTCTGACCTTGCATCAGAGCAATTTGTTATAAATTACAGAGCATTTCACTTTAACTATCAAATTGACTTACTAGCTGGAATAGTCCTCCATATTTATTAAGGGCTTGTTGTTTTAATACAAAAGAACAAAAAAAGGTGAATCCAGCCATCCACTACAGACTCCCTCCCTGTATCTTGTTCTAATTAACAGAAACACCACAAACTGGTCTTGAAACCCCAGAAGAAAATCTGTTTGTAACTCACACTAAAGCAGCACATGTTTCTATGGGACAGGTAACAAAAACTGAGTGTCTTTTTTCTTGGAGCTATGAAGTTGATGTTCTTCGACAGCTAGAGAAAATTACGAGATCTGCTGCATGCAAACTGGCAAACAGATTAATACCAATGAAATAGTTTAGAGGGTTTTACAGTGAATCAACACAATTCAGGGGCTTTGCTTAGAATGTGCACGTTTATCATTCAAGTTTGTACCGCTACCTCTACCCTAGCACAGCCTCAGATATGTCTACCCATGTCCGTATTTTAAGCTGATATTTTTAAAGAAGAGCAGAGACAAGGGTAAAGGAATTAGACAATGGGAAAAACTTTATCTCTGGTCCTTGGTGACAAAGAAGTTTATTCCTTTAGGAATAATGGGCCTCCTATAAAGACTGTTACACAGTCAGTTGACTGACCAACTTTTTTGCTTCTCAGGCTGTAGGCTATTGACAAGAGAGCCACAAAGTCAAATATAAATGGGGTTTTTTCCTCTTTGACCACAAATGATTGTAATAACTGCTGAAAATATGTGAGGCCATGAGGATAACTTTAAAAAGAATAGTTCAAAAAACATGAGCATACTTGAAAACTTACAGCTTGGGCTTTTTTTCCCCTTGTTTAAAAACATATGAAGAAGACAACTTCTGTAATGCCTTTGACACAGTCCCTCCCACAACATCCTTCTCTCTAAATTGGAGAGATATGGATTTGATGGATGGACTGTTCAGTGGATGAAGAACTGTTTGGATGGTTGCATCCAGAGGGTGGTCAACAGCTCAGTGTCCAGATGGAGATCAGTGACGTCCTTCAGGGGTCCATATTGGCACCAGTGGTGTTTAAGATCATCATCAATGACACAGACAGCGGGATCAAGTGCACCCTCAGCAAGTTTGCAGATGACACCAAGCTGAGTGGTGTGGCTGACACACCTAAGGATGGGACGCCATCCAGGGGGACCTTGACAAGCTCGAGAAGTGGGCCCACATGAACCTCATGGGGTTCAACAAGGCCAAGTGCAAGGTCCTGCACCGAGGCCAGGATACCGGATACCTCCGGTATCAATACAGGCTGGGGGATGAAGGGATTGAGAGCAGCCCTGAGGAGAAGGGCTTGGGGGTGCTGGTGGGTGAAAACTGGATATGAGTGGCAATGTGCGTTCACAGCCCCAAAAGCCAACTGTATCCTAGGCTGCATCAAAAGCAGCGTGGCCAGAAGTTGAGGGAGGTGATTCTCCCTCTCTACTCCGCTCTGGTGAGACCCCACCTGGAGTACTGTGTTCAGCTCTGGGGCCCCCAACATAAGAAAGACGTGGACTTGCTTGAGCGGGTCCAGAGGAGGGCCACAAAAATGATCACAGGGATGGAACGCCTCCAGGGAGACCTTACTGAGGCCTTTCAATGCTTAAAAGGGGGCTTATAAGAAAGATGGGGACAGACTTTTTCGCAAGGCCTGTTGCAATAGGACAAGGGGCAACAGTTTTAAGCTAAAAGAGGGTAGATTTAGACTAGATATGAAGGAAAAAAAATTTTACAGTGAGAGTGGTGAGACACTGGAACAGGCTGCCCAGAGAGGTGGTAGAAGCCCCATCCCTGGAAACACTCAAGGTCAGGCTGGACGGGGCCCTGAGCAACGTGATCTAGCTAAAGATGTCCCTGCTCACTGCAGGGGGGTTGGACTAGATGACCTTTAAAGGTCTCTTCCAGCCCAAACTATTCTATGATTCTGTGATTCTAAGAGAAAGCAAGGAAGTGACTGCAAGAGCACTAAAAAGCAGTAAAGACTGTAGAGACAGCTAATTGAAGACATACTACCACTGAACAGATATCAAATGGAAATTATTACCTAGAACTTAAGGTACAGCTGGAGATAAAAATAGAATTCCAGTGGAAATTTCACAGTGTGATGGAAAACAGGAAGGAAAAAAAAAAAAAAAGAAAAAAGAGAGACTTCTTTGTAGGCAGTAACTGAAAAACATAACCCCTAAAGTTGTATTACTCTGAAGGAAAGTATTACAATGAGCTAACAAAAAAAAGCCCTTTGAAAAAAGTGTTGGAAAAAGTTTGACATTATTGACAAATGTGGAGCAGACTCAGGAAGGCATCACAGAGCAATCAACCACTAAAAGAAACCCTACGTGATGGCTTATACAAGAGATCCCATTTAAGATCTTGTAGAACACAATAGCGTCTACACACAAACAGAATCAATGAGAAAGAATCAGAAAGCCACCACCAAACAGACAGAACTTGATAAGCCTGACACCAAACGAGACCCAAAGAACAGAACATTATTCTACGTGCCAACATTGAGAAAAGAAGAAATGAACCTGAGCCTGAAAGGGGATACATGGAAATCTTACTTTCAAGTCAGTAACACACGCCAGTATAGAACTGCAGCTCAAGAACCCCGGTGACAGTAACCGCAGACTGAGGAAAAATAGGAAAGGCTCAATAAAACTAAACAGAATTCTTTCAATTTTTGAGTACTAACAACAATAGAACAAACTGAATCTCCAGAGATTACTCAAGGATTGGAGATCACAGATGGAGATTTGAGATGCCCGATTACAGCATGACATTAACGGAAAAAATTGTCTCGAACTGATAACCTAACCTGGAACACTGTCACAGCTCCTGTGACAAGTTTAAGGATGAAGAATTAGGCAGGAAGCAGTGCAGAGGAGGACTGTGAGAATATGTTTGGAATCTGAGATTATCCCTTAATTAAAAAATTGGGTAAAAGTTTGGCTTGTTTAAACTACCAAACCATGACAAAAACACTTTTACACTTTATGAGTACTGAGCGACAGGTAGTACAGAAAGAAAAGCATAAGAAGCAAACCATAAGGACAGCATTGACTCAAGAACAAACTGTCCAGGACTAATCAGAGAAGAAATTAAGTGATTTCTAACCATCAGAAAAGGAAGCCAAACTACTAAATTCTTAAATTGTTTGCATGCAATAGTCTGTATGCCATGACTGACCCCTGCAACAGGCTAAAGGATGCAACTCAAACCCGTACTGCTATACACAGAAACAATTTACACAAAACCAGGATTTTCCATGGAGAAATTTTTTTATGCTCAGGGTTTGTTTTTTCTTGGTTTTGTTTTGCTGTTTTGTTCCCGTCCATCCGTGTTGCCCCCACCCCAAAAAAAAAAAGACGACAGGTACTCCTGTATATGCAAGCAAGTCTACCAGTGGAGGTTATGGCCACCTCAGTTATGGCCAAGTTTTTGACATAACACTCTAGAGAAAGTATAAAACAGAAAGGTTTCATATTGCTCTAAAATTGTGGCACAGAAGGAAAATAAACTCTCAAAGCACTGGCTAATCAGCCCACATCTCTTCAAAGTTCAGCTATCTTCCATCCAGAAAATACAATTTTTACACAGATCTCCATGCAATATTTTACCTTTTTTTGCTTCCAATTCACGCTGTTCTGGTTGACAGGGCATCATAGTTTGAGGCAAGAGCTTCACTTCCATCATTTCAGATAACTAAAATAGGCAGGAAAAGGTTAAACATTTTTTTTTATATATTTCACAAAACTGACTTATGAAGCTTGTTTTCTTTAAGCATATTAAAACACGGTTGTATGTTTCCGTGTTTCTTAGTTTAAAATAATAGTTGCAGCACAGTTTCAGTTATCAATTTTGCTTTCACTGGTCACCAAGAATTTGGACAATTAATACTTTCTATGCACAAAGAAAACTAGATTCTGTTCTTTTTTTATACTCCTTGCAATTGAATCACTGTCTTTTTTAAAGTAGAAAACAGTCTGAAAAGAAACAGTCTTGCACAAATTAAATTGTAGTCAGAACCACAGCTATTTGTAACAGCTGATGCAATCTCTCACTTCAAAGATGAGGGTCCTGCAATATAGCTGCAGAAAACTGTAAAGAGGAATACCTGTAATGTAAAATGCCTCAGAAATTTAATTTGAACCTATAGGAAGTTTGTTACTCTTGATTACATACAACAAAGGAATAGTTCAACGACCTACAAAGCAGTGTAGGTAAGCACATTTGATACAGCAATCTTTTAGACAGAATTTTACAGTGCTATTGCTAGTTTTTAAAAAGAACACAATTATCTCCTCTTTTCCTTATCTCACTCAGAACACGGCCAGAATCTGCTACACTGGGGAATAATAAAAGCAGCAAGGACTTTCCTTACTACCAGAATCACTTAGCAAAAGGTTTCATAAGCATCAAGACCCAACATATACAGCATAACGCTGAGTTCCTTCCAGCTGCCAAAACCTTGAAGTGAGTGTTTTGGAAAGCAGATGTACTCTCAACAGTTTGTCTTGGCTCCCAAAAGGCTCTACAGGTTTGGCTGCGGAATTTTAATCTCATTCTGAGATGGGGATGGGGCAGGGTGGGGAGGCAGGAAGACCTGAAAACTTTGGGAAGCATTTGTCAAAAGCAGAAAGGATCTTATCTTTTGGACAGACACAGCAGTTAACACTTTGTACTGTAACTGCACCACTAGCTTTCATGGCGCAATAAGACTACAAATGTGAAATGGCAAAATATTTCTAGTATATTATCCATCCTGCTCGCACTTTCATTTTCTGTGGTTGAAAATTACTTATCTCTTCCTGATTGGTCTAAAACTTCTGGGGAAAAAATACCAGAGAATGAAGTTAACAGAGTGCCATACTGCTAATACTAACTGCTTTGTGATGTTCAAGTCCTTTGCAAGTCTTAGTTATTCAAAGGCTCTTTCCAAGTACAAACGAGGATTTAAACACATTCTCAAATCCACAAGAAAGAGACATACATGATAAAGCAGAATTTACAGCAATGTGCCAGACAAAGTCACCACAATATTTTTACATTTTTTCCTGCACCACCTCCCATCACATCATCCTGCCAACTGCTTTATATCAAAGAGTTCTATGACGCTTGGGTTTTGCTCCAAAACTTAACAGTTCAGTACCACCACTCACAACAATATGCTTATACATGTTCCTATCTGAAATCCATCTCTAAAGAATGGAATCCATCTGTAAAGAATACCCCTAGAGCAGGGCATGTATTTCTGAAGACTAACATCACTTTTAAATGGCAGTTAAGAAGTAAATTAAAAGTGATACTAACTGATGGAGACTTTTCAAGCCTCTCTCTCTTCCTCAAACAGATCTGATGTAGTGGACTCAACACTCTTCAGATCTTCTGAAAATTCTTTGCATACCATGAAGGAATAAAAATTACTCTTTGCTTTAAATTACCCAGTTAAGGCACAGTGATTATTCAGGTACTTTCATTCTGAACACCAGTTTGGTAGAAATTCCCTAGAATCAAGACTAACATCTTGGGTACAAGCACAATCACTGTGCTCGTTATTAACAGTAGCTCTTCTCCACTTCCCTTAGGGCTAAAGACTACAAGTTTCAGACTGTAAGTTCCTCAGACAGTAGTTTTAATTCTGTAACTGTCTTTACATTCAGAGTTGAACCTAACACTGGTCAGCACTCCTGATGTGCCATAATGATGATTCCTTTTTCCTGACAGAAGTTTAAGCAGCAGAAGTTTAAGCAGAAGTTTAAGCAGTATGCATACTGAATATCCCAGAGTAAAGCTGTTTGGAGAATTCTGTTGCCAGGTTCTCCTTCAGTTCTTTCACCGCTTTAAGAACCTGGTTTAAGAGTTGCCTTTTTTTTTTTCCTAAAGCCTCTTTAATTTTTAAAATCTATTTATGTTAGTGGCAAATCAATGTGCCTTACTTTTTAAAATCTTTACCGTTTACCACACTTTCCAAAAAGTAACCTGCATTTCCTGTATCCTAACCTATATCAACTTGAATATTTATTCATTCTCTCTTTTAATAGATCATCGCTACATAAGACTACATACAACTGGTATGAAAAGTTGGTTTTCCTTTAGCAATACTAAGTGTTTTGTCAAAGCTGTTCTTGTTTTTCACCTTACAGTGTGCTTAGTGTCGTGCTCATTTTTCTTCTTCAAAAGGAAGTATGTTGGAGGAGGAAGGAAAGGGGATGAGGATAATTAAAGTTTTATGACTGTCGATGCAGAGCACTATTATTATCTTGCCAAAAAGGCAGTAAGATTTAAAATACCTGAAATATAATTTTGAAGAACAAGTTCTTGAAGCGAAACAGATATATATTATTCTAGGAATGGGGACATTATTTCACTGTATCAGGAGCCAAAGAGCAAATGGATATCAACGTACAGCTTTCTCAGATCACCACTGATGCTTTTTGAAACATACAGAATGTTCAGCAAGATTCATTAAAAAAAGATAACACACAACTCTGTATCATCAGATTCAGGTCCCAATATCTTCAGAACTAGATGCTGAATATTCCTACTTAGAAAAATGTCCTGTGAAGCTGCTATGCCAGTCTCCAGGCCAATGCTGCCCATCAAGTAGGGGTTCACAGGGTACTATCAGCTGGTATTTGGAGGTACCCATGAAACAGCTGACAGTCAAAAGTATTAAAAAGCCTTTTCAACATCCTATGCCAAAGAAAAAGCTAAAAAAAAAAAAAAATAATATCACTATACTAACACCAAAGAAATGCAGTACGTAGCTACATGTAGCCACACACTGATGAAATCTAGTACTACAACACTGTAGACCACAGGCCTATTCTAAGAGAGAATAGTCTCCTGAACACATACTGCTCAAGAGACAAGTGCAGCTGTTAATTTCCCTGTGTGTGACCAAGGATACGCTGCCAACACCATTACTTTTTTTTTTTTTTTTTTTAAAAAGTCAAAGGCAGCTTCCAGAAGGTTCACACAATAAAGGAAGGACTACAGGATTATTAGACCTCTTCTGAAACAAAAAATGAAGGAACAGACACTTGGTCTAAGAAAAAATAAATTAAAACTTTTAATATGCTCTGAAGAGCATTCAAATCAGTATCAACGGAAATCAATTCAGCCTATGAAACACTAAGCATCGCAGCTGGAATACTTCATTTTGCAGCAAACAGCTACAACCAATTTCAAGTTTGAAGGACACACTGTACCATGTCTAAAACCAGCTATTTCTGGCAATAAAGCACTACAGTGCTTCTGGTTTTCTGAATGCTAAGGCCCATTTATTGCCCGGTCCCACAGAGTCAATGAAACGACAGAATGCACTCGAACTGTCTAATGTCTAGTTTTGTGAAGTTTGCTGCCTCAAATGAGTTTGTGCATGTGTTAACAAAAGAACAACAACAAAAACTGATGTTATTCTTTACACAAAATAAGCAAAGACTGAATAGGTGTACTTTAAGTTTAAAATAGCTGTCTTGCATGCAATGAAGACTAAAGAAATGCCACACAAACTTTCGTAAGACTTGAATAAGTAACTCATAAGATATATTTTTCAGCTACTAGTGCACGCAAATATCAGGGTAAGGCATTCCTGCAATCACACTTTTTTTTTTAACAGCTCTGACGCTGCTGGTTTATAACATACAGATTCAAGGACACTCCTAGCCGGAAATACAGTTTACTTTTCATTTGGTAACATAAGGGATCAGCAGACCTCCAGTTTATCGCACTCTGGAACACACTCCAACTCTGTAATCTGCTATTCACTCAATACTCACCCCATCAACCTTACTCGGCAAACATACTTCAGTGTTGCTGGGTAACTCAGTCTGAAAGTTTAATGCAATGGCTGATGCTGGTGAAGGTAAGTGAAAACATTAAGAAAAAATATTTTAAATAGACAGCACATTTTTATTTTGTGATACTTGCCACAAGAACATTAATGAAATCCAAATGCAAAGAGCTTTTATGGCATTTACTCACAACTTAAAAGCTCTAAAACACCACAGGATCATTTTTCAATTTCTTCCGTGAATTTTAAACAAAGTAAAAATTTATCACGTCACTTAGCTTCTGTCCACATCATCACTGCTGTCACTGTTTCTCTGGCCACCAAATATTTCTTAAAAAAATTTTAAAATAATTAATTTAAATGAATAAATTTTTTCCTTAGGCTTTTTTTTTGTTCATTTAAACTTGTATAAAGGCTAGATAAGAATGGTACGGCACTGTATACTGTACTTGCAAAAAAAAATAAATAATAATCTCTTAAATTATGTGTATTTTATGTTTTCAATAGCAGGAGTCAACTAACCCAAGAAATCCAAATTTATCAAAGCCTGACCCAGCTTTCTGAAGCCATAATTTCAGATGCTAAGCTAGACAGACAACACCAAAACCAGTTCTGAATAAAGCTAATGTAGTTCAAATTCAGATTTTATCACAGAAATTATGTAGTAAAACCAACATACAGCAAGATATTTACACATTACTATAGTTTGAACAAAGTCATTAAAAAAAAAATCCAAGTCATCTTACACGTCCTTGTTAGTTAGTTCCTTAAAAGCAACTGAAGCTTTGGCAAAGCGAACTGTACCTTAGCCATGCTACTCACCTTGGTTAGAAGACCGACGATGCACAGGCTGAGCCGGCTGAAGGGATTTACCAATAAACGTTTTAGTTTCCTTTAACATTTTGAAGCACCACACTTTAAAAAAGCAGCAGAAATCAATACAGAGCATTCAGTTTCACATATGGATCTTACGTGAGAAGAGCAGTCTATTTACCACTCATTAGTTGCATTTGACAAGAAGATATCCTGTATTTGGGCTGGGAAAAAAAGCAAGACCTAACACAGAAATTTTCTTAGATGGCAGAATATGCTGGATAAAATTTGCATAAAGACAGAATCAGACATCTCTCTCATTTTTCCTTCCAACCAAGCTACCCTAGCTTCATCTCAAAAATTTTTTTTTTCCTGTATGTACATCTGTACACTTGAAGAAAGGACATGGAGATATGTGATGGAAATGAAGATATTTTCTAACAATTTAATTCAATGAGGTTTTAATTAATCAACACCAGTGTACCCTTTACAGGCTGGCTGCACAGGAGTTCCTTATATATATGTCTACAGAAACTTGCATAATTGCCTTTTAATATCTACTTTAGTTAAATTAATACAGTTCTGCATCATCCCGCTCAGTTTAGCTGCTATAGACACAGGAAAAACTGCTAAGGTGGTGCTGGGTTGACAAATTTCCCACTGTAAGTAAACCAACAGTCGTAAAAATCTTTATTTGTAATATCTATACCTTAATTCTTCTCCTTCCCACCCTCATCTCCTTTGTCAACTGAGAGATTTCATTATTTGAAGGAACTTCAGCTTCTTTTAGAGAAAAAGAATAGCAAGAACAACAATAATAATGGTACTGAAATTCTGTTTAAGAGACTTACAAGACAAGTGAATAATTGTTATAATAAAAAAAGATTCAAAGGAAACTATCATGACTTCAAGAGTTAAAACTATAGAGATTATCATCCCATTCCAACATGGAACAGGAAAAGGGAAGTTAGGCTATACATCATAGAAAAAAAAAAGTTATCTGACAATTTACTACCTTATAATCTTTTGAACACTGAACTTTTACTATATTCAAGTCATAATTTTCCAACATAGCCAATTTGAACCCATTCAGTTCTAGAAACCAACTGTTCAATGGTTACTGTCTGTATTAGAACAGTTGAGCTAAAGCTAGGAAAGAAGTACTGGTTTAATTCTCTAGTTTTCCTACCTTCTCATCTTAAAAAAGAAAGACTTGAAAGCTGTAGTCAAAAGCAACAATGAAAATTCCTGCAGGTGAATGAACTGAGACCACTGACATGGAAGATACATTTCATTTTATCCAGATTAGGAATGCTTGTTTAATTCATATTTATACTAGAAACTAAATTTCCACATAAATCAAAGCAGTGCTAATGTTTGCATCTGAAGATAAAAAAACCCCCAAGTTTGCCTCCATACTGTGATTGCAAATGATATGCACATTTTTTAAAAAGGAAAAACTGTTTAAGAGGCTGGCTACCTTCCAGAATGTAGCACACCTGTATTTTTTAAAGCGGTCTCCTGATGAGGAAAACAAGATGACTTGTGGTGAGAGGAAAACAACGCATTTTGCCTCTCTGCCTGCCCACACCCACACCCCCTCCAAATTTCCATGAGGGGGATGTCTAAGAAATCACACTCCCAAAGCAAGCAGAACAGAAAAGAAGGGAGAGCGGCAAGTTTGGGCAGGGGTGAAATCAAGTACAGCATTATAAGATCTCTATTTCCTCCTTTAAGCAGAAAGAAGAGGCTAGAAAAGATCTCAAGTTATCTGGATTAATACAGTGTTCTCTCTGACTAGTATCAAAAAAAGTGAAGATTAGTTTTAATAGCTGAGAAATAAACCGCTTCCATGAGAGACTATTGCTGCAGAGGCACCTCCTGCACCCCAAGGCGTTCCCCTTTATGAAGACCATATTGCTTCTCAGGAGTTGCTCCAATGGGTGACCTGCCCACCAGAAAGGGAGCCTTCTCCAGTAGCAAGCAGGACCAGTAGGATTTCTGTATGGCCTTCTTTGAGCATCTTAGCAAGCTGGACATTCACAGCAGACAGCTTGTGAGGGCCCATCAGAAACGTTTTTTGGAAGACTCTTTCCTGAACACGTGAGAAAGAATTAACACAGTTTTGGGGGAAAATCTCCCAAGCCCAGCAGGCCCAGGAGTAACCAGAAATGGACAGTCTCCCCTTACCCGACGAGGCACAGCCCTTTCACCCGGTGCCCCCGGACGCCCGCCACAACACAAAGCCGCCTCCCTTCCGAGCAGTACCTAGCTGCCCGCGGCGGCCCTCCCCGGCCGCTCACCTCACCGCTCGCCAGCGCCTCCGGCCCCGCTTTGGGCCGAGGGATCCCCAGGGCTGCCCTAGCCCACCCCTCACAGCCTCCCCGGGCGGCCTCCCCCGCCGGTGGCACAGCTCTGGCCGCGCACCGCGAAGGGCTCCGAGGCGCCGCTCTCCCTCAGCGGCGGGCGGGGCCGGCCTTCGCGCGGCGGCGCTCGCCACAGCCGCGTGCCGGCTGTTGGCCGGCGGCGCCAGCAGCGGGCGGGCGGCGGGCTCGGCGTGCCTCGGCGGGGCGGCCGCGGGTGGCTCTTCCCGCTGCCGGTGGCGGCTTAGGGAGGGGGCGCAGGCTTGCAGGGCGCCTGCCGCGGCGCGGCGGGCCTTGTCGGCCCTGCCAAGGGGCGGGAAAGGCAAGATGAGGTGCTGCCGCCAGCTCCCTCTTGCGTCAGGACGGAGAGGGCGCGGAAATAAAGGAGGTGTCGTTTGGATTCGTTAGAGCTGCTCGCCCGTCCCACGAAGTGTAGCCGTGTTTGGTCAGGGCCTTGCACTGCAAATCGGGAGAAAGTGAGTGACCTTAGAGCGCAGCTGTGAGGCCCCCACATCTAGACTCATCCAGAAGGAAAAGGGAACCCCCCAGGCCAGGGGAAGCTGTCCGGCGTGGTTTGTGAATCGGCACGCAGCCCTTGCCAGTCGCCCCATTGCACCCACCAGTGGCACGGCGATGGGGGACCAGGGGACGGCCGCCGGCTCTTCGTTTATATAAGTGGCAGTGTCCTACGTGTTTTGGAAACTCAAATGTATTTTTTCTTACAACATGTAATCACCAATAACAATGGAAACACCCTGCTAACTCCTAAAGCAGCAGACTAAAATTCCCTGATGTTAATTTGCTAGATTCCACGTAGTCACCTTACTTATATTACTTAAGTGCACAACATTAATGAAAAGTCCTTAAATTTTTTGTTAATTTTTTTATTTTTTTAACTAACTCTGACTGCACAGGTTCAGAATAGGAAGGTAACATCAAGTATGTAACTTAATTATACAAATAATAATTAAATAATAGGTATTTAATTATTAATATCCAGTGTTAAGATTTACAATCCTGGTTTGTTATATATAAAGACTTTTTTGTCCCACCAAGCATCTTGGTTCTTCTTTGCTGCAATCTCTGGATTTTATTTTTCTTAGGTTAGGTGTGCGGAGTTGAATACTGTCCCTGAAATAGAGGCTGTTATATAGAGATGTCACACTCCTACAGTCCTCTCTTGTAACACATCGTCTTCCAGTTCATTTCCTGAACTGTTTGCACACAGTGCACCATCACATTCTTTTTGCAGACACCGATGCAGTACATCTGCATATTCACTGACCCACTTGCTGCCACTTAAAGTCTGGTTTGAAGTAATTTCTCCCAAGTGAATTAGTTTATACTCAGACAGATCATTCTTCTGACCTGTCATCTGTTCTCACAAAATCATCATGTAAAACAGTTACTCCCCTATTCATGTCAACCATTTCTCTTAGCTAAATCAGAACTAATTATGAATTATTAATATGTAAGTGCACATAAATATTAAATGTCTGTTGCTACTCCCGAACAGTTACTGACAGTAAGGTCAATGGGGCAACCAAGATAAAGGTACGTTTTTTCACAGGGCTGTTGCGGCTTTTGAAAGAAGCGCGTCAGCTGCTGTGAGCCAGATTTGCACAGGATTGACACAACCCTTTTTGTGGTTTACATATCAAAATGGTATCATGTACAGTGATGTAGAATTACATATCCTGACAGTATTTCTACAGATTTAAATATGCTAAGGATGAATTAAGCAGTAAAAAAATCACTTGTATAGTTCATGGGGGCTGTAGACTGGGCTGCTGCTTTTAATGTATAAGGGAAGGAGAAAGGGCAGGTGCAGAAATAGGGCAAGAGGAAAGAAATGGAGTGTGCCAGGTATTTTGAAAACTTGTTGCTCCTCGGTCTGCTGGGAAGATGAGAATATTAGGGCTGGTAATGGCTGGTTTTTGAAGCGCTGACGGTCCCAGCAGGAATGGTTATCACCTCACACGCTGCCACCCATGCGTTGGCAATACTAGCAGTAGCAGCGAGGCCAGCTTTCCGGCAGTCTGGCCTAGGCAGAGGGGGCGCTGGACTGCAGCCATTTCGCAGATCCCAGCAACCTGCCATCTTCAGCAACTTTGCCTGTGCCTAGAGAGAATCCTGCTTCTGGTTGTGGGAAATGACAACGTAAGCCAACGTTTTTTCCATTTTATCAATTGTTTCCCAGTTTGCCTGCTGTTGGTAAATACCCTACGGGAAATTTCTACTTCATTTGGTATTGTTTATATTCTTAGATTGCATGACAATAATCTAGGGTTCTCTCAAATACTTGATATATACAATAATTAATTTAAAGAGCCAATGACAGGTCTAGCCAAGAGAGATTTATTATATATAGCAAAATATAAATATTAAGGGGTTTATTGCCACCCCAAATCCAACTGGCTTTTTCTACTCGGTGAACTAATCAGAGAGATTATTTCCTTTTTTTTAACATATTGCTTGTGCTTCTAAAGGCTGTAGATTACAGAAAGCCACACAGTCACACTTACTCACTTTACTAGATACGGTTCAGGAAAGCATAAAACATTTATGAAAGACAATATCAATATTGCACGTGTAAAAATGAGTAACTGCATATCTAAATGAGCGTGTAATTGTAATTGCACAGGATTTCAGTTTTGTAATGGATGGCACTTAGTAGCAAAGTAAGGGCTTTGTGCTGAAATGAAAGGACTCTTGGGTCAGCCTGGGGGCAGACTTGTAGTTGCAAGTTTAAAAAGCCATTTTCAGTGTAATTTGTCATTCAGTTGTGCAGACAAATGTAATCAGCCTATTTGCATGCATAATTGTGATTTTTTTAGCAGTACTTTCTTGGGAGACTTTTTTTTTTTCTAAAGCCACTTTCAAAGTAATGTCATCACGAAGTAAAAAAGCATTATTTCCAGTGTTATATGCTTTTTTAGTCAGCATCGTGGTTTAACCTCAGCCAGCAACTAAGCACCACACAGCCACTCGGTCATACCTCTCCCCTCCCAGTGGAATGGGGAGAAGAATTGGGAAAAAAGTAAAACTCATGGGTTGAGCTAAGAACAATTTAATAACAAAAATGAAATAAAATATAATAAACCAATAATATTAGTAATGAAGAGGTATATAACAAAAAGAGAGAGAAATAAAACCCAAGAAAAAACAAGTGATGCACAATGCAATTGCTCAGCACCCACCAATTGATGCCAAGCAGTGATCCGCCCCCTCTAGCCAACTTCCCCCCCCCCCCCCCCCATTTTACATACTGGGCATGATGCCCTATGGTATGGAACGTCCCTTTGGCTAGTTCGGGTCAGCTGTCCTGGCCATGCTCCCTCCCAGCTTCTTGTGCACCTCCTCGCTGGCAGAGCATGGGAAACTGGAAAGTCCTTAGCTTAGGATAAGCGCTGCTCAGCAACAACAAAAAACATCACTGTGTTATCATCACTGTTCTCACACTAAATCCAAAACACAGCACTGCACCAGCTACTAGGAAGAAAACTGACTCTATCCCAGCTGAAACCAGGACAGTCAGTCAATGGAACAAACACTGAGAGACAAGAATGTACTTGTGCATGTGTACGTGTGCACACAGAATATTCTTGGGTGTATGTTTGTGAAGTGGCTACTTCAGCTAAACTAGTGACTTGTCCTGTGGCAGCACCACAGGGAAAGAATGCAAAAGCTTTTTTACCCCCTGCCTGTTCCTGAAGTTGAGCTATTTACTATATTGATGCTGTTCTTCCAATGGTTTTGAGAATTCAGAATATTAATCATATTGTTCTTTTTGACTAGAGAAACTGTTGAATTACAAGAGCAAGCTATTGCTGTATTTAATGCTCACTATGTGTAACTAAAAAGAGGCTTGAATGTTTATGATCAGCATATAATACTATATGCATTAACGTACGCAAATATCTTTTTTTCACATACACAACTTCTTTCTCTTCTGTCAACTGTCATGCTTCTTTTGGATTAGGATTTTGTACTTTTTTTCAAAATTATTTTTCTGGGATCATTTATTATAACAGATTCTCAACATTCTTCTGCAAAATTTCTGATTTCTGTGAATGTGGAGAAAAATCTTGACAACATAGATCAAAGGCACCACACAAGTACCAAAACATCCCCAAATGGCACATAACATGAATTTTATAAATAAATATATAAAATACGTATCAAAATTAAACATTCGTTATTTTGGGGGAGGACTGCCCTGCTCATCTCTCATCACTGAGAGATGGCAGTACTGAACTGCAGAGGTTGATACTGCACCTAAACTGAACAGTGCATTCAGGATGCATGAACTGAGTATTCTCAATAACTGCGGACACTGCACATCAAAATTTCAACTGACCTTATTTTGTAGGCTCTGAAAAACCACCTGCACATCCTGCTTCTCGAAGAGGATCCCAGAAGCTACTGGTAGGAGGACTAAAAGGCAGAAATTCTCATGGAACCTGTGGGCTCTGCTGTGTCACAGAGGCTTTACCTGGGTAGCAGGACAAGTCCATTTTGCTTTCCAGTATTTCAGTCATGGCAATTTGGTTTAGTTCTTACGCTGATTGAGATTGTTGTTATAGCTTTTAATACCAAGAACATATACAGTGTCTTATGACTAAGACATTGCTACGTTTAGATTCAGATTAAATCAGCATGATTCAGTAAATGCCACCAAAACCTGTTCTGATAAATAGAGATACAGTTAAATGGGGATAGAAGAGTCAGGACCAAGAACACAACAGGAAAAAAAAAAAAAAGACCAACGTTTGGAATATGACACAAGGAAACACGTATTAGCTGTGCAAAACAGTAGTGATTATAAAAATTACACGCATTAATACTATGCATTAATGGTTCTCTGGACTGAGATAATAATCTGTTTATGCCACAGCTGTGGGGAAAAACGGTTATCAAAATAGTTGACAATTCCAGTTTACATGACAAATGGGAAATACGATTTCAAGATAATAGAACCATTATGTGTTCAGATGTGTGTATATACCTATGAGGGTAGGAATGATCTAAGTGAAATTAATCATTTGTAAATTAATCCATTGTCATGAACCCTGGGGAATCAGATTTGCTTTGTCACCTTGAAATATTATTGTAAAATTACTAAATGTAAATGACAACATACTGAAATGGAACAATTCTGACCTTGTTCAGCTTTTCCTCGATGAAATGCATGGCTGATTTATAAGAAATCAGCATAAAGTTTCTTATTATATTGCCATTTAAATTTTAATTTACTTAGAAGACAAAGATTAATATTTCTGTAGCTTTTAAGTCCGTCTTAAGTCAGCTCACTGTTCTTCTAGGCGGTAGCATGTATCTAGTAGCTTGTAACAATGAACTATCAAGGCAGCAGTCAGTATAACTTTGCACGTATTGATCTTTCTGCATTATGTAATGCATCGTCTCTGTTTCTGTGTTCTTCTGCGTGCATGTATATCAGGGTTTTAAAAGCTTTGTACAGCAAATGTGCTTTCTAGCCCTGTGTGTCTTTGCACCTGTGTGTATACTGCAGGGCAGACAATGCTTCATGTAATGTCCAGCAGTCATTATAATCATGGAAAAGGGCAGGGAGAACTACTGCAGCTTCTTTGCACTTCGCACTCCCCATTCCCTCTGGAAGCAGGACAAGGAAGAGACGGGGACAAGCCTTAGTCTTGTCCTAAAACAGACAGGAGCATACACCTACCTACAGCATAGAGATTATCTGTCCGCTGTGTGTGCTGCTGAAGACAGTGAAAATGTACGAACATCATTCTCTGCTTCACCGCGTGGAACTGCATTGAAGTGATCTCAGAAATAGCAGTTAGGAGGAATACAGAAGAAAGTCTAGAGCTGGAAGTTTTGTCTGTCCCCTTAGCAGCTGCTTTTTCTCTGCCAGAAATAGCAGTTTGATAGAGTTAGTGAAATAACTCCTGCCTGGGCAGGGACTCCTTGCAATAGAAACTAATTGCCAGGAGCAGGAAGGCTCTGGCAAGTGAAGACTTTCACTGGGGTGCACCAAGGGAAAATTGATGCATTGTGGGGCTTGGCCTGGCATTGCCTACTGGAGATTACCCTGCTCATAGAAGCCAGAAAATATACACTTTTATGCTCCAATACACTCATCGTTTACTTACTGTCAGTTAGCTAAGCTTGCCACTTCATCGTAGCAACGAACCCATCAAATGGAGCCGTCGTATTTCAGCTGTTTTTGTAACTCGGGACAGCAGGTTGTTCTGGCCAAGAAGGTGGTTCTTCTCAGCCAGATGCTCTAGATCTTATCCTGTAATTTACTGTGTGCGCCTTAAACACTGACAAAGGTAGGGAAGAAGCAAAGGTCACCAAACAGCAAATGAAAGTAAGAAACAGGAGCAGGCCAGAAACAAAAGAATTGTTGCTGTCATTAACCTAACATACAATTAATTAAAAAAACACCAATAAGGCAGAAGTATTACCTAGAAAACCTATTCTGGAAATGAAGCCCTACAACCACCCTAGGAATCAAAATTAGTTTAATTTTTTAAAGATGCAAAAGTCTCTTTTGCAGTACATGAATTGGAAAAAGAAATTAATTGCCTGCAAAATAAACAATTGACGTCTTTGACGTTATTGAGAATAAGCACAGAATGTGGCTCCCTAACTGGCAAAAACAAAAGGATTTTCAATTCATCGTACTAAAAAAAAAAAAGGAAATATACAAAAAAATCAGATAAAGTTCTCATTTCTATGTAGGAAATACCATTTGTTAACCAGTGTCTTCCCTGAGCATATGCTTACAGAGGTATTTGGCCCCACAAGGTTGTTACAGGTTGTTTTCATTTATAAATCTTATTTTCTAGGCTTTAAAAGTATTACAGTAATAAAATGCCTCGGCCTCAAACAAATTTATACCAGTACATAGTATCTCTCTATTTTATATTACTCTACCACAGCTTATATTACAAGTTTTTTAAAAAAAATATTTTGGGATAAATATTTTGACTAAGAGATTTAATCTGGACTTAATGTTTATCATACACATGTAGTGAAAGAAATCTGCAAAAAAAAATCTCTGTTTATATATGATGTAGCAAAACACCTGACTTTTTCCTCAAAGGTTGTAAATATAAAAAAGGTTTTTCGGCAAGTATTTCACTTTTCATATTTCTAACTGCCACTGCCAATTAAAGCCAAGGTTTATGAGAAACCTGAACTTTTCTGGAATAGTCTTTTAAAGAACATATTGACTGCACTTAAATCAACAAATATAACCTGTTTTCAGATTTATTTAGCTTTTAATCCAAAGTTTTTAATTAAGCACAAAAGCATTTAGGAAGTTCAGATTTTTGAAGGGAGTCTTCTCAGCCATTCTTCCCAGCAGTCTATTACTAGGGTGTCAGTTTCAGTGAGAAATCATCATGTGAGCTGCTGCAACCCTCTCACCACACCCCCCAACACCAGGGGGAGATACACGTTTTAAAAGTTAAACACAGATGTCAGTGTCCCATTCTGAACATTAAGCATGTGCTGCCCTGGGTCAGGAATTCCTTGTTCAGTCCTGGAAAGTGATTTCCAAGGACTCCAGTGGTATCAGCAATCCAGTCTCTTGCCAGCAATACCATTTATATAGGATAAGTAAGTCTAACTTCTGATCTCTTGAATCCAAGCAAAGTTAGCAATATGGCCATAGATGCAACTATATTATAGATAGGTTGTACTAAACAGAAAATGTTATGTCACTCTAGTCAGAGTATCAAAGAGAAAGAAATGGCTATATTCATTAAAGCATATATTCCTCATCAATTTAGAAGAGATTATAGACTTAAAAGAATGACAGAGATTCCATAAATAATAATGAAATAGGAAACCTACGGTTCAGCCAGCTCACATAAATATCTCATTAAATCAGCTCACACCAAAGGCTTTCCTTCAAGCCAAGATTAGGACCTGCTGTCATTTGAAAATTCCATTCAAGCTTTCTAGCTCAGCCAGCCTGTGCGCTTACAAGTGTGAAACTGAAAGCAGATAATCCTGGTAGCTAAGCGAATTAAATTTCACAAATATAAACATTTAAATTGTAAATGTTACCATTTTCTTCTTCCTCAGCCTGCTCTCAGAAATCAAGTCAGTATTAGCAATAGTCCAATACACTTATTAAAAATACACGAGCTGTTTTGGGCATAACAAGATTCCAAATTTTGCTATGGCAATACCGTCTTTTCTGTCAGTGCTAGGAGTTCTTGCTCCTCTCACGGTGCTAATGGCCGGCTACGGTTACGGCCAGGCTACCTCTCTGGTGTAGAGAAGGGCAGTGCCACACACAACACAGTGCCATGCTGTCTGTGCGTGACAGAAACATTGCTTTTCCCATGTGCAGTGAGGCATGACGTTGAGTTCTCCACACTCCACCTGCTCTCTTCTTAATACTAAAAGCACGAGAGAATTCAATAGCTTTCATTTACCATCTCACAAAATGAGATATATCCCAAACTGTGTTTGGATTTCTAAAAAAAAAAAAAAAAAATATTTTTCAAGCCAATTGCACTAATTTTTTGATTTAAACTAAACTGAAACAGAAGGGCTGCAGTGTTTTTGTTCTGGTTTAAGGAAATTGGTTTAAAATCACTATATTTAACAGATTATGTTTTCTCCTTTTTACTTAAAAACAAGGATGAAGAAAAAAGGTTTATTCTCACTAATTTTTATTTTGGTAATCTAGAAAAAGCATTCTTGTTAAGCTTCCTGCCACGGGTGTAGTACCAGAACTATATAGTGTCTTATGACTACACCATTTCTGCCTTTGCAAAGTGAATTACAGTATGCTTGTACATCTGAGGTTTTATTGTCCATAATAGCCGCTACGTTATGTTTTCCAAATTTGGAAGGAAACACCCGTTTGTAGGGTTGTATCTTCTTTTCACCATTAACAGTCACAAAATGTGTTAATTTGCTGCAAGCTTACCAGTCAATGAAGTCGATGGCGTATCACCTCTGATACTGGTGACAGAGCATTTTAAACAAAATGGGGAGTATTTTGAATAGAAATGCAGATTCTAATGATTTTTCAGGAAACCTGCAGCATCTGTTCTGTTCAGCAGTATGTAAATGAGACCATGTTAGTGTTTTTCTAATCAGAATAAAAATTCATGGATTTGAGGACAGTTCTTGTGTTAGCACTGTATAGACAGTAGGTACACAGTGATGCTTACAGTGATGAGTGTTTCATCAGCCTCTGAAAGAGGGCTGACTGCAAACCAACTTCGAAAGAGATTAATGCATAACAATGATGGGAATTTTTTTTTTGGTGAGACCAAAACCTAAGGTATTTCAGAGCAGGCTCTAATGTAAGGTTTTTTTGTTCTGTTCTTTGCAAGGATTTTTAACCATTTTGCTTAGCTCCACTAACTTCCTACTGGGCAGTTTAGACAATCTGGTTAGAAAAACATTAAATACAACAGCTTTGTAAGTGATGTTTATTTATTTATAATATTAAAAAAGCAAAAATTAAGATTGCCCTTGTAGTTCTTGTTTCTTAGTTGTTTTGGCCCTTGGGGGGGTGGATTTAACTCTATAGAGTTTATATTGGCTCCCACTTTTCCTGGGACATACAAGATGTCCCTGTGTGCTGTCAAGCTCAGGGTGTTTCTGCCAGAAACTCCAAGGTCCCTCGGTCACACAGGACAGTGCTGATGGAAGGAACTTGTGGGGATCACAAGTGTGGTCTTAATCTCAGAGGCAAATGTCTTGCTTTTACAGGTCTTCCAGCTCCCCTTACCTACTATAGGGTGGACTGATGCAGACAGTGGTGGTGTCAGAGAGTAAGCCCAGAAGACCAGCTCATAGCCCAGGTGCTCTCCATCCTCATCCATTTGCTGTGAAGTCAGGTGGATAATGACCAGGAGTACTGAAAGCATCTTCTCAGGGACACAGCAATCGATATCATGCCAAAAGGCATACCACACACAAAAAAAGTAGCAGCCTGTGTAAAGGTTGGTTTAAGCAGAAATTATTAGGTGTTTCTTCCTCATTTTTCAGCGTGATTTCCTCTGTTCCTGTTCCTTGGTCAGACTCTTGCAGATTGTGTTTTCTGCCCACTATCCCCCCTCCAGGCTTCTTCACCCTTATACTCCTTGTTACTTTTTATTTTTCTTCCTTCATGTTGCCCAATTGCCAATAAACCAGCCCGCAGTATTGGAGGAGGCAGCCCTTTTCTTCTTTGAGGTGCGATAGAGGGAGGAGTTATGGGAAAGCCACGTGTATTTCTCCATCTCCAGAATGAAGATACTACTTTGACCAGTCAAAGGAAACGGATACCCAATACAAAACAGATGCTCTCAGATTTTTTGCTAACCACTTCTAACAATTTTTTTTTTTTTAATTCAGCCATATTTCAGCTCACTTTCACAGGAAAGTTGAAAACATGTCTGACATAATGCCAGCTGATCCTGCCAAACTGCTCCAGAGCATGGAGCAGGAACAGCTGGAATTTTCTGGCTATGTGGTTTTATTTAAGCATAAACAAATAAACAGTTTTTCCCCTGCTGTCATTCCTGGAAAAACAGTACTATTTAAACTAAAACTGCACAGAAAATATGCCCGAGACAGACACCTGTGATGGAAAATTTTGATGTAAAAGGTTCATGTTTGGCATTATATGCATCAAAACAGAAATAAGAGATAATTAAAGCTCAGAGAATGGAAATATTAGGCAAGTTAAGTATTTTTTAAAGCATGCTTTCTAGTTCATTGACCTTTCCATCAAAACAATAGTGTGCATGTGTTAAAAGGAACGCAAGGTACTGTTTTCTGACTCCTAAATAAGAATGGTACATAAACTATAAATAGCACTGAAGGCTCTTTCAGCCCTCTTCAGCACTCATTAGAGCTAGCTGAGTAATTCTTGATGGAAAAAAGAAATAATCAGAGAATGTTATTTTGTCAAACTCAGATTTCTGAAGGGAAGACTCCTAGGGTGATTGAATTTTCAATGAAAGACAGCCAGAGAGCTCTTGCGAAAAACGACATGCTCTCTGGTGGCTCATCTGGGGGGTATCTGGGGTTCTTTGCCACACAGCCTGCTCAGGGTGAGAGGCTCCAAGCTTGCAGAGCTTCTTGGGAGGTGTCTTACACCTTTCAAATTGATGTTTAGTAGGGATCCCTAAAGTACTAAAGATTCATTTCTTCAAGGTGCTTCTGTTTTATCTCTCTGAAAGCGTTAGAAATTATGTTCAGTGTGTTGTAAAGGCATCCCTTAAATAGACAAGAATTCACGGTATTTCAAAAGTTTAATTTGAAAAACTGGCAGATACTACACATAGTAGTATCAGGTATAGACATGAAATTTAAAAATATCCTAAGAAAAATATAATAATCACATTACAGAAATAAAGAGGACCCGAAATACTCCAGTAATACTACATAGGCAAAGTTTTGGAGGCAAATAGTATAAAAATCAAATTCTTTACCTATTTTCTATCTAGGCAATTATGCTAATTTTTTAAAATTAATTGAAAGTATGACAAGAAAGATGTATTATATAGGGGTAAAAGCCTTCAGTAGATTACAATGCAAGTTTAAAGATGTTGCTTTGTAAATACTAGAAATTCAGTCTGATCTTTCTGTGGAGGTAATATGCTGTACATCATTTGGCCTGGACCTGTAAGCCTGCTAGCAACTTCTTTCTCACACAGTTTAACTCAAATCAGTCTTGAAATTCCGTCAGCCACATCATTTTCCCTAGGAAATACCGCAAGAAAAATAAGCAGCATGCCCTTAGAGGTGTTTTTCTAACCTCAGTCTCTTTGTCCCTCCCCCAAAGCAACACACTTAAATTTAAGTAAGCTGGAACTATAACCATGTCATTACAAATTGATATAAAGCTATGCAAAAGAGCTAGTATTAAGCTTACTGTGAAATAAATTGTTTCTCCATTACAAGATACACTGTTAACCATAATATGCAACTGTCCTTATGACCCTATGCATGTCATCCAGTTTTATTTTTTAGACATTATTTATAAGCGTTCCTAATCCCATTTGATAATCATTTCACGAAGTCATTGCAATAACATACAACTTGTCATCTGGATGAGCGATTTCTAAACCATACTCTGTCCTATCTGTTACTTTTGCTCATAAGATTTAGGTGAACACACTTCTTGCTACTAGTGATCTGTTAGAAAGGAACCATAAAAACAGCTATACACATCCAGATCCAAAATATGTTTAGCCCGATGTCCTCCCACCCCACCCCCCCAAAAAAAAAGCAGCCAACAGTGAATGCCTACAGAAGAATATGAAAGCAGAAAAAGGATACAGGGATACCTCCCTGGTAGACTTCTCCAGATTCCAGTGAAGTGTAACATGATGAGTTGCTAGTTAATCAGGCCAACAAGTAGCTTTATTGTTCTAAAATAAAAGCCCTTTTGTGGTTAAAGCTGTAGGAAACTGAGCCTAGATACTCTTTTCTTGTTGGCTCAAATAACCATAACAAAATCTTGCAAATAAGTTAAATCGGATTAAGTTCCTCTCTCCCCTCTCTTTCATGACCTCCATCCAGCCTTTTGTTCCTTCACCTTCATGCAATCTGCTGCACATCGACAGTACCAATAAAATCACTGAAAGAAATCTGAATGAAGAAGGCACTTTTAAAGTGACGTTCAAGCAGGCTTTTTCGCCCCGAGCAATGGATGTACAGTGCAGTTGCTCACACTCCAGCAGTACAGCTCTGCTGCCGAGCCGTGGTATAGAGATAGACACAGCTGGCAGGCTGAGGAATGGGGACAATTTAATCTGATATGGCTACTGAGACAAATGTGGTTTGTACCTCTAAAGAAAACAATCTTTGGTATGAAGGGGCATTTAATACAATGAGAGTCCAGCTTCTGAACATTATACTAAATGTTATGATTAGACTTTACTACTGCAAGTAGTTCAGTGATACTCATTTCTCCAACACTGACCTATTTCTCCACAACAAATTTATTGAAAGGGAAATCTCAGTCCCTGGAACCTGAATCATACATAAGGAGGAAAACAGGTAGGAAAACAGGATGGGTTAACTTAATCCAGTCATTCAGCTTGCTCTATCAGCTAGAAGTGAAACAGATGAAGTAAACAGCACACTAACTAAAAAAAAAATTAAACATTTCCAAATAGCTGGCAGGTATTTGCCACATCCTCTGATAATCACTACCTTTGAGTAATTTTACTGATGTGTTTCTCAAGCTTGCTTGGAAGAAAATGTAACAGATATTTTTAGAGGGCATACTGCATTCAGTGCAGAATTTTTGCCCTGTCAGAGAAGGCAGTTAGATTGATCTAACATGACAAATCATCTTTGCTGCTACTCACCTATTTATTAGTCAAGTCCTTGTAATTAGTTACAGGAATTTTCTAGCACTTGACATTAAGGTGCTACCTTGGCTTTTCCTCTGTTTGTAAAGACATACAGTTTGAAAGACCAGGAAAAAGCAAACACTGCTCATCATCCATTTCTCAGCAATAACCACTAATGGCTCCATGGTTGCTTCAGCATCTTCTCTAAGAAATTCACCATTACTTATCTGGCTTATTTGAAACTTCTGGCGTCTTCCAACATGCTATACTCATGACAGAGATCTTCTGATAATCTAATTTTCAGAAACAGTACCCTCTAGTCTATTTTTAGAAGATGACATATCAACATGTACAACTGGTACAAACAAAACCAGCAAAACATTCATTTACCAGGAGGTTTGTAATCAACAAATAAAACACAGTTTAAGGTCTGAAATGTTTCCTAGTCAACAATACTCAGTTTGTATAAAAATTCTTTGGTGGGAAGGAGTGGAAGGAGAGAAGGGAAGGGGAAAGATGAAGGCTGAAAGCACAGAAGCCCTTCTTCATTGTGAATTCAGATAGCTTCTTCCCCCATCTAACACAAAAATGATACATTAAGGAAAAGACTATTAAAAGTCAATTAAAGAAATAAGTGATTATAAAAGCTGCAAGTTCTTCTCGTGGTCAGCATGCACAGGTCAGATTTAATTTTTTTTAAAAAACTTTAAGGTTTAGAGAAGTTTAATGGATTAAGATGTAGTCCAGCACAGAACATCATGACTGTCTGCAAACAGGCCTGTTCTACAAACAGCCAGATCTATTCTAGTCCCTCCTAGAGGCCCTTCAGATTCTACCATTAATTTTCTTACATGGTTAAAATATGATGATTCTTATGGCTTCAGAGATGGTTGAAGTGTCATGATACAATACATTTCATATTTTATAGAAATAACTACAATGGTTCACTTTGCTAAAGGAAGGAGTAGCAAATACTGTGTTATTATCCCGATCCACACAAAAATAAAGGTCCATGTACCTTCCCTTCTGCTCAAAAAGGTTGAGAAGGAGAAACACAAGATAGGAAATGAAGTACAGCTTAACACAGGGGGAAAAGGACAAATTCCTTTGATTAATTAATAGAACATTATACTCAGGCTTCCTACTCACCCCCCCCTGCCCCCTTAAGTTACAGAAGCAGTAGATTATTTTCTGTTCAGCCCCAGCCTGCTTTATTTCAGGATGCAGAGGGCAGGCAGTGTTTTGGAATACAAGACAACTGGAAAGAGTATTCAAAGCTTCAAAATTTAAACAAGCCTAGCAAATCCCTACAGTAAGGGATGTAAATAGCTTTAGGAAATGAAGAAAGTATATGAGCATATTCCCTCAATAAGCCATTGATTAAAGAACACATAATCCCAACAGTGGTCTTATCCCTTATTCACTTCCATGTTCTTCCCAAAGTATCAAAAAAATAGAATTTGTTCTTACTCTTATATTCCTCAAGCTGCCATCTGGCAAAAATGCAGAGTTCACCTCCTCTGCACAATGCCACTGTTGTTCCTGTGTCATACTAGGAAATTCTTCCTCTTGTGTATTTTTATTTAAATATAAATAACAAGATATATTAAGTTTGAATAATAATCTTTATTTCTTTATTAGTTTATTTGTAAAAGGTACATTGTAATCCTGAGCTACTGCTTTTATACATTTAGCATCATACAAAGACAGATCATTTACAGTTTGATCATTTACATTTATTGTGCTCCAAAATCCTTATCTGAATATCATTTTGTCCTAGCAGGAACATAGATAATTTAAATTACATGTATCCCTGAAACATCCACATTAATTTACCCATCTGACCCCATTATCTAAATTACTACAGTCGTCTAAATCACTCAGGACATTCCTTCCAAATTTAGCAAAAACTTGTTTAAAACTATGAAGATGGGCAGTGCAAGAACTGGTCCCTCAATCCTTTGAATACATCATTAGAAAAAACTTTCTGTTTCCGTATTCTCTTAGCAAGTCAGTGCTAAATTGACTAGATGTACTGTGATGGAATGGTCCAAGTAATAGTTATTAATTTTCTTGTTACAGCAGTTAATGTGAATTTACAGTGTCTCCCTTTGCAGTGACCAGTGCATAACTTTCCCAAACAGGGAAAATCTGACACGATCAGAGGAAAGTAAGAGGCAACCCATCACCATCTTCTTGTCACCTGCATGACACTGAAGTACTATGAAAAAAGTCATATGAAATGCTTCCCTTAGACCCTGTAAAGGAACTTGTACAAATAACCGGAGTTAAGTTCCATAATCCGAACATGGCTTTCAGGATTTGCCAGTTAAAAGAAAAAAAAAAAACAAAACAAAAAAAACCCTACAAAACAAAAGCCAAAACCAAACATTGAAGTCCCAGGATCCTTGAGAAGAAAGCATTTATCCTAACTGAAATCCAATCCTGGATAAATGGAAATTTAATTGGACTACCAAAATAGCATCTCTCTACCTGAAAAATCTCAAAGCATACAGTGTTTACAAATGTCTCTCTAGCAACAGTGTCAGTCTTTCAAAGTACACTCATAACTTTCATTTCCTGAATAAGGTCACTATGATCTTAGGCAAAAGATACAGTAAGCAGTTCAAGCAAAATGCTTATTGCTTAGGTTTTAAAGCAAGCCACTTTAATGTAATTTTAGTTAAAATGTTAAGTACAAATGTCAAGCTACTGTAGAAACACTTATAAACACCCTTGCTTTTGAATTCTTACTGATCATCTATAAAAATGGCAGACGGATTTTAACATGACAAAGGAAATGTAAAACAATACTGTCTGTTGAAATAAAGTTCAACACCTATAAAGACAGAGTTCTGAACATGTAAACACAGCTTTAGTATTCAGAGCTAGGGAATCTAGCAGCAAAACAAACTATTTGCATATTATGTAGTGCAATGAACATTTGTTCTTAGAGACCCCCAGTCTTAAAACTACTTTGAACAGAATGGAATCCTTACAGGAAAGGTTTTAAAAGTGTCCAGGATGTAATATCCAGAATTACTGGATGCTCATCTGCTATAATCTAACAATTTCTCTATGCAAAACTGTGCTCTGGATAACTGACTTTAATGGCTCCCCAGTAGCAGGCTCGAATGAGGCAGATTAAACCTAAGAGATAAGCGACAGCCCAAGAAACATACGTTGCATGAAATCGCCTGGCAAAATCCTGTGTACCAACCTAAAAAAAGAAAACAAAAGTGTCAAACATACAACACTATCTGCTGTTCAGGGAAGAGCAAATTATGTTAGAGAAGCATTTTGGCACCTTTTTTTACTCTGATAAGGATAGATCATATTATTAGCCTAATTTTACACAATTGTAGGATAATTGTGCTTGGAAGGGACATCAGGAGGTCTCTAGTGCCAAATTCCCAATCAAAGCAGGGTCAGCTCTAAGGTCAGACCAAGCTGCTCAGGGTTTTAACCCAACTGGGTCCCAAAAAACTCCAAGGATGGAGGCTACACAAACCTCTAGGCGCACCTCACGGTGAAATATTTTCATCATTTTCAAACTCAGTAAGGTTATTAAAAAAAGAAAAATCAAAAGAAATCTGTCTCTCACTTTTTATTTTTGGCTGTCACTGGTTTTATTACGGAAACCAGAAAATCCTTCATAACATTTAAGCTCAGACATAAAAAATTATTCAGGTTATAATGCAAGTTGGAAGTATAATGAGAATCACAGTACGAATGCAGATGCAGGTATTTCCTCCTATGTACTTTTCTGGGACTGCTAGGTAGAAAGTTGGCTCTAGTAACCAGTATCAGATACTTCAGAGCCAAGCAAGCCAGACGGTTTTCTGAGTAACAGAGTAACAACAATGAGAGCCTTTTAATTTGTGATTTGTAGTTTGTTATCTGGTTTTACTCCTTATAGCTCCTACAAACTTACATTCCTGGCCATACAGCAATATGTATTTCTGGAAACCTGGAAGTTCTGAGAGCCCTAGCAAGAGCAAGATGTTCCAGTATTTCTACAGTGAAGTAAAACCATTTTTCATAAAACTACTAGAGAGATTAAGAGTCAAATTTTGTATCAGGAAGAGGAGGCTCTCAGAGTGCCAGAACATTTTTTTTTAGGAACATTTCATTTTTCTGGCTCAGACGATTAAGGCCAATAGAGGTGACAAAAACCACACAAACTTAGGAGGTTTTACTCAAATGCTGGGGAATGAAGAGCTGGTCGTCTAAGGGAGCTCCTGTGTACATGCACACCCTTGCACACAGTTGCAAGTATGTCACAGTACATCACTCACAGTTAATCCAACTCCAATGAAGACACATATCATTCCAATTGTAATGTACGCACAGCAGCGTCTCCGTGGCAGTGCACTTCCAACAGAAGAACTGTTAGAAAATAAACCGTATTGTATTTTAAATAATAAAAAAAATACACCACCAAACAATAAACTACATAAATAGTAACTGCTGAGTCTAAATGGGAGGAGAGGAAGAGACTGGCAACACACATGCATCATCTTAAGTTCATAAAGTTGTAGCCAAAGTCTACACTTATACCAAGTAGTAAAAGACAGGTGTCCGCTTGTTTAAGGGGAACTATTGGTGAAGATTATTTAGTATCTAAAAGTCTAAGTGCTTACATCAAAGAGAGTGGTGCCACACCTGCTGTTTGAGTGTCTCTACCTCCTATACCCACAGTGCACCCAGATAAGTATCTTGAATAGCCTTTGGACTGCAAAACCCGAGTTCACTTTGCAGTTTCCATGTAGGTTGTAAGACACCCTTTAGACTTTTAATACGTCAATCCATGGCTTTAATACATTCACTGCATCAAGTCACTGGAAATCGCTTCTACCACCCCTAAATGTCATTAACGACCTGCACTACGTCCTGGAATAGTTCACTCAATACCATTGAGTGGCTAAACTCTACCCTATTTCTTGAAGATAAAAACCCAAGCCGTTTTAGTCACAAAAACATGATTTTTTTTTTTTTTGTTCAACATTTCCAAAGACTGAAATTATTTAGACACGTCTAAGTCAGTTTTAGCAACCTGAAAACCATGGCAAGTTATTTTTACTTTCCAATTTCCTTTTAGCGTTCTACCACCAGTTACATTAGCTGCACAAATCACTGCTGACAACCAAGGTAAATAAATCCCCTGAAAGCTCTGCCACTCATCATGTAGACTATGAACTCCAAGACAGACAGTTTTGTCTCTACCCGCTGTGTTAAGCTATTACAGTGCTTCAGCCAAACAAAATATAAAATGCAAATAAAACATTACATTCTTTACCGCAGGTTAGAAAATTATTCCAGAAGTTCAGCGTCGTTTAGCAAATACATCTTGAGTCACACATTTGAAGCACACATAGCTATACTAATGAGGAAAATTGGAACACGATTTAATTTCATTGAAACACAGTGAACACATAGGTCCATTGGAAGGACTAGAGAGGCAGAGGTGCTTTCATAAAACATGTACCATCTATCTTAGAGGTAGTTTGGAAGCACGCTGAAGCATGCCATCATTATTTAAGTACTTCATTCCATTCTGGGAGATCCACACACCTTTAGAAATACTGGGATGCTTGCACTCTGTATTCAAAGATACAAAGGAAAGTAATTTTCATCCCATGATAGTTCAACATATTCAAGACAAATGTGTAACAGCACTGTTGAACTGTTGAAGTAGTAATTGTCATATGACTGACCAAATTTCTGGCTCCAGTTAATTAACCACATAGTAAGGCCTCATATGCTTAGCATGTGACTAAAATTTTTTAAGCATTCATCTTAGAAAGCCTTCAAATAGATTGGTTTAAGCAGCTTTACTCCAACATTTCTTTACAAGGAATTTCTAAAATGCTCCAAGGGAAAAAAAAAAAAAAAAAGGCCACAGTCCTCAAGCTAACATGATGAGCTTCATCTTGAAAGGCAAGGGTTGACTACAGTGACCACTCACAAGCCATCTCCTCTTCTGCATTTTCAGAAGAGGGAAAGTCACGAAGTTGTTCTCATTACTTTCCAAGGGGAAATTACTTCTTAGCCTCACCATACACATTTGAGATGGGACTTGGGGGGTGTGCAGGGTGTGACTATGGTGGGAGAATTCCCAGTTGGGAAAATAATGGTATCTTACCACACTCTCACCCGCTGCCCTCCCCCCGCCCCAAGCCACCCTAAATACTTCTACAGCCATTCTAGAAGAAGCATACATTGTCTGATTCCAAGCTAGAGGAGGGGGGGGGGGGGTGGGGGTGGGAATCAAACAAACCAGAAGTTTTATACAAGGGGACATGGAGGAGACTTCTCCAAAAGCTGAACTGATGAGCACAGAGCTTGCCAAACTGACCTTAGGTTCCCTCCTTTGCAGGATTTCCTGGCTATGTACTCAGAAAGTTAATTCTATTATAGAGCTGGATACGTTAAGATAAGCTGGTAGAAATGTCATGTTCAATACACCTAAAACACACGTGACATTTACTGCACTGTGTATTTCACACAGAGACAAAGTTCTTTTTGGGAAAGAAACCTTCACTTTCAGAGCTGTCTGACTTATGATCTTGTTTTTGTAATCATAATATTGCAAGTGCCATGTGTATTTTCCATCTGTATTCCTCTCAAGCTCTGTGCCCTCCTATCCAGTAAGAAAGACTGGGAGAGAAACCATCACCTCAAATAACGCAAAAAGGAAGCGTAAAGAATATCTAATTTAACGGCCTTTTTCTTTCCATAGAAAGCAAAGATGAAATAAATATATTAATTTCTACAGTCACATAACAGACCTGGTAATATTTAGCCATCCTAATAAATCATAATTTATTTTTCATCTCTCAACAGTGTTATTAGCCACTGGGCCACTCTAAATAGTGAGATTTCCCTCTACCCACCCCAACTTACACATAAAAAAAAACAAACTAACTTTGAATAAAGCAAGCTGAAACCCTACTCCAAAACCTAACAACTGTGGCAACTTTGGCAGGCACATTCAGAAGTATTAAAACTGGGATCAAAATAACATTTTTAAATCACAGAAGCAGCTGTTTCCATTGTGGGACTACGGAGGGTAAACTCACTACAAAGCTATCCAGAAGGCAGCAGTTCTTTCTTTCTGAGCTGCTGCTAAGGAAGCAAAGGCACCTGCCAGACCTTTGGGCAGCAGCAGCAGATAAGAGACACCAAAGTCAATTTAGCATCAGGTGGTAATTAGAAGAGGGGAAAACCACCACAAGGGACAGAGGCTATTAAAGGAGTAGCACAGGAAAGAATGCAGGGTCTCTTGTGCTCCAAATAATAGGAATTATTGCCAGGGTAATAGATGTGCTTTTAGAAGGGTTTTTAAGAAGATCATCAAAATGCCAGTATTTTGAAGGTGAAGAGCATTGCTGAAACTAGCCTCCACAGCAGTGCTGGGGTGCCAATATCTCTCTTTTTCCTAAAGGTCCTGCAGACTTTTATGAGGCAAAAGTGTTATAAATTCATTTCAGTTCATCATTTTGTCAGACCTTAAAAAGGAAAATAAGTAGGTTCTAAAGGAAAAGGAGAAAAAAAAAAAAAAAAAAAGAGAGAGATTTGGCATTCTGAATTACAAACTTGTACCATTCAGTTCTCTTTCTAGTAACTGAATTCATGATCCTGAAGTTTCTAGATGATTTAGTATACAGCTTGGGAAAGAGAGCAGCAGACAAAATCCAGTTCCTGCTTCTTCGCCATCATTAAGTGGCAAAAAACACCAGAAGCCTTCCTTAAACCTCTCACTCTCTCAGGAAACAGGCTGATAGACATCTGGTATTTTGCAATACAAAAGAACACTGAAATAGCAAAAAGAAACAGTTTCTCCCCATTCTCAGGTGTCATCCTCTACAGTACAAATGAAAGTATATTGCAACAATTTTCTCATTAGCTACATTTGTCATCCCAATGCAGTAGATAATGTGCAACTAAGGGCCTGAGTGAGGCAGAACCACTACACTTCAGTAGTGCCTCTGCAAACACCTTACCTATACTGGCATGACCAGGTTTGTAGCCCATTTCCAAAGAGATTTGGTCATTTACCAAATAAATTATTTTACTCTCTGCATTACCCAAGATATTTTGCAAAAAATTACTCAGGGCGAGGGCCGGGGGGGGGGGGGGGGGGGGGGGGCGTGCTGAACATGGGATGATCACACAGACAAAAAAAAAGTATTTCACAAAATCATAAATTTGTGACCACAATGGTAGCAGGTAAAAGGAACTAAAAACAAACAAGAAACCCGAGATCCTGTTTCTGCAAATTCCAGATATGAAAGGTTACTTTGTCTATGTACTCTGAGGCATGATAGCTTTATTTTCACTGTTTTGTTATTGACCGTTTCATGTACTAACTCCTAATTTCCCCTGCAGTTTTACAAGACACTCTTAATATTAAGATCTAGTCTCCATCAGCCAAATAGGTGGTCACAAGCAAGCTATCTGCAGAGATTCACTACACTTTTAAAAACGTTTGAAACAAAATCATGAAAATTATTTGAGAATCTAAAAGTCTCAGCAGATGCTGTCTTGAAAAACCTACTGTTGCAGTGATTCAAGGTGCCTTTTGCCTCAGTCTACACTATCCTTTTTTCAGTGACAATCAAATGAGTCAAGAAAAAGGAATGAATAGTTTTGCATCTGACTAGTCAGCTACTAATGAAAGAGGTTTTGCATTAATAAGCTGAAAAAAAGAATCCCATATTCCTTTCTGACTACTTGGCTACAGGTACGATGACCTCTGACAAAGGGCTGATAGAAAGCAGTAGGTCACTGCAGTTATTTATTCCATCATCACGACTCAAAGCTCTGCCTCACCTACGCTGTGCCCTAAATCCATACATTAGAAAAGTTTATGCTGTTGGAAGTGCAGAACTCCTGACCAATGCATCTCAAATGGGGTAAGACACCAAGCAACTCATTCAAAGCTAAATTACAATATTCCATAGTTTGCATCCTCATAGGATAGAAATGCTAATTTGTTAAAATTTGTTTTGTATTCTGCAATTCACTTGCCACGCAAGCTGTAATTTTCACAAATTACACTGCAGAGATTCTCGGGTTTTATTACATACAGATAGCCTGCTTTGCACTTCATAGACAAAAATACTAAGAAATTCTTAGACTCCAGCTGGATTTTAAAATACCAGCATTGTACATCAACAGATCACATGGTGCGACTTTGGGACCGTTGTGTGGAGTGGGTTTTTTTGTTTTGTTATTGTTGAGATTGTTTGTTTGGTTGGTTTTGTTGGTTTTAAGGTTAAACAGCAAATAATTTTGTACCTAAGGAGAGTCAAGAAAAAAAGCTGAGGTCAGCTATCAAGTGTGACATGATAAAATACACATAATTGCAATTTGTTTAAAACCAAACCAACCAAACCTCAAAACACCAACACCTCCCCCCAGGATTGCAAAGACTGAATGCAATTACAGTCAGTAAAAACACCCCTGCAAAGCAACTTCTCATCAAGACTGGTTTTTTGACCTAAGCAAACTAGAACATATCCACTACTCCACATCTGATCAGTCACATCCCTGAGGTAAAACATACCACTAGACTGACTTCTCTATCAAATACTCCACTAAAAGATTTCAATCCCTGTTGAAGGCCAGGCCACACCAACACCTACAGTACATTTATCCTAAGCCTTCTGCTTCCTAAGGGACCTGCTAGTTTTCCTACAACATGCAATACAGATGTGGTTCTTCGTTCCCAGTGGAAAACACACCTGTTCCTTTAACTGGAAGTCACAGTTGCCTATCAAAGCAAGACAAATATTTATTTAAACCAGCAGGACAAGAAAGTCTCTGAAGCAATATTTTTAAGTCTTAATTCACACCCTGTGGTTGAGATTCCACACAAATTTAAAGTATGTTAGTAGTGTAGCTTTTAACAATTCAAACTAAGTATTCTTGACCTCAGATAAGAAAGACCAAACAAATACTCAAAAAAGCAGCCCCAAACAAAAAACAAAACAAAAAATCTCTTACAGCTCTTGTATTCTAATTTTTCTCCTTCTTATTGAAGTAATAGCAAATGAGTAGACAAGTTATTCCACAGTAATTCATAAACATTAAACAAGGTAATGCATTATGATGCTTAACACAAATTAGTTGTTAAGTTTGAAATCAGTAAAACCTGTTTCAAATTACAGCAAGAATATTCCGTTTCCTCTTACAATAAGGCAATTCAAGTTCTACATTTAAACATGACATCTGATTAACTCATGAAGTGGTAAAACATCAACATAACTTGTTAATTTTAGCAACCCATTCCTGTCTATTGTTACCAGCTTATTTTTGCCTCTAGCAATTCAATCAGAGCAGTTTAATAAATGCGGGTTGGATTTGTCAAAGTTACTGATTTGTGCATAAGGAGTGGAGAATTCATGTGCACACAACATCTCTTTAGCGTTGGAGTTCAGATGAGCACGGCAAAATAATCAACACGGCAGACATTTTACTCCAAAGACTTTTACAGAAGAAACACTACCAACTTACTTAGCAGTTAATTTATGCAACCTTGCTTTCAGATAACTTACATTTTTTTGCAGTGCGGGCATTTTGCTAGTGTGTTAAACCTCAGTTCCATCCACTGTAAAAAGAAAAAATAAAAAGGGTGAAAAACTGGCCTGAGAAATGTTTGTTGTACATCATGCTAAATGTCACTGTGAAAACATTTTGCTTCTCAGGCTTTCTTTGACTTGTTTCTTGCGTTCTTCCATAAATGGGATGCCCTTTTGTCAGTGGCAACACAGGACTGGGATTTCCATGTGGACATTTCCCATGACTTGCCTTAGTATTACAACATTCACTTGACGTAATGTGGTTTCATCCATGGGCACAGTACGGGCAACATGACAGTATTAATACATTTTTTTTCTCTTACTTCCACAAATATGAATATACTGTGAATCAAAAGAAATGTGTTTTCTTTGGCAGAGAAATGTGTTTTCTTTAGTACAGAGAAGTATGTTTTCCTATCTTTCCCCAACCCTTGCATCATTTATAAAAACTAAGTGCACAGAAAGATTAGCTAAAGAGTATTTTAGAAAGTAGATGTCTTTTTAAGTTTTATATCGATAAAATAGAGAACACTTGCCTGCTTACAGGACATTTTAAAAAGGTAATTCCTAAAACCATACATGATATGGTCATAACCATGCATAGACTAAAACCTATCTGGGAAACAGCCTTAGTGAAAGTAACGCCTAGAACTACCTCAATCAGAGGATACATAGTTACATACTCATTTTAAAACAGCAGGTTTTGTTAAATTTCATTCTGTAACAACAGTATTAAACAAGCATTTTAAACATGTTTGTCTTGACCAAGGGGATAAGATCATTGTTCTTTGCTCTGTAAGCAGCGATATAGTACTCGCAGCTCTTTGCTGCTCCCTTTCTCAGCTGGAGGTAGTTAGCACAGTTTCCTGGTTAAATATCATTCCCTCCTCCCCTGCCCTCTTAACTTATGCAAAAGTCACACCACAAATTACTAGCATGGGAAGAAGCCACAGCACAGACCACCAATGCCTCCTTTTGGATCCTCCTTATCTCTGTGAGAAATCAGAGGTCGGTCTACTGAAGCGAGTAGTGCTGTTGTAACTGCTACAAACACAAACCAAAATCAGACCCCATCCTTGCATGGAAAACAGGACTCAGCTACAGCACAGCACCATTTAAACATTGAGAATGAATCTACAATTTTATGCATGAAGAAAGAGGATGAGGCTTGTAATGCCTTGCCAGTATGAGCAGGATTTGCTGTGAGCAAGGTTCTCATCTGTAATGTTTACAGCACTTTTTCCTGCCTCTTGTGGGTCTCCCTCAGTTTTATTTACTTCTAATGAGGCCAATTCTCCACTAAGAAGAAAACCGTAATTTTTTTCCTGGTTCTGAAGTATCCAATTACAATACCAGTTACATAGTTGTTGTTTAAAATTTATTTGTTTACAAAGACTTGGCCAAACTGATTCAGCATAGTTGTATTTTACCCCTTAATAAAATGAAAGCTTCTGTAATACTCCCAACCTGAGCAATGCATTTCAGGAGGATTCATGCTTATCTGGCAGGAATGTGGAAGCAGAAAGTTGGCTATTTGCTTGCACCCCTGTCAAAAACTACTGTTTCACTTAGTTCTGCACAGCAGAAGTGGGATAAGATGTGATCGTTGGTTCTGGGGATAGAGACATGCCTCTTCAGAGCTGTTCTTTCAACTTTTTAAACTGCAATTCCAAAAACAGAAGCAAATCCAAACCCAGGACTTACATTTTATGTAAGTCACATATGTTCAACTTCATTTCTGTACACTAGTTTTATTCCAGGGTAGGCAACTCCATTTCCAAAGTTACTCATTAATGATCTTTCTAGGGTTTTATTTCTTTTAAGATTTCTGATTAGTAGCCATAATTATTAATGGATGCAAACTCAAATGCACTTGGGCTCTAAATATTGATGGGGGAAAAAAAAAACCCAGCAAAAACACCACACATTGATAATGCATTTTCATTGAGAGCTACCTAGAAGTAAGAGAAGCACTAACTGTTACGATGCCTTTTCACATACAGCAAATATTTGCAGGAAAAAAGAAAAAATGGAAAAAGACATTCAATCTACAAGATTTCAGATCATGTTAGCATAGGGAAAGGTTATTTTCATGCACATTATAATTTTCGGAGTTTTGGTGGGTTTTACAAGTAGTTTAAATCATGCTTAAAGCTGGTATTTTTTACTCATATTCCAGAATGCTTTGAAGCACCTAATATTGTTTCATGTTGTTAAGAAAACTTGAGGTTACAAAACTTGAGTTAATGTGAAGTTTAGCTCCCTGCCGACAATACAAACTGTATTTTTGCCATTGAAACAATACAATAAACAATAGCCCAAATCCCTGGTTAGATGTACTGAAACACAGATGAGGATTTCAGAGAGCTCTTAAATGTTTCAACTGTGGACAAAACCAGACATCCATCAAGGGATTTACTAGAAAAGTATGTCAAACTTTCTTTCTTCTGAGCCTAAAATAGTTCTCAATGCATTCAAAACCAAGACAAAGGAGGAAAGGAAAAAAAAAAAAAAAAAGACATCTATACGTATATACACACACACATCCCTACACACAGCTGTCTATGCCAAATAAAGCTTCCCCTCCGCTCCTCCCAGTCCTTTGGGAAAGTAAAATACCCCTGCAGATTAAACAATTTTTTAGTTTTCTTAAGAATTTAAAGGCTTTTGTATTAAATTATTTTAGAAGAAATACTTTTCATATTTGATTAATTTGAAAAAAATAAAATTGACAGAGCACAACTGACAAACCACAGAGCTTAGCCTACAGCCTCTGGCTTACACGGTTTGCTCCTGGCTTCTTGGCCTTGAGGGTCTCTCTGATAGCAGGACAGTGGCAGGAGGCCGGAGCGGGACACAAGAACACCCCTCCCCTGCCTGCCACCATTTCCAAAAGCAACTCTGCCTCTGACAGCCACAAATCATCATAGGCAGAGGCCTCTGGGAGAGGGGTTGCAGGAAATGAATTACTTACTGCTGGCAGAAACAGCAACTGAGCCACAGCCCAAGTCCAGAAGCTCTCAAAAAAGCCCAAATCAGGTCAGATTGTGATTCAGCAGGACAGTTAAAACTCTCATCCTGCCCTTCTTTTCTATTCTACCACTTTTTCCACTTGTCTGAACTTCCAGAAACAGTAAAAACCTTAACACAGAGGAGGCCCCTATCAAGTTAACCAAGGGAAAAAAAAAACCTGATTAACAAAATGTGGCTAACTAGTGATAGTTCAGCTACAGTATCACTTCAGTACTAAGTCATTCTCCCAACTGAGACAGAGAAGCTTGAAGGCACGCCACAGCATGGAGCATGCTTTTAATAATTTATAAAAAACACCTCCCACGTGTACTGTTACAGAAAGCACAGCCCATACTTATGCTTTCATATGGAAACAAAAAAAAATTCTTGGAAAGGTGGTGAACAAGTTGATACCCTTAAAAGAACACGGACAAGCAACTGACAATTTGACTTTTCTGCCCCAGGTATTCTAGCTTTGCTTGTCTATTTGACTTACTTTTTAACTGCCAAGTAAAGTAAAGGAGATATCTTACTGAGTTGCTGAGAGATGCATCTAGCATTACATATTTGCTTTACAATGTGGAGATCTCAAAGGGCAGAAATACCCTCACAGAAGCTGAGTTTTCAGACTGGCTAAAGCACTTCTATTTTTTTGCTTCTCTGTTCACTCTCAAACCCAAACAATCTTCTGATTCTCCTTAAATAAAAAAAAAAAAAAAAAATTATTTGCAGAATCTCAAACTTGGTACAGAAAAAGGTAGAAGCAAAAGTGTGGTGGGAAAGCTGTATAAAGTGAAAAAAAAAGCGTTTGTTTCTTGGTAACTCAGCATGAAAGAATACAAGCTTCAAATTTATAACGATTTTGAAGGTTTTTTTCAATGTACCATGAAGTGGTAAGTTGGTCTTACTGGCAGATAGGACTATGAAGTTCAGAATGGCGCAGTTCCCTAAAGCAACCATCAGACCTGAAGTCAGGCACAAATTCCAAATTAGAAAACTTAGCCTTTTAAGGCATATTCTAGCAGTTATGGGCAAACCCAGCCTCTCTGGGTTTGGGGGTTTTTTTGGTGGTTTTTTTTTTTGTTGTGGTTTTTTTTTTTTTCCTCTCCTTATGTTCACCTAAAGAAGTTCATAGTGTAAACCACAGAATTAATTGGGCTGTGCTTACATAAAGTAAACAGGTGATAAAGATAACTAAAATTCCCATGCTTATGAAAGCCCCCCAAAATAGGCCAATAATTTAGCAATGAGAATTTTACTTCATAACACTGACTCTCTCTAATGAATAAAAAAAACCCAAAAAACAAAACCACACAGTAGAGATGGTCTTTTGTGTTGAGATCACATTAAAACTTAATACCGTAACTCTCTTACAGCACTACTTTTGCCTGTGCTGTTTTGGAGCTGTGCTAATAAACATAATTGTGTTACAAGTATCAAACTACAGTGTTCATACAGGTACTTAACAGTTTGGAACATGCTACTATATTTAAAAAAATAAAAGAAAAGGCAACTCTTAATAAAGGATTCCTTGTTTAGAACATGTACTTGAGATGGCCTTTTTCTTCTGTAGATCCAGCAGTTTTCTCTTAGTAGCATTATTCTATATTGCATACAACGTTCTTACTAGTTAAGGTCACATAGGCTTGCATTTTAAAAAAAGAGAAACAGAAAACCCACTCCAGGTATCTCCAGTTACAGACTACTGTTCTTCAGCAAGGTTTACAATAGGAGTATATATTTTTTTAATATATCAGCAGAATTAGTAGATAGAATATTTCTCAAGCATCTCTCTAATGGCTTCTCAGATACTACGTTACTTGTAAATTCATAATCAAATCCTTAGTTCTCCTTTAAAATAAAGAAGCATAAGAATCATCTCCTGCTCCCTGCATTCATCACCTACTATAGTAGTTAAGCATTATTGCACACCTCACTGATTCATAAACCTGAAGTAAAGATTTGAAAGAACAAGTCTATCCCATTATAGAGCTCATAACAAGTAAACCCTTCTCTCACTGCTGATATAAGGCAACACGGAGTGCCATCCCTAAGCTTCCTTTTTCCTTTCACAAAATGCACTTGAGCATTCTCTGGCCTTTATATATCTTATGAGCCTTTGTTTCAGGAACATAATGCCACTCTGGTGACTATGCAGGTCCTTCAGCTATACCACTTATCTTAGCCATTCCCCAAAACTCACAACCCTGACAAGCACTCAAGCACTGCTAGATGACAAAGCTAAAGCTAACTTACCCGAGTACTGCAGACACTCTTCCCAAATCAAAATTCAAGGATAGCAGCCCCTTATCCATGTAACAGGCTGCAAAGGGTTCAATAGCAAAAGGCTATTCTTGCATCCTTCCACTTCAAAAATGGGATCAACTGTCAGTCTCACATACAAACCAAAATCGCCAGTGCCGTAACAACTGGCAGACAGGCTAATGGCAAGTGCTACAATGAACAGCTTTCAGGGGTCCATAGAGCAATGGCAGAACTGCTCTCTTAGGCACTGCAGAACATAACCATCATTGCAAGCCTAAACAGAACCTGGAAGAGTAACTTCCTTTTCCAGCACCGTCCACTCTCACATCACTAAATGATAAGACTGACTTTGGGATTTATCCATGCATGCACAAAAAGACTCTTAAAAGTTTTCTTGAAATGCATGTAAAGATAACCAAACACAGACCATACAACCCTAGCAACATGAGCACAGAAGAAGATTTAGATTCTCAATGATGCCATAGAGTGAGGTAATATGTTTTTAAAAGTGCTTAGCACAAATAGGTTGAAGGATAGCATGGTGAAGTGAGAAGAAGGATCTGGTGCTTTACTTACAAGGAATGTATTTCCACAGTGCCCACATACCACTCTAGTTCCGTCTGGTTGAACTGGCAAGGCAGGCTGAGCTGGCTGCTCTTCTGGGATCAGCATGACTGGACCAAGAGTAATGATGCGTCTACTGTGTTAAGAACATTAGATGTACATGTAATTAAGCTAGCAAAAGAGAAAGATGATGCGTTTAAGCAATTAGCTCAGTCTCTACCAAATATTTTACACTTTCAAACCAGAATCTGCTTTTTAAACAGGTGATGCACCCAGTTTTGGTCTCTCTCCAAAGTGGTGTTTTCCTCTTCAGTATTGAAAACATTCTCTTTCACTATAAGATCAGCCAGAACCCTGTAGAGATCAAAGACTTGCCATCATATGGCAGAAACACTCCTTAGGAAAATGAAATCTTAATACCCAGGCTGAGCAAGCCCGTGAATTGGAATGTACATACCACATGAAACATGTAGAGCAAGAACTCTTCCATAACCTAGTTCTCCTTCCCAAGTCAGATACTCCTCCTTCCCACACTACTGACAACCACATCAATATAAATAGCATATCCACATTTGTACCATAAAAACTCCATTCAAATTGAGTGAACTAAAACCCAAAACCACCCTATGTTGACTAAATGCAATCAATTTACTTTAAAAACAGTTTGTAAGTATTTGCTTTTATGTTCAACATGTTTCCAGTTTAATTATACAATTTGTCCATCCAAAATGACAGTACCCAAATCAACCAACTCAAAGCAAAATGAGGATCAGACTTCCTAGCACGAAAAAAAGTGAAGGGGAAAAATTAAAGCATTATTTAACTTGCATTGCATCTCTCTCCATATACAACCAAAATTTTATTCTCGATGGCCTCCCTTCAATCTCGAGCCTTCGATTTAGGGCATACTCCCAACTCTCTCCTTCAAAGTACCCCAATTTCACTCATCATCTAGTAAACAAATACATAGGCTATCTTAGGGAAACTGCCGAGATATATGCTTTTGAGATAATTTTAATAAAATTAGGGAGTTTCTGATTCAGCTTGGTTACCAACCATATGATGTATTACAACTGAAGTATCTCATTAATGTTTTTTCACTCCAATATTTTGAAGTTTTCCCCAACACTGCATTAATTAAAAAAAAAAAAAAAAAAAAAGGAAAAAGTCTCAAACTATGTTTCAAAACCAGACTAGCCAACAGACTGGTGACTAGAGCACTTGGTGTGGTAGAACTCCCCTTCATGTATCTGCAGACCTAGCCTTCATTTCAATTTCTCCTGTTAGAGCCACACCACTTATAATCAGATTACTCCTACCTCAGTGGGATCTTTACCACCCTAAGCCTGACTCACTATGGCAATTGCACTTATTTCTTTTATAACAAATGTGTAAAATAAAGTCGAGAGCTGAGAGAAGATTGAAAATGCAGTGTAACAAAGCAGGGAGAACAGGACTGAAGCCAACCTACCACTCCCTCTCCCACTTCAGCATGAAGATCCCACTCTGAACCAGGCAAAGTGAGCAACCTCTGTGTTTATTACGATTAAGTTTCCAAGAAATTATAAATGTTAACTCCCAGAAGCAAGAAGTGATTTTCTTCTCCATTATTCTTTATACCATTTGTTCCTTATGAAGTAGCGAAAACGGGAAACACACATTTGAGATTACCATTAAATAAAAAAAAAAATAAAAAATTTTTTTCCTCTTTAAAGTTAATCTAAAAAAAAAAATTCAAAATTGACACTAGCACAACCTGTGTCTGTGGTAATTCAGTAATGCTCTGTAAGTGTCCATGTACAAAGGCCTAGGCTTGAACCTCTCAGTTTTAAATACTCAACACAAACAGCAACATTGCTTTGAAGAAAACTATTTCAAGGCACTTAAGTTTTTTATTCTTACCAGTTTGGTCTTGGACAGCCTATTTTCCGAGATGTATCCTTACAGATAAGGAGACAGTTACATTGACATCTAACATACTTCTTCCCTGAAGGAGGGTTTTTGATTGGCTAAACAAACAAACAAACAAAAACCAGCAGAGAACACACATCAGAAGTCATGGCAATTCACTTTTTTTCCTCGTAACAGTATGACAAAGCAGAACAGCTTCTGTGACAAGTTCTTGCTAACAGAAATACAGTTCCTCTTACAGAGGAAACTTGAGGTTCAAGACAAAATTAGAAGTTTTCTCTCTCTTCCCAGAGAAAGAAGTGCAAATTACCCCACTAGAACAAACACGATTCTGCAAACTAATGGAAAAACCATTCATATTTTAGCAACAAAGAATTCAAGACTTCAGTTTAGTTATTTTTCAAAGTGTGAGTATGTTAAGTAGAGGTGTATTTTAAAAAAAAAAAAAAATAGTCAAAACTTCAGAAAAGCCTCCTTGCCTGGCACAATGGCTTTACTCAATAGTGAAAGGATCACAGTCTGGTTCTCAGTCACCAAAAGAACGTGTAGACATCACTGAAAGGTAATCTTATTTTAAACTGTACTGAAATCACCTTTCTCCAACCTGGGAGTCAAGTTTCTGGATCCCTTTCATACAGCAAATAAAAAACTGCAAGGTACCTTGTTTGGCTTGAAACATTATATATTAGCAGGGAAAGTGAGTATTAATGGCAGGTTCTCCACTCTGTCTTTTAAGTAGAACCGCCCCCCTCCCCATATTCATACAGTTTTAAGGCTTCTGGATATAATTTAAAGTTCTTTTCATAAAATAAATCCAATGCAGTGTTTTTCATACAAATACCCCCCGGTAGCTGTGGAGTGCTGCAGTATCAGATCCCAAAACTAAAACTGGCAGGAAGGAAAAAAATAGAAGCGGGAGGCCAAACAATGAAGACTTGAATTAAGAGGGGAAGAGGCGCAAAAAGGTCTTTGATCGCTGGAAAAGAACTATAATTTAAGCATTTCAAAATTGTTGTGTTGCGGTTTGTTAGCAAGCTACCAAATTGACTGAATAGTATTGCAGGAGGAAAGCATACATCCAGGGAGAGGTGTGGATTAGTTACTTTGTTTCTTCCACTCCTAAAATAATTCAATTCTTCAATTCTCTTCATCCCACCAAAATCAGTTTTACCCTTCCCTACAGAAAAGTAATTACTTAAACAACATTGCTTTTTGTCCTCCTCCGAAGCAAACACCCTACACAGCCAGCTCAACAGCATGAAGATTTACTCTAACTACTTATGACCATCCTTGTGCCGGCAGCCCTCGAACTTGCACACTACCTACGCTAGCAGTCAGCTACGCTGACAGGCCCTTTGCAGGGATGGCAGCAAGGGACTCGCCCTTTGTAGGCGAGGACATGAATTCTACCAACAACATACTTCAACCCCCCCCCCCCCACTTCCCTCCACAAAAATAAAATGCTGAAAGTCTGTTTTACCGTAGCTTCATTGCAAACTGTGCACTTAACAACATGTTGGTGTAGCTTGCCATCCAAATTGATTAGCGACTGGCACACACGGCAGTTTATTACAGGAACACCACTGGCATCTGGACTTGCAATGGCAGTATACGGAGGAGGAAGCTCTGCTGCAAGAGATCAGGAAATCTCAGTTGAAAAACAAACAGGGGATCCTAAAATACCATCAGCAAAGGTAGTCGCTAACAGGCACAGCTTCAAAAAAAGAAAAAATACTAAAAAATATATAAATAATCAAAGTCAGTGATTAGTATAACCATAAGACAAACCCATTTGCTTTCTCCTTCCTTACAACTTCTGTGCACCTGAACATCAACCATAGTTGTACATAAAGCAAACCAGCAACACAAACACACTGTAAACCACACCAGAAAGCGGAGCAGACAAAAGGCTCACCTATGCAATTTAATTTCAAATCAAATTTTTACAGTCTTTTGGAAGGGGGAGGAGGGGACAAAACAAACAAACCCCAAACCCAATACAGATGAGTGGCAACCACAGACTGGCTTCTGAAGAAAAAAACAGGATACAAAACAAGACACGGGTAGGCAGAAGAGCCATAACCAGCATTTACAAAGGTCTGGAGAGACTGAAACGCGGATAAGCATTTATCTAGTAACAAATACTACAAGTAAAAATACAGAAAAGTCCTGTTAAGGAAAAAGGTCCTGGATGGGAAGTGGCATCAAGTGCTGCTTCTCTGAGTGCAATAGCAGCAAATTTATGCTATCTTGAAGAAAAAAAAAAAAATTTGAAATGAACCCTCAAAGCTTCTGCTTTTAAGGGTTCCAGATATTTTTGTGGTTTGACAGCCAAAGTGCAGATGCACAAGAAGGTCTTTAGTCACTCAAGATATGCTAACACAAGGGAAAACAGAGTGGCCTCAGGCCCCCGTGGAAGAGAAGATTTCAGCTTTGCCAGGCCTGAGCCCATGACAAACTAGGGACTAAACACTCAAGATCCTTCTCAGTTTAAGAATTCATGGAATGAAAACAATTCAACACAGCAACCTCTCACAAGTTTATTACCACAATTACTTGGCTTGTAATAGCACTGACATTTCATTGAGAAGCTCAGGGCTCTTCAGGTAAGCAAATAAGGAATGGGCATATTTAGTAGTCCATAGTTAACTTTTTTAATACTCATAGTTTGAAATATTCTGCAGCCTTGGACTTCAATAAATTATTTTATAATTACATCCAAGCAGCCAATAAAATCTTCAATGAAGCTATGAGAAAGCAACCTACTTTCAGTTTACAAACAGCACTGAACAGAGCAGTACCTGCTGGAGGCGCAGCAACGGAAATCATGGGCTGCAATCAAAGCTAACAAGCCCAAGTATTAAATCTAACCCTGTAAGAAAGCACTTACCACTCTTTCACTCTGTTTTACAGCAAATGTCATAAGCTGGAGGGATGTAAGAAACCCTGCCCGTCCTTCCAATCCAAAAATCATCACAAACCTTTGAAGCAGCCTCACTGTTCAGTGCTCTCTCTCTTTGCTACTTGGCCTACAGAGGAACCAGACTCATGCTTGATTTTAACTCAGAGGCAGCAGAAGGAAGGCAGACACCTTGAGGGTCTCAGAATCACATCCAACATACTTGAATTATTGCAGATGAGAAACAAAATTAACTTGTACGCAGCAAAGGAATTCTGAAGTCATCATACAAACTCATGCTCTGTTTCTTGAGCAAGCGACTTCACACCTTCAACTTTGATATACAGGCTGCAGAAATCAACATCCTCAAAAAAGCATCAGCTAACTTATAGAGCGTGTTCTGATTTTTTTTTTCCCCTGTTTCTGTGGAAGTACATTATGAGAAAATGCAGCATCCAGTCAAATTTTTTTTAATAACAACACTATTTTGCAGTACTGAGATACCCTTTTTTCAGTACAAGACTGCCACATACAAGACAGAAGATATTACAAGATATTAACAAACAAAACACACACAGGACAAAACCCAATGCCCACACACTTTGGCAACTGGAAACAATCTCAAGCCTACTAGATCACTTCAGAAACCAGGTTTGAGATTTGAATGATGGGAACAGCAGTGTCTTAGCTGCAAGTGGCAAAGTCAAGGCTGCTGCAAGGGGGTTTTGGCCATAAGCAGACTGCTTAACTGCTCCTACAGCAAGCAGCTGATGCACTTTCTGGCTAGGCGGCCATAAAACAAAAGGCATGTCCAGCAGACCAAATACCAAACTCTCCGTGAAGACAGCCTTACAGTTCAATCCCAGCTTTGAGGTTGTTTTTCTGAAAAGCAACAACCAGAACTTCTTTGCTAGCTCTCAATTTAAAATGCGACTTCTCAACTCTACCAGCTGGGAACAGGGCAGCCGTACTAAGGAAAGGCAAACAGTATCTTGAAGGGTACCAGGAAGTAGACAGACACAAACACACCCCAGCCTTTCAGCTTTCCACAATCCTGGAATACTTTAAGAACGGGCAATTATATCCTTCTAGACATTTATAATATTCTATACCCTACTTGTAAGTGACAACTCTTAGGATTTTGAAAGTTGTTTAAATGAGGTGTGTAAGCACCAGCAGTCACTTCTCCAGCCTCATACTGGAGCTGCTTGGCTTCCAGGTAAGCAGCCACGCTGTTCCTGTCCTGCTGGCTCAGCAAATTTCCGATAGCAAGCAAATAATGGCTGCTTTTCAGAGTGGTGCTGCAGCAAATAACATTTGCTACGGAGCAGAAAGCCAGAGGTATCTTGGCACTGCAACATTCATGCTCAAAGAAAAAGTGCATTTGGAAGAGCTCCAAAAAAACAAAACAGCAAAAGCCACCAAAATCAAGTTTAAAGAAAAGTATACTGGGGGGTGGGGTGGCGGGGAGTGAAAGTAAAATAAAGGCATTGTCTCAGAGTTCGCTGCTAATTCACAGAATCACAGAACGTTAGGGGTTGGAAGGGACCTCAAAAGATCATCTAGTCCAACCCCCCTGCCAGAGCAGGACCACCTAGAGCAGGTCACACAGGAACACATCCAGACATTACCCCTTAATAAAAGGGTTTCAAAGCACATTAACATACTTTGGTATGACTTTTTTTTTTTTTTTTGACAGCTTGAATTTCAGGCTAACTATAACATCTAAAACCAGTTCGTAAAGGACCATCATGTTTGATGTAACTGGACAGTAGGCAAGTCTCACATACACATCAGAGGTTTTGGGGCATGTTTAGTGAGATAATGAACTTCCTGCTGCTGACACATACCAGTTTACAGCTATATTATCAGTTATTCTTTTAAAATAAGTAAATAAATAAAATCCAACAGTCATTAGTTCAGCAAGACTAGCAGAGTGCCCTACCATGCAGTACGTCCGACTAACCTAGATTCCCTCCTCACCCCCACAGGATAGAGATGCAGTGGAAGATATCACATATTCAACCTTAGAAATTCCTTGTGGTGCTTGTGCTCTTTCCTCCCTTGGTATTCAAAGGGCGGAAGCCACAGGGAACCACTTGCAGCTTACCTAGGTCAAACAGAAATAAGTTTGTTTTGTTTATTGGGTTTAAAACAAAAACAAACAAACAAAAGATTCTTTATCTTGACCCTGGAGAGGGTGGGTAAGGGAAAATGAATCAGTGATCTGTATCAGAGACAGGTAGCTATGAACTGAGAAAGCCTACCAAAAAAAAAAAAAAAAAAAAGAGGAAAAAAAAAAGCACTGGATACCACCAAACTACAAGGAGCAGAGTTGATGGTCCCACCCTTTGTCTATGTGGAAAGTTTCTTAAATACTATGCCCTGCATCTACATTGAAAAGATTTTTCTTGCTTGCCTCCATCCTTAGGAACAAACACTGAGCCATTACCAGGATTCAACCACCCACCAGCTTATGCTGAAAAGGCTCAGCTGGGTGAGTCTCAGCTGCAGCCCAACAAGGGAAGAGGCAGCTACTTTCAAACCACGGCCTCTCTTATTTAAAGCTCAGGATGATATATTGGGCACAGTAGATAATTATAGGGATAAATCTATTAAAGTACATTCAGGTGGTAGTTTGGAGGGCGAAGGGCTTCCTCCTTCCTCCGCAGCTCCACACCAGTCAGGTGATGTTAAGCAAGGAAGCTCTGCAGAAAGGGGTCTGGAAGCAAACCCCATCTCCCCATGACAAAGCTTCTTCCCTCTGCATCTAGACTTCTGTTAGGGAGATAGATCAAGACTGCCTATTAGCTAAAAAGGTGGTTTAGCTTGCACAGATCCTTTCACTAAGGATAACTGTCAGAGCAAGGAAACTAGAGCTACTAGGTCTATGTCACAGCTCTGCAAAATTTTGTTCTGCAGGTATCTTTTGGTAAGTTTTGTAGAGCAGTTCTGAAGTGCTACCTAGTATGCTTGCTCATGGACTAATCAAACAAGAGATCCTCAACTCGCAAAGAGATGTTTCACATTTAAGAAAGCTCTATGGTTCCTCCTCACTTCTAGGAACAAGCCACTCATCTCAAGCATCACACCCCACCACTGGTGCCAGGCTAGTTAACACAAGTTACAGGCATGTTCTGAAGGTGCAGCAGGACATGGCTACCAACTGAAATCAGCATTCGGGGTCCAGCTTGTCTCCAGGTCATGAGGTCCACCCTGCGTTCAAGCAAGAGTCATTGATCTGATGAATTTTCATTACTTTTTTAATCTTTAAAGATCCTTTTAAAAACAGATTGAAATGTACGTAAAGTAATAGTTACAGGATAAGGACTACTAAGAATAATAACATCCAATACCAGAATTTAAACTAAGGATTTCTAGGGTTTTTTAAACCACAAAACTTAAGGGATGATGCTAATCCTTTACAATTTGATTAAAAAAAAAAAACAAAAAAACAAAAAACAAAAACCCTCTGCTGTTTTCCAGGCAGATATTCATTTGTTCAATTCAAATGAAAGTGAACAGTCAACACCAGCCACAGCACTGACTGAGGTACATTTTTGTATCAAAGCAAAGAGGACTATCCACAAGATTAAGTATTATTTAAAACAGACAGACGCTCACTCATAGCATTCTAGTTACATACATATGTCACACATCTATACAATTACATAAAAATCTTTAAGAAAGGGCCAACACACTGGAGCCAGTGAGATCAGGACGGTAATCTCACATTTTAAAAGCTACTGCTGGCAAAGCTACACTAATCTTATTTAGTCTTGATTCCTTCAGCTTTCTCTCCCCTTCGCTTTCTGCTCTAAAATGTTTAACTGAGGAAAAAAAAAAAATCTATTGATGTATCTTGTGAACATCCTGATTTATATTTTCTAAGAAAATTTTTTTCACCTACTTACTCAATATTCAGTACTGATCGACAAGATGATTTTCCTAAGTCTTTGTAAGAAAGTTAATACCATACTGTCAAGCCATGATTCCAGCTTTGTAACCACAGTATCTGACTTGCTTTAAAAACAAAGCCAAACCCAGCTATGGCCTTGAAACGTGTTTGCAAGGACATCCTAGTGGTTTCAGACTTCAACTACCACACCGCACAAGCCCTCCTCAGCGTTTAAACCCGGCTGCCAGCACAGGAGCTGATCGGCCGGCACTGCCGGGGTAACGACGGTCACTGAGGACGCAACCGAGCTCTGCCTACTCCGTTCTGCTCCGGCGTTACGCCCCTGCCCGCAGCCGCCCCGCAGCTCGCTGCGCCGAGCCCGGCTGTTGGCCGCTAAGGATCTTTTACCTAGCCCTGCTCCTAATTAATGAGGGAACCGAAGTCTAACAATTACCTTGCAAGCTCCGACATGCGAATGAGTTATAATGAGCAGACTGGTTCGGGCTTGTTTTGCCACTGCGAACCATTATTGTAATTATTTCTTTTTTTCTCCCTTGTGAAGAGTTCACGCCGGAGCGCGGCGCAGAGCACGGCCTACCCGGCCCTCAGCGGCGTTACCTGTTGTTCGCCAGCTCGCCCCCCGCCGCCGGGGCAGGGTGAGGGCTCCCGCCCGCCGGCGGCTCCCGGCCCGGCCTCGCCAACCCTCGGCCCCGCAGCCCCCCGCCGCGGCGGGTAACTTCGCCCGCCGACAAAGGCGAAAGGAGCCCCCACGCCGCCGCAACCGGGCGGAGACGCCGCGTCCCCCGCTGCGGCCGCAGGAGCCCGGCCCGGCCCAGCACCCCGCGCCCCGAGGGCCGCGCCGAGCCCCTCAGGGGCTGCCGGACACACCACCCCCTCACCTCCCCCGCCGCCGCACAGCTCCGGGGGGGGCGGGTCGGTGGTACCGGGCGAGCGGGAGGGCGGCGGCGGCGGCCGCCTTACCTCGGGGGCTGCTGTCCGGCAGATAGGGCGGCGCGGTCGGGGTGACATTGCCGGAGCCGGGCGCGGAGAGCAGCGGGGAGCGCTCGTCCACCCCCTCGGCGGCCATCGCTGCGGCGCGAAGGGCCCTTCCCGCTGCCGGGCGCTCGACGCAGGGCGGGGAGGCGGCCGGGCCAGCGGCACCGGGGAAGGGGAAGGAGCGCAGAGGAAGGGGCTGGGAATGAATGGGACCGGGGCGGGGAGGAGGGACGGCGGGGCGGGGGCTGGGCTAGCCGGGCCTGCCTCCCTCCATCCCCCCGTTCACGGGCTAATGAACGGGGCAGGCCGGGGAGGGCCGGGCTTCCTCCGGCAGAGCAGGAGGGGGAGTGCTGCTGCCGCGGCGGGCCGCGCCGCTCCGGGGCCTCCCGGGCCGGGGAGCTTCCCTGCGGCCTGCCGGCAGCCGCAGCGCCGCCGGAGGAGGGTGAGGGCGGGGAGGCGCGGTCCGGCACGCCCCCGCTGCTCCCCGGGAGCCGTGCGGGCTCCTCGAGCCCCGAGGGGCGAAGACCCTCAGCGCGTCGGTGAAGGCCGGTAGCGCGGAGCGGTAAATCGAGGGCGGGTAGCAGCAGGAAGGTGTCTGGAGGAGAAACGTAACAACCTTATTTTTTAAATAAGTTTTTTTAAAAAAAATTAAAAAAAGTTTTTTGTCTGTTTGTTTTTCAAAAACCGCTGTGGTTATAAATATCAATACCAGGGAAGCGCTATAGTTGATTTAAATGCTACCAGTCGCCTTTTCCAGGAGTCCGAGGTTTCAGAGGGGCAGTGAGACTGAAGCAGTACTCACTGAGGTGTGAAAATGGTGGTAACCTTTACGGACACTCTAACCGTGAGGAGATAAATCTACACATTATCAAATCTGCCGCTCAACCGAGAAGTCTCCCCCCTAGTGTCACTGAGCTCTCTGAGGACGTAAGGACTTAATTTCCTTCTGCTAGACTGCCCACTCAGGCACCATCTGGAAGTCTCTGGCAAAGAGAGAAAATAGCCTTCCCTGATGAATTTTTCAGCCTATATTGAGATAAGGCATGTTTGTCACCCATGTGTCGTGTCCCTCCATTGTCTGTAGGTCAGAGATTGCCAGGCTGTGGTAATGCCAAGAAGATAAGCAGTTACATTGTACACAAGCAGCCCTGACTACCAAGTGCTACCCGGCGTCCCAACAGCGTGGCTACCCAGAACCAAGCCACTTCTTGAAATGCGTTATGTGGAACGGGTGCAGATGTTTTCTTAACAGCTGGATAAAGATGAGATCGTGGCCTGAGAGTTCACAAGCTGGTCATATTCCTTCTTTAATAATGCACTTTATAAAATAAAACAGTATTTCTTGCATCATGTTGAAAATTTTATGTGGGAGCTGTTTTTCACTAAAAAAATGTTGAATCTAGGAAATCAAACCGTTCTACAAAAACAAGACTATTGTATTTGAGAGTCTATGAGAAATAAAACATTAAATGAAATGGAGGCTGATGTATTTTATTTCTGTAAGATTAAAATGATTAATTTTTACTTTAATAACTGTAATATGGAATTAATAATCTATGGTAATATTGTGATGTCAAAACACCATGTTTTCACATGTTATTTTAATGTTTCCAAAAAAGAAAAAAAGGCTTTTATTTTTAAGCCAGTTTTCAAATACTGTTCATTCTTTCTCATTTGAGACAAAATTACGTTTTTGAACGATATTATTTCCTGCAACAATCAACTCCAAATTTGCGTGAGCTCTAATGTTACCACATAAGGAATAATACACTACAAGGTAGCTGGTTGTGTTATGCCGACTGTCTTCATCATGCAAGAAATGCAGTCATGCTATGTCATTCCCTTGGAAAATGTGGTAACTAACTTGGAAGGTGCTGTTTTGGTATAAATTAGATTGAGGTTTCTGTTTTCAGTCAGCTTAAAAAGAACTCTCAAGCTCAAATCAATACTTAAAAGCTTTTTTTGTGAGGATATTTAGGGCTCAAGGTGTTTTGCGCCCCCAAGTCCTTTGTCTTGGCAGGTCAAAAGTAGATCATTAGTATTACTAGTCAGGACATATCTTCAGCGCATCTTCAGCCCATGATCTTGCTACCACATGCCCCGTTTTCAACAGGTACAAGGCCATAGGCTTTCTTTTGGAGTCCTAATGAAGGAATTGGCAATTGCAATCAGATTTCTTCACCATTTTTCTCATTTGGGTAAAGACAGAAAAGATTTTAAATCTTGTTAAAGCTGCCAGCTAGGCACCACTGAGTTCCACCAATGCCCAGTTCATTCCACTGCAATTACGGAAAATTGTCTGTGTGGGACTTCCTTCTCCACTGAACTGCTGTCCTGTGCCTCACAAGGTGGCTGAAAACCTTATGATCTCTTGCAGGGGCCCGCAGGGAAAGCTATGTCACAACTCAGTCTGACAGCTCAAGCCTGCACAAACAGCTGAGAATTATTGCTATTAAGCATCCCAGCATGCTGACCTATTCTTGGAAATATGATTGTCATCTAAATAAGTACCCATTTGGGATTAAAAAAAAAGTGCATTCCTCCAGCCCCTATGACTTCACTTGTCAGAATCCTTTAAACCCTATAGTCACCTGAGCTGCTAAACAGACTAAATAGCAGAAATTAGGTAACAGTTCAGTCATCTGCTTCTGTTTTTCAGTATTTTTAGTCCATGTGTTTAAGGTAGACAAAGGTTTACAGGACTTTCCAACCCAAATGTTGCAGCTTGACATGTAGATCTGCCAGCATTGTTTTGCAGTATCCACATGAAGATGGATGAACCCAGCTAATAACAACGGAGGCTACCAAGAGGCGCACTGGGAAACAAGGTGATGTGCTCAGCTGGTAACAAACTTTCTTTAGGCTGTAAAGGGAAGAATTCAAACATTAGATAATGCCAGGCTGAAAACAACTTAGGCAGTGAGACCTTGCTGCTTTCTTCCTGGACATGAATGCCTTATGACACGTGTTTAATTACACTGCTGTGCTTTTTTACCTCTATGAAAATCCCGCCTTGCCCGGTGGGTAGGATGCTCTGCCCTGAGCAGCCCTGCTTGTGACTGAACTACCCAGAACTGAACTACGTCACTACCTGAGTTCAGTGCCATAGCACAAGCCATGCTGCGTGGCACATCACAGTGGTTTTCTACACTTGGCCTTGTTGCCCCAGGCTCCTTCAACCAACGAGCCACGGCGCACCCTGCGTACGCCTCACTCCTGTACTGCAGTGCCTGTTTATGCTGCCAAGGCATCTCAGGGCTTCCCAGCAATAAAGGCTGAATGATACAGACTATGTATCCAACCACATGCCTCTATGGAAGGTAAGTGCAGGTAAACTGAAAACATGCTACTACGCAGCTTTGAAAATGGCACAGGCAAATGAACCAACTATACCTCTGAGAACAACCATACAGAAGGTGTCTTCGTCTGTGTCACAGAATTCAATCACACATGTACCGCTTCATCCTGCCCTGAAGTTGGGTTGTTTCATATAAACTTCTCTACAAAATAAATGAGGGCTGAGCAAAACAGCACATCAGTTGCTAACAAGACTTACGTGACATAAAGGCACAAAATTAAAAAGGCATAATATATTTTCTTCTATTATTTTTATTAATTTCCCATGCTTCCCATGTGACCTTTTGAGAAGCTTAATAATGCTCCAGCTTTACTTTTCTTCATTTTGAAAATATCCTCTTCATTGGTTATTTTCCCTTTTTTTATTTTTCCTAGATAAAAGAAAGAATCAAATCAGTTTGGTATGAGGAAAAACACTGCAAAGGTTGAAGCTTATTGTCAAGTGCAAAAATATTTGTTTATCAATGCTATAAACAACTACAACTCTGTTAATTAATCTTGCCTCTTTAATAAGTAGTTAAGTGCAAAAAATATCTTAGGGAGTCTGTTTCTGTTCTGCAGACTTTTTTCAGGCAACCTTGTAAATTTATTTGTTATCTTTAAGGACAAATAACCTCCAATAATAACCTTTGAATTGTCTATTATTTTTATTTGCATAGTAATGCTTAGAGACTGCAATCCTAAATCTGTTGTGATAGGAGCTGTTCAAAGACACAGAGGAATACCCTCAACATTTAAAAGCTAAAAAAAAAAATAAATAAAAATCCAGGCATAATACAGGTTATGCAAATTCACGTAACTTCTCACTGGTAGCATAAGAAATGGAATACAGTTTTTCTCAAGTACAGTCAAAGAGCTGTTTGCTAAATCAGGTTTCTTCCTAATGGATGAAGGAACAGGAAAAAAAAGCCTTGGACAATTTGTCTCACACATGGCCCAGCATCGTGCCCCACCATAGCCTAAGCACAGTTTTCAGATATTGTGCAAACAGTGTAATAATCTAAGTAGACAGAAATTAAAGTTTTATTATATATCTAAACTTTTAGATGGCAAAATCTTACTTGAAAATGGCTGGAAACAATGAAATCCCATCTACTGCCAATTTTGATACTGAATAAGACAGTAAAAGAGAACAATATAAATCTGCCTTAACAAGTTTGCAGACTTTTTGTCAGTTCAAATAATTTTTGACGGATCTGGCTATGGTCTATGGCTAGCTGGTAAAATACCTGAATTTCTAGAGATGTCAGATATGGAATATGGCCATGCTGGAAAAGAGAAGGTAAATTGCAACTAAAGCTTTCTGAGATTGTTTTCTGTACCTTTGTATTAATGTCTCTTTTCCTGTGTTACTTAAATACACTAATTTATCTTCTGCTACTTGCCGAGTATATTCAATAAAAATATAAGGAAACATGCTTATTCTTACATTTTCCCAGATCCACTACATTTGAAAGAGGTATAGTAAGGTAACACAAGACCTGGCTTATTTTTTAAAACTGTAATACAGAGGGGTCCATAGAGGCAGCATATACAGTGTACACAAAATCCTCTCATGATTTTAATTTGCAGAGGTATCCTGTGCTGCAAGATCAAGTCTGTGACAAGATAAAATTTTATGCTGTACATAGTCTGAGAAACATAATTACATTACTGGGTATAGTATAAAATGCAGGACAATAATTAGCACCAGTTATAAAAATAACTGACCATAGGTTTGCATATATGGTTTCAGGTGAGGCAATGCAACATAACCTAATAACTATGATACAGTATCCAGGATAGTATTTGAGAGGATATTTTGACAGATGGGCAAGTCTTTTGGAAACACTTCTCACTTCTGTCCTTTGTGCTGTGCCACAACCTAGTGCAGACTTCTGGCTCAAGGTAGGATTGTAACTTGGCATTGATATGGACAACCATGTGATAAACTCTGGAACTGTTAGTATGTTGGGATTTTTTTTTTTCTTTTAATGTATGTGTCTGTAATTTATTCACATGCAAAACTATACATAATGAAAATGGGAATGTCATAAAATTCCATATTTATTTGTACTTGCGAAAGGGCTGATTTCTCTCCATACAGCAGAAATTAACTAGTAGGTTGACAGAGCACAGGAATTAAATATGAATCTCTTATGTGCAGAAGAATTTCATCTCTAGTCCCATCAACACTGCTTATCCCATTAGGGTTGTGTGATAAGTCACCCTCCCACTGGCAAAACACAGACAAAGAACATTATGTTATTCAGTGATGACTTAGGAGGTTGACAGCAGCTAATGTTGCAGAAAGTGGTTGTTCTTCCAACCCACTCCTTCCCACCTGCAGGGCTACAAAGGCAGGAGAGCAGCACACCAGAACAGCAGGAAGGGTCATGTTTGCTGCACTGACAGCCTCTGTTTGTCATCACCCTCTGTTCCCAAAAGCGATAGGTAGCATTTGGCCAGTGACTAGACAAGTCTATTTTTGGTAACTTTTTATCCCATATATTCTATTCCTGTCACTACAGAGCACTCATGCAAATGTATGTATGTAGCCTGCTGTTACAAGGCTGCAATTTACTGGATTGCATTAATTTTACTACAGTAGATTGTGACAGACAGAAATTATCATGGTAAAGATGTCTTCTTTTACACAAAGGGAGACCTTTTCTGTTATTACTAACTGGAACTGTAATTCTTGTGAAGCTTATTCTTGTTATCATCTTTTCCTGATTGCACATCTGTCATTTCTTTTACAGTCTGGGTGCTATTTCTAGTTAACTTTATTTTTAGAATAATGGAGGAATTTTCAGTCTCAATTCAGAAGCAGTTCACAGTGGAAAATTAATCTTGATTGGCAGGAAAATTGTTTATGGGTTTTAAATTCCTTTCCAGCCCAACTCTGTGTCTGTCTATTACCATAACTGCTAAGTGCTTTCTTGGTCATCTTGAAGACACTATCTGCTTTCAAAAATCTTTATTTAATATATTCATCTCCTCTTAATCACATTACATATACTCAAGACTCCTTCCTTTATTATTTGCCAGAGGTTGCTACTCAACAAATACCTGTATCTAGCTCCCTTCCTTCTGTAAAATCTTTCCATTTGTTTCCTAATGTCAATCAAATGGTACGTACTAGTAGATTTTGAATAACCTTTTAATTCCTTTTTTCTACTTTATTTTCTATTCTTGAATGGATGAATATCACAGAAATAACTAGCTATTTCTAAATTTGTAGACACTTCTAAATGTTGTCATCATATACGATTTTAATTCGATCTCTGATTTTTAGTTCTGAGGGTGGGGGTTTGGGGGAACAAGAAGGAAAAAATTGTCTTACACTTTTATTTGAGCATTTTTTTCAGTTTCAGTTGGAGTTACTTTTTAGCCAGAAACGCCTCTGAGTCTTCGGCCATGAAACCAAGCAATATCAGGCTTAATCAATACCTAAATAAGATAAATACAAGAAAAAAAGGTAAAGATCTAAAGTTACTTCTGGTGCTTCAGTAGATGGCACTCTTTGCGCTGAGGAAGAATGGAGCTGCTGCACCCTCCTGGTACCAGGTGGAGACTAAGTATAAAGAAGGAAGCTTAAAATTGATGTCGAGGTTACAACCCCTTTTGATCCCATATCACGAGAATAGCAGCATCTTGGTCAAACTCCATTGTCTGTCTTGAGTTCCCTTTGCCATTTCAGTCTCAATGAGCAGCCTTCTTCACTTTCAACCAAAGCTTGTTTCATGCAACATGTTTATTAAAGAGTTGCTCTATTTCAGGAATGGATGAAGCAATTAACTTAAAGTTCATGATTTGTCCAGGAGAACAAAAAAGAGTAACAAAGCCTGTTACTCTAGCTATTTTTATGCGAGCATCGATCTCGCATAAGAGCGAGAAGTAGCAGCCTTGCCAATGACGTAGTGCTTAGTAGATTCATGACAACATTGAAAATGGTATTGCAAAGACTGTTCCACATAGTTATGGATCTTGTGGATTGAAGTGGCATGGTGCTGCTTTTTAAACTTAACTGCATTTGTTAACGTAGTGCTCAAATGTGATCGAGACTAGCCATACTGAACTGGCGATCTTTGAATCACCAGCATTTTGGAAGTAAACATTTGAAATCAGACTGGGGGAGTGAAAATGCTGGTGATGGCCTGTCTCCAAGATAAGCTTTACTACTGGAAGCTGCCAAAAGAGGTGTTGCTGTGGAAGGAATGTCCAGATGATGGAAACCCCATTGAATAAAATTCTTAAAGAGTATTGGGTGCCTTGAGCTTGGGTCCGCTATGGCTTGGGGTTCTTCAAGACTTCTGTGAGTTAGGAAACCTCCACATAACTGCATGGGAAAGAAAAGAGGTTGAGGGAGGATGAGTTTACTGTAGATACCCAGACATTAAACTGTTTGCATGTTTGCATCTAAATATTGGCTGCACCTGCAGAACCTCTTTAATTGACTCTTTTCATAAAGAAATAATTTCATTTTACAGATATGGAGTCCTATTGTGTGTGCCTCAGCATGTGACGCAAGGATGGCAACAGCTAGTCTAATCACAGCCACCAATAAAGAGGAAATTGTAATTAACTGCAAAACATAGTAGCAATGAGAAACCAGACAAATTAGAAGCCTGGAGGGACTCCAGCTACTACAAAGCTGAATTTCCTGCTATAAGAATAAAAATAACAGAAATATTTTTTTTGTGTGGGTATCTAGACCTTATCAATAGTGATTGAAGATGAAAAAGCAGAAATACACATTTTTCTCCCACTGATGCAAAAGGTGTGAGAAGCATGCCAATAGTGTCATGATCTTCAGCAGAAGAATAATTTACAGCTTTTTGATACAAAACCAGGTATCCTCTAGGGAAAGGTCAAAACAGAGCCGGGAGCTACTTACACTTATCAATTCACTAATCTTAAGATTGTTGGGAAAAGATGCAGGATGTATCAAAAGGAGAAAGAATGCAAAATGGTGCAATTAAGGTAACAACTGAATAGAAAAAATCCCTTTACAGTACTACAAAAAAAGTTTCAAGATCCATACAATTGAAAAAGATGCAATGAAATGAGTGTACTTAATGCCATTGCAGCATCTTTATAAGTAGTTCTCCTAAGGAAGAGCTAATAAATACGGAGTCTTTGCGTGTTGTCACTCAGCACATAATGCATGAAACATGATTCCTGTGATCTTTTTATCTGGGGAAAAAAAATAAATAGACTTAGCTTCTCCAGTGTACCTTTGCAAAAGCTATTTTGATGTGCATCAGCTTTGGGAGTCAATGACACAATTTTCTTGTGATCTTGCTATCAGGTTACTCAATTGAGTTACACTATTTTCTTCTCTCCCTGTAGAGCTGGAAGACCTTGCATCATGCTCCTATTTAATGTGCATGTAGCAGTCTGGATAGCTTCCACTTCCCTTATTTCCTGTGGGCAGCTATTACAATTCTAGCTCTGCCTTCCTTCCACAACCCCTCCCAGAAGACCTGCTATACCATTTGAGGTCTCCAGTATGCTGACTATTACAGATCACAAAAGAACCCAACAACCTTCTGTAAGAACTTTGTAATATCTATGTTCTCTGATATGCCCTTAGCATCTAACAGTGATCAGACATGGCATCATCTCTGGGCACATTACTAGAACAGATGACAGAGCAAGAATGAATACAATTCTCCCAACATATTTTTGAGAGCATGCTATTGAAAGTTGAGGAGTTTGGAGTTCAAAGGCACTGATTTAGGATTTCCAAGGAAATGGAAAATTCAGTTCTGCCACAGACTCAAGCCCTAAAAGCAGCTTTCCTCCTCAATAAAAATTAAAAAAAAAAAAAACCAACACAACAACCAAACCCAGAAAGAATAATACAATTTGTTTCTGTAAGTATCACTTTCTTGTAAGTATGGAAAAGAATTTTTGTGAAATATTTAACAAGATGAATTGAAATACACATCAGCTTTGTTTATTTATTGCTTTGGTTTTGGAGAAACTGCTGGATGTTCTTTTTTCTCCTGCATGACACACTGCAAAGGTATAGAGAGCTCTGGCAGGTGCTTATTAACAGGTTCTATAAATCTAGAGATAAAAATTCATGAAGCAATTTGAGAGAAGGATTGAAAGATGGCTGATGTTAAGTACCGACACTGGTTTGAAATGTTTGAAGTGATGCTTTTATACTTACAGCCCCGTAGTTATAATGTACACCTTTATGACTCCTTTGACCTATTCTCTTCATTTATCAAGTACTATATCCTCTGTATGTTCTGCACCTTTTCAAATAATTCAATTGTTCTTGTTGTCTAATCATTTGTTGTTTTACTCCATCTCATGCCTCTCCACAATTCAGTCATAAATCATTCCATGTAGAGGGTGTTCACTCCAACACACTACAAGAGCAAACAAAAGTCTGTTGCCAAACTCATCAACTACTTAAGCAGCTCTTTGTTTGTAAATGTTGAACGTAGTGTGATAGTTTTCTTTGGAGTGTACACAGCAATGTCTCTGTGTGTCAATCAGAATATTTGTGCGGCCCACTCACTTTGGGATGGCACTGTAGAGTTTTGGAGATCATCCATCTGTTTTGTTAATCTCTTTTAACAATTTCCTTGCCTCAATACTCATGTTTTTCCACTCCAGGTCCCTACCCTGTTTTACCTCTTGCTTTTGTCCCCCGCATGCACGATACCTTCATTTTCTCTGGCTTCTCAGTCAGTTTATCCCAATTTTCTCTTGCAGCCTTGCTTCATGCCAGAGCTATCTCCCAACTCCATCTATCTGTGACAGGGAACAGTGATTCTCTGTCTCCTTCTCTGACTAGTCCTAGTCCCATTGTTCATCCCCTCTTTTAAAATTCATAGAATCATAGAATAGTTTGGGTTTGAAGGGACCTTTAAAGGTCATCTAGTCCAACTTCCTGCAGTGAGCCAGGGCAGCTTTAGATAGATCAGGTCGCTCAGAGCCCCACCCAACCTGACCTTGAATGTTCCCAGGGATGGGGCATCTACAACTTCTCTGGGCAACCCATTGGAGTGTTTCACCACCCTCAGAATAAAAAAATCCTTCCTTATATCTAGTCTGAATCTACCCTCTTTTAGTTTAAAACCATTAGCCCTTGTCCTATTGCAACAGGCCCTACTAAAAAGTCTGACCCCACATTTCCCTCCTTTTGTCAAACTTGCCTTCTCCAATTCCCTCTTTCATTTTCTGTACTAGCTCCAGACCTTCCTTCCTCGTCACACCCATGATCTCTCTCTCCGACCATCACCTTTCTAGGCCAATGTTCCTTTCACAGCTCTTGAGTCAGAGTTTTCCCATTCCCTTGCCCATGTCTGGGTCTCCAGACTCCTTTTCTGAATCTTCTGCTTGTCTTGTCCTTGCCCTTAAGGCACTTCAGTTAGGCAGATTCCTTTCTTCCTGCCCTGGGTACCCAGCAGATGAGAGCACTAGAGGTGGGCTCCAATACTCAGCCCTGTGGAGGATAACAGCAGCCTAGTGGTAGGATTAGAGGATGGAACTAGCTTAGTGCTTCATCCCTGGCCAGACTGTGCTCCGGCAGCCTGCAGGACCAGTTATACCCAGCTGGAGCAGCACCAGGGCTGCTGACACAATCTTGCATGCTGACCAGCAACTTGGGAAAAAACATATCTGAGAATAAAAATTTTCTAGTAATCATACTATCTGCCATGTCAATACTACAGGTCTTTCTGATATCATAGCTAATTAAGGATCTGTTTTCGTGGCTTCCTCATTTTTGTGTTCAAACATTAATTCAGTAGGGCAAAAACTTACTCCTAGCTACAAGTTCTTTTCACGGCATTGTAGATGAAGTTCCTACTTACAGTTCTAAATGTGGGGGAGTCTGTACACTAGGTGGGACTTGAAACTATTCACAGACCACCAGCATTTAGGATTGTCACCCAGCAGGTTTACTCTTGAACACACCTATGACCCCGCCAGTGCTGTTGAGCATGCATGCAGGCGTAGGTTCTCTGCTCAAGTACATCAGCAGTTTGTCTGACATGGACAAATATTTTTGGTTGCATTGTAACAATGATGGAGAGAATTAACCAGTGGTCTGTATGCTGGACAGTAATGGTCTGGACTAAGGTGTAATTGTATTTTATTTATATAAGAAATTATATCACATGAATCACAGCACAAATTTTTAGTCATATATTGGTCTTGAAGTCTATGTACAAGTAAAATGCAATTTTAGCTGGAGTGCTTACTATTAAATGGTACTTTGAGAGTCTTGGAGATTATAGTAACTGTCCAGTTATGCTTTTCAGCCGTTTAAGGAGTACCTAGGGTCTCTCTTTTTTTTTCACTATCATGAGATCTGAGAACATTACCTGGCAAAAAAATGCCTGCTTAACATGCAACACTCTCTGCCGTTGTTTTATAGCAATAAGACAAGCTATAGTTGGCGACTCTACAGTCTAGAAAGTAAATAAAGAGCATAGTGAAAATGACAGCAGCTTCAAGGCATTTAGCAGAGCGTGGATTATTGGCCAAGATTCTTGCCAAGACTACACCAGCAAAACATGATGACATTCAGTGCTAACCCTGTGAAACCTGATTGACAGTCTCTGCTGAATGCATTAAGTGACTGTACTTAAGTACTGGAAATCTCAAGTGTCCAATTTTTTAGAATTTTTCTACTGAAAAGCAGTGTGAAAAGCTGGAGCTGGGCTTTTTCTTTTTGCTTATTGTTCCCTAGCATTTAGGATGCATTCAGGTCACCTCTTGTCAAACATAGGTCACATGTCTCAGTCATATAGCCAATAAAACAGCTTAAAAATCCACATTTGTGGGTTTTCGTGAAATCTCACCATTTCAGCTGATGAGATTTAAGAAAGCAAAACCTGCAAAGCTCCCAATACAATTGCAGAGGTTGGCAAAATTGTGCTAGCACTAACACACACATTTCCCAACAGCAGTCTTCATAGAAATCAAGGACATCTCCAGGTAACAGCCGTAGTTGCTCTGCATCTCAGCATTTGTAAGATAATTGTGAATAATGAATGACCCTGAATCTGTTTGCATTAGCAGAGAACTGAGATTCTTTTTACATCTTCTGGTGCTACAAATAGAAAAGGGAAATACATTGGTCTTTGTGAGCTCCAAAATGTCAAATCCAGAAATAAACCCAACTATTTTGTTTAACTGATAAATATGACTCATTACGGATTTTATTAAGTGACTGGATTTGCATTAGGTCCTGAAGCTTGTCAGATTTGGTCAGTAGGTCGAGACAGGTTCCCCTCCCCCTCTGCTCTGCCCTGGTGAGACCGCATCTGGAATATTGTGTCCAGTTCTGGGCCCCTCAGTTCCAGAAGGACAGGGAACTGCTTGAAAGAGTCCAGCGCAGAGCCACAGAGATGATGAAGGGGGTGAAACATCTCCCTTATGATGAGAGGCTGAGGGAGCTGGGTCTCTTGAGCTTGGAGAAGAGGAGACTGAGGAGTGACCTCATTAAAGTTTATGAATACGTAAAAGGCAAGTGTCAGGAGGATGGAGCCGGGCTCTTCTCAGTGATGGCCAATGACAGGACAAGGGACAACAGGTGCAAGCTGGAGCACAGGAGGTTCCACATTAACATAAGGCAAAACTTTTTCACTGTGAGGGTGACAGAGCACTGGAACAGGCTGCCCAGAGAGGTTGTGGAGTCTCCTTCTCTGGAGACATTCAAAACCCACCTGGACACGTTCCTGTGTGATCTACTCTAGGTGGTCCTGCTCTGGCAGGGGGGTTGGACTAGATGATCTTGCAAGGTCCCTTCCAACCCCTAACATTCTGTAATTCTGTGATTTGTGTTGAAAAATTATTAGAAAACAGTTTCACAGATGAGGGATCTTAGCTGCAGATGTCCTGATGTGGAAATCTATTCGCACTGTTTCCAGCAAACACAAACAAACCACAGGAAAAGCTCAGCTAGTTCATTTACTGATATAAGTGAACTTTCAGACAACAATATATAGCACATATATCACACAAGGACATTTTTGGACCCTAATAGACTGTGCTGTATTGATCTTCATGTTCTGTGGAGGCTTAATTGCAAGATCATTTATACCCCTTAATTCATGTACAATAATTGCAAATCTTACTACCAGACAATTTTATAGCATAGAATAAGGGAAAGTTTAGCTACTTTTTCTTCAGTATCTGGAATCAAGTGACCCAGATTGACTGGTTATGTAGTACATAAATCAGAAAACTCTCAACAAAACCTCAGTGAAACAACAGAGCCACTTTGCAAGGGTTTTGTGTATGGCTACGAACAGCCTATAATTCACTTTAGTGCTCAGCAAGGATCATGGAGGGGGATGAGATACACGCTCACCTAAAAGTAGTAAGACAGCTTCTTTGCTTGACCAATGTTTTACATGATTTAGCTGAGCAAGATTTGGACATTTGACTGCTGTTATGAAAAGTGTCTGCTACACAGCATTATCTTATTGGTTTTGCAACTGAAGAAACAAAATCAAGATTTGTAGAGAGGGACAGAAATACTAGGGTCCGGCCTCAACTTACTTATAAAACACCAGAGAACAAATGCCCTTCCTGATTTTCAGCATGTTTACTAAACACTGTGAAACCACTGGGAGAAAGACACTAGAAAGGATGTCAAAGTGTAATACTTTAAATAGCCATGCATGCTTTCTTCCCCAGAAAAGAAATATGAAAGAAAGAGAACACGGCAGCTGGTGAATTCACTGCTCGTGTCAGCTGGTATCAAAGGTAACTCTCAGTCATTGACTTCGGTGACTAACTTTGGCAGTATTCAGACACATTTCAAAAACGCACCTTAATTCTGAAAGTTTCAATTTTGACACTGTGTAAGACACAGACTGTGCTTAGTACAGAGCATCTGTCAGCTATCATTGATTTCAATGGGAGGTTCAAGTTCCTAAAAAATAGATTAATGAAGTCATAATTTTAATACTAGAAAGGGCTGTTATGGTAATCCAGTCAGACTACTTTGAATTCTGAGAGAACATCAGTAAATGTTGCTTGCATGGAGCCTGTAACTTACGGCTGAGGTAATGCATATCCATAGGAATTGGTTCATCTTGGATTAAAGATTTGGGTGACAGCGAACCTACCACATCCTACACTAAGTGCTTCACAGTTAGTTACCTCAGACTTCAGTTCTCTTTTTTTTTTTTTTTTTTTTTTCATTTCAGCTACTAACCATTTGTAGTGTTTTGGTGTCTGGCGGGGTTTTGGCGCCGTTTTGGTAGCGGGGGAGGGGGCTACAGAGGTGGCTCCTGTAAGAGGCTTCAAGAAGCTCCCCTGGCTCCGATTTAGGACCCACCTCTGGGCAAGGCCAGACCAATGGCGCCTCTGCGAATAACTATTCACGAGTGAAAGAAGCGGTTGATTGCTGTCACTTTGTTCTGTGTGTGTTGGTGAGCGAAGGGGGATGGCAGAGAGACAGCCCTGCGGGCACCCCGGTCAGTGAGGAAGGAGAGGGGGAGCTGTGCCGGAGCAGAGGTTCCCCTGCGGCCCGCAGTGGGGTGGCGGCTGAGCCCCTGCAGCCCCTGGAGCCCAGCGGTGGCCCAGAGGTCGCCCTGCAGCCCGCGGAGGGCCCCGGGCCGGAGGAGCAGGGACCGGGCCCGGAGCAGCCGCGACTCCGGCCGCGCTGGAGCCGCCCGTCGGTGGGAGGGCGGCAGCCCCGGGAGGGACCCGCGCTGGGGGGTTCTGGGGAGCTGCGGCCCCGCGGGAAGGACTCGCGTTGGGGCAGTTCCTGGAGGGCTGTCTGCCGGGAGAGGGACCCCGCGGTGGGGCAGGGGAGGGCTGCGAGGGCCTCTCTCCCTGAAGGGGAAGAAGCAGCGGAGACACCGTGTGCCGGACGGACTGTGACCCCCATTCCCTGCCCCCTGCTTTCTCAGGTCTCAGCAAATGCCTCCTCCTGTTGCTTGGTTGTTTAGCTCAGCTGCTGCTTTCCTTTGGCATGCTCACAGCAGTTATCTTCGTAATTTGCGATGCTGTGATTTTTCCAACCAGAAATTGCCCATCAGTTAGTTGTTTGTAATCTTGAGTCCTTTGTTTTCAACATTTTCAAGGCCTTTGCTGTTATCCCACATTAAACTCCAGTTCATAACAGCTATCTGGCACAGAGCTCCAGTTCACAGGGCAGGCACTCACCACAGGTTGGTAACAAGCCCCGCAGGCCAGGACTGGGGCCTTGTGAAATTGACACTGAGCCTGTGGCCTGCTGCTAGCAAGGGCAGTGCTCTTCTTCATGGCTTTCATTTGAGGTTCCATGGCAGCAGATGAAACTCATCTTTAGCTGGCTGTGCAGCATGACCTCCCCAGCATCTGTTGTACCGCTGTTCTCTAAAGTGTACTCCCTCACGCTCAGTGTGCCCTAAATCTCCGTTCCTGTGTAACTGTGTTCAAGTGTATTGAGATGTGTGTTGCTCAATTGAGGCTAGCATACTGTAAGATCATTTTAATCAACCCACCTGCAGTCATCACTTAGCACTTCACATTTGGTCACCTGAGGTACTTATTTATTTGGTCTTGGTATTTCTTCTGTATTCTTTTGGATTACTGCTAAAAATACAGCAGAAGTCTGGACTAAAACCAGTAGTCACTACAGGGGCCTCACTAGGTGTATCCCCTTTGACTGGGGATAGTTGCACTGGAGGGAAGGAGCCTCTGCTACCTTATTTTCTGAAAGACTTAAGCCTGTAGTCCCCCAAAACACTGGAGAGCTCAGCCCACTTGAAGGATGGTTTGGGTCATATGTCTGAACATATGACATTTAATAACAGCGTCTTATTATGGCAAAAAGACAATTTTTTTTCTTTGATGTAAAGTTGGTTTTTTTTTCAAGTTCTAAAACTAAAATGCAGAAGGTATAAAACAGTATTTATTATTTTTAAGTATACAGGATTTTTAAGCACATGTATTAAATGTCAGCATATTTATATATACATACATGTGTGGACAAATATATGTCATTGACAAACTGATACAGAGCACATATATACATTAGTCAAGGCAAATCTAACCCAGATTTGTCCTCATTCTGGATTTGCTGGGCCACCCTAGTCATTTCCAGTGCTAGCCTATTTTCCTAGCTAAAAGCCACCTGTCCCCCTCTCATTTTTTTTGGATAAGAATTCCCCCCCCCCCCCCCCCCCCCCCCCCCAGCTGGGCTGTGATCTATTTTATTGTAACGGGCTGGAAAAGGCAGGTGGAGGTAAGGGAAAAATACATTTCCAGGTACTGATATAAAAATCTGAAAATTATTTACATTTCAACAGAATTGTAAAGGAGATCTAAAAACTGGGTGGTTCTACACAGCAAGAGAGTTCAATCCATCCTCTTCCAATTCTGCTTTAGATCTGCTTCCTTTCTTTGCTTTAGATCTGCTTCCTTTCTTTGCACTTGACAGTGTACTTCATCGAATCATAGAATCATCATTTAAGTTGGAAAAGACCCTTAAGATCCTCACTTCCAACTGTTAACCTAGCACTGCCAAGCCCAGCACTAAACCATGTTCCTAAGTGCCACGTCTGCATGTCTTTTAAATACCTGCAGGGAGGTATTCTTCTAGAGGTTCTGTTGACAGAAAAGTAAAAGAATAACAGCAATGTCATAACAGTTAAACACAAACTTTGCTTTCAAAGTTTTTGCTCGATTTAAAGAATTTTAAACCAAATTAAAATATTAGTTTATGAATTATATTTTACCCAGATGAAATCAATATTCCACAAAACAATGCCAGTGACTGCACTGAACAGAAAAGCACCTCACTCCACGCTAGCACCCAACAAGAATTTGTCGTTCCCACTTTGAGGTGGCGATTTAACCCCAATCAGGAAACCTGGGACAGGGCATTTTATGAGATGTAGTGGAGACAAAAATCACGAACATCACAACTTGGAAGATCAGGAGTCTTTCTGGGTGTTTTAGCTTTAAGTTACTTCAGGTAAAAACTGCACGCATGCAGGGCAGCGCATTTTGCACAAAGGTGAAGAGGTTAAGTAACTTTTTTTCTTAATGTGATATATCAAGTAAGCCCCTAACCCATTCCTTTCTCACCTTTAGCCTTCCTCTTTAATAGGGTTCACCTCTAGTTGAGCTAAACACACTATTTTTCCTTAGCGAAGGAGAATGAGAAGATCCATGAGAAGGCCCGGACCGGACCGGGCAAGCAGCTCCGCAGTTAGCCGGGACAGAAACGAGGAGGAGGTCGCTTTCCACGCAAAACCGGCCTTTCCCTCCCCGCCGCGGTTCCCGAGCTCTCACAACCCGGGAACAAAAGAAACGCTTCCCTTTCCTGCAGGGATCACGGCCCGCAACGTGCGGGTTCAGGAGCGGGCGCAGCGGCCGCCCTTGCCGCCGGCGGGGCTCGGGGAGCGGCGGCTACACGGAGACCAACCGGTCCCGGAGGGCGGCAGGCAGCAGGTGGAGGAGCCCCACGGGGAGAGGACGCCTCAGGGGGCGCGGGAGGGGAGAGGAGGGCCGAGCCGGGCCGCTCATACCCCCTCCCGGTTCAGGCGGCGGCCGAGCGACTGCGGGCGGTGGGCGGGCCGTCGCTGCCGGAAGCTCGGCGAGCTCCCGCCTCGCGCCGGGGTCGGGGGTGACGCGCGCCGCCGCCGCTGCCGCGGGGTGAGGGCGCCCATGATGGAGGGCTGGGGGGAGGAGGAGCCGGGGGCCGACGGGCCGCGGCAGCAGCTGGTGAAGCGGCAGCGCAAGGAGAAGAAGGAGCTCCAGGGTGAGGGGCGCCCCTGCCCGGGGCGGGGGAGAGGGCTTGGGAGCGGGGGAGGGGAGGGGAGAGCGGCTCCCTCAGACGCACGCCTCGCCGAGGGGAGGTGGCGGGGAGACGCGGAGAGGGCTCGGCGTCCAGCTCTCGGCCTTCCCTGGGGGGACGCTCCGCGGAAGCCCCGGACGGCAGTGGGAGAAGCTCGGAGAGGGCGAGAGGGACGGTGGCGGGCGCGTTCGGCAGCGCAGGGCTTTGGGAAAGGGGGGGAGCAGCCCTTGCAGTGCCTTCGCAAGGGGAAGAGGACGTCGGTCGTTTAGATGTTGCGTCTTGGCAGAGGTGTTAAAGCCACGCCTTGCTGCTAGGTATGGTTCTTGTCATGCGGGCGGGTCGCTGCGTTCGCCTGGCCGTGATCTTGGAAGCCTCACAGTGCCCGAGAGCCGTAATATAGCGCTGGACGATTAACATTATGTTAACGTTTTTCTGCTTCGCTTTTAAGAAGGCGTGCTTTAGTAAGGCATTTTAGTTGAAAAGCCTGCATAAGGGTCCTTGCTGCTATTTCTTCATTCAGAATGCGGTTGTTCTGAAACGAACTTTAAACGTTCTGTCCAGCCACAGTAACGTATCAGTAGTAGAAGACCTGTGTGGTCTTACAGTGCTGTATATGAACTGTTCATGAGCCCGTCTTTATCTACACTATTACAGTAGATTAATATAATTAAGTAATTCTGTTAGCTGGATTCTGTTGAGGTGAGTTTTATAGTTGATTATAACTTTGTTGTTAAGCCTTTCTCATTGCTGGTATATTGATGTGATCTCTTCCTTGTTTGTCTTTTTGGTAGGTAATGAAATAGGCCCATCTGCAGCCTTTTATCAGAGTTAAAGAGGAGAGACACTAGGGGCTGCATATTGTCATTAAATCTATAGGAACTTACTGCTTTTCCTCCCTCAAATTTGTTTGATTTTGAAAATAGGGGTGGGAATCAAACATAGGTGGCTGGAGCACATGGCAGATTGATTGTGAGAGGCTGAGGAACAGGGTTTTTCCACCTAGAGAAGGTGATGAGGCGGTATCTAATTGTAGTCCTCCTTTATGTAAAGGTGGGAGGGGTATACGGAAGACAGAGTCTCAGTCTTCCCAGTTAGGAGAGGCAGGTGACCTATATGCACATGTTTTCCCACTTGAAAAAATACATTCCTGAAAAGTGCAATGATTAACTGCTTGACAGTCAGCAAAACAATTTGTTTAATACAATTAACGTAAGGTGCATCTCAGCCTCTGAAAATCCAGTATTTTCTCCAGTTGATGATCCTTGTCTCCACCCTCCTCCCCGTGCACACTCCTTGTGTATTTGTGTTTGCCTCAAGTCCTGGATTTTCTTCTTCCCCATTATCTTAATTTTTATGAAGAAAACTTTCTCTCTGTCAAACTCAGCCGATTCATCTGTGAGGCTGAACGCTTAACAAATCTTTCAGTGTGAGCATTCTTGCTGCTTTCTCTTTAAAAGTTTCGTTATCATCACCATCATCTTCAGCTCGATTTTGTCAGTCAAGGGTGAAGAAGAGTTTCAATGTACAGGTGATGAATGTCATGGAGGCACCCACACAACAAGCAGAGCAGTCACTTGAACACCCCTACAGACCTGAGCAAACTGCAAGTGTGGAAGCCAGGCAGAGGCACTCACAAAACAGACAGAGCAACTACTCCAAAAATGTGGATTTATTCTAACTAAAGTTAGATATCCCTCCTATAGACAAATAAGGTTTGGATGTCAGTTGGGAATATATTACTACTCAGCTGTCTAAAGAATTCCTAAATTACTCAAACAGGCACATCCAAAATGTGTACTTGTTCACTAATGAAAGGGGGAAAAATCTTTCTCAAGGGTATGGTACCCAAAGGCTATCATCACTCACCCAAAAGGGCGAGGGCTCACTCAAGGATATATCCAGAAGAAATCAGTCATCCAAGATGGGGGGGTGAGGCACTCAACCCCGGGGAGTTTCCTCAGACAGTGTCCCAGCTCAAGGGGAGAGTCCCTGACTGCATACCTGCTGCTCCGAGAAGAACCGACTCAAATCAGCTCTCTGGCGGGATGCCGTTCATACCTAAATCGAGTCTGGCCTGTGGTCATTGTTAATTAAGTTGGCACCAGCAGCAGCCGGGTGTTTTTTCTGGTCTCCTGAAAGACCTGGTCATTTTCAGGTCTGGATGGGGGTGGGTGCACCTGCCGCAACGAATAGCGAGCAGGGTGTTAAATAATTGGTGCTGTAACTCTAAAACAGTGAATACAGAAGTGACGAGAGCTGGCAGGGTGTGTTCACGTAACAGCACAGGCTGTGGAAGCTGTGTTTGTTCAGGCTGGAGAAGGAGAGAAGGCTGTGGGGGATCTGGTTATTGTTTCTGCTGTTTAATGGTTGGAGTCAGGCTCTTCAAAGTACAGTGTAGGGAATGGACTAGAGACAATGGCTGAAAGTGGAACAACAAATATCCTCATGGGAGGAAAAAAGGGAAATATTTTCATAACAAGAATGGTTAAACATTGGAAAAAAACGTGCCCAGAAGGGTTGCAGAATGTTGCTTTGAATTCAGCGCCACTTTAAGGAGGAGGTTGAGCTAGATGACCTCTAGACATCCTTTCTAACCAAACTATTCTATGATTTGAGAATTGGAGCCTTGACTTACAGTCTAAAAATACTCACAGAATTTTAGCAAGTTGAGGGTTGTTTTTTTTTTTTTTCCTTCTTGTTTGCTTTTAGAAACTTTATTTTAAGGACACGTAAACTCTGTTTTTACTTTTAATCTGCTGCTTGTGTGATTAAAAATTTACCCATTTAGCTGTGACAGGATTTGACACCTCAGTGCCCAAATAAATTTTTTGAAGGCAACAGGCTGCTGTGTTGATAAAGTTTTTAAGTATTTATAATAGTATCCTGTCACAAGTTTTTCCTCTTCTTCAGATACAATGTTTGTGTCTTTTAAGAAAAATATAGCTGCTTTAAAATGTGATGATCATAATGGGCAGTCTCATAACAAAATTGTTAGCACATAGCGATATGTTGATATTTGTAAATTTTTTTCCTTTATGACTTGCAGTTCTCTTTTCTGCAATGACTGTGGAGTGTCTATATTTAGAGGTAATGTTTTCTGACACCGGTTCTCTAACAGCAAAAATTCAAGGCATGAAAAATGCAGTTCCCAAGAATGATAAAAAGAGACGAAAACAGCTGGCTGATGAAGTTGCCAAACTAGAGGCAGAACTTGAACAGAAGCACAAGGAGGAATTAAAGCAGCTGAAGGAAGCTTCACCTGAGCAGAGTAAGGTAGGTACCTTAACTAGAGTTTAAGTTGTACAGATACAATTTGTGTTAGCGCTTCTTTAGCTTTTAAAAATTATAATGAAGTAACACTTTAAAGTATTTATCCTTTCCCCGTGCAGTATTAGTAACTCTTTTCATCTTTGGAAAGATTCAGCTGTAACAGTGACTGGGCATTGCTAGAAGGGGTGTTTAACAGTGGGGGGTTTTGTTGTTGTTGTTGAGCAGTATTTGGTTTTGCTCTTAAGGCTACATTAGTAGCTCAGTCATTTAATTATTTTTTTTTCCTGTTATATTGTCACTCCACTTATCTTATGTAGACTACTAAAGTATTGTTGGCCTTCAGCAGGCATTTGACTGATGCAGTGTGTTTTGTCTTGCAATTCTGTCAACAGTGTAACTGACCTTTTTGTAAGAAGACACTTTCTGTGATAATAATTGTCTCCTTAAATGCTGCTATTCTGCCGTGTTGGCAACATAGCTATGTACTTAAATGCTTCCAGTTTGGTGTTTGATAGCAAACTACTTCATTTTTAACAGATGCTTAGTGTTATTCAAATTTAGCTGCAAGAAATAAGACCACCTGAGTAAACTAGATACTACTAGATATTTATGTGACATACAAAAATTCACCTATGTTTTAGCACTTAATTAATAAGTAAAGTGTTGGAAACTCCTGTCGTAGTGCAATCTATAGACTTAATTCTTTATATCCAGTACTGAAAAGAACTCGATTTGTATCATGTGCCTGAATACAAGGACCGTTGCTGCAAGTAGGCTTGTGGCTACATTGGTGCAATACCAGTCTATGAATGATACTAATGCTCCATGCTCATACATCTCCTTAAGTGTTTCAGTGTTTGTCTTTTTGCTGTTTAAATCCTGTAAAGAAACAAACAAAAACATGTTTGCCTGCTGCCTTCTGGACTAGGTGTTTTCTGGTTAGCAGTCTAACAGAGAGTTAAGCAGAATGCACTTTTATTTGAAAATGAGAGTGAAAACATTTTTGAATGACTGTTAGGGAAATTGACTTGATTGAGAAGCATCTGCTGAGAATCCTTGAGAAAAAAAAGTTTTCAATTGTGAGAGTTATGACAGTAACAATCTTCTGTAGTAGTTTTAATCAGATGCTTAAGCAGTTTAATGCATAAGCATTAAACATAACGTAAGTTTGCAGATGACACTAAATTGGGTGGGAATGTTGATCTGCTCGAGGGTAGGAAGGCTCTGCAGAGGGACTTGGACAGACTGGATCGATGGGCTGAGGCCATTTGCATGAGGTTCAACAAGGCCAAGTGCCGGGTCCTGCACTTGGGTCACAACAACCCCATGCAGCGCTACAGGCTTGGGGAGGAGTGGCTGGAAAGCTGCCCGGCAGAAAAGGACCTGGGGGTGCTGGTCGACAGCCAGCTGAAGATGAGCCATCAGTGTGCCCAGATGGCCAAGAAGGCCAACAGCATCCTGGCCTGTATTAGAAATAGCGTGGCCAGCAGGAGTAGGGAAGTGATCATGCCCCTGTACTCGGCACTGGTGAGGCTGCATCTCAAATCCTGTGTGCAGTTTTGGGCCCCTCACTACAAGGCAGACCTTGAGGTGCTGGAGTGTGTCCAGAGAAGGGCAACGAAGCTGGTGAAGGGTCTAGAGCACAAGTGTTATGAGGAGAAGCTGAGGGAACTGGGGTTGTTTAGTCTGGAGAAGGCTGAGGGGAGACCTTATCACTCTCTACAGCTACCTGAAAGGAGGTTGTAGTGACGCAGATGTCTCTTCTCCCAAGTATCAAGTGATAGGACAAGAGGAAGTGGCCTCAAGCTGTGCCAGGGGAGATTTAGATTGGGTATTAGGAAAAATTTCTTTACTGAAAGAGTGGTTAGGCATTGGAACAGGCTGCCCAAGTGAAGTGGCGGAGTCACCATCCCTGGAGGTGTTCAAAAGACGTATAGATGTGGTGCTTAGGGACATGGTTTAGTGGTGGGCTTGGCAGCGTTATCTTAATGGTTGGACCTGATGATCTTAAAGGTCTTTTCCAACCAAAATGATACTATGATTCTGTGATTTTGTTCTGAGATGTATGGTTTCTTTCACTTCTCAACATTTTTATTTGGATTGAAACATATCTGTCCTTCCAAGGGTGACATCTAGTTCATACCATTACAGCGGTAGCTTTGTCATTTTTCTTGAGAAGTGTCAACTTTCCAGCTGGTGGTTATGCTTTGGTATGGAAGGTGGAGCCTTCTGCTGCTTTAATTGTCACGTAGTTTGATAATGGCTGTTTGGATACTGTGGTCAGCTGCTATGGTGAGGAAAACTTTCCCTTTCAGCCGGTAAGCAATGTTCACACTTCAGCATGGAAGCTTGTAAGAGAACACACAGATTAAATTTGAGATGCGCAATTCAAAACTGTCTCTGAGACTACAGAAAAAGTCATAAAATGCGTGACATGGTTTGGTACGTGACATGCTTTTACTTTTGACAGGCTCTGTGCTATATGCAGATCTTTGTGGTTAAACTTCATAAATACACCCTGCAATTGCCTAGGAACAGAAAACTGTTTCAAGAGGTGCACATCTAAGTTATCATTTATACTAAGAACAACATTTAACAATTTTTTTTTTCTATTTAGGCAGATTCTATAGCTGATGGGGTTGCAAATTTAGAGCTTGAAGGAGTAGAGCAACAGATTCAGCATCCTCGAATAACAAAAGCACAGAAGAGGCGGGTATGACAACATTTATAATTTTACAAATATTTGATTGAAGTTATGTTCACTTAAACTTAACTGTAATAACCAAAGTTAAACAATTTGCGGGGGACGTTACCTGGCTAATTCAGTATTGATGCTGTACCTACTGGGTGCCTTGAAAATCTGTAAAGCTGCTACCTAGAGATGTGTAAGTATTTTGTAAATAGTTGTAGTTTTTTACCCTCAGCCATGAGCTGGGAATCAGAATAGGTCAGCGAGATGGAAGCCAGAAAAAAACAAATGATGTAAAGCAAACTATTTTAAAAGATTGTTACTAAAAACATTAATAAAGAAGTAAAGTAATTGAATGAAACAATGTATAATACTACATGGAAAATATGCAAGTAGCAGAACTTCAGACATTTAACAAAAGAACATCAGTACTGAAATTCTTGTAAATATTTGAGTTGTTAAGAAACACAACCTGGTGTCCAGGCCATTAGGGTTAAATCTTGTTAAGCTTCAGGTGTTAAATAGCAATGGATTAACATTCTCATTGTACCTGAATGAATGTTTTCTGGTTAGCGATCTAGCAAAGAGTTAAGCAGAATGCATTTTTGTTTGTGCAGAGTCCATCCCCTGATACATGATCACTGCTGCAGAGCTGCCTTGTTACAAACACGATGAAAGGATGTTCTTAATTCGTCGCACCAAGCCTAGGCAAACTAGAAACTCTGTAGTCTAGATTTCCTATATTTTGGTCGCCTAAACCAATCTGATCTTGATTTGTGGCAGATTTTAAGTGTGAAAGTGAGAAGATCATTCTCTGTACTGCTTCTTTTTTTATTTGCTCATTTACTTTGACTCTTATTACCTTGTTAACTTAAGCATAAACTTATGAAGCATTCTATAGAAGTAATTTTTATGTTATGTATTATTACATCCCCTCTAGTATTCTCTGTGTGCGTTCTCACCTGTCCTTTAGGTTAGGAGCAGTCTTTTATGATGTATAGTACCTAGCCTGAGGGAGTTTGAGTTTCATGACATGAGCGCTGTTGTGCAGTTGTATGCGTAACTGGTAGTTCTCACTTATTATGAAAGAGCAATGTTTTCTATTGTTTAATTAGATTTCTCATACTTGAGTTGTTTGCCAATGCGGTGAAATAGGTGATCCTGAAGAAATTACTACTATTAATAGCCTTTCTACGGGCATTGTAAAGTGTTATTTTGCATGTTGTTATGATTAAGGTTTCTCCTGCCCCATGATTTTGGGTGTGGTGTCAGAGGAGGTTAGGATATATTGGACACTTACTATTTGTTCAAGTTTGGATTTAGGAGGCCTCTAAGATTCGGTAGCAGTGATTTGGGAGAACATTTTGCAGATACGAATGTACTGAGAAAACATTTGAAGAGTTAGAAGCAAGCACAAAGCCAAGAACTGCATCTTCTAAATTTTAACATTTGCTGTAATTTTTATGTGTTTTTAATCTAAGGAAAAAAAAGCTGCCTTGGAGAAAGAGAGAGAAGAAAGGATAGCTGAAGCTGAGATAGAAAATTTAACAGGTGCTAGACATCTTGAAAGTCAGAAACTTGCCTCCCTATTGGCAGCAAGGAGCTTAGAGATTAAACAGATCCCTTCAGATGGCCATTGCATGTACAGAGCTATTGAAGATCAGCTCAAGGATCGCCAGAATTCCTGGACTGTTGCAACTCTGAGGAACCAGACAGCAAAGTATATGCAAAGTCACTTTGATGACTTCCTGCCATTTCTTACAAACCCTAGTACTGGAGAGATGTATAGCAGAGGTAAGACTTGTGGCATAAGAGATTTTAAAAACTGTTATAACTATTTCTGATAATTCTCAATCTTAGTTACAGCTGAATTGGGACTAACCCGTTATGGTGTTTATTCCTGAACTTTGTTACTTTGTTGGTTTGGCTGTGTTCTGTGGAACACCAAATTATCATTGCTATGAAACTTGGTACACCTGCATCTTTGTAATTTATCTTTTTTTTTTTTTTTTAAAGTAATCTAGCGAACATTGTTCCCCATTTAAAAAAAAAAAACATTCAGAACTTGCTGGTTACTAGATAGTAATCATGTTCTGGGATGTTGTATTATAAACAGCTTGTCTACCAAGTTAGGGATGATTTTTTGTGAACTTTTATATTGATGTTTTCGATTCACATAGGAAAGCTGTTAAAAATGAGTGTGAAATTCAAGCAAATCTTTTTTAAAGTAGTTTACATAGATTTTTTTTTTTTTTCTTATTCTAGCCTTTATTTTCACTATTTACACTTGTCTTGGTTTGAAAGACAGGTGTCTGCTGAGGAAGGCAGGAGCCTCCCTTGAAATGGAAAGTGCAACCCCCTTCCCTCCAAATTATTATAATTTTGAAATTAACGGGCCTTCAGGCAAAGATATGGGGAATAGGAATAACAGTTCTTTACTAATATATATATATATAAAACACAAGGCAGGGAAAAACAAACAACCCACTGGTTTACACTGACAGAGTCAGGAATACAACCTGCCACCCTGTTAGAGTGGCAGTAGCAGTCCGATAAGATGCTGGCTGCAGTCCTCCTGAAGCGATGGATGTAGTTCTGTGGAAGCAGCGATCTTGTAAAAGGGTCTGGTCTTCCTCCGAAGATCCAGTGGTAGGTAGGTAGCTCTTGTCCTCTGGAACTCCAGTGGGAGGGGGAAACTCCTCCGGGAATCCAGTGGAAGAAGGCTGCTAGGGTGTTCGAGATTTCAGTTTTTATTTAGCATGGACTGCTTGGCTCCTTCCCCTCGGGCGGAGCATCTCACAATGGGATGGGGAGTCGTGAGGCAGTTCCTTGATGGGCCATTAACAGGAGATAGCCCAGGAGCGAGTTATCGATGGGTCAGGCGATAAGGCATTGTTGTGCCCAGTAACAGGAGATAGTCCAGAGGGGGGAGGCAGGGAGCACCGCCCCACCTGGTCTCAACAGCTCCTGAAGATGGTAATAGAATACTTTTTTTCCTTTTGGCACATTTTACACTGTAACCTAGGACAACACTAAGTCTTTTGGAGCCCTTTCTTATAAATAGACTAAACTAAAAAAATATAAAGGCATTTAGTGTGGAGCAATGGGGTAGGGTGAGTAAATGCAGTTAAGTGGAATTTATGTACTTCTTATTGGAGCCATACATGGTTTATTCATTTCTTACTGTGTGTCTGGAACACCATGCAAATGACTTTATACATTTTTTTGACTTACTGCTACATCAAATTAATAGTTACTATTGTGGGTTTCATTTGGTGACTGGGGACTATTGTGAAGAAGGAGGCGTCTTTCCCATGTTGACAGAGATAATTGTAACAGGATAAATGTGCCCCAAGAGAAGACTGAGTGAAGTTCTGCGGAGCAGCAGGGAGTCGTGGTTTTCTTAAGTCTGTTATAAGGGGAATGTATGAAAAACAATTCTGACCAGTCTTAAGAAAATCTGTTCTTCCTTTATCAGAATCTCTTTGTAGGATTCAGAAGCCTGAAGGGTTGTCATTTATAAATTTGAAAGTTTGGTTTCTGTAGAACATGATCAGCAAAAGGTTTATTTTATTATTAACAGAGGAACTATTTGGAATAAATACTTCAGAGATTAAAACCAAGACAGCTAATTTTGAAATTTTAAAGCAAACAAAATACCCAACAGTTGAACTACATACAGTTACAAGATTTTATAAACATACCTGACACCTAGCTAATGTAAGAACTAAGCATGCTTCTTGTTACCACATTCTTTTCCAGAGTCTCAAGACAATACCCTCTGAAACTTAACAGGAAGAAAACTGTATGCAGTATCCTGCTGCTTGTTAATGGTTCCCTGAATAAAAAGTTTGAAATATAAACCTGTACTACTTTGTATTCCCATACTTGGTTTTATTCCTGTTTTCAGTCTTAAGTTTTCATTCTAAAACAGTTTTTTTTTTGGCCTCTGGTGTTTTTCTTTTCCTTTCCTTGTCTTCAGTGAACATACATATTTTCTATAATGTGTTTGGACTTTTCAGGTTCTAGGTCTTCATTGTACAATCAGTATTTTTCCTCAATTGCTTGTTCTCAGATATGGAACGTACTAAAAGTTGTCTTTTCCTTCCCTGCAGAGGAATTTGAAAAATACTGTGATGATATAGCAAATACAGCTGCATGGGGTGGTCAGCTGGAAGTAAGTATCATGTTGATAATTTTTATTTGTGGAATTCTGAAGTGGGTCAGCATACCTTCGAAAAAGGGCTTCTTAAGAAAGAATAGCTGAAGGCATAAGGGAACATAGTCATAAATAGTTTATCAAGAACTTTCTCCTGTGGTTATAAATTGTCTTCCCAAATTAGTAGCTTTTCTGATGGTGTGTTGCCGTTCTGATGTATTTGATGACATGCAAGTTAATGAATTCAGTAGTTCTAAGTATCATTAGAAAGGCTGACAGTATGAGTAGGGGAAGACTTTCTAAGGAGAAAGCGTTTTATGCAGACTTAGGTGGTAGCAAAGCTGACTAGAGTGAAGCAATGTTAGATTTTTTTGTAATGTAAACCAGAGAAAATACGTATTTTTATATCTTTATTAAAAGTTTATATCTTATTTTTAATAATTTTTTATAAAGTTTTTTTTTTTTTTTTAATGAAAGAGTAGTTACCAAATTACTGAAGTTAGCCCAATGTTACCTGTGTTAGATCATCAAAACAATGATTAATTTAAGGCAACCTGTTTTCAGTTAAGGTTTAAAAAGTTAAACTAATTTTGCTTATTTTAATAAAGTTTTTTTTTTTAACAATATTTGAAATGTTATGCCTGAACTCATGTCTGCTGAAACTAAATGCAATGTCTTCCTCTTTCCTCCCTACATTGGTTTTAATCCTATTTTTAATCCACTGAGTTGTTTTTATGTCTTAAAGCTAAGGGCTTTGTCGCACATTTTGCAAACAGCTATTGAAGTAGTGCAAATGGATTCCCCTCCGATTATTGTTGGTGAAGAATATTCAGGCAAACCAATAATACTTGTGTAAGTACGTAATTTTATCCCTTCTTAAAATTAGTGCACTTATTTCTATAGCAGAGGGCTCAGCTTTGATTCTCATCTGCTCTTTTATTTTCTGTTACGTATCTGACTTTGAAATGCAGCTTGAATAATGATCTTGCAGGTCAGAAATTGTGTTTGTGATCGACATGCCTAGTTTAAAGATACTGTAAATGGAGTTCTTAAAATGCTGGCAATCAATCTGAAGTGTGATTGGGTCGCTGCTTTATAGAATACTACGAGGTCATTTTACCTGTTAGATAATTACAAAATAACAGTGAAATTGACACTTTTCGAAGTTTGTCAATCTGTGCCTGGAAGTCAACAGAGTTAAAAACTCTTATTAATACTCTCCTGTTTAATGACCCTATATATTTTCTGTGCTAAAATTTGAATTTATTAGGAAGGATGTCTTACAGTGCTGTTAGTGTTTGGCGTGATGTATATTTTTAGTTAAACTGAACGCTCATTCTGTAACTTTTTTTTTAGGTATATGAGACATGCCTATGGATTAGGAGAACATTACAATTCTGTAAAACTTCTAACAGATGCTGCTACAGAAAATGTCAGCTAGCATACAGAAGTCATAAATCCACATGGATAACAGTTGCGTCTTGGTGTTTTGGGCTCCAAACAATTCCCAAACAGACTGGAAAGTAGAACTAAGTGGAATGGATTGAAAATGAAAAAACGACATACAAGGTTTGACTATAAATCAGAAATAGCTCTTGTTTTAAAACTAAACTAAAACCACACAACAGTATTTTGAACTCGTCGATACTCATGTTTAGAAGATCTTCCCTAAAACGGTGGCTGTGTTGATCAGATTTATTTTTTTTTAATAGAGCTTCATTCCATGCTGCCGTGAAAATACCGAGTAGTAAATATTATGGTTAATCTGCATTTCTGCTGAAGAATTAAGGTTACCTGAAGGTTCCTCTTACATTATTTCTGATGGATTTTGATGACCATAGAAGAGTTAAAATATTTAATTTATTTTGTTTTAATTGATGGAATATCCTTTACAGTGTTTCTTTAGCTCTATTAGTATCTAGCTTTAACACTGTAGTAGGGATCCCCTTCTTTATTTGGGCAGAGAAGAGCTGAAGGGAAATCCGGTAGTAGAATATCTTGCTTGACTGAAGGAATTGCACAATCTTTTTATTTTAAAGACTTTCATCTAAGATTTGTCCCAAGGTTTGAGGATTTCACTTTTTTCGTTTGCAGTTGACAGTAGGTACTGAACACTTGATGCTGTTCCTACGACTGAATCTGTAGGAAGAGCCTTGTTGTTTGTGACTATTGATGCAAGTTAACTGTGCTGTTCATCCTCCGTAATCTTTCATCTGTGCATCTCTATAATACAGAAATCTTACAAAGAAAAAGCTCCTCCATGTCCTCATTTCAGGTAGTGAAGCTCATCTGAACTCATCATTTATGCGTGGTCTGAAGTGTGATGTTTTGTAACACTTAAAACAGCTGGTTGCATACAGGTGTAAAAATAACCACCTTGGGTTTTGTCAGTAACTTTAAAGGTGATCTGCAGAAGAATTGATTTTATTTTCCTTGCTCCTTATGATGCACAGAGACTTGAAAGGTGGAGTTTTTTTAATATGGCTTGACTTTTTACATTAGAAATGTAGATTTTTGTCTTTAAGTCATTGTAAATTAGCAGCGTACTGAAACCAAAGTTGTAATGCAGTTGTTTTTTTAACAATTTTTTTTTGTTTTAAAGTCTTAGTCAATAACATGAGAACTGTCTGTATTTTAGTGCTGAGGAGTTGGTTTGGAATGAAAAGCAATTCAGGTTAAGTTAAAACACCTTTTCCCTGAATTGAGGATTATGAGCTAAGAGTGCGCATCTTGTAGTCCTTCAGTAAAGGTAGCCAGCAGATTGACGTTCCTGGGATTTATAAATTAGAAAGAAAAATCTGCTCTTAAGAAGGAGGACATAAGTGTTCACTTTATGGATCAAATTGTCTGATTTAAAGCACTTTGAGAGAGAGGGAGGGGGAAAAAATCAGACAAATTATAACAGGGGGGGTTGGACAAGCATAACTTGAATTACTACTTCTTTAGACTGGTGTGAAGCTGAGAAAACAAAGTATTAATCAAATCAGGAGTTTTTACATCCTTATTTATTTGATACAGTATAGCAAATACAGCTGCATTTATAGCAGCTGGTTTACTGTAGAATTTGGTTTACCACCATGATTGTATAAACCAATGTTTTTAATTTCAATCAAAAAGTTGGATACAACAGTATGGAAAAAGTGTCTCTATTCATAATACCACTATGAATTTCTCTAAAAATAATTATCAGAAATACTCTTCTCTGTAGTGCTTAAAATTTGTATGATATGAAATGCACATGGTGCATTTTATAGATAACCTGTGAAAAAGGTTCTTTGGTTTACTGCGTTTTCATTCTTGTTTAATTAACTGACAGATAAGAGATGCCAGAATTGTGGAACACCTGTACCAACAGTTTGTCCTGTTGAAGATGTTTACAATTTGTATAAAGCAAAATAATGTTTTAATATAGAGAGTGAAAGATCCTTGCTCATGCTGTATGGGACTTGCCAAAAAGTAATAAATCGGTTTATTTGTGGCAAATCTTCTTGTGGTCACTTTTTATTTTGAACTTAGATTGTTCACTTATTAATTTCTAGTATTGATAAGTTTACTCATTTTATTTTTATGACTTTAGTGTCCTACTGTAGTACAAATTCTCCAACAACTGACTATTCCTGTTCAAGCAGACAAAGATTTACTCGTTATGAAATGAAGTTGTTTCTAAACAAAATTTATCCTTAGCATTTTGGCAGTTAAACTTGAACTTTTCTGAAAAGCTGTATTTGAAAACACTATTGAATTTCTCCATACCTAAAAATGATCAAGTGAAACTGAGATATTTTTTTTCAGAAATTAGCTTTTAACTTCTTCGTCAGATTACATTTTCTCTGCAAAATGGCACTACTTATTTTGAGTTTACATGTATTTATTGCTTTTCTCTGCAATGCGTTGCCATCAGTTTCTTCAGCCACTATTTCTTTTGAGGGCTGTTAGGTAATTATTTTGCAAGATTAATTGAGATTTTAAAAATTCCAGTAGGAACACTTACATGAATGGGTGGGAAGCTGTCTAGTGATCTGCAATAAATTGTGTACAATATTCTTAAAGGAAAGAACTTATTGAAAGCAATGGGTACAATTGGGCAAGTTCAGACATGGAAAAAGACCGGCCTCCTCTTGGAGCAGATGGGTTATGATTAATCACTAGAGGCATATGATATACGTATTTTTGAATACAGCTAAAGTCCTTAGCAGTTGCCTCTGTACATTATAAAAGGGCATAAAAAGAATCGTTCACACCAAAAAAAAGTGCGGTAAAATTAAAAATAAACTGATGTAGTCTCTGTGTTCCGGATTAAATAAATACATCAAGGTGTCAATTGAAAAGCTTTGTTCTCTTTATAAATTAAAAAAATTGGAGCATAAGCTTAAAAGGTAAGAAGATAAAAAATATTCTTAGGGGAGCTACATTTTCTGCAAAGGCTCATTGAACCTCATCGGTCCTGCAAATATTCTTTCATGATATCTGAAGAGATTAGATACATGAAGAGTCTGAGGATGCTGTATTTGTCCAGAAACAAACTTAAAAGCCTTCTGGATGTGAATAATGCTGTTTTATTTTTTTTAAGTTTTGGAGGTTTTTTTCCTTTTGAAGGAAAAAACATTTGAGCAAGGTATCATTTTTTGAAATTATCACAAAGATGCACTTTAATAATTGCGTTCTGGAAGGTATTTGAATACTCTGTTGAGGAAGCTAGGGATGTGGAGATTTTAAACTAAAAATTCTTCCTTATATACATATGTATCTGATAAAACTCAAAATATGAATAAAACCTCAGCATTGTAAATAGCCAATAGTTCGTTGTTAAATCCTAATAAGGCTTCATTGAATGGGGAAAGAGCGAGGGACAAAAGATGGATCATTAGGTTGGAACAGACCTCAAGATCATCAAGTCCAACCGTTGACCTGACACCACCATGCCCACTAAACCATGTCCGGAAGTGCCACATCAGCACGTTTTTTGGACACCTCCAGGGGCAGTGACCCCACCACTTCCCTGGGCAGCCTGTTCCAATGCTTGACCACTCTTTTGGTAAAGTTTTTCCTAATGTCCAATCTAAACCTCCCCTGGTGCAAGTTGAGGCCATTTCCTCTTGTCCTATTGCTTGTTACTAGGGAGGAGAGACCAACCCCCACCTCACTACAACCTCCTTTCAGGCAGCTGTAGAGAGCGATAAGGTCTCCCTTCAGCCTCCTCTTCTCCAGACTAAACAACCCCAGTTCCCTCAGCCGCTCCTCACAAGACCTGTTCTCCAGACCCTTCACCAGCTTCGTTGCCCTTCACCAGCTTCGTTGCCCTTCTCTGGACACGCTCCAGCACCTCAGTGTCTGTCTTGTAGTGAGAGGATATCTAACGAAGAACCATTTTTCTTAGCTGTGTGCAGAATGTTGGAGCACAAAAAGCCAGAAGGAGAATAGGGAAAGTTGTTGCTAATCAGGGGATACCTGATTGAAATGCGCAAAAATACTTGGGCTAAGAGCAGCAAGATGAGAGAGAACACAAATGTGAGGACTAGGATAGCTGTAGGAGTAGCCAAGCATAGAGATGGCAAACTAAGCTAGTCACCCGTTTTCCAGAAACAAAAGACGGATGGATTGTTTGTGACCCCATGGGATCTGTTCTTATGCTAAAATATGTTTCTGAAAGGGGAAAGAAAATAAGGTAAGTACTTGCTGCTTTTTCTAGCTCATAATTTACTTAATAATATGAAAAGTATCAGTATACATAATTGTACAAGTCCTATTTGTGTATGTCTCCACAACTTGTTCTGAAGAAATTCACCAAGTAACTGACAGTCTTAAATGTTCAGAGTTTGGTGAGCTCCTTGAAAGAGAGAGCTGCTTTGTAGCCTCACTGGCAGCCTTCATTGCACCTTCTTCACTGGTTGGTAGAGCTGCAGATTACCTCAATGGATTTTAAAAACTTATTATAATCTCTGATATATTTATAAGTATTTGACGTAGTTTTCCTTAAGAATCTTCATTATTGTTTTTATTGAACAGCACAGTCTTTCAAGTTGGATTTAAAGCATTCTACAGCTCCTTGTCCCATGTAGATTGTCTCTCACATCTCCGTGTGGACTCTGTCTGCAGTTGTCTGCAAAAATTGTGATAAAATGTTCAGAAGCAGACAGATGACATACTCAAGCAGCAGATCAAGCAGACAGCAAATACTGCAACTAATTCATTGACATAAAACACAGTATGTTTTTAATAAAGAAGAAACTGGATGTCACACCTCTGATAGTGTACTCAGGTTTTGCAGATTCTGTTATTTCTAAAAGAATGGTAGGTTTCCCAGACATAACAAGTGATATTCCCCCTCTAGTGCAAGGACACATTACAAAAATTATGATAAAGGTCTTCTTTCTAGCACTGTTTTGAGCTTCTAACATTTTTCATGAAACATCCTTGTGGCTGTGTGTAGGACTAGAACTGTTCAGGTTTTTTAATTTAAAAAAGTGCATTTAATGGTGGGGGTTTTGAGGGGGGACAGGAAGGACACAGATTGCTTTCCTGAATTAGGTAATAGTTGAACTGAGACATCCAGACTCTATGTGGGCATATTGAGAAAACTGTGTATTTAAAATCTGTATACTCCTACATCTGCATTGTGGGGTATGTGCTGACTTGTCCCATGTGATAGCCCCTTTGGAAAAAACTTCTTAGCTACAGAGTTTTGGCGCTGGAGCTGGATGTCTGTGAGCTGTTGCAGATCTAGGACATCCCTGGGAATAAAAGGTATGTGGAATAGCTTGCCTGACTGAAGTGGTGCATTGGATGGATAGAGGCTCTTTAGGAAAGACAGGCTGGAAAGGTGAGGAGGAGAGGTTTAGCTTATCCCTCCTCGTCTGTGGGACAGGTGACAGGTCTGTTCATAGCCTATGGGTCAGGATCAGAGGGGTAGCCTACATGGGGCGTGTTGTAGCAGCTGCCTGCTACACACCAACCAACACGTTTTTACTAAATTTACTGCTAGTGCAGTTTCTGCACAGTTCGAGTTCCCTGGCCAACTTATGAGCCTTAATCTAAAAGTAAGAAGCAGCAGGATAAATTTGAAAACTATTGTTTAGTAAATGTATTTGATTATGAAGTCTTCATTAAGTCCTGTGTGTGAAACTCGGTCTCTTCCCTGCAAGAGTTATTTATGTATTTTAAGAAGAACACACAATATAGCCTATTTGTACAATAGGTGAAACCAGGCCTCAGTAGAGGCTTTCTTGTATTCTCGCTTACTTCACACAATGTACGGTACATATCACAGGGATGCATGTAACGTCAAAAGTTTGTCAGATGCACAAAGTCAGGTATCACCTTCAAAGAGTGGGCTTTCCAAAGTTGGTAACAAATGTTACATGATTTAAGAGTCTTGAAACAGTCTTTATAAATTTCAACTGCATTGGTATGCAACATTTTCCAGATCAGAGCACTTACATAATTTCAAGCACAAGTAAGAAAATATGTCTGTTAGTAAGGGGAAAAAAATCCAGCCCTGTACTGTACACTGTAAAGTGAGATGAGAACTGCTGGCTACTTTTATAATAGAATCTAAGTAAACAGTCCAAGAAGAGAACAAACAGGATATCTGCTAAACATGTAAGCTTATTTTTTTGGGCAGAATTTATTATGCTTAATTACTTATGCATAAATAAAATACATGTTGTGGGCTAAAAGTTATTTTATGTAATCAAACCATCACCTTAAACAGGTAGGCATAATTAAGATATAATATTAAACAGAAAAGTAATTCCTGAAGTTTCTGTAATTAAATTTTAAAAGAAACTTAGCAGAGATCTCTAAAGCTATTTGCCCATCTGTCAGAACAATTCACTGTTTCTCACAAAGCACTGACACAAGATCTTTGATTTCATTTACACCAATAGATTTAAAAAAACCAACCCTGTAATTGGCCACAGTACATCAAAAATGATGCAAAATACGCCTTCAGAATGATGAAAAAACAGACCTCCCTCCAGTTGTCTATACACATCTCTGTTCTATTTGTGGGTGCATTTCTACTAATCAGGTGAGTGAACATCATAAAAAAATAGCACAGGAGTACACCAATAAGAAAGATAAACTGAAGTTTCTTAAAATATTCTGTATTATTGAAGAATTCTTTTAAATATTTGGGTTTGAATGACTGCAGTTATAGCAAATGTAATATTTGGATTATCTCATTGCTAATCTTCAGAGGACTAACCTCTTCTTTCAAAATGATATTGATGGGCTGTTTCTAAAGCAGTGCATTGTTCCTACAGTGTAATTCCCTTAGCCTAAGATCCTCCTTTTATTTCAACAGGAAAGTTTGCTACGCTTAATAACTAAGCAGTTTTGCTGCTTCAGTTTACATCAACTGGTTTACAAATTAAAAAGCTATTCAGGGATAAAGAAATAAAGGCAGATGTTCTATGCAGTATGCTAAGTTAAAACTCATCTTCCTTTGCAAAAATTTAGGACCACATAGTCTCCTCGTGCTTCTAATAAATAATTCTTTTATTTTAATTGGACAGCTAATCCTCATTTGCTCTACTAGATTATTCTTTCTACTTGAGTGAGAGTTTACTAGAGAACTAGAAATGGTCAAACTCAGCCCATTTAAGACACCCAAAAGATGATCAGAATAGCTGAGATTATCAAATAAAAATGTCTTCTACTTGACTAATTTTAGATGTACTTTAATTTTGTTACCTGTGTCTCAGTGCAAATCACAGAGCGGTTGTAGTAGTAGACTGTCGCAGCAGTGAAACACTTCTTGCTTCCAATTTTTCAAATTCAAGTTGTACAAATTCTATACTGTCAAGAATAAAACTGTCAGGAAGTGCCTTAATTAAAGTGCCTTAAAAATGATAGAAGCAACTTCACTTCTAATTTTGCATGTAGTACATCTTACAAATATTTGCTTTTGAAATATAGAAGCCTGGGAATAGATAACCCATAACTATACTGAGTAACTCAAATTAGATTTTAAATTATAAAACTATGATTCTGCATGTCGCTCATCTGCCCATGGACATACAAAAATATATACTCATATTAAAAAATATATATATATTCCACATTTGGTACTTTTTTTTTCCCCCGGTTTATTTTCTAAAGTAAAACAATACTTAAGCAAATTTCTGTAGTCAGCGCTGAACATATTACTGGCACACAAAGCATATAACATTCTGTTCATTCAGTTAATGGCTTCAAGGATAGTTTAGCCAAGTATTTGAAGGACTGTACACCAAGATAATAAATATGTATTAAATATCCTGTAGTTTTTATCTCAAGTATAATAACCTGTTTTTAAAATAGCATAACGTAAGGTTTGATGTGGGGTTGGAATGTGAGTCTCGAAGCTAGGCAAAAAATCCTTGACAAGGTGGCCTCAATAACACACGTTATAAAACTGAGAAAGTACCTTCCAATAGTTGGTTTGCAAGCTATCAAAATTTGATCACACTTTTCTGATATGTAGTGCAAAACAGATGGGTAAATACAAAGCACAGTTTGCACAGAATATTTTAGTTTTGAAGGGATCTCTAGTGGTCTTCAGACCGACATCCAACTCAGAGTGACACTAGATTCAGATAGATCAGATTATTCTTTCACTTTGAGCATCGTTCTTCTATATGTGAAAAAAGGAGAGGAAAGGCTACTGAGAACTCTGTAGACATGGACAGAAGAGAAATGCTTGTCCGGTGTGTTTGCTTCAGACTGCAGTTCCCTTGTTCCTGTGGCTGGGCTGGTCAAAGGGACCACCCCTCTCACAAATTCTTTAGCTGAGGTTTTCCTCAGTTTGAGATGAATTTTACAGCTTCTTCAGGTTTAGCCTCCTAGGCCATTCTGAGGGAGACGTTTGGGGTTTTCTGTTCACTTTGTCTTTGATTGATAGATCCAGCTGACAGACTAGAACAGCTTTAAAGGTATTTCTGGTTATTCAGCCTACTTATGGTGCTGGTGTGTTGTATTCAGTAGGATTAACTCACCTGATGCTTATTCCTTTAGACAAGTCTTCCATTCTATTCTCCTTAGCCATGCATTTCTCATATGAGCTATCATACTTAGGGCTTTTCAGATAAATCGTCTTATTGGAAAACAGTTCAGCATTGCAGTGCCAGATGTAGTATCTTTCTGCTGGGGCTGGGAACTGTTGAAGTGGTTACTGGAGAACTTCACCTGTTTGACCTCGGTCCTTGCTTGAGACTCCTGGAGCTCTCACCTGTATACCATGGTGGCTGTGAACATAACCTGTGCAAAGAGGTCTTCTTGCCACATTTGGACAGACAGTAAGCAACGCACCCTTTGTTTCCCACTTGAATTTCGGTTTGTTATTTTTTCGTTTGTATTTCCAGGGATCTTTTTTATGACGAACCTCCTTGCAAATTAGAAGCCGCTGCACATCTCATTAAAGCATTTTCTACTTCTTGCACCTCATTAAATGAAAGTTACATAAGACTGGACTAGACAGCAGTAATGGACTTTGTCACACAGCATTAACTCTCTCACTCAGCGGATGCCTTGTCCCTTTGTAGTTCACCCTGAGTCTATCTACGTCATGGAGCACTAGTCCCAACAAGTATGGAGTGTTTCTGGCAGACTTTCTTATGTGACATCGAATACTTTGTTAGCTAGACATAAACTACCCCAATTACACGGAAATCACTAATTTCATAAGCTTTCAAGTCCTTTGAAAGGACTTTTCCATCTCAAAGTCACCAATAATTTCTCTGCAAATGCAGTTCTTACTGCCTCTTCTATGACTGCCAGTAAGTGTTCCAACCATATGATGATTTTTTTCAAAATCTGGACTTCATCCATGAGTATCTGGACTCAGGCCAGGGAGCTAATATCAAGTACTTTGTAGTAACAACTCTTGATTATTGCTCATAGACTACATAATGAAAACAGTGACTTGGAAATGGAAGGTCCTAAATTCCATTGCCGTCTCCTTCAGCCATCCAGTCCTCAAGACACTTTCATACATATTTACTTTCTATAGCGCTGATAATCCTAGCTTTTCCCTGGATCCTCTTAAAAGTTACAGAGGTTTGGGAGTAAACAATTTGTGTGTTGGATAATGAAATTTCAACCCCATATTAAATGATGTAATGCAGTTAAAAACTGCTCTTGAAAGAGACTGAGGTAGATGTGCCTCGTTCCAAATGTGTGTGACTTAAGGGTCCCGTTACGGAAAAATAAATGCAGCTTCACAACCATAATTACTTTAGCTGACATGTTTTAGCTGAACAGCAATAAAACATACATCATCTTAATATGTATTGTTAATCTTGCCAATGATCTATACCATGCAAGCTAAAATTACCTCACCAGGTTAGACAGAATGAAGCCAGGGAAAAACAGCTAAGCTTGATAATTAAGCTAGCCAAAGTGGAAGCAGATTTTTCTATTTTTTTTTTTTTTACTGCTTAATATGTTACTGTAATTTATTGAAGTACTAAAAGACAACATGAAATTAATTTCTTTTAGGTATGATTGGTTCTGCTGGGGATTTGTTCAAACAAAACAGGTATTTCAGGTATTTCGTAACAGTAAATACACAGTATTTTATGTCATTTGCAGAGCCACAGTGGAATGTGCTAAGATTTTAAGTTGAGAAATACCTACAGCCTTGAAATTCTTCTGATAACTCATGGAAGGAAAGCAACAAACAAGAGCACTTCACTGTTTGTTGGTTTTTTTTTTTTAAAATACATTTTTGTCTGTACTGCTTGGAAGAGGGCGTTTTTGTTCAGGTGTTTTTCTTGCTATCTTTTTCTCATCTGAGGGAAGACAATATGGCAGTGACAGGAACTGGAAATCTTTTGTGATAACAGAAAAATCAATGTATTCATCTACTTTTTCCATTTGAAGATAATTATTATTTAGATCAAATGTACAGCATTTATACTTATTAGGATATTTTCAAGCACTTTAGCATAAAAGGAAATAATTATATTTCATCAGCCAACAATATTATTCTTTTCAATTTGGCCTTCGGGACCAGTTTTTGTAGCATTAATGTGCAAGATAGGCTTGTCAATTCACTAAATTTTTCTAAGTGTTCCATAATGGAAATCAGATGAGCAATTTCATTAAAAAAATAGAAGCAGTAATTCAAACGTAAAATTTGGAGGAAAAGAAAATCGATACATTTTAAATTTTTTTTTTGTCGTTTTTTGACGTTCTGTAACAACTTGGAGCAAAATCTTAGTCCAAGATTTCGAACAGAATACAGCTGGCTTTTTAGTCATGGCTACACAGTTGCTTAAGGGCACTAGCACTTATGTTGTGTATGCCAGTGAATATAGGAAGAAACAAAGGTCTTCAAAACAAAGGCCTGATTTGATAACCTGTTCGCAGTTACTCTTAGTTTTTGTTTATGACTGGGTTGCAAAGGATGTGCTCTTATTCAAGCCAAATTTTTGTGAGGTGTTGTGAATTAAGGGCTGCTCTTTCAGTGCTATCAGTTGAATACAGATGCATCTTGGTGCTCATTATGCAGGCCACTGATTTGCTATGGTAGGTAAGGTCATAGAGGTTAAACGGTTTGTCTGTAATATGATGAATTGTACAACAGGAAAGAATTGGGTTACACATGGAGGTGGGATGAAAAATTGAGATGGAACTGTAAATCTCTAGGAAGCATTTGGATGTGCTGTACTGAGAAACAGGAAATCCTGAATGTATGCTGTTCAGCATAAGCATACATTTCTATGGAAGTAGATGAACTTTGAAGTGCCGAAGTATTTGGATTTTGAAACTTCATTGTTTTTCTGTTTCTGGATGATCCTAGGTAAAAGGGCTTGTGGTGCTTTACTGAAGGACTTAGTATTTGGTTGGTGTCTTATACAGCTGTCTAATCAAAAGCCTTACTCTGTTTTATAATTATTAAGTTTATAAAGCATTTTTAAGATATCAAATATAAATACATTTTGGGTCCAAATTTGGGTGTTGGAAATGACGGCTGAAGACGGTCAAGACCTTGGAAAACTGTTCTCTTAAGAACCATTTGAAAATGGAACTGCTCCCAGCCGACAGTAACAGCTGGATTTCACAACAGCTTAAACAAATTCCCAACTGGATATTGCTTCTGCTCCCATTTCTGTAGACACAGGTAACATTATTAAAAAAGAAAAAAAAAAAAAAGAGTGAGAAACTCGAGGTCAGTTTACAGTGTCTCTGTAGTGCTTACTTCATTGTTACTGGCAAGTCATGCATTTCATGGAGCCAGAGAATCGCAGAACCGTCTCAGTTGGAAGGGATCTTCTGAGATCACCCAGTGTGACCCACTGCTCAGGCAATTGAAATCTCTTGGTGCATTAGCTAAGGATAGAAATGAAGTCAGGTTTTTAAAAATGTCAAACTGAATGTAGGATAGGGGATAATATTAACAGTATTCTGAATTTTGAAGTGAGGAGTTACTAATCTGCTGGCTCCATCACACAGCTGGACCTTGACGGGGAAAGCAGGGCAGAAGGCTGCTGCAGACCAGTGCCAGGAGTCAGTGTGGTTTTCCCTCTGTTGCCATTCTGACTGTTTGTCTGTCCATCCTGTCTCTTCAACCTTTGGCTGTTCAGTATTGAAACTGTCTCTAGTTACATGGGTGAAGCCAAGTGGCACAGGCTGGCTAGTGTCTGTGTTGCTCTTCACAGCTGCCTGTCCGATGCTCTGTGGCACAGCAGCTGGCCTTGGCTCTCTGCTGGACCCTGTGTGATGTGCCTGTGGCTCTAAGAGACAGCCATCATTCTTTGCTCCTTGTTTTAAAGTTTCTGAAATAAAATGAGGACTCTTTGTCCAGCTCACCAGGGCGACGCTTTTATAGGATAGAAGTGAAGGTATGTATGCATGTTTCAGAGTGCAGCACGAGGTTTTTAGGGGTTTGTGGGGATGGAAAAACTTCTGGGATACAGCTTTGAAGGACTGGGTACACAGAAAAAGACGACTGGTGTAACCTTATCCATACTGCCTTTTGGCCCTGTTTTCGAAGTGAAACCTCCTCCAAACTTTGCTCAGTTACCTGGAGCAGACAGGGAGCGAGCGAAAAAGAAGCAGTGTCGATACTGAAGGATCCGATGCAGAAGTTCATTTTGTATCCCTCAGTTATTTAACGGTATAGATGTTTTCTGTGAAGTCCAATCCCAATTAGTATGGTACTGCAGTACAAATAATAAATTAGTTCCTTCTTCCTAAATTAAAACTAATCTAAGTCACTTTTTTTGGTCTCAGAAAACTTCAGTTTTCTGCAGCAACGTTACTGTCCACTCCTTACTCAGTGTTGCATATGACACAGCAGGTAACAGTGGTCTCTGTCTTAAGGATATTTATATTTAAATATGAGTCTCGGAGACAAAATTTGAGTCAAAATTGTGCCCTTGGAAGCCTTTGTGCCTTCTAACTGTTTGAAAAAAACACCTTACAGGAGAAGAACTCCGCAGTATTTGTGTTATAGATTTGTGTAAAATAATTTTGAAATTCTTCAGGAAGTATGTACAGTGTCTCTTATCTTCAGAAGAAAATGAAAAAAGCTGAAATGTACACCTGTTGCCTATAGGAAGGTGCTGTGCTCCTACCATGCGTGATCACAGACTGGTTGCTGTTGCTGGGCCATAGAGCAAGCAAGGAATGCACCCAGTAGATCAATCAGATTGCTCTCTTTGGTATTGTTCACAATAATTGTTAATTATTTTCCTAGGATAGTACCACACTTGTGGTCAAAATAAAATGTACACCAGATGGAGAAAAAATGAATTCCAAAGTAGTAATCTATTCATATACCTAATTATTCCTTGTAACTCTGTAATGGTGGTGGTTTAGGCTGTTTAAACTCCAGCCACTGATAGATAGAATGTAGGTATTCTAATTCACACTGAAATGTTTGTCCCATTTTCCTTTTCGAAAGCAGTTTTATTACAACATCAAGTTTTACAGTGTTTCCTGTTTGGTGTTATATTGACATTGTTCTAATTTGTTCACTCTCTAAATAGCACACTTTAAAATAAATGTACAAATAAATAAGGCAACATCAAAGTGGTAGATATTAATTACACATGCAGATAAAATGAGTCTTCGATGGCAATCAGGGCTCTCTTTGTCAGACACTAGGGTCTAAGATGGCTTGACACAGCAGGAGGTAAAAGAAGAGTTGGGAAATGAAGTCATGTTGCAGCAAAGTGGGTACAAGCTCTAACAGCTGCCCAAACCATTGGTCTCCCAGTGTAGGTTCCCGTTATTCCTTTTTAGTTCTTTACAGTCTGTGTAAAGGAAAGTCATCACATGTCTCGCTGCTTTACCTTCTCTGTTAACTGCTTTAACTTCTCTGTAACATTTCCTCCTTCCCTTTATGGATGGCCAGAGACCATGTGAAATGTAAGAGAAGCATGCACAGAGCTCTTCTGTCCAGGCAGACTGAAATGGTAGTTGAATGTGACAAACTTGTGTCAGTACATGTAGGTGAAATCAGTCTTGTTTCTCATTCAAAATGCATAAGTAAACACACTTTGAAGTCTGAAAAGGCACTTTCTGAATTAATCCAAGTTTCTGTATCTCATTCTGGTAACTAGGTTTTCTCTAGAAATTATCCCAAGAGGTGTTTTAAAGCAAGGTATTTTTTTAAGTTGCTGTATCTTGGAGAAAGCTTCCTCTCTTTCCAATGAAATCCTATTACAATTTCAGCTATGGTAAAATTAACTCAAAGTAATTACAGTTTGAAACAACAGATCTGTGCTATATACACCCTATTTCATGCACTGTTCTGCCTAATCTCCAATTTACAAATATCGCAAGTTTCTGAATGAGGGATTCCTTTGAGGGAAGTAATACTAAACTGGAAAAGTGCAAAATTGATCTGCGATAGAGAAAAATCAGTAAATAATTTCATCAGCGTTTGAGCAGACGGACTGGTTTTAATGTGGTAGAAGAGAAAGGTCTGTATGGAGTATGAGAGCCAGAACATAGAAATTTTACATAAGAGGAGGAAAATGAATTGTGAACCAGTGGAAGAGAAGGCAAAATCAACACAAGAGCTAAAAAGCCTAAATTTCAAAAGTAGCAATAGAAAAGGACCTATGAAGGGAAAAGGCAAAAGAAAATGGTTTGTGCCATTTGCAAAAATAAGGAACTAATTAAGAGCAACTGCTAAGCACCTGAATCAGCAAAGTATCCAACCATATGCTCAAGTGCATTTTCATTTAACAAAGCACTCCACAGTCAATTAAGCAATCACTGGGGTCTGGAGAAATCTTTCCATAAGTGCTATGAGAATTAGTTTAATCTCTCAGACTTTTTTTTTTTTTTAATTCAGTAAGACGTAGGTTTTGTGTTCCAATTGTTTACAGGATTACAGAAAATGAGGCTAAGAAAATGATTAAAAAATATTTTTAAAGCTTATATGTAAAGTTTTAAAAGCATGCACAACGAAAAGCACAGTCTTCCCGATTACTTTCCAAAATGTATTTGAAAAATTTGCATATCATCAATTAATGTTTTTTTGTTTTGATGTTACATCTTAAGAATACAAGTTTTAAAGAATTTAAGAGAGAGCACTGGCACTGAACAATCTCAGTTGTCTGTGCTCCCTCACTGTGACATGGGAGGGTGACAACTTCATAAGATTTGGAGCTGTCTAGGGCAGCTATTGATTACTGAAGTTCTGGAACAGTTGTCCAGTAGCAGCGGTGTATTCCTCTAGCCCTGATGAGCACGTTTCAGACAAACTTTTCAAACATTTTAAAAATGTGATTTAATTAAAGTGTGCACAGTTCGGTCATGATAATGAATTAACCATTTCTTTTTAGCGGACCATGGCCAAAGGTCTTCTCCTTCCTCCCTGCTCCCTCAAGCAGGATGGAATGGTGTACACTGCAGCCACGCCAATCGCATCATCCCATCTTTATTAGCCTTTCTCCAACCTCTAGTCGGTGCCATTTTCATATTCCCAGGAAAAAAGAGATATACTGTGTTGTGCAATGTAGATCATTTCCCTAGAACCCCAGGAAAGGAATCATGTTTCAAAGCCATAAAGTCTTTACTGAGATCGCCTAATTTACTGCTATCTGATGTTAAGTTGTTCAGTCTCTCTGAGTAACAGTCGATACTTAAGAAAGCAGCAAAATGACAGCCTGTACTTCATCCATGAAGTCATTAGCAATCACATCAGAAGAGAACAGGAGTATATCTTAATCAGCATGTGAAGCAGAGGTATAAAGACAATGCATTGCTCAAGATCACCTGGAAGAGATTTTTCTGCAGTAACCAGAGATGGGTAACAATTAGGGCAAAAAATGAGCAAATCACAGGGTCCAGGCCATGAAGTCTGCTCATACATGGAATTACTTGCTTACATAATCAGTTGTATACACAATTGCATAAAATGTGCAAGTAGCTGCATATTTTAAATATATAAATCAATTATTCTGTATTTTTTATGCAAATTAAAATGGACCATGTCTTGGGACTCGGGGAATATGGATCTGTGTAGTGGGGACTTTGAATAAAATATATGGACTCGTCTGGATGGTGTCTTTGAGCAATCTCTTTTTTTTTTTTTAATATATTTTCATGGCTTCTTAAGAACCTGGCATGCGAGTCACTGTGTTCTGAGTTACTCTACACAGATTGGGTTGGTTTTGTTCCTGACACTTTGGAAGAAAGTGCTGGAGAAGCAGCAACAAGGTTTCAGAGCACCTGGCAAGTATACTGGGGGATTTAGCTTATTGCTAAACTGTTGTAATTTGGAATTAATGGGTTTTTATACTATTTTTTTGGATACCTGTGTGGGGTATTTTTTGAATACTTTCTTTCAAACTTAAGTGTTTCATATGTGTCTAGTTCTCTAAGTCCCAAGCAAGGATGAGACTTTTTATTGAAGTAAGCAAGATAGCTCAGTACAACTGCTTGTTGTGTGGGTTTTCTGAGGTTACTATCCTTTCTAGTAGTAAAGTTGTTTAGAAAAAATAGTGTTCTCATGCCTCTATATATCTTTCAGGCTTATTTCTGGAACCAGTAAAAGTTGATGTTACAATTCAGAATATTATTAGCACAGAAGTTTTTGTCTTCTCTCTAACTTCTTAGCCATGAAAATAGCATTGTGTACAATATACTGGATTTTCATCTGTACCTGTTGATGGTTGTTAGGTCACTTTGGCAAATAACAATTTTGGGCTCGTGTTTGAAAAGTTTGTGTGTTGCATATGAGGAACGGCTGAGGGATCTGGGGCTGCTTAGCCTGGAGAAGAGAAGGCTGAGGGGAGACCCTATTTCTCTACAACTACCTGAAAGGAGCTTGTAGCGATGTGGGGATCGGTCTCTTCCCCCAAGTAACAAGCAATGGAATAAGGGGAGATGGCCTTAAGCTGCACCAGGGGAGGTTCAGGCTGGATATTAGGAAGAATTTCTTTACTAAAAACATTATCAGGCATTGGAACAGTCTGCCCAGGGAGGTGGTGGAGTCACCGTCCCTGGAGGTGTTTAAGAGATCGATAGATGTACTTAGGGACATGGTTTAGTGGTGTTGATAGAGCTAGGACAAGCTGGACTCGATGATCTTGAAGGTCTCTTCCAACCAAAACTGTTCGCTGATTCTATGATTCTAAGTAACCTCTTTTTTTTTAGTATGCTTTGTGCATTCTTCATGTGAAACTTTCTGTAAAGTATGCAGACTACAAGGTAGTAGTCTCATAAAGTACCTTTTCAGATATTTTAAATTAAAATGAGGAAACAAAGGACAATGTGAACTTGTTAATGCTTTTAGATCAGTTTTTTCAAGAATTGTTTTAGCTGTTCCAAAGGCTTAATGGAATTAGCTTGGCTGTGGCCCTGGAATTCCATCGGTTTGCTGCCTCTGAGGTCAGTAAGACAGTAGCTATTTAAATACTAAATTTTAATTATTACACTTCATAGGCTTTCCTTTTTGAATGGCCGTATTTTCTGCTGTATGTTGTAAAATCTGTTACCACCGTGATTTATATTATGACAGCCTACAGATCTGGATTAATATGCTGCCTTATAAATACACCATTAAGTTAGTTTCGTTAGTGAGGTGATTAAGTATCCATTTCAGCTGGCTGAAATTAAGCCAATGTATATGGACACTTTAAAACTGCAGGTTTTTCTAACTAACACTTGCACCAAAATCTGTAAAATACTTAACAGCAGCACAATATGTCTTAAGAGAGGGTAGAAACAGGGCACTTAGAGGTGTTCACACAGAGGAAAAGGAATGTGATAAGAATATCATGTGATGCAAAAGAAGGGATTTTATCTGCTGAAGGGTCTGGAGGCAAGGTATTGCTGATTATTCAGATAGTGGTATCTTCTCTCTGCAAGTGTTGGAACAAAAATTTATTATTGAAGGAAGGCTACATAAATTGGGATAATCTTTGATTTAGTATACATTCCTCTGTCATAAGATGAGGTAACATTGAAGGAAGAGAATGTGAAAAACTTTCTACATTGCCCACAATGTTTAATGTAGTGTATGTTTTGGGGAAGAAATCGTAACCCAGAAGATACTACAGGGAAGTGATTCTTCACCACTTTCAAAGCAAAATGACAGTGATATCACATTTCAGAGTTCTTTTCCACTTGCTTGAAATTTTCTTTATTGATCTATTATATAACTATTAAAACTATTCTTTTTCATGATCCTGATGGTAGCTAAGGTTTTCCTATTTTCAACACGCTTACAGGCAGCAGTTACTGTGGCACAGGGGTGGCTTTTTTTTGTAGTCACACATTGCTACTGCTCCACTAGAGTGAAATTTGTTACACTTACTGACCTTTAATACATTTTTTTGTGTCTGAAGGCTTGGAATCAACTTATGTTGTTTGTTGATATAAAAGACAATTACCATTTTGATTAGCTTCATGTGTGGTTATTTTTCTAATAAGACTGCCTTATTTTTTGGGTCCACTTGAAAGTGAACTGAAGCAAGGGAGTCTCATGTCTGAGGAACAAGTAAAGGAAGGTAGTAGAGAAAACAGAAACAGCCTGTTGCCAGGGTTGAATAGCAGAAGGACAAGAGGCAGTGCTCACAAGCACTAGCAAGGGAAATTCTGCTTGAACACGTGTGGGGTGGGGGGAAATACAGCGAGAGGGGTTAAGTACAAATATAGTTTGTCCCCAGGGCTTGTGGAATCTCTGTGCTGGGAGATTTGCAAAATGCTCCTGAGCAACTTCAAGTTATTTGAAAGTTGTTTTCCTAGCTTTGAAGTTATCCCTTCTTTGAGGAAACGTTTGGATGAGATGACCTTCAGATGTCTCCCCTCTTAAATTATTCTATGATTCTAAGGCTATCTGGAGATAAAGTTCTTCAGGAATGCTTGTTTCATGATAGTTGTTCCCAAATAATTATGTCATGAGACAAACAGTAATCAGTGAGCACCTAAATGTTCTGTGCTTGATGAGAACATTATATTAATTCAGGTAAAAAGTAGCTTGATATATGAACCCTTGAGTGGCTTGGGAGGAGTGGGTTGTACTTTTTGAACATATTTACATTTTAGACCCACCTGCTGTCTAACTCACAAGGCCGTTGCACCTGAATTCCAGGAAAAATGGAGGTTTGGTCTTCCCAGGTGCATCAGTGCCCCAGTGTCCCACAGCCTTTTGTGGGCCAGGTCTCAGCACCATCATTTACGATTAGGTCTCAGACATGAGGATGAATACTTCTTCAAGATGTGTTTAAATGGTCAGTACCTACCAATTTGAAATGAAAGAAGATCTGGAGTGAGCAGAGGTTTTTAACCTCATTCTCTGGTGGTCAGGCTAGAACTGAAACTAGTGAAGAGCTATTTCTGCTGTGTGGCTGCCCTGTTCTGCAGGCTGCTGAGCACCTTCCAACCCGCAAGGTACGCAAGGGAAGGGGGTCACTTGAATTCAGATCTGTTGGCTTCCAGAGTTAACATGATCTCCTTTCATTGCGTGGCTTATAGGCTGGTTTGTGCACTCAATTTATGCACTCTGTCCTAATGTCTGGATAAGTGAAATAATAGGAATAAACTGATGCTTGTAATTTAAACATTTTTTCAACATGCATTTTTGATGTTGAGACCTTAAACAGCATCTCTCTTGCACAGATGAGTCCGTGTCAAGGCTAAGGGTTACTACAAAATATTTGTGCTTAATGTCGGTGTATGTGTATAATTATTTATGTATTTTGGCTATGAAGATGTGTTCTTAAATGTACGAGTCCATAAATCAGTTTCCAGTCCATTTTATGACACTTGTCCCAGTTTAGAAAGAAATAAATTAATCTTTTTCTACTAAGTTGAAGATAAATTTGAAGGTAACCTTCGAACAGCTGTTAGAAACATCCTTAAAGACAATGAAAAAATCAGTATTTTATTTACAGATGTTTTACTTAAGAGATGAGCCTTATTTGGTTTCTTATGCTTGTTTTAGATGCGCTAAAATTATTTAATATAACTTCTGTCACATTAAGAGTAAGGATGTGATGTTTGCTTGTCAGAGTCCTCTCAAGAACTTTCAGTGAAACAGTTTCGCAAAGTTGCAAATACGGGTAATTTATTAAGGCGACAAATATAACAGGTATGGAATTGCCATCGATAAATACACTTACTGCAATAGCGCTAATACATTATAGTAATGCTGGCCAAGTTTTCCCAGGCATTCTTGGCCGGGGGCGAAGGCGCTATTCTTACCAAGAAGGTGTCCCTATCTTGGGTGGAGGAAGAGGAACACAGCCCGTCAACTGTCATTTCTAGATCTTCAGTCCCTTTCTCCTGATTTTTACCTCTTATTCTCCTCTTTTTATTCTCTTATTCTTTGTTTCCCCTCGCACAGGTTACATATAGCATGATTTAGGCGGAGAGTTGAGTGACATAGTCATATGTGTACAGAATTAAACAGGGTTGTTAACTGTAATATTAATTTTCTAGATAATTAAGCAAAAGTGTCACTCCAGGGCATCGTAGCATTCAGATTTTTGCGCTGCAACAGTTTTTCTGCACTCTTTAGCCAAAACAGAGCTGTCTTGCTGCCAAAAGACTCCTCTTTCAGCTGTTATCTCCCCACACAAGGTTTGTAGAAGGGGGAAGCATATACCAGCACTCTTATCCTTTTGCTGTTTTCTGCCAGATGAACAAGGTGCTCAGCCCTCATCCTTGCTCTGTCCAGGGCATAATGACCTTGCAAGCCTGGCATTTCTCCACAAGTTCCGAATAATTTTACTTTTTTTTTCTTCATTAGCACCTGTGTGGCAATTTATTAGCAGACAGCTGTAAGTATCTCAACAGGAATGAATTTTAAGAGGATGGTTGCAGTATCAAATTTTATTTTGCCTGTTCTGCACTTGCATTTCTCATTCATTAGATGAGCTGAGAGCAGACTACCTGAGCATTAGGAGCTGCTGTGATTCAGTACCTTGCTAATCTATCCATTATCCTCCTGTTTTAAATTTCTCACCAGTAAATAATCTGAAATGTAGTTAGTAAAGCTTCACTGATGCTACAGATCTTTGATTTTTAACATATTGTGTTATTGAACTATGTAGTTAATATTATCCAGTTCAAAAACCGTCACGTCATGAGACAGTATCAGATCTAAACAGTGCTCTTGGACCCTGCAATAACCGAAGAAAAATACCAAGCGAAGCCACTCGATGTCAGTGTTGCTTCACACAGTGTCGCGCAGCACGGCATCATTAACCGTGCTGGCAAGCCCATTTACCGAGTCGAGCCCAAGCCATTTGAGTCGAGCCTGACTTCTGTGTTGCCTGGATGCTCACCTTTATCTTGTGATAGTTCCGAGTATTCTGTGGCAAAGGAGATATTTATCAGCGTCCCCCACAGTGACTCCTAAATGTCCTGTATCTTGAAGGGATGGAGATTTTAGCTTAATCTGTTTTGTGAAGGGTAAGAACTGTATTTTTTTTCAATTTAGGTCCACGTTTAAGTATTTGATGATTGAAATCAGGTGTACTTTTAAAGTTAGGTATTACTGAAAATAAATACATTGCATCCAACTTTGGAAGATATATTGGCAAGCTTCAAAGTTTGTGAATTATGTTTAGTTTTGTGCATCAGAATTTTAGGGGGGGAAGTTCCTTAAATTTCAGTAGTAAATAATTTGCATACTTAAATGTATGCTTCTTCTGAAGCCTAGTTTAATATTTTATGTAATACATGTGATTGATTTTTTTTTTTTTTTTTTTTTTTTTTTTTTTTTACAAATTCTCAAAATTCAGGATTGCTTTATTGAAGGTGTGGATTTTTGTCAGTTTTTGTTTTATTCCATTTGTTAGCATTGTCTTATCATTCAAGTAACTTGTATGATATTCTCACATGCTGACTTCTGCAATGTATGAACTGCACAGTTTGGTCTCTTTGAACTAGTACCTGCCACCCCTTATTTTAAATCTGACTTCCATTCCCATCCAACTGTGCTTTGTCAAATATACTTGGAATTTTTCATAGGATTTCTCTCGGAATTTTAGATTTTTGCCTGACATTTTTTCTTAAGTTTTTTGCCTGACATCCTCTTAATCCTTTGGCCATTGTCATCTGTATTTGACAGAAAGATAGCAGGTTCAAAACTGAGTTCATAGAAATTGTTGGTCAGATTAGAGGAAAAGGATGAATGGAAACTAGTTTCCCCACTGAAGAAAGGGTGAGGAAAGCTCAATCATTACATGTTCAGTATATATTCAGAGCTCAATCATTCTGTCAATGCCCAGCCAGAAAGGTGCAGGAAGTTTTGGGTTACTGATAGCATGCACTTTCCCTTGCCCAGTGAGAACCTGGGGAAGTGACTGCACTGGATGTTCTTGGGGAGCAAATTATATACATCAGCAGGAATACAGGTTTAGTCAGTCAAAGCTGATTTAGTACTGGATGTTTGCAGATATTTAGTAAGCAATCTGTCTTCCTGAGAAAGCTTACAGAGAACAAGTTACATTATTTCTATCATGGTGTCTATGCCTGCCTAAGGTACAAATAACTTCATCTAACTTCTGTGAGCCCATGTAAACATAAGTATAGATCTTGAACAATAACTTTACTTATATGCAGACTAAAAGCAGTTCTTATGCAAGAGTCTGATGATTTCTTGCAAAAGCTGCTTCCATATGAAGTGGGGATTAGGGCTTCTATCACAAAGTTTGCCAGAAATTTTTCTTTTTGAGGTCTAAATTGGAGTAAGGTGTTTGAGTTCTTTTTTTAAATTTTTTAATTTTTGTCCTTTGAGGCCAGAGCTAGAGAATCAAACCTCCTACCACCACATATTCACCATGTATGTAAATATCCAATGTATGTAAATGTTAGAGGAGGTGATGAAAATACAGACTGCCTCCCCCCCCAGGTTTACCCCATTGTTCTGGAACCCATTATAAATCAGGTTTGAAAATCCCAGCAGCTCTGATCTATCATGCAATAATTCTTTCCTTTTATATACTATTTGTATTCTAAATTTAGACTTATGGTAGTTATCTTTTTAGCATTGTACATACGTATACTACTAGAATCATACTTTATTTCCCAGAAAAAACCAACTATCTCATCACTTGCAAATAGGCTTTACTTATAATAAGATTACCAAAAGAGCCAATTGTAAAAAATCTGACCTTACAATGGTGTGTGTGTGAATACACTGACTCAAATGTATAAAATCAAAGGGTCCTCGTGCTTATTCTCTGGTGTTTCAGAAAACTAACGCTTATCTGCCTGTTTCAGGAAAAGAGAGGCCTTGTAATTCTGATAGCTCAGGTACATTGTGATGCAGTTTGAAGCATGACAAGTCCACGTAGTCTGGGAGTTTATAGATTATAGGTTAAGGAAAGCTGCCTGATGGCAAAATATTTAAACATCCTGTGTGTGTGATACAGTATGTGTTTCAGTTAGGATACTGAAGTGTTTTAGACAGTGGTTTTTGATGTTTCTTTAAGATTCACATGTTGGACTGGTGTGTATAGGCTTGCTGTTACGCATACTTGTACATCTGTTTTCCCTTAAAATTTTTAATTTCTTTGTCTGGGGGGTTGTAAATGATACATTGCTTTATGTCATTGGTGAGAGTACTTTATTAATTTCAAAGTTACAAGGAAGGAACTTTTTCAAGACTAGTGACAATGTTGTCAACTCCAGATTTAATGATAATGCAAATTTTACTCATCAAGTTAATTGTTGGAGTAAAATAAAACTTCTGTGCAAATTCCCCATCAATACAGACATCCTAAAGACTTTACATATATAGCTCTGTCTGCATCTAACATGGCTTATTTTCAAGTGTTAGTTGTAACATGTTAGAACTCATGCATGCACACACCCATAGAGAGAAACCATCCCATGTTGTTGGGGAGGGACAAAAGTGTTGATACAGCTAATCCTAGGAGTTCAGATACTAATCTGGGTTTAATGGAAACTGACCACATTTGCTGACTCTGTATGTATGAGGTGGGAAAATCTCAATTACAGACTTTTCCAAACAACTTCAGCATTTTGATGCAAAAAGTTTGAAGAATAGAGAGTACATTCTTGTTTGTTCTGTGATGGTTCTTTGGTTTCATAATATTGTGGGTTTTTTTGACTGTTTAAGAATATTCAAAATTTCTAGCAAACCATGATTTGTTTTGTTGTTTTGGGTTTTTTAAAAAAAACCAAACCAAAACAAAACAAAACCCTGGGTCTAATCCCTCTTACAAAGGTACCCATATTTGTGTATGTTTTTGTACATACATATCTATGTGTATGAATGTATTTTGATTTTTTTTTCCCCAGTAAATGCTATTACAGTTAGAGGCACTGAACATTTTATCAAAACTAAGCAGCCCCTGACAGCTGATAACTCTCGCTGTAGCTAGAAGGATTCCTGTCCACTTCTGATCATTGAAAGTAGAAAAAGGTCTGTGTTGTGAAACACTTGGCAGCTGTAAAAGCATTGATTATGAAGTCCTTGAGTTGCACTTTCAAGCTAAAAGCAGGGACACACACACAAAAAACCCCAAACAACAAACTCCACATAAAAAAAAAGGAATCAATGCTTAGAAGTTTATTCCAGTGAACTGAAGTAAGATAAACTTGTCTTGTGTTTCTTCTGATCTTTAAAATGTGTACACGGTTAAAGGAGGGGCAGGGCAAAGAATAAGAGTTCCTGGAATAGTTAAAAGTGAGGGTCTGTATTAAGCAATTTTTTCCTGCTATTTCTTTTTTCCTTTTTTCCCTTTGCACTTCTAAGGGACACAACAGTGGACACCATCTGAGAATGTCACTCAGTAGAATGAACTGTGGTGCATTTGCCTTTGTGTTTCTCTTCCTATTGCATTTGGAAACAAAGTCTCATTTTTCTAAAGCTGTTTTGGATGTGCAATGCTTCAGTTTTGTTCTTAATCTAAACGAAGAAATGTAAACTAATTTATATAAATAAAAAGGGAATATTAAAGAAAAATACTTCTTTTTATTGCCTACTGCAGAATAGTGATTGGGAAGACACTTCACCCATATGATAGATCTTACAATTTAACATAAATTCCTTTGCCATCCAGAGATACAGAAATCTTAAAGGAAAGCCACTATGCCCTTGCTCCATATTGGACAAGGCATTTAGATGTCTTGATATTTAAAACTCTTCCATGCTTTTATCACTTTGTGTCTGAGCACTTTGTATCATACACAAGGTACACGAAGTTATTATAAGATCAAAAGTTACTTGGTGAACTGTCTTTGTTGAGAGAGCCTTTGCTGGGTGGACTACCAGGAGTAGCTTTGAAGAAGAATGATCTTCGCTAGCATTTTTGGCACTGCCCACATGAAGACAATAGCTTTCAGTCCTTCACTGCACTTTGAGCTTGTTACACTTAAGTCTGAGGCTTCAACCGACAGAAAGAATCTGTGTGTGTTTTCAGCAGGACTTATTGCTACCTGATGTTCTGCATTTGCTACACAAATAAGCTTTTTACTGTCATTTAGAAGACAAAACATTGATGGAGTAAAACAAATTTGCTAGCATGAGTGTTACTGAGGACTTCATGTCTTTTGACTGCGATTGGAAAAGCTGCCCCCAGGAGACGCAAGGCTGCTCTCCTGAGCTTGACAGGGAGATGCCTACTCTGCTGGGCACTTCCGCTCATATTAGCATAGCCCAGCCTATACTGCACACACACCCAGTAATACCTCATTTTGCACTGAACTGAGGCCAAAAGCACAAGCATTACAGGCAATATAAAGCAGGACGTTATTGGAAAGAATCACTAACGTAAGACTAGACCAGATTTTTGCAAAGAGCAGAAAATGTGATCTTTACTATAAACAGTTCTTGCATCGCATGTAACTGTTTATATGATTGAAGCATTTAGTAAGTGTTTTTATTGAGTATAGTTAAAGAACAGCTGCAGAAATCTCAAGTGCTTCTGTTTATTTTTTTTTTTCTATGTAGTTTTGGAACTGCAAAATCTCAGAAGAATACTGGAGACTTACACACATCAGAGCGATTCCTCAACTGTGTGTGCTTCTGAAAGAGCAACTGCTTTTGGGGGGGTGGGAATGATGGCAGGAGCAAAAAGGAAAAGTGCAGTCTGGAGGAAGATCCAGGCTGTTCACTTTGAAGATATCAAAGTCTGGTGTATGAGAAGGCTGCCCATCTTGAAATGGGTGCCTGTCTACAACCGGAAGGAAAATCTGATTCCTGACATGGTTTCTGGGACAATGTTAGCCATCCAACAGGTGACTCAAGGTACAGTTAACTCCTTTCTGATTCACATTTTGAAATCTGGTTGTGCTGAATCAGTCTGGTCTTCTTTTTCTTTTTTTTTTTTTTCTTTCTTTCTTGTTTAATATTATCATAAAGCTTTAATTAAAACAAAGACATACCTATATAACTAATGTCAATTTAACGTAAAAAAAAGTATAAGGAAAAAAATGTACAGTCTTAATTCTTATGTGTGTATAGTGGATGTGCAAATGTGTATAGAAATGCCTTGTGTTGCAGCTAATTTCTGTGAGCTGGAACTTTATGTGGCATCTCTTTTATAATTTTTCAAAGACTTAATATAGTGGATAAAAGAGCAGTAAGTCTGTTCACAGAGCATATGGTTACATACAATGTTTTATCAGTTAAATGACCACCTTTTTCCCTATTTCATATGGGAAACAAAATATATCTACATAATAATTACATTTTAAGAGATGCTATTCTGGAAGAAACATCGGTGTTACACAACTACCTGTGGAAGCCCATAGCACAGCAGGAAAAATAAACAACAAGGGTGCTCCTGCCAGAGACATTACCTACGGAGATGATCTGCCTACATCAGCGGCATGTGCTTCAGCTTCTGTGTTCATTTAATGCTGTATTGCAATACCTACCACATCTCTTTTCAAGCAGCAGTATGAAGTAGGGGTGGAGCTAGACTCCGTTTGGCAGCTTAAAAAAAACAAAAAAGAAAAGAAAAAGAAAAAGGAAAAACTCCCATAAACAAAAGCCTGCACAATGACCTGCAGAAACCTAAAGTCCCAGTATTCCTGCTTTGTAAAGTGATTGCTACTGGGAAATAGATGTTTTTGTCATATTTTGATGTGTCTTTGATAGTGTCACCTTCTTTTGGCAATATTTTATATTTGTCTTGGGCAAATCACAGCTTCTTATCTGCCTCAGATGGACTTAAAGTCCTTCCCTTATGTAAACTATATATAGTATTTCTTAACAATTTCCCATATTAGCTATGCTTAACTATCATTCATGTTGTTAAATTATAAGCACTCTTTAAATTGAATTATGCTGGAGCTGGAAACACAGGATTTGTGTAAATATTTGTGCTTTTAAAGTAATTAGGAACATCTGGACTGGCATGATTTGACTTTAAGAACCTTAATACAGTAACACTGCAAAGTAACTAATTTCACTGGTGTGTGTGTATACAATTGTAATTAAAATACTGCTAGTAAGAGTATGTTGAAATTAATCAAAAATATTCAATTAAAGAGCAGTTCTGCACTGTTAGTAGTTTTAGCCAGGATTTTCTTGTTTGAGTCTTGTACCAAGAAGTAATATGATGTAACAGATAAATTTAAGATCCAATGAAGACAGCAAATATTGGTTTTGTTTTTCTAGATTACTTCTAAATACTCTAGAAACACTGTTATTCTTATTTTATGCTATCTAAAAACAAATACATTGAAACTCTTCCTTCCTGCAGCACTGTTTTCCCTTTCTCTCTCCTCATGGCTTCTCAGGATTTCAGAATGATTTTAGGGGATGGAAGAGTAGGGGAGTTAGATACCAAAGTGTTTTATCACGTTTGTGGTACTTGAACACAGCACATTTATTTAGACCCTGCTTGCATTATCTCTTTTCCTAGTGTTGTGAGCCTTCCGGTTACCAGGACTATCCTTTAACACTTTCACCGGGAGGGTTATGAAAAAATAAAACATTCCATTTCTTATATAGCACGAAGGAAAGGCCCCAAATTTTGACAGGTCTTATTGTTCCTGTTTCCTTCCACCTACAAAATAAAACAAAATTCTTAACAAAATTAAAGGCAGAAATTCTAACAATGATAGGAAAAAATTGGTGACTGGTGACAATGGACATGCAGATCACAATGTCATTTGGTGTTGTAGAAACGTGTTTAAGCAAATTCAAGAATATGGAAATAAACTTGAGTTATGGAAGAATGTGGAAAAATCTGCAGTTGTATTTGTATGCAACAGTTTTCTGAGTCATGTAAGCTGCATCCTCCAGGATAGAGAGCAGTCCAGTAACTTGAGAATAGTTAAGAAATACTTTCCAGCTGACCTGTGTTTTCCACAGTTTCCTACCATGGGACTTCTTATTTATCTGGCATTGGCCATGTTCAGACTATTCAGGCTGGCAACTGCTCTAATCTGCTCTAATGTGTCCGTGTTCCAACTTCTAATCTAAATTTTAGATGATATAACTGGCTTTCCATTGTAAAGGAAGGAAGGAAACAGGAAAGTCACTCTACTTAGCGTATTGTAGTGAATGCAACAAAGGTAATGCCCGTAACTGCTCCTCATAGAATTTTCCGACATTCTTTCTGGTGAATTCCTATGCAATAGGAATTTTGATGTTTGTTTCATAAGTGATAAAACAAAAAAGAGCAAATTAATAGAAATAACAGCGATCAATGCACACAGATAATGTTTGCTCCCCAACAATCTTTTATAAATGTATAGAATAGTCCAGAATAGCTGTTCTTAGGCCACCTTTTATTTTGGATAAAGTTTTAAAGAGCTGTTACCGTTCATCTTCTGATTTTCTGGGTCAAAATTACTAGTTTCTAAATGTGACTTAAGCCTTCAAATTCCTGTAAGATACCTTCAATTAAGCTACTTGAAAAATTAAACACTTGAGCTCATATATTAGTTTAGGTTTAAATGTCTTCCATCATGACACATGTAAACTAGAAACTATGTCCTATGGTGGCAGAGTCTAGGAATGGTGTACAAGAAAGGCATGCTACCGGAGTATTTAATTGTCTTCGCTTCCATGTACAGTGTGGAAGAAACGGATCTTTAGAAGGTGCTACCTTGCCTAACACTGAACTAAGGTAAAACGATATGCTTCGGTGACTAAGGTGTTATCCTTACTCTCCCACAATGTTATTCAATAGAAAATATAATAATTAGCAAATAATCCATAAGAAATAATGTAATAATTTCTGCAGAGAGTGAATCTTCTAACCCTACTTTTCAAATGCTTGTGAAATCTGTTTAAAACACGCCCAAGTCATATTTCACCATTCAGAGGGAATCCATTGATCAACAGCATTCAGTACAATGAACGGATCTAGTACTTGGGTGGGGTAAAGGAGACAGAGTGCAGGGAGATGGAAGGGAAGGCATGGGATTATCATGGTGTGCTGGCTGGCATTTGTGATGAAAGAGTAATTGCTGAAACCGAACAGCCATTCTCTAAGTGTTCTTATAGTTGTTTCATTGTCTGCAAAAATGCCAAATTAATCTTAATTCATGAGTCCCAAAATTCACTGCGAAGTTTAACAGGGCCAAGTGTAAGGTCCTGCACCTGGGTCAAGGCAATCCCAAGCACAGACACAGGCTGGGCAATGAGTGGATTGAGAGCAGTCCTGGAGAGAAGGACTTGGGCGTGCTGGTGAATGAAAAGCTGAATATGAGCCAGCAATGTGCGCTTGCAGGCCAGAAGGCCAACTGTATCCTGGGCTGCATCAAGAGAAGTGTGGCCAGCAGGTTGAGGGAGGTGATTCTACCCCTCTACTCTGCCCTCATGAGATGCCACCTGGAATGCTGCATCCAGCTCTGGAGACCCCAGCACAAGACAGACACGGAGCTGTTGGAGCCAGTCCAGAGGAGGGCTACCAAGATGGCCAGGGAGCTGGAACACCTTTCCTATGAGGACAGACTGAGAAAGTTGGGCTTGTTCAGCCTGGCAAAGAGAAGGCTCCAGGGAGACCTTATAGCAACCTTCCAGTACCTGAAGGGGGCCTACAAGGTGGCTGGGGAGGGACTTTTTACAAGGACCTGTGGTGATGGGACGAAGGGTAATGGTTGGAAGCTGGGAGAGGGCAGGTTTAGACTAGATACAAGGAAGAAATTCTTCACCCTGAGGGTGGTGAGACACTGGAACAGGTTGCCTAAGGAAGTTGTGGATGCTTCATCCCTGGAAGTGTTAAAGACCAGGTTGGATGGAGCCTTGACCAACCTGGTCTAGTGGGAAGCATCCCTGCCATGTCAGGGGGATTGGAATTAGATGATCTTTGAGGTCCCTTCCAACCCAAACCATTCTATGATTCTATGATGATTCTATGATTTACCTATTGAGACAATACTTGTATGCTGTCTGTATATGCCCTCTAATTTTAGAGTCCTTCAGCTAATTCCAAAGAAGGTGGAAAAAGAAGTGTCAAAGATAATTATGTTTCTACAAATTTTATAAAAATGGGCAGTGGAAACAGATCCTAAAAATTCTCAGCAGTGATAATAAAAACTCATACCTTGTTAGGCATTAGATGATCTGTGTAAAAAAAACCCCAACACTTTCAGATGCACCAATTGCTGGAAATATTCAGTTGGAGCTTGCACTGTCTTAGACTGCGAATTCAGTCAGCCAGGAGTCAAAAGCAGTAAAAAAATCTAGGATTCACTATTTCCAGCTATCATTTAATATTAGTTCCAGCTGTCATTTAATAATACAGAGCTCAACACCATTTTTTTCAGGCATAGAATCCTTATTCCTACTCTGATACCTGAGATTCAAAAATAGCCTTTGAATCTAAAATGAATTTTGTCATCCAGTCTTGAAGTTTGTTATATACTTTCACAAATAGTTAAGAAATTTGAGCTTTCATGTTTTGGTAATCACTACCTAATTCATATGTGTTTCTCAAAAATCTGTTATTGATAGACTAAAGCAAGATGTCTCTAAATTTACAAATAAATCCTTAACTTGCTTCTTGGACTGTCACTTCATTACTCTCTTCCCTTTCCCTTTAAAACTTATTAATACACCATCAACAGTGATCATATGAAGATTTTTCTTTCCATTTCATTCTGTGTTCCTCATCCACACATGCAAATTCAATTGCTAGGTCCATGTAGAAGTCTCCTAAGTGCCTAATCTGTTTTTTTCTCTCCAAATTGAAACTGTGCTAATAAAACAAAGGTTCTGCGGTGCACGTATCTAGTTCTCAGCAAGCTGTTTTTGCATTCCTTACTAGTCAATGGAGATCTAATTGATAGGAGTTAATAAAATTCATGGCGTTCAGCCTTCTTGTGGTAGGTGATGAATGACTGCTTTTACATCACTCTCTTTTTCTTTCATTCACTTATTAAACTGTCTTTATTTTGACTCATGAGTTTTCTCTTCCTTTTCTGAGTCTCTTCTCCATCCTTCGAGGAGTGAGTGGCTGGGTTGATGCTTCTAGCCAGGATCAACACGCTACAAGCTTGATTCATCTGACTAAATCTAATCATCTACTTTGTTAATGTTGATTGATTATATTGGTAAGATTTCCATTGAGTGTAACAGGGGACTGGCTCAGGTGTAGACACCGATGATATAGACATGAAAATTTAGGTGAGATGTATCTCAGCCATTATATCTGTGGCATTGTGGGTAATAAACAGTTCATGTTCAACATGGTTAAAGGAAGGTCTTACTGTTTTCTTTCCTGTAACTTATCCATTGACTTGTCACAATAATACTAGATTTCTTTTTGTGGCTTTTTCATGTGACCTGGACACCACCTACTTGTACAAGAAGCATACTCTGATCAAGCTATGTCTAAACATTTCTCAATTTCATTGCATAATAATATTAAGATGCATTATGATACAGTCTTTCCATGTAGCTAAATCTCATAAAGTTGTCATTGTGTGTTTTTCTGTAGCCTTTTGAACATGTGCTATAGTCCCTTCATATCTCTTCAGAATGCAGCTGCTTAGCTCATTTTCACAGTCTGTGGTAACTTTTTAGTGCACCAAGCAAATTATTGATCTTTACTTTCAAGTATTCAGTTCACTTTCATAGATGATCTTTCCTGGCATCGTTTATTCATTACTAAGCTGTTGATCCATCTCTTATTAATGCATTTTACCAGCCGCCTTCATCCAATTTTGTCTTTTCAAACAAATATCTTTGTACCTTCTCTCAGGATTTGAATTATGCAATGTATGTTGGTTGGTACATCACATCTCAGTATTTGCCTTTGGATTGTTATTTAGAATGTGTTTCTTTGTGGTTTGGTGTTTTTTACATTTTTTGTTTGTTTTGGTGTTTTTCTCTGGGCAGAACTACGCATACTGTCCACAAAGACTGGCATCTAGAAGCCATGTAGGCAATGTTTCAACCCATCAGTTAGCTTCTCTGACTTTCATGGACTGTAAAAAAAGTAAGATTGAGTTTGTCTGAAAAATTCTATACAAATATACCCTGTGTTGTGCAGCTGAGTTCATTGCCAGAGGAATTATCCCCAAAGGTAGTCTGCTTGAATACGTATATTAGTGTACGCAATTTATGTGCATCAGTTTTCTATATAGTTAGGGGACACGAATGTATCTAAAGTATTTTGGTTAGGACATTATATAATGTGAAAACTAAGTGCTCTGCTTAACACCTGAAGTCTTAGGTTGTAGATTCTTGATGTAGGTACCTAGATTCAGACAATGTCAACCCTTCCCCCCAAGCTTCTTCCAAGATCTCGCTTTTGGTTTTGATACTTACAATCCTCTTCGGCTAGCAATTAATGACCAGAGAGACTCCAGCTTAGGCAAATACATGACCTAATTTCTGTTTTGTCATTCACTGGGTGATGGTAATACTTTCACCCTGCACTTGTCATTATAGCATCCTGGAGCTCTTTACACTATGCAGTAATAGAAAAGTATATGGGGAGGGAAATTAGAAACACGTAAGTGCTTTTGTTTGTAACATAGAAATGACTCATGCAATACTGTACTGACAGTTTACGGTGCAAAGAACACAGGTTTCAATTGTTTGCTACTGATGTGAATGTCCAACTTCACAGCTGAGTTAGATCCTTCCAAAAAAACCCAAACCCACAAAAGTTTATTCAACCTTAGGGAAAAAAGGGACAAAACAAGGACACAGTACTTTATGCTTAAGTATTTGGTCTAAACTGAAGCCTCAGTACAAAATTAGTACTTTGTGTCAGTTTTCCTGAAGGATGATGACTTTGCCCATGTGGGAAATGGTCAAGCACATGGATATATAACTGGAATTAAACACAGAAAATGAAACACTCTCAGATCAAGGGCTGAGATGAGTAATTGTAATTTCAGAGTTCTGAAAGAATATGTAAGTGATATTGCAGATCCAGCAACAAGTACCTTTGATGATTCTGTCAAATTTAGAATGATATTCTATAACTGGATCATAGTGAGTAAAATGTTGTAACCAAGTTACAAGACTGCATTGCAGATGAGGGACTGGACCAATGCAAGCAACAGAGGTGTTTTTCCCTTTAATGATAATAAAATAGTATTTGCACATATAGCAACAAAGGATACCAGAGTGATTGATTCTGTTACCCAGTTCTGAAGCAAGGCTCCAGGACGGCTAGTGGGTTTTGCTTCAGATTTATGAATGCATTCCAAAGACAACTCTGCTCATGCTTTCAGTTAGACGTAGTTTTAATGATCTGGTGGAAAATAGTTAGCCTATTTGAAAAAAATGGGTTGTTATGTGGGTTAGGAGCTGCAAAGAAGCTGATGACCACAGAGAGTGCTGACTGTTGATCTGTTATCTGAAATATAGTGTGTAACTTTGGTTGTGTCTGTTCACGGAAGATGATTTCAAACTTCACTAGGAGAAGAAAAGGTTAGGAGAAGGATCAGAAAAAGAAAGATTATATTTGGGAGAAGACTTAAATGGTTCGGATAGGTTAACTGAAACCTGAGAAGGTTTTTCCATATCAGGAAAAGCATTTAAAGTAAAAGACAGTTGCAGCACATGAACAAATGAGTATAAAGTAACACGAATATGTATAGACTTAAAATTGGAAGTAGTTCTAAAAATATTCCATTAAAGTATTGGGATGAGAAGATGTACCTCCTTATCACATAATTCCATTCACAGATGTACTAAAATAAATGTTTGCCTGTCATAAGAGGGAATAGAACACAGCGCGCAAGGGGGTTCCTTCACAAGTTTATGTTTCCTTTCAATATCTACCGCTGCTCAAAAAAACTGGGAAGTTTTGAACTGAGGTATATTTATTAATAAGACAAATATTTTTTTTCAAAGTAAAATACTGTCCCTGTGTTTCTGGATTCAATCTTTATCTCACCCAATTCCTGGTATTTGGCTGGATTCGTAAACATTATGCTATTTGTTTTGAAATAAACATCTGTCCATGTGCTATACCACCTACACTCAAAAGTTACCCATGTGGAAGCATGGGGGTATAAGATTTGGACTTTCAAGTTAATGAGATTTGGGACTATGGCAGTGTTTGTAATTTTTTAAAAAGTATGTGTTTTGTAGTCAGCTAGCACATGGATATACTTCATATAGACTTTATATGTAGTGTTATACATTTGTTGCTTTTCCTATGACCTATCATGAACAAGAAATTCTTTGGCTCAAGCGGGTTTTGGTGGGCTGCTTTTTTTTGGTGGTGGAGGGCCTTTGAGACATATTCCCTCTAAAAGTGTAATATGTAGATGGCATCTGATGTATTGTTATTCCTGCCAACTACTTTTTTTCATTCTGCAAGCCCAATAATAACTCGCTGAGGACTGGTTCTTTTTGTATGTTTTAATCAAAGGTAATTTAATCTTGAGCTGGATATATTGCTGAGCAACTAATTCCTTAACATTGGCTGGAGACCTCACCATTAAAAAACTGAACTCTACTGCCTTCGTTCATTCCAGAACTGGTGCCCAGTGTTTTGGAAGGCATGATGCCAAAAACATATATATACGTTTTGTTTTTTTTTTTTTAGCTTTTCCTGGAGAAACCCCAGCCGTGTCTTCTCAAGGGCGTTGGTTGCTGTTTTTTTTTTCAGGATCTGACCATAATTTTTGACATAAATATACTCTGAGCAGACTAGCTGGAGCTAATAATTTTATTAAGGCATAGAGTTGTCTTGTAAATATACATCTGGCTTACAAATAGCATTTATAGGTAAAATTTAATAAGCACATTTGGAAACAGAGCCAGAAAAATCTCCTAGAGAATGCATTGGAGAATACATGTAGTTCATAAATGGTTTGTGGAAGACGGCATCAAGCTGAACTCTGTTACAGTTCTCCCATACAAAGAATAATAATGTAGCTGACCATAAAATGTAACATGATAGTAAGTAAATGTAGGGCAATGTTTCATGTTTATACAACTTTTCCGTAGAGGAGAAAGGCACTGATGTTGCTGTGCATGCAATATTTTATTTCTAATGCCTATTAAAATTCTCCAAAGTTACACATGTGTTAATACAGGCCTGTCTGACAGAAATGTGAATTCAGCTTCTGAATAACCTCTGAATCCCTTGGAGCCTAATGTCCAGGTACACTTGTCTTAGTATGACCAGATGAGCTGGGCAGGTGTCTGATGCCTGCACCTAGGGGGTACCTGAGAACCATGGACAGAGACTGACAAACCCAGGGAATGTTGGTTCCCTGAAGGAAGAAGAAGAATTTACTCCACCTATAATCTTCCAGGTCAGAGATATCAAGAAGACTCTTAGTGATAAGATCCTTGGCCACCAATTTGTCGAATGGATACACTTTTCGTGGATTCCAAAAAGTCCAATTCATCTTGAGTAAGACCTGTCATCAGTCATGATTGGTCTTTGTTTCTCCACAACATTGGTGCTTCTCAAAAGACTATCTCATAGTTACCTGCTTGCCAAAAATTTCTTATGTGTTTTATTCTCTATTTATTCTTACTGACATGCAAAAGATTTTCCCTATAATCCACTTTGAAAAGGCCTCTTTAATTTTATTTTGGAGATGGCCAGATTCTTCAGGTATTATGGCTGACCAGTGTATAATATTTCACAGAATTCTCTGTATAATAGTTTATAAAATCTCTGTGGTGTTCGGGTATTGTCTCAAATTCATCCTAAAGAGGTCTAAACATTTAAACTCTGATTGTCTGTCAAGAGTCATAGCTTTTTTCCAGGATCTCCATTAAAAGAAAAGAAAATACTATAATTTTTCTTCTGTTTTTTTTTTTTTTTGGGTGTATCCAAACTTTCTTATGTACAGAAGGGTCAAGCTATCTTGAATAGGGAATTCATAAATGGGTCATGCAGTCCACTTGTTTCTTCTACCATAACACTTGCATATCCTTTCTTTTGAACATCAAGATATAAGTGTCAGTGTCTGGAGATCTGCAAAGTGGCAGAATAGAACAGTGCTTTTTGAAATATACTTTTGATGTAGCTGTCAGATGGTACACTGGGAAAGCTGCATTTCAGATACTGTGAAGTACTGTGAATTCAGCTACTACTACTAATACAGCTGAGATGCTTAACTCTCGCCAGACTCAAGGGGACAGTTCCATGGGAAGGAACTGCACTGAAGCATCCCTCAACAAAGAGAGAATGGTTGCTAACTCAAACTTGTGTGGTCTCTGAAAGAATTATGGCACATTTTTCAGAATCTGTCCTCTCATCTTGCTTTTATATTCTTCATTTGCCTCAGGCTTTGAATGACAGAAGAACTAAGGAATAATTTTAAGCTCTTGGTACTTTGTCTTTAAATAAGTCAACAGAAGGTACAATCCACATGTGTAGCCCCAGCAAATGGTGCCATTAGGAAACAGAGATCTTGCAAGTTTGATGTGTGCGTGTGTGCACCATGGAGAGAACCAATACTGAGCTTTACAGTGTTTGGAGATAAATGACGTTAGTTCCAGAGGATAACTTTTAACAAGCCGGAATCAAAGAATCTTCCAGAACTATAGGTTTATACAGCAAAATTGTTACATAATATAATATTTAAAATGTTTTCTGTGGTTTTTTTTTCTTCAGTAAAAGTTAGCTATCCTGGAGTTAGAAATTAAAGCCTGAGATAGGAACCATTGAATGTCTGATTTGTTGGTTCTCCAAGAAGGATTGATAGGAGACTCATTATATATGTGTGTTAATTCTACATTTTAGGGCATCTACAGGAAATACCTTTCTTACTACATAATCCAGCTTTGTGAACAAAGGGAGAAATTGTCTTTTTCTGATACATCAGAGAATGATCACAGCTGCAGATAACATTTTGAGTGGGATAAGATATGTTAGTGTCATTTTGGGTTCCCTACACCTGGGGTCTGACCATCTCAGTATAAGAATTTAAGAATAAAACATTACAATAACAGAAGTTGTTTGAATGTATACACTACCAGAAAAACTTTCAAATGTATAGCTTATAGTAAACAGTAAATGATATAAATTTGGAAACTCCTCGATTAATTATAGACTTACTACTTTTCCTGCTTCTTCATGCAGATCATATTTCCAAAAGACATGGTATAGATTTCCTCAGAACATATGTATGTATCATAGACGTCTTTCCAGATGCAGAAAATTGTTAACTAGTTGACCATACTCTGATGATTCATAGCTGTTTCTATGGAAAATATTTTCTTATTGCTGTAATTTTGGCACTAGCCTACATAGCAGAAACTATCAACTTAAACTGAGACCATTCTCCCGTGGTAGGACATGGCCTTGTATCTATTTGTGTCAATCTTGTTATTTTGTGCTTATTTGCATTTGACATTACCAATAGTGGTGCAACTTCTCTGGTTTTTCAGTGTGGTGTGCCAGAGAATTGTTATGCATCTGGTGCTAGTCAGAGAGCATGATTTTCAATGAAACAATGTCCCACAATGTTATCTTATGATAAGGAGGTATCTTTAAGAACCACAATATTAATGTACTGTATCTGAACTTACTGTTTATTCTTTGTTTGCACTTCTTTCCATGGAATTTATAGTCTTATTTGAAAACCTTAATGTCACTGCCATGGAGGCTTCTCCATATTACTAGTGAAGATTATGTGGGATTCTTATTTTATGATCTATTTCTTTTGAGTATTGTTACTGTTTGGACTGAAAAAATTAAAACAATGTTTCCTGTCTTTTGACTAGTTCTTGAGCACATGGAATGCATTGTAGAGAAGTTTAATATGAAAATTAATGAAATGAGCTGAAATATACTACTGATTATATCTTTAAAAGTATTTGAACCTTTAGAACATCATATGCCTAATCAGAAAGCCTGAACTCTTCACTAATTCTGTTTTAGAATGCCTCTCTGGTCTTGCACATGATTGACACGCTTCAGTAACGGGAGCAAAAAACTAACAAATGGAGCCAGGACTAGAGTCAAAGGCTGGTAATTTTAGCTCTAGCCTGACTGCTGTGACCTCACCATGAAAAGAACGAGACATTGCTTCTACAAACCTAAAATAAAAAGGACTGTGAAAGGTCTATGCGTGAAAGGGAAAAAATAAGGTCTGGATTTATGTTTTGACTATCTGCCAGTAAACAAGAGATATTTCTCTGCAGCAAGCCTGTGAGTAAAGCAAAATTCCTGTTCGATGTTGGGGGCTTGCTGGGCAGGGTATAACCCTTTGTGGTGGGTTGACTCTGGCCAAAATGCCAGGTGCCCACCAAAGCCATTCTATCACTCCCCCTCCTTAACTGGACAGGAGAGAGGAGGGAAAAAAAAATAACAACAGGCTTGTGGGGTTGAGATAAGAACAGGGAGATCACTCAGCATTTACTGTCACGGGCAAAACAGACTCGATTAAAGGAAAAATGTAATTTATTGCCAATTAACTCAGAGAGGCGTAATGAGAAATAAAACCAAATCTTAAAACACCTTCCCCCCACCTCTCCCTCCTTTCCCGGGCTTAACTTTGATCCCGATTTTTCTCCCTCCTCCCCCCAGAGGCACAGGGGGAAAACAAGGAATGGGGGTTGGGGTCAGTTCATCACACTGTTGTTTTCTGCCGCTCCTTCCTCCTCAGGGGGAGGACTCCTCACACGTTTCTCCGCTCCAATGTGGGGTCCCCCTCATGGGAGAAAGTCCTCCATGACTTCTCCAGCATGAGTCTTCCCACGGGTTCAGTTCTTCATGAACTGCTCCAGCGTGGGTCTCCTTCATGGTGTGCAGTCCTTCAGGAACCGACTGCTCCAGCGTGAGCCCCCCTCACGGGGTCTCTAGCAGCAAACCTGCTCCAGCGTGGGCTTCTCTCTCTCCACGGGCCACAGGTCCTGCCAGGAACCTGCTCCGGTGCAGGCTTCCCACAGGGTCACAGCTTCCTTCAGGTATCCACCTACTCCAGCGTGGGGGCCCTCCACAGGGTGTAGGCAGTCATCTGCTCCACCGCCCATGGGCTGCAGGGGGACAGCCTGCCTCACCATGGTCTTCATCACAGGTTGCAGGGGAATCGCTGCTCCGGCGCCTGGAGCATCTCCTCCCCGTCCTTCTTCACTGACCTTGGTGTCTGCAGGATGTTTCTCTCACATATTCTCACTCCTCTCACTCGCTGCAATTACTGCTGCGCAACAACTTTTTCACTCTCCTAAATACGTTATCACAGAGGCGAAAAACGCTGTCGCTGACTGGCTCGGCCTTGGCCAGCGACGGGTCCATCTTAAAGCCAGCTGGCATTGGCTATATCCGACATACGGGAAACTTCTAGCAACTTCGTACGGAAGCCACACCTGTAACCCCCCGCTACCAAAACCTTGCCACGCAGACCCGTTACACCCTGTTTCCACAGTTTAACAGGACTGACTCTGGATTTCTGTTGGCCAGCTTTTCTGATTGTAAGGGTTCATTCAGATTGTGCCCCTCTGTTTCCCTCAGCCCTGTTCAGGGAGCTGGACTGAGATGTTGACACAGTTTCTCTGTGCGCGGTCTAGGGCTGGGTTGAGCTTCTTGTACTCTATCCACAGCTTATGCAGGATCAAACACAGTCTGCCCATAATTGTCAAATGCTTCAGATTCGGAAGGTCTTAGGAAACACAAAAACAAACACATGTAAAGAAGAGAGAAATGGCTTTTACAGCCAGATGGTGACAGAATATTTTGTGGTAGCTGAACCCTTGTTTTCCTTGTAAATGTTGAAAGAACAATGTATACTGTTCTTAATCTTGCATTAATTGAAAAATTGAATAGTAAAAGAACCAGTGGACCCTTTTCTGGAAATATTTTAGCTTAGCCTGGGGTGTATTACTGTGCCCTTAGTTTTGTTTTGTACAACTTTTAAGCTAACCTCCTCTTGAACTGAGTGATAAAGCTGCTTAGGATAAAGACCTATTAAAAGTAACCCATGTATATTTTGTAAGGAAAACTTCAAGGTCCAAAATTAACACAATGCAAGCACAAACTTAAAAACAATATGAACTTAATCTGTTTTCTGCAAAATGGTCTTGATATTTTAAAATATATCTTTCAAAATTGTTAACCTTTCCTAGCAAAGAGGGAATTCTGTGCTTCCTTTGAAATAACTGATAAGAGTCCAAACATTTTGAAAAGAAGTGCAAGGAGGAAAGCATACAAAGGAACTTACCAAGGTGAGTTTCCTGTGCATTATGTAGCTGTTCTGCAGCATGTGAATAAGAGTTTTTGGAAACAGGAATCTTTTCAGATGAAAAAGTTCTATATTTGTAATACTCTGTCTTAGTATTAGGGAATTCCTTTTGTTTAATGGGTGAGGATCTTAAATGTATAGAACTTTGCAGATCATCTGAATCAGGATTTATAGACCTCTTCCCAATAGTGCTTGTAAAGTAAATGGCTGGCTCAACATTCAGTGTCAAATCTAGTGTATTTCCCTTATAACTGTCCACTCAGAAAGGTCACTTCATTTCAGTTATGTAAGTTATTGGGCCACTCATTACAAGAAAGACGTTGAGGTGCTGGAGCGTGTCCAGAGAAGGGCAACGAAGCTGGTGAAGGGTCTAGAGCACAAGTGTTATGAGGAGCAGCTGAGGGAACTGGTGTTGTTTAGTCTGGAGAAGAGGAGGCTGAGGGGAGACCTTATTGCTCTACAACTACCTGAAAGGAGGTTGTAGTGAGGTGGGCGTCGGTCTCTTCTTCCAAGTAATAAGCGATAGGACACGAGGAAATGGCCTCAAGTTGCACCAGGAGAGGTTTAGATTGGACATTAGGAAAAATTTCTTTACCAAAAGGGTTGTCAAACATTGGAACAGGCTGCCCAGGGAGGTGGTGGACTCACCATCCCTGGAGGTGTTCCAAAAACCTGTAGAATTGCCACTTTGGGACATGGTTTAGTGGGCATGGTATTAGGTCAACGGTTGGACTTGATGATCTTGAGGTCTGTTCCAACCTAATGATTCTATGATTCTCAGATTCTATGCTGTTATAATTAGTGTGGCTGAAGTGATACTAGTTTTGCTCATTTAGTTTTGGGAAAGGAATACAAATTAGGCTTGAATAATGTTTTTTGGATTTTTTTTTTTTTTGTAAAATTGGAATATCTGTGTGAGTGGAATTCTACTAGGTAGTTAATTACATAATTTTTGTTTGTTTTTGTTCATAAGATAACCATCCATCATAATAGAAGATCTTTTCAGTGTTGAACAAGCCTTAAAAATCTCCTTCTCCTTTTCTCTTTCTTTTTTCCCCCCCATGTTCACTTTTATCTGGATAGGCTCATGCAGTTCTTTCCTGTGCTGTTTTTATTCTCTTCAGGCACCCCCTTCTGTGTTGCTCTTGGGTCATAATCTTCTTTTACATCTATTGATCATGTGAACACGGATGTAAAACTACAATTTCTTTTCAAAGATCTTCCTGGTTCATGATAATGATGTGTTAAGAAAAAAACCCAGAAGTGACGTGCTATGCTAATTAAAAGGCAAAAGAGCAGCGAAGTCCATTTCTATTTAAAAGAAGACATCAAAGGTTTAAAACAGACATGTTTTAAAATATCTCCTCTCCAAGTTGTAACTGATGGTGCTGCTTTGCTGAGTGCAGTGTGGATGAAGATGATCCCTGTAAGATCCATCTCAGCAAAATCATCACCATGACGTTTTTCTAAGAACAGGTGAACTGCTGGGCCTTGTCTGCTTCACAGGGAACTTGACACTTCTGGCCTTTCAGCATTTTATTGCCCCCCCCCCACCATGTGCTCTTTGTCATAGACCTAAATCCAAATTCAAGAAGAGAGCTCTTGAATCAAGATGTTCTGAATTGACACTGAAAGTCTATAAGCAAAGATAGCCTTTGGCACTCTCCACATTCTTAAAACCTCATATACCAGTGCTTCAGGCAAATAATGCTTTCTGGAGTGGCCAGGAAAGTTTGGCGAGAACAGTGAATCTTACATACCTAATTTTCTTTGGAGATTTCAAATGTGCATAGAAGGCAACTCAATTTCATTGGTCTGAATCACCTCTGTCACAGACTGTGTGTGGTCATTCTCCCAGTACACACATATATTCTAGCTTAGACTGGTCACCCAGGTTGAAGGTGGACTTCAAAAAGGTACCTTATGTGTTACACAAGCCAATTCTGTCTTCCCTAGCCCATGACAAGGTATTTATCAAGATTTATGAAGAAACTCTGCCAGGCAACTTCTCCTACTCTTAGTTTCTAGGAGGAAAACCTGTGAAATGGTAGAAGAGACTGCTGGTCTGAAGCAGTCTGGGGAGTCTCTCTTTCTGCTGATTTGTTAAGTCTTTGCAGACTGAAGTATATAAAGTTGTACAGCAATCAAAGCTGCTTTGCAGGAGTGTCTCTGTTAAGTGAAAATTTCTTGGCATATTCTGAGACTTTGTAAGATGGTGGATGCTAAACAGCGAAGGTAACTAGTAAGTTTGTAAAGTTAAATTCTAATCAATTCAATTAACAAATCCTAACCAATCTTCCATCTCAACGTGAAAGTCAAATACTTTCTCTTTCTGGATCAACAGCTTTACATAACAAAAAAAAAAAAAATACATAAAGGATTAAAAAAACCAGACACCTAAAACCAGTGAACTCTGGAATACTTTTTGGTTTAAGAAATTAGAAAAAAAGCAGACTGAAGTGTCTCCATCCAAACCAAAATTCTAGGTTTTGAACTATTTGCAAGAAATGACATCTAACTGCCTGGAACCCTGTCAGTCTCAAACCTTTGTTTGTGAGGATGGGGGTGAAACAGTTCTGCCTCCTGCTGTGAGGATGGTCTATTAAAAAAAAGGTTCGGAACTAGTGATGGAGACAACCTGGAAACATGGTGGCTGGTGCCATAGATTGTATCTGTGACCCATTTGTTTCCGCGCGTGACCAAGACTCAGAAGAAAGTATGAGGATTTTGATGACAGATAATAGATGAAAAACTTTCCACAGTTCTTCCTGATCCTAATTGTACAGTGATTGACTTCTGCTCTAGGTTTTTGTAAATGACAGTGGGTTTTTTCCTGCTTTTAATAAAATTGTAGATGTTTCCTCATCAGAAAAATTGATTGCAGAACAGTTTTATCTTCATATAGTGAAGTAATTCCATTTAACTTTCTATAGGGTTGGCATTTGCTGTTCTGTCTTCAGTCCATCCAGTTTTTGGTTTATATGGCTCTTTCTTCCCTGTCATTACTTATGCCATATTTGGAACGGGACGGCATGTTGCGACAGGTAAGTGCCTATTTGCTAAAAATATTTTCAGAAATAAGGAATTGGAAACCGAACATTTTTTTGTTGTTGTAAGATCAATGGAAGGAAAATTATATAAGAGTAAACAGAAATAAGATGGTTTCATGCTTCTTTTTATGACTATTTTTGCCAGTACTTTAAAGAGCCCCATTAAGAATATATTGGAGTTACTCCTGCCATTATAATTTGATATTGCGTTGACACTTCCTTTGTAAATGTCGTTTACTAAGGGCTTTTGTATTTTAACTCTAGAAATCTGCTTTGGGCTAAGATTTAAACAAAGAACTCTGCCAACAAGATACATGCAAACAGGAATGAAAAGGGCTTGTCTGCTTCTTAAACCATAGAAAACACACATTACTTCTCACCTGTCTAAAACACAAACCCCACATTTCTCAGAAGAAAGGCTTTCTGTGCCTGTTACCCGCTCTTGTAAAGCTAGAGATTCTCCCAATGAGTTCAGCACAACTCCTGTCCACTTGCAGAGTAAAAAGTAGGCAGCAAAATGTGCTCTCTGGCTACTATGCTAGCAGTTATGAGTTACTTTTTTACCCTCAGCAAAGCCAACAGCAGCTGCAAGAGTTATATAACTTTGCTCTCCTAATAAGTTGGCGAATGCTCTGTTTCTGACTTCAAAAAATGTAAGTTAAGGATGGAAGCTGGAAATAACGTTCATGAGATTGAACAACAAATTCTTTGGTGTGCAGAACTGGGCACTTGGTGGCCTCTGAAGTTTGCAGGAAGGGTGAGACAGGCCCAGTAGTAAACCATGGTAGGACTGGGTGAAGGGAAGCAGCCTCTGTGGCTGTCAGTAGATTTAAGCAGGGAGGAGGTATGTTTTCCTTGTGGAGGAGAAAAACTCCTGAAAGGAGGTAGGATGGTTCTGTGTAATCACACACAAACCCAACTCTGCAGAATCTTATTGCTCGTGCAACTGCATGCAGTGCTTTAGTAAGGAGTTAGCCACATATTTTGAACAACTATTTGGTTCAAAATTATTCAGTGAAATTATTAAAAATTGCTGAAGAGCTATAAATTGCCTTAGAGCTAAAGGAAAGCGGAAAGTTTGTTTTCCCTAAAGGCACAGAAAGTATGTGAGCCTTTTCATGTCCGAGAAGGATCTGTGGATTCTGTTAATGACCTCATGTTGTAATGAACGACAGAATGTACTCACTTCATGTAAGAAAGAGAAGAATTAAAAAATAGTGAAAATTTAGAATTTGGAAAATAATTTTGATTATTGAGTAGAGATAGATCAGTATACTTGGTAAAACATGAACCTATATTAAAAAGCTGTTTCGCTGTTTTGAAAATGAATAATTTAGCAGTGTATTGTCAGCAGTTTGTTGGTGTAAGACTATTAGGAAAAAAGGATCCATCATATGTTCATATGTAGGAAAGTAGGTAAATAAGTGTCTGGCTGACATAGTAATGAAAACAGATGATAAAATGGGTAAGTACAAGCTGTTAAGTCTGATGTTTTATCCTTGGGAGGGAATACCATTCAGAGAATCATTTGCTGAGTACCACAGCTCCGTAGCTGCGGATTGACGCACAGTCCTTGGTGGGAAACCTGTGCCTTTCACAGGTGTCTATTCCAGAATTTCATCTTAAGAAAAAAAAAGCAACAAACCAGTTCTTTTTCAGTCATGAAGACTTTTTTTTTTTCTTTAAAATAAATGTGTGTGACATATGCTGTTGATCCTTCCAGTAGAAACGTCTTATGCACTCGTCCCACCAGCCCTGCTTAAGGCCTTATGGTGTGCAGGCTGAACTGGAGCTATACCTCCTGCTTCAGATCCCCAAATGCTCTGTAATTCCTCATGTAAATTGGTGACAATCTCCCACCAGCATTTTCTGTAAGATCAGCAGGGCTCTCCATATGTATATAGGCTATAAAAGTGCCCTTTGTTAGTGAAGTCAGTTATGTTAGTATGAAATGGAAAATTCATTAATGGCTCAGTTCTGTCAACTTTTACTCACTTAATATGTCTCTTCTGTGATACAGCTGATCTACTTTAAAAGATTACTCACCTGAGCAGCTAACCCCTACACCTTTTTCATGACTGTTTTTGGTATAATTGATCTTGGAACATCCTCTGAGACAGCTTCATCTGTCATAATACCATATATAGGTCTTTGATTTCAGATATAATTTTATGTATGTAAAGTGTTTTCAAATCCAATTTTATGCAAACTGTTTCTTTTTTAAAAAAGTAAAAATGAGAGAAGAGGTTTAAAATAAAGAAAAGCAATCTGAAAAGCAAAATACCTACAACCTGCTTGGGAAAAAAAAAAGTATTATAGGCCCAGGTAAAATGTGCATCATGATTCAAAAAAAAGAAAATGTGATGCAAGAAAACCCTTTATGCTCAACAGGAAAAGTAAGGGGACTAGTATAGGGAAGAATTTGGTGCTTGAAAAATGGAAAGCTTGACCTAATTAGATAAGCAGGAAAGCCGTGAAATGTGGTAGGTTGAACATATGCAGGAAGTTTAGAAGGCTAAAAAAAAAGGAATTTGAAGAGTGGATCATCAAACTGATAATTAACGCTTTTAAATGCATCAAAATCAGGAACCTGGAGAAAGAAACTGGTGGGACACCTTTCTGACAAAACTAACAGGGACATTCTGTGACAAGGCCACAGGACTGTGAAGTTACTAGTGTAATGTCATCTGTCAGAAGGGCTCTGGAGGGAATCCTGGGAACTGCAGACCTGTCTTGCACCCCTGTTATTATAGGCTATAATAAAAAATAAGACCACTAAAAGATATGTATAATCACAGCCTGTTGGAGAGGAGTTAATGTGACTCCTGAAAAGCACAATCCTACCTTACTAACCTCCTAGAGTACTGTATGAGTGTCAGTAAGCACATGGAAAAAGGAAATACTTTAAATATAAGACATTAGAATGGTCAAACAGCTACTGATAAAGTTCCACACCAAAGGTTACTAAAGAAATCATGTTGCCCTTGTGATAGAAGAAAAGTTCTTTTAGTCATTATTAGCGGGTTAACAGATAAGAAGCAAAAGGTAGGACTTAAAGGTCTTTTTTCAGGGTGGAGGTGTACCTGGTACGTTCCCAAGGAATTCATGCTGGGAGGTTTACTCTATAAGGCCAAGGTGAAAATAGAACTGTATTCAGCAGATCCTGCACAGTAGAGATAAGGGGAGATCAATGAAGTTGGTGAGAGATCACTTTAAAAGACTTAAAAAGTATAGATTAAAGAAAATACTACAGCAGATGGTGAACTTCTGGAACCTGCTCCCAGAGGACATTGTGGAGGCAGAAAATACAAGCAGATTCAGAGATTCAACAAATTAAATAATGCTAGTCCATAAACAAAATCTAAAAAGGGTGGATAAGGACGTCCTTCCCGAACACAACAGCTACGGATGCTGGGGGATTATGAGGGGAATGACCTGCAGAAAGTGGCCAGGTTTGTGTGTTTTCCCCGGGTAACACCTCTGATTGCCACAGCTGGAGGCAGAGTGCTGGGCAACAACTGACCAGACTGTTGGTCTGAAACAGTAGGGCATTTCTTATGCTTTTACAACTCTGTATGATGGTTTGTACTTTTAAATATTGAATTATCATCCTTGTTTGTCTATGTGTCATTAAGCTTGCTTTACCTCGCTCAGCAAATAAGTGTTTCTCTCATAATCTGCCTCCATTTATTATAGTGCAGGTATTGCTGAGTTTTTGAACATATACATCTGCTAACTATAATGGGCTAGGTACTATGTATACAGTATGAATTACTGGCTCTAGAAATTTGAATGATGAACATTTGGGATCCTTAGACAAAAAGCTATTTCATCACACCCAGGATGAGTTAAAAGGATTTCTGATAACTTGAAATCATGTTAATTGTTGTGTTTAAACCTATTTTGTTAACATGTTTAAATGAATATGCTCACAAAAAATTGACATTTAATTCACAAGTACAAATTGTATTTTACATGAATAAATGTGTGTTGCCTAAAAAATTACCTTAAAAATTGTTCTTAGCACGACAGGAACGCACAAATTGAAACTTTTTCTCATAATGGCAAAGTTTTGAAAAACAGACTGTGAGTCATGAGTACAGACAGGTATAGAATTGTTGGTGACTAATTGGTGGCTTTTCTTTACAGGAACTTTTGCTTTAACTTCCTTAATATCTGCCAATGCAGTTGAGCGTCTTGTTCCTTCAGTCAGCACTAATTTCACTACAAACAATTACTCAAAAGTTTTAGGCCTATCAGAGTTCGAAATGCAGAGAATTGGAGTTGCAGCAGCAGTGTCATTTCTAGGAGGAATCATTCAGGTCAGTGGAGAACTTATATTCTGTGTGCTACTGATGCATTGCATTTGTGGCAGCTATGAGTTTTGTAATAATTTTTTTTCGCTTCTCTGAGACAAACTGACCATGGGTCTGGTCTAACTTTCATGAGCGATGAAACGAATGTGTTTTAAGAATTTACTGCTCTGTTGTTGAGATGTGGTATTTGTCTGTATACTTGTGCCTAGGGTGTGGCAATATGAAGTAAAAGCACATTCAGTCAGCTCTAATATAATACTCAGTTGCTGTTGGTGCTCCTTTTCCTTCTCCTTCAGAAACAGAACATGAATCAGCTCCTAGTAAGTGCTGACATATTCCTGAGGTTTTCTATTGCTCTTGGCTTGAAGAGAAATACTATACAATATCCAATAATTAAAAATAGTAGGTAAAACATCTTTAAATTCTCTTTAAAGTTCACACACCCATCATTAAAAGGAAATAAATTAGTAAACCAGATGTCTTCAAATGATTCTCCAAAGCTTATTCAACTGATCAGAGGTCTTTTAAATTTCTTCTTTTCCTATTCTGACCACAAGTGCTGAGTTCCTTTATCCATTGCCAACTGCTCAGGTCTTCAAAGAAGGTTTCCCTCTTTCCTTGTAAATGTTAAAATGGAAGACATGTTCCAACACTTGACATAGCAACATTTCCTGGGTACCTGGCCTCTTGAAAGAAACTCAGACACCTGTGCTTGGTGCTTTGGATCCCTCTACCATACAGAGGATAAGTGAAGGAGCCCAGAATGGGATCTCCAGTGGCCTGCACCCTTGGCAGGAACTGGGGCCTATGCTTATGTTAGTCTGCAGGAAATAACAAGAAGCATGGTCATTTCTGTTACATTTTTTCATTCTTTATTGGTCACAGAATTGTGACTAGGGGTAGCAGTATGAGGGAAACCCCACAGACAACATATGGAGTAGAGCTGATGCTGATTGTGCCTGGCTGCTGCATGTGCCGTACCATCGCACCAGTGTGTGCAACGTAACACTGCATAGTATGCAGGGTGCTTGTAACAGCAGAGTCCTCTGAGCTTGCACAGAGCTCTTAATGTGTGAACACTGTGCTTACAGCCTGACAATCTCTTATGTCGTTCCCAGAGAGGTTTGGGTGTTAAAGTGGGAAGCTGGTGCCTGCATTTGATTCAACTTCAAAATCTGATGCAGAAATTTCTTGCCTAGCTGTTGCAGAATCCCATTAGGTATCTAAAGCCACTGGACCTCTTACTCTTTCATTCTGAAAAGTTCTGCTTTTTCATATGCCTTCAGCTGCACCAGCTGAATTATCTCAGCCTATGTCCTGTTTAAGTCCGATTGAAATGAGAAGAACTAGAAAAACCGCTGCCAGTGCCTTGCATGTGAGGCAAGCTCTGAGCGGGTTCTGTGAATCTCAATTCCATCAAGACATGAAATAAATTGGAATTGGTTTCTGGTCACGCTTATAAGATTTGAAATTTGGGGCTTAGCTGCCTAAATTTTTCAAGTAATTAATTTCAGATTCCTGAGTGTTCATAAAAGAAGGAAGATACTTAGTTATCTTAAGAGGCAACGTGATGAAGATATCATAGTATTAAAACAGAAGATAAGTAAACATAAAATAAAACCTGTAATTACCAAAAGCATTTCATATGATGCTTTCATATGATTCACAGAGACCAGTTCATTTTTAAAAGCAGAATGGAAAGTATAATGCAGATTTTTTAATGTTTATGTAACTGCTACTCTAGAAAGATAAGTAGGTCATGGAAAGCTAATCAAGTTAAGGGAATTATTATTATATTAAATACTTCAGAGGTATTGATGGGGAGAGGAAACTACAGAACGTTACAAATACCTATGGAATGATTTTGTAATTAGAATTGGGTGATGCCTTTACAGCATTAAAAAATCCTCAAATAAAGTTGTTGGGTAAGATTTTTTTTTTCCTATTAGTACATTATATATGCAAGAATGCTTGAATAAATATATGTGTAGATAAAAAACCCCAACATACTAAACTGAAATTCAAAATTAAATTTGCTGAATAAAAAAAGAAAAGATGCTTGCAGTTTGAAGTGAGAAAAAAAAAAAATTTATCCTAGAAAAATATTTGTATTCTCTTAAGAACCACAGTACTACAGAATTTTGTTGTGCTACTCTTGTGTGAATGAGAAATGGCTGGTTATTGCATTCTAGTCTTCTACATTTTTACTGGTAAGTTTTTCACCTACTGTATTTTAAAAACATATAATTAGTTGCTGATGTACAGTATTGGAAAGAAAAAAACGTTTCTGGTTATCTGGAGAAGAAGTTTGCAACCTGCAATTTTGAGATAACCAACAAAACATACTAAATGAGAGGCTCACGGTCTGTACTGTTGCCTTCTGAGATATTCCACATGGATGATCTTGTCTTAGCAGCAAAGTATCAGAAAGAGTACCACCACTTTTTGTTTGGTTTAACAGTGAAAAAAAAGCCAAACCTTCCAGAACATGGAGTTTTGAGGGATTTAAAACTCCTCCTCCAAAACAGAATTCATGCAGCAGGTAATATGGACAGAAAGTTTGAGATTAGTGATTTATGAAGTGAATCTTTTTACTGGCCATAATGTTAGATCGACTACACTGTGAGAGTAGTATTATAACAATAACAAACCCCGTGTGCTGTCATGGGAAGAAAGTATTGAAAGTGGACAATAACCAAAACAGCTTAAATTAATGAACATGAGGGCTTTGCTTTTTGCAATTACTCATTTCCCTTCTCCTGGCTAAGTTCCCATTCTCATCTGCTTGTGAGGGTAAAATTACGGAGCAGTACAGCTGCAAGAAACGGTTCCCTTTGCACTATCTTTCTTCCATTCTCAACTTGAGTTTTCTTTTTTTCTATTTTTTTTTTTTACACCTTCCACCACTTCTGCCTAATCACTTGGTTTTATAATTTAGTTCCACCATCTTTTCTCCTTTACTGTGCATTAACTCAAGGCTGCTTTCCCTCACTTTCTTATGTGTTGTTTTTTTTTTTTTTCTTTTCTATGATAGCTCTTGATTTTATTCACATTAAATTAACCAAGACTGCATACCTGGTGAAAGCACAATTATCCCAAGTTAGTTACTTCTTAATGAGCCTTTTAACATAGTGTGTTATAAAGAAAAAGCTTCACAAAGAAACTGTATCCATGCACCTTTCAAATATTTTTGTTACTGTGGTTTTTCTCTCCCTGAAATGTTCCTTCACCCCCTAGGAACTAAATTTTGAAAAATGAAAAATTCTGGAGACAATCCTAAAACATCTGAAAGTTTTGTTCCTTTTACAGTTTAAGAAAAGCCCAGTATTAGTACAAATAATGAAAAGAGAAAACTATCTATTTTTGACATTCATTTTTTTTTACTTTATGTTTTTGCTCTTCTGACACTTCACTGTCAGTCTTTCCTGTAGTCTTTCTGCATCAAGAAGGAAGAAAAATCATACAGTGTATTAGAAAATAAGATGGAAAACCCACATCATGACCACAGCAAGAATAAAGCAGATTATCAGAAATTTCTTTAAGAATATAGAACTTTCTACATTTTGGTTATTGCTTAATGGGTGAAAGATTTTATGACGTAACGCAGTGTGGTACAATCTTGTGCAGTCAGCTCAGCTTAGTTTCAAATGCTGTCTATGCAAAAAGCAGTGGCAGTCAAGCTGTGGGCTGGATGTCTGTCCTTGAGTGTGGAGGGTTAACCGGAAAGTTCATCTGGACCTGTATAAATCCCCAAAATACTGAGTATATCTGTCAAGAAAGCTTGCACGCAATTGGATTTGGGATGCTTGTTTCAAAACAACTTTTTGCCCCCTCTTGATCTATGCAGTTTTGGCACATTACTCCTGTTGCAAGGACAGCAGGTGTTCCCCATACCAGCTTATGCTGAAAATTACACCATCCTCTCCGGATGTTTTCTGTTCTGATTGCTTCGTTGTTAGACCTTCACCATGGAAGATATGTGGATGCACATTGTATTTATTTAACAATAATGTAAATAAAGAGCAGGATGTACATGCTGATGGAACATTGCTGCTGTTTATGGAATTCCTGAGCTACCTTCAGCAGCATAGGCTGCTGCTTGTTTAACTGAGTGGCTATAGAAATTATCTACCTGAAAATGTAGCCAGGGTTTGAATGTATTTTACATAACCCATGGTTATAAACAAACAATAAAAAGTATGTTTGAAATGTGACCTTTTAGTTACTGCCTGTGAAGCAGGGTCACATGCCCCTAAAATGCTGAAGATCTAAAGTAAAAAAAAAAAAAAAAAAAGAAATGTAGGAAATGTTCAGAGTGATGCTGAAATTCATAGAATCATAGGATCATTAGGTTGCAATAGACCTCTGAGACCGTCAAGTCCAACCATTGACCTAATACCACCATGCCTGCTAAACCATGTCCCGAAGTGCCAATTCTACACATTTTTGGAACACCTCCAGGGATGGTGACTCTACCACTTCCCTGGGCAGCCTGTTCCAATGCCTGACAACACTTTCAGTAAAGAAATTCTTCCTAACGTCCAATCTAAATCTCTCCTGGCACAACTTGAGGCCATTTCCTCTTGTCCTATTTCTTGTTACTTGGGAGAAGAGACCGACACCCACCTCACTATAAGCTTCTTTCAGGTAGTTGTAGAGAGCGATGAGGTCTCCCCCCAGCCTCCTCTTCTCCAGACTAAACAACCCAAGTTCCCTCAGTCGCTTCTCGTAAGACCTGTTCTCCAGACCCTTCACCAGCTTTGTTGCCCTTCTAGACCCTTCACCAGCTTCATTGCCCTTCTGCAACAAGGTTTCTAAGCTGTGACATCATGACACCTGTAATTCACTGTATTAACTTTCTCTGAAATGTTAATATTAACTAATATTTCTCTGTGGTATTATGTGCTTCACAGAATTGTCTCTGTGGTTTTGAATCCATAGCTAAATAAACACCTCATGCTCTGGAAACAGCTATTACACAGAAATTTCACATCCATACGATACAAATATCTTGGAAAACAAACAAAAAATCACTAGGGAAAGCAGAATTTGTTTCTTGAACTTTGCTACTGTGAATGTTTTAAATACATGAATAGGCACACTGTTAGAACAAACAACTAAACAAAATATCTGAAGTCTGTAATTACGGGTTTTAGGCCTGACTAACTAAACTACTGCTCACTGAGGGTGTAATAATAATTATCATTATTGAGTCTCAATCTTGAATGACAATCAATATTCTGATTTTTCGTAGTACAGAGTTGTTCGCATGCTATTAATGGGAAATAGAAAAAAAAATCTCAGATTTACTCTCTCAGATGGAAGAGGAAATTGCTCACTAGAGTTTTTTGTGGTAAATCAAACGCCACTCACTTTGATATTTTTGTTTCTTTTGTGCTATTATAGTCATAGCTTGCTGCATACAGATGAGATTTATGGTGAAAAAGTAAATGGTGTTCAGGCATAAAGAGTGATAACATTTGGAAATTATTATTTTAGCTTCAGTATAAAACAAAATAAAGCAAAGGAGGCTATGATGTATTCCAAAAGGGTGATATTTAGTATAATAAACACAAAATAATCCTCTTTTAGAAAATATCTAACAAACAACTCTGTGCCAAGAGCGTGTAACCATTCATGCAGAATAGCAAATGCAAAAGACTATAGAAGTAAGAAACTGCTTTTTAATCTAACGAATCTGCAGAACTCATTGTAAGAGGACATAGTTTAAATGTAAATGTATGGATCGGAAAAGGATTAAGTGTTATGCTAACCACAGTACCATGCGTAGGTATGCAATATCTTTCATTCAAAGAATTAAAAGCTATCAATTCTCATTCTTCAGAAGAAAAGAGTGATTGCAGTCTGGGATAAGGGAAGAAAACACGGAAGTACACAATAATACTTTGGGTATTTGTCCTATATTCCTACGAAATATCTACAATAGTTGTAGATTCAACTGTAGTCCAGATTTCTGGGTTAGAGAGGAATATTATCCCTTCATTATATGTCTGTACTCTGAAATAACTGCTATAAAAGTTGCAACAAAGCAGAAATAATTTTCAAGGTTGAATATAGCTGAGCTGAAGTATACTCTTCTTTCTAGCAGAGAAATCCAGTTTATATATGGGACTCTGTTTATGAAATTGGATGTTGAATTTTTCTCCCTATTTTAAATTTTCTGATTGTATACAGATATTCTCCTTTAAATTATTTCAAGTATTTCTCCAGTGCACAGGAGGTAGATTTTACAGATCTTTAAACAGTTTACTTTTACTATAAGTTTATAAAGTCTGTTCATACAGAACATGTAACTATATAAACATCTCTGTTTATCTGTGAAGAAGATAAATATTTTTATGTCCTCCATCATCTGAAGCAAATTCTGTTGCTCCCTTACCTGAATACCTGCAAAATCAGAAACCTTGACATATGAAGCTGATGTAACTAGGGGTAGTGGACTGGTGACACTTGTCATATTTGATATTATGATACTGTAGCATGAGAGCATTAAGTATCATAGTATATTGAACAGCATGCACAGGGTCAGTGTGGAGGCTAAGGGTCTGCAGGAAGAGCAAAGCTGTTGTGTGACCACATGGGAAGGGAAAACTGGTGGCATAGCAGCCTGGCACAGGGAAGGGCTCCACAGGATGACGAAGCTCTCACCATGGGACTCATCTCTCCATAGTTTTAGCACCTAATAAATTTGGTAGCTGTTGAAACAACTAACATTTGGAATCCTGATATCAACATGTTGGCGATCAATAAGCTGGATCAAGACATGGCCCTTTGCCTACTCAGGCTGAATAGCAGTCGAACAGGAGAGTTTTAGCACCACCCTCGCTTTTTGAGTTGCTTTACTTCATTTGGCCGTGTTGAGTTGATGTTTCTATAGTGTTTATTGTGCTCACATATTTGAGAGGAGTTAATACTAAGCATTGCATCAAGACAGTTTCTCTGAGTCTGCTTTTGTTACTAAAATAGTGATAGAGTCTGTTAAACTAGTGGTGCATGTAAGATAATGCAGGTAAGCCCACAGAGCTTCAATGGATTCCATTTTCAGATATAGTTGTCCTTCAAAGAACTTTCGTTTTTTATCTTTATCTCGTTTATCTTACAGTTTATTAAAAGGACCCTGGCTCATTGTCCTATCAACAGGAAGCTGCATTTTATTATGACTGCTGATACTCATGCCTTTGCCTTTCAGGTAGCGATGTTTACGCTGCAGTTGGGCAGCGCCACTTTCTTGTTAACAGAACCAGTGATAAGTGCAATGACAACAGGAGCGGCTACACACGTTGTGACTTCACAAGTGAAGTATCTGCTGGGAATGAAAATGCCATATATATCGGGACCACTTGGACTTTTTCATGTAAGTTCAGTAAAAGAGATGAGTTATTCCATTAGCTAACATTTTCTTAAATAACTGTGCTATTTGGCTATATATGTGTGAGAAATTTGTTATGCATGCATGTGAATGAACAGAAGATGTAATAGCAAAACATTGATCTTGCCAGATCTGTTTGTAAGAACAGATTAGTAAAACTTGATGAAGAATTTATTAAAGAGAATTAGGGGCACATAATAAACACAAGTAATTTATCTTGTAGGGGCATAACTAAAAGTGTCATAGCCATTTTTATGACTAGCCAGTTGGCCTGTGAGACTATTACAAACGATTCATCACCTATTAAAGTATTTTTTAATTCCTTAAAAAACTTTTCATAAATACTTCTTAATATCAAATGTGACTAGCCTCTTTTTCATGGCATTTCCATGGAGACTGTACTTTTATATATAGGAATATTTTCATCTTGTAGACATGACTGTTGTTAAGTACTACAGCCAAGATATAATCAAAATATACATTATGAGCCACAATAAAGAACAGTGATATAAAAAAGTATTTTCATGTTGGTGTGTGCTGATGATATCATAAATGAGGTCATTCAAATGCTTTGAAAGAAATCCGTTCCCTTATCCCTTGTATTTTTTAATGTATCTGAAACAAGTTCTTTGCCCTTCACTTCACTGTTGAAATCAAACCCTTCTGAATATTTTCCAAAGAAAAATTTTCATGATTTTTTTATTGTTCTGAACTGCTCTGTAGAATTGTGTGAAAACAAACGAACAAACAAAAACCCCACTGTACAACTTAAAAGAATAAAAAAATCTCCATATTTAGAAGGGACAATTTTACCATACAAGTGTTTTTAAAAGGTTTCTGGTATCTGTTCAGACTTACGGGTTGCTCTAAGGTCCATTATCTCAAAAGCATCGGATTTAGATTTTAATAGTTTTTTTCTGTGTTAGTAGTTTTATATTAAAATTATGCTAATCAGATATATGTTGGTGTGCACATGTAACTAGAGAGTGAAAGGCAAATTTGGCATGTCTCTCCGGACACGTTCTCCTCTCCAAATTCTTGAACCCAAAGACTGGTATTTTTACTTACATTTTTTTTTCCTTCTCCACTCCAAAACACCTCCTACTCACAAAGCCTATTGCTTCGCCTTAGGCAGCATTTTGGTTGGCAAAGCAAGGATAAGAATGTTTAATAAAGTGTGATAGAAGAGTTGAAAGTAAAGAAAGCCAGTGAAATGGATTCTTTGTAGCAAGTGAGATCATGATTAAATATGCAAAAATGAAATTTGAATATGAAGAACAAATCTACTACACTAGTGTTGAGCCTATGGGCTTTCTGTGTTTACACATAGTTTACTTAAGTTATTAAATTTAATTTTCCCTGTACATGGTTTGTAACACTGTAACTGAGCTGCACATTGCAGCATCAATTGGTATTTTGCAAATGGCAAAGGCAAAGCAAGGTGAAGAAGAAAAGTGGTGAGAGAAGACTGCATGTGAGATCTAATTTTTACAAGGGACAAGAAAAGTGTCCTCAAGTTTACTTAGTCTCTGAAAGCAGAAAAACATTTCTATATTTGTCCTTTATCTATATGTAGATATATTTATTCTTCCACAAGTTTCTAAGAAAATGCAGCACTGCAAAATGAACTGCCACATAACAAACCTACTTTACAAAATGGAGTCTTTTGTGATTGTGTTGCAATCAGCCAAAAAAACCTTCATGTTCCTGCTATCAGTCCTTTTTTCACTCTTTTTTTCTTAGTTTGTTCCATATACAGTTCACAGTTGTTGCCTGCACTTTATACCCACAGCGTCTTGTGTTTGTCTAACAAAGGTCAGAATGAAACATTTTTGAAAATGCAGTGAGGTTGCCTACTCTTAAAGTGTATTAAGTGTTTTAAGTAATAATGTTCCTTTAATTCTTTTGTTTTCTTCAGCTTCTATATTCATTTTAGAACTAATCTTTTGGGTTTTCATGTATACATCGAAAAAACAATGCGGAGCATCTCATTAATGTATCAGAATACACATTCTTTCTAGAATATAAACACTTACAATGTTCATTATTACCCTACGAAAGTATGTGGAAGTATAGTGGAACTCAAAGCCATTAATTTCCCATGAGAATAGGAACAGAATCACAGAATCACAGAATGGTAGGGGTTGGAAGATCTGGAGATCATCTAGTCCAACCCCTCTACTAAAGCAGGATCATCCAGAGCAGGTTGCATAGAACTGCGTCCAGGCAGGTTGCTCTGTGGGCAACCTCCCTGGGCAGCCTGTTCCAGTGCTCTGTCACCCTTAATGTAAAGAAGTTTTCCATCATGTTGAGGTGGAACTTCCTGTGCTCCAGTTTGTGCCCATTGCCTCTTGTCCTGTTGCTGGGCACCACCGAGAAGAGCCTGGCTCCATCCTCCTGACACCCACCCTTTAGATATTTGTGAATGTTGATAAGGTCCCCTCTCAGTCTTGTCCAGGACAAAGAGCCCCAGGGTCTCTCAACCTTTCCTTGTAGGAGAGATGCTCCAGTCCCCTCATCATCTTCATAGCCCTCTGCTGGACTTTCTCTTGTAGTTCCCTGTCCTTCTTGAACTGGGGGGCCCAGGACTGGACACAGTACTCCAGATGTGGCCTCACCAGGGCAGAGTAGATGGGGAGGAGTACCTCCCTTGACCTGCTGGCCACACTCTTCTTCATGCACCCCAGGATACCATTGGCTTTCTTGGCCACAAGGCACACTGCTGGCTCATGGTTAATATGCGTGTGAAGTTAGAATATTACTTTTTTCCCTTTCATGTGAATTTGCATCCATTGCCAAAAAGTGCACTGATTCCGCATAAAGTCACCAAATTATTTCCATTAAAAAACTTTACACAAATCTAGCAATAAAAATAAAAAACAACAGGCAAAGAGCTCAATTAATATACGATTGCTATATTTTAAAATTCTGTTAATTATATGGCACAAAAAATTACTTTGTACACATAATTTCTAAATTATTTCAGTAAATGCATCGTCACAGTATGTAAAATACTTATTTCATAATGATGTTTGTGATGAAAACATTTCTAAATATTTCTTTAGAATCAGATGCCAGTGTTATTACAAGCTTGAGCTTTAGCTGCTTACATGTAGGATCTACGGTTTCATCTCAGATGAGTACAGTAACTGAGTGGATAGTATAAGGTGTGAACCATACAACTTAGAGAGATGGCTATAGTATTTGTCAACCTCATTCATATGAGCCACATGCTCTTTCTTTCTGAAGAGCCTTTGGGTGGTTTGTGAAATGGTCTCCTGGTTTTGCTAGTCACATCACATAATGGGTGTGTTTAGGTTTTCAGAGAGTGGTTACCCAGAAAGAGAATAGTCAGTGGAAGCTCTTTAGTCTGGTGTAGCAATTGATTTCATATTTATATATTATCGCCAGAACTCTTTCAGTGTACTACAGACACTTTGGGGATAGGGCTGTTGGCGCTACTGAGCTCGTATGAGCTATGAAGCATTGGTAGTCTCATTCCTTTTTGTTTATTGGCTCATGTAGACTACATACTGAATGGTATGATTTGGAGGGAAACACCAAAGAATACACTAGGCAGTTCATATAAAAAGTGTTGCAAAGTCTGAAAAAGCTGTGACAAAGGTCTACAAGATTTGGCTATATTTTTTAAAAATTAAATGGAAGCTTCTTTTTTAGTCAATATGTAAAGAAAGACAGAAATTCTAAAAGCTTATGCATTTTTCTTTGTAATTCTTCATTAAAATTCTATTTATTCATGCAATCATATGTTTCTGTTTGTCTAGACTTTGTCTAGGAAAATTAAATTAAATGCCCTAAGCACAGGTAGCTAACGTTGACACTTCAATAGGCACCATTCATTTCAAAGCAAGCCCACATCTCTTTGACTTTGACAATTAAGAATCAATAAATTTCTTCCCTTTTCTTACCACTTCACCTTAGATCTAGCTCACCCTTTGGTGAATTTGTGGGCACAGTTTGCAATATACTTTTCCAGATTGCCTTCTTTTGTCCTGATTAATCACAGCTTCTGCTTGGACACCAAGCCAAGTCCTCTGTTCCCTTGAAAATGCATTCTTGGAAAATTATGGGTACAGAGACTAGTACCAAGCCACTCAAGACACAATTCCAGATATTGTCTGATAACAGCAGGGCAATATGAGGTTAAAAACTGTGGTTTGATTACCATTCTTCAGATTTATGACATATATATAGATCATATTATTTAACAAGTTGATTTTAAAATGTTTTCCTGGGTTCTGAGAAATGTTTGTGCTGGTTTATAATGTGCGTTCTTAATCAAAAACCCAAAGGCTAAATTTCAAAGGACTGGACTAAATTTTCCTCTTTGTGAAGAAAACTAAATTTTGTTTCGTTTTCTGTAACCATTTTTAGGGCTTTAAATTTTTTTTTTCCACTTATACATTAAGAAAATATGCTTGGAAAGTATGAGAGAGGAAAAATCAGGAAGTTATTTTAATTTACTCATTCTTCAAAATGAGCACATCTGTTCAAGGAGTGACAGAATCAGGACAGTAACAACAAACTTTATCATTGTATTGACCACCTTTCTGCTGGAACAGGTTTCTTTTCTAAAATAATTGCTCCACTGCTTTTTCCTGTTCAATATAAATGTACGTATTTAAGCTCCAAACTGTCAAACCTTGTTAGCATTATACACGTATTTGAGAATAGGTTCTCTGGGGCAGAAAATTATTAGTCTTTGTTTTGATAAAACTACAAGTGTCACTTTTCGTTTATTTTAGTGGTAGTCTTACTGTTACCAGAGAAAACACTCTTTTTTTCCATTATTATTTCAAGCCTCAGTTTCTTGATTTTATTATCCTTAATGTTGTGGCTTAAAAAGAAGTTACTTGTGCTGCAGTCTAAATCTACATCCTAGACTTTAACTACTGTTCTCTCTATGGTTTACATTTCAGGCTACACAATAATTCCCAGAATATAAATGCAGAATTCAAGGACTGAGCCTACCTTGTTTTTTTTCTGCTGTAGCTTTAGTAAGCATGTATATCATATCCATTTTCATGCCTCCCTGTTCCTCCAGGAAACAGACTATTGCTTTTATTCATGAGGCCTGAAAATAGCTTGTGATAGGGATCTGACTACTTCTTTGTTTATTGGGACATGAGTTCCCTCTAACTTTCTTCACTCCTCCTAAGGATTCCAGTAAACCTGTAATTTTTTTCATCACTTTCTGTTAGTCTTTTATCATACTGTTTTTAGCCTAATTTTCTGGACCCCCAAATTCAAACTGAAATTACAGTTCACCGTGACACCTGTGCTGGTGTGAAGGTAACTGCATTCTTTCAAGTCTATTACCACATTGTGTTCACCATCAGAGATCCCCATTACTCATCATCATTGGTCATTTTATTCCTATTCCATATTTCTATTCCACATGTCCCTTATATTCAGCACCATATTTCCTTTCTTCATCATAGATCTAACTATATTTTCCTAACCATTTTACAGCATGTTGCACCACACCTTAACCTTTGAAAAGCTGAAGGCCTTCCATTTGCAGCTCCTTAGCTCTGCTCCAGGCTTCTCTTTCTCTTTTAACACTGCAGTCTGCCTCTCACCTGCAGTGACGTAGCCATTCCCCAACATCCCAGACCCCACTGCAACAGGACTTTGAACCTCGTGGTCCAGTGTGCCCCACCCCTCACACCCTTGCACCTGCAATTCCTGCACCTTGCTGTGAAGAATTTCCCCTGGAAAGCACTTGCCACTGATCTGTGAATCACCCCTTCTTCCCTTGCCCTCTTTTTCCATCTTGCTTTGTAGCTTTTAACTTAAAAGTCTATGCTGAGGAAAGAAATAGGGCTTAGTAGATAACATTAGTTCTTTGAATAGCCAATAACATATGTACACAAGCTTGACAGCTATTTAGTGTGTGCAGCATCCAGACGTGACTAAACCATGCTCCATGGAGCACTGTTTGTGTAATGGGCAAGAGCAACCAACAGTGAGACTGAGTGCACCCTGCTGAAGCTATACAGTTACTCTGGAAAAATATTTGGATGGAACCCCTCGTGCATTGGAGAGGATGTCCTCAAGAGGACGCTCCTCTAGGAAGATTCCTGTTGCTTCTTTTTCCATCCAGCCACTACTACATTTTTGTTTCCATTTTCATTCTTCCTCCCTCTCCTTCCCTTTCCCCCTTCTTTCTATCTTTTAAAATTTTTCTTCAGAAGTAAGTTTTACTATTGCAGGTCATGGATGTTATGATCTATGGACATGGAAAATAAATAATTGTACATGGAAGCTTCTCTTAACAATTTTGTGCAATGCTCATTTATCTCACTGAATTTAATGAGACTGAATAAGAAAGGATACGTAGTGCATTTACTGGAATTTTCTTGTTTGCTTCTACCAATAGAAATCTGTAAATTCATATGTATGAAGATTTGCTGCATTTTGGAGTTTTCAAAAGTCCATAGTAACAGTAAATTGGTGATTTTCTTCCTTGAAATCTCTTAAGTGTAGGCCAGTTTGTCAGATGACTCAGCTCCTGCAGTATCAATTCAGCTCTTACAGAGTATTATGTCTGAAGTTGTGTAGAATATGTCAGAGCATGTGACCCAAAATGATATCTTTTTTATCTGTGATCATTATTTGCTGTTCACTGTAGATTTATGCCTATGTATTTGAGAATATCAGCTCAGTTCAGTTGGAGGCTTTACTTCTCTCCTTGCTGAGCATCGTGGTGCTTGTTCTTGTTAAAGAACTGAATGAGAAATTTCAGAGAAACATTAAAATTGTTCTTCCCGTCGACCTACTTTTGGTAAGTACAAATCAAATATTAGATTTTTCACTTACAAAGCTTTCAGTGGTTCAATTAATCTGCTGAAGTTTACTGTGTTGTCTGTAGTCAGCCACAGCCACACCTGCCACTTATTAAATGGATAGCTAATTTTCATGACTGTATGGTAAATGTAAGAACAGGAAAGAGTTTGGCTAAATAGTTGAGGAAGAAATGACATACGTTCCCAATTTGTATAATATTTTTCACATGTGTACTACCTTTTACGTAATCACAAGCACACGAAGCCTATAAAGTTAAAGGTTAAGAAGTTTGAAATAGAAAATACAAAGTAGCTGGCACATTTTAACTCCAGTCAATACTTGTGCTGGGTAGTTGTGGCTTAGACGTTTCTTTTTATTTATCTACAACAAAGTTAAATAGCGATGCTATTGCTTTCTGTAATTGTACTTACAGTTCTTCTTTCACGTGGCATAGTCTATATTGAAATTAGCTATTGCCTTGTAAATCCCTGCTTTAAGGATTAAGCTGTAGTCAAATAATCAGCACTGGGACAGAAGGTTTCTGTTTTTCTTCAGACCTCTAAAAGAAAATGGATCATTGTAATTACTCTTCTTTAGCTGGAAAAAGTTTTTTACGAAAGAATAACTTTTCTTGGGCAAATCTGGAAAAGGAGGTAGTGTGGTTCTGGCCCTTGCTCTAAGATCTGTTTTTGTGTTACCTTTTAAAAAATACTGGATAAAGTGTACCAGCAAACTGAGGATCATGAACTGGAACCTGTGCCTGTTCTATTGGGATTTTTGTGTTCATCTCATAAAAAGTACAGGAAGTGAGTTTGAACTCAGGAGCACCTAAATTATGAATTATTTTAAGCTGCTCACTTGAACAGCAGTGGTCTGGGGCGTGTGCTGCATAGAGGTGGTTTGGACACTGATTGGCAAGGCTCCTGAGGCTTTACAGAGACTTGTACAGATCCCTTTCGTTAACATAGAACGTACAAACTCCACCATGGTCCTTCTTCAGCCATCTTTTCTAAATTCATTATTGTGTCCAGATCTTAATTTCTTCTTCCACATTTGCAAAAACTCTGGTAATAATGCTTCCCTGTCTTACTGGATAGATCTAAGGAGAAATACATGAACACTGTCATGTGCTTAGATATGGCAATAATAGGGACCATGTGAGAAACTAAAAGCAATAGAAACATAACATCTTTTTCTGTGTTGAATCAATAGATAATTACTACATCAGTTGCTTGCTACTATGCTGATATGGAATACGTCTACGGACTAGAAGTTGTGGGACATATTCCTGAAGGGTAATGTGTTTTGTATTAGCTTGTGGCTTTTAAATATGTTACCTTCTGAAAACAGCCTCTGCAGTGTTCAAAGTAGTTTTCTGAAGTAAGAAATGGAAAAAATCTATTACGTTAATTTCCGACCTCCTCAAATACTCTCTCGCAATTCAACCCCATGTTAACAAGGTATAGCTCTACAGACATAATCATAAAAATGCAGACTTTCTTGTACATTTTCATAACTTTTTATTATTTTATAGAAGAAAAGTAGGTAGTACCTGATGATGGCTGATGGATGTATGACAAGAGGGCAGAACACTCTCAACAAGATTACGGCAACCTGCTTTTTGAGAGTTGCCTTGAGTTATTGTTGCAGAAAGGATTTGCAATGAGATAAGCCTTGCAGATTGCTACACTTTGTTCTTTTCCTCTCACTTACTTAGTAATTTTAGAAAATGTGGTTTCTGAGGAAATGTAAAGGATTTAGATATGCTTAATCTAGAAAAGAGCATTCTGACTACAGATAGTGATACATTTTTCTCCATGACCTTGAAAAGAAGGAAAAAAAAATTCAGTATAATTAGCTGGAAAGAGAAATTAGAGTAGATGTCAGAGAGAATGTTCAGACTCTGAGGGCTGATAAGGAATAGCACAGCTGTTGTGTAATCTCCCCTTTGGAAACTGCAGGGTTTTGCTAAATTTCACAAAGTCAAAGTCCAAGGCAGCACGAGTGCATGTGTGGCAGTTTGCACTGATAGAAATAAAATAAGTGAAGTTGCTGAGAAAGAAAATTGGTTTTAAGTATTTAGGGCATGCTATTACATGCTATGTATTTGAGAGTAAAAGAGAGCTAAGTGTGCCCTTCTGATATGTCTTAGGAACAGTTAAATTATGTTTGTGCAGCTTTAATTGGGAGCTTATTTTATGTCTAACCTTGCATGAGAAGATTCTGTGATGTTGAAAAACAGAAGCAGAGCCTGGATCATTCCTATGTATTTTTGGGCATTTACCTGAAATATCTAACTGCCTTGTCAGTAGATAGCATTAGAAACTGTAAGAGCACAATTTGGCTCTTCAGCAGTGTGCTTTGGAAAGACTGAAGTCTTTTTGCGGAATACAGAGACAATCTGGTGTGGTTAGGTTCTTAACTGGGGCATTTCATTGCAGTCCCCATTAAAAGGTCTGTATTAGATGGAATAAATGTCCATACTGTCCATAACCCACAGGAACACTAAATTGTTTAAAAGCTTTAAATTAAACATTACAAGAAAGCTAACTATAAAAAAGAAAAAGTATGCAGTAGAGTCTCTTTTATAGAGCTTTACAAGATTAGGGAATGGTTGTTAATTTTATCTGTCAGAGAGCGAGCTAATTTATAAGGACCCCTTCATAATTTCTGAAGTTGAAGTTTGCAAATAGAATACTCCATCTGAAATTGTTTCATCTTCTACAAATTCTCCTCTGCAGTCCCCTGCAGACGGGGATCTTTTTAATCTAAAATACTGAAAAATATCACCTTACAAGTATTACAAAAACTAGCTGTGCATGCAAAGACTGTTTCTCTCGTATATTCATGAATTGCAGGTATATCGAGGTTATGTATCAGGCTTTGCAAAAAAGATCGTCTTTATTTTCTATAGGTTGCCATCACCAAAAACACCACCCATGAATGTCCTGCCTGAAGTAGTCACTGAAGCTTTTGGAGTAGCATTGGTTGGTTATGTAGCGTCACTAGCTCTTGCTCAAGGCTCTGCTAAAAAGTTTAAATACACTGTGGATGACAACCAGGTAAAGCTCTTTCTTCTCACTGTCAGCCTTGAAATTGCTTCACCAGTTTGGAAATGTATTATAGATGAATGCCCAGTAGGAAAGGGTATGTGCCATATGGCATCTTGAGGCCTTCCAGTGATTACAGTAAAACCCAAATCTAGTCCAAACCAGCTCTACAGAATGCTCCTTTTGGGGAAGCCCATCCTTCAGGATAATCTCGTAATGCTGCGTCCAGTGCAGCATTTTGGTGTTAATGTGTTTTCCAGTGCTTTAAGATGACACAGCTTCTCCTCTGGCAGCTGAGTTCTTAAGTTAAGATCTTAAATAAGCCACTGATTAAAGAAGCAAAGCAGTTCTAGAAACAAACCAGGTGCTTATAGCCCTAGGACATATCTGATGTTATGAAATGAAGCTCATGCAAAGTAGAAGTCTCATCCTTTATTTAAAGAGGGTTTTGTACAAGAGAAGCAGGGTGGGTTCAGGGAGCACTTCCAAACTTGCAGCCATAGAAGCTTTCTGTGCAGAGTTCCGCTTTACAGTGTACACGCTAAAACAGAAGTGGGACCTTACTTTCTGCAGTACCCCACTGCTCGTCATGGCAGGTGAGTAACTTCAAGCCAATGGGAAATCCATGGAGACAATAATTCAAGCAGTAGGGTAAGAAATGCTCAATTTTAGATAACTGGCAATAGTACTGTGTGACGAAAATATTGCCTTCACCTTTCTCTTAAGTGTTTTGGGCTAAATGACATAAGGTTGAATGAAGAACAGTTGGTTTTGCAGCTGGAGGTCTTTTTGAACACCCTATCTAGACAGGTCAGTCTCGCTATATCAGTTCATGTCCTTTACAACAATTATGGCATTGGAAAATATGGTGGGAATATTCTTGTCTACTCAGGTCGCTAAAATATTTTTCAGAATGAATACATCGGGCCATCAAATTTCTGTTGATGCTTCGGAGCCATGTTTTCTAGGGAGCAGAGGGAAAAAGCTTTGAGCTTAACACAGGTCAGACTTCAGGGCAATATTCTGCATTGTCTCAAGGGCACTAAATGGGGCACAGCAACCTGTATGTCTTTTGGCATCTTTGGGAATCTTATAGCTTACACAGCTTAATTACTGAGGTGTTGGAAACTCTGTATATGTCTGCATTGAATAATGGAGCAAAAGAGATAAACCTCCATGAGAACAGAGACTACAATGGCTGGTGTAGCTGCATTGCATTCAGGGGCCAGGCATAAGGCTCTGCATGGTGGCATGTGGGTGTGTGAGGCTGTCTGGGGAGATTCAAGCTTTTAATCCTGCTGTCTTATGCTGTGAAGAACAACTTACGATAAGGTGTTGCCCTGGCTGGATACCATACCATTTGTGTCCTAAGCACTTCTAGCAGTAGTGATGCCTTTTCTAACACATTGCCCTTGGCAGACGAATGAGCCCCTTATAGTCTGGAGAAGACTGGTGCCGGGTAGCCAAGTTAGGGCACTTTCTCAGAAAACATTGTTCAACTTACGCTACAGATACAAGGTGGCTTCTCCACTTTTTCTTCTATAAATCTTTGTTCAGACATGCCTGCATGTTGACTGTGAATAAACACCAAATACACTTGTAATGAAAGACAGCATGCAGATAGTATCGCCACCATACTTCACTTTCAATAAAGCATCCTCTAAAAGAAAGAAAATTAGTGGCTGTCTTTTTCCAGTGGAGTCATAATCCAGAAACAACCTGGACACTGTCCAGATACCACTACTTGAGACTCTGGACTGTTAAAAAAGCAGATGTGGATCAAGATGTAAATATTTTGGCTGAACTTTGTCTTCAAAACTTAGCAATACCATATATTCAAAATGTGCCTCCTGCTCTTGATGAAGCTGGTTCAGCAGCTCTATCATTCAAATTAGTTCTGAATTGTGAGCAGATATATTGTGTTGGGAGAGCTTTTATCACATATATGTGATTTTTTTCCCTCAAAAGTATGGCCATCTTTTGTCATGGCTAGTATTTACATAGGGGACTCCTTTGTTGGCAAGAACCGTTGAAATGACAGAACAGTAGGAAAAAAACATATTCTGTTTAACAACTTTGCAGGAATTTTTGGCTCATGGCCTCAGCAACGTGATTCCTTCATTTTTCTTTTGCATACCAAGTGCTGCAGCAATGGGACGGACGGCACTTTTATACAGTACGGGCGCCAAAACACAGGTAATGGGTTAGAGTGAAGTATGTAAGAGAAATAAGGCTATACTACTCACTGGAACTTGTACTGATTTATCTATTGTATTTCCCTATTCTCCCTTTTGCTCTGTCCTGAGAAATGACTCTGCCTTGTCAGTTTTAACAATCTGCATGGAATTGCATTTGATCAGTAACTGTCTTACTAGAAAGGTTAACCGTTCCACTTATTCGTTTTCATCTGTTTAATTCAACATAAACTCTAAAGTCTGTGGCAGTGAAGAGGTTAGGAGTTGTTTTTTCAGACTGCAGGAAACTACTCACAACCTCTTTCAGTTTCATGTGAATTTGTCAGCACTGTAACAAAAGTGCCCTCTAATGGTGTTTAATAGCTGTGTTAATGCTACCGACTAAACAGAAGTTTTAGAAAAATCGTATTTAGTTCAGTGCTTCTATCTGATTTTCAAAATAAAGTGAAAGTAACCTTAAGAGCCCCTTGTTAAAAAAACCCCAGTCTCCCAACTTCTGCCTTGTGACATGGGGTACTGGTCCTGTCCCTCAGTATACATTGAGTGCACAGATATGACGCTCAGATTTTTGAGCTATTTCCTACTCTTGGAAACTAAACCCACAAGTTCTTATTGCAGTAGCTCAGAAAAGAGGGAACTTCAATTGATGAAAATGATAATTGTGACCCTGTGAGGCTGTTACCTGTCCAAATTGTACAAGAGAGGTAGCAAACTCCTTGTCTGTGACCCTTGCGTGTGATGGCACTTGTGTGGGCCACCGCAGCCGGGACACCCCTGAGGCAGCCCCCTAAGCACTGCCTCTTCCTTCTTCCTCTGGAACTCAAGGGTCCATCAGTGGCACCCTGCCATACAAATGCTACATCCCTTTTTATAACTGTTGCTCTTGCCTGTGTAAGGGACATTAATTCCAAGGAAAAGTGTAACGAGGAAGAACTAACAGGGCTAAGTACAGTTGATAGGTACTGTTTCTTCTTGACTATGTCCTGCAATTATTTCTCATGCAGATACCACACTACTAAGAAATGATACACGGCTTTATTTCAAAACTCTACATGTTAACGACTGGCTAATTAGCCTACACAGTATTGTGATCTCAATTGATCATAATGAATAATTTATCCAATAATAATCTCTAAAAGAACTTATATGCAAATAGTTAAGCTACCACTTTGCTATTAGCTGTTTCTTATCTTTGAGTTGGATTCAATGTCATACCATGTGACCTCACCCTCACAGATATCCTCTTCTGTTACCTGTTTACATATTGATTGTATGATTTGCAGTTGTACTGCGTCACAGCTTTTCCACAGAAGCTTTACAGTAACCGGAAGACCTATGACCTGAAGGCATGTGGGGTATATAGGTTTCTGAGCACATTGCCTCTGGTACATGTAGGTGAAGGCCCTGGTAGAAGGTTATTCAACATAAGAAATGGAAAAAGAAAGCACCATAGTTTGATTTCAAGGTAGCAAGTACATGGTAAAAATTACATGTATCTGCTTAGTTTTAACTATTGGCTTCACAGTATAGCAGAGCCTGCATCCAAAAGTTAGAGTGTGGCCATGCGTTAGCACTATGAGACTATTTTAATAAACATAAAATTCTCTTTACTGCCTTCTTTTTGGAAAGCAAAATGTCCACTTAATCCTCTACTTTTGGGGCTGTCTAGGCAGAATGAAGAGATGAGAACAACATCACTAATAAATGTTAGTCAGATCATAGGCAAAAAGAAGAGTGAGGGGTTGCTTTGACTAAATAGAAAGAAGTCAGTTGGCTTTGGTATATGTCATGAAAGAAATGCAAAGAGCCTTTCAGGGGCTCAGAGCAGCCCTCTTTTCTTCGATGGCTATACCTGGGATTCAGTGGTGTAATTTATTCTTCAGTGATATCTATCCCTGGGAGAAATCGGAAGTGAAGGACTGTACCCTTCAAATAGAATTAGCTTTTTCTTTTTTCCTTCTTGGGAAGGCAGAAAGAGGGAAAAGTTCCCTGTGACTTCACCAGCAGATTTTGTGTCCCTTTTTCTGTAAACGCTCTGTCTATCCTTCTTGATGGTATTTTTAAATACACCACAGCTTTAATTTTCTAGTGTTTTAACAACTTGTCTGGTTTTGTTTTTAACAACTTGTCTCTTAAAATGAAACTTAATTATTTTAGTAAAGAAACATATTATCAATATAAAAATAAAGTGAGCATCTGTCTACTTATCGTCAAAAACCTTCTGTGAATCTGGACCATGTCTTAATGAGACCAGAAGCACTCTACTTTGTGAGTAGTCATAAACAAGTAGGAAACTGCAATTTTACTGTATTTTTCCATCAGACTAATACCATATAATACTGTGAAGAAACATATAACTTTTAGATCATACATTTGTCTGGATTTATGTTACCTGCATTAGTTACAATTTTTAATATATATAAAAAAATGTTCCTACATTTTCTAAAGTAAAGTCCACTGATATTAACATGAAATCATTGGTTGTTTCTGACTTAGCACAATAGTTTCCTTTTACCATTGATCCCAGTAAAAGAAGTTAGAAGTCTTCTCTTGGGCAAAAATGATGACACAGTTCTCCACACATAATTTTTGCTCAGTGCTATGACAGATCTGTTATTTAGTGCCACACAGGGTGCATGGCTATAAATATGTTACAGAATGACAGTGGGTGCTGTGAAACGTCTGGGATGAGATACTGCACACACAAGGTCCACTTGATAACCAAATGTGTAAGTGATACTGTGGTCTGTGTCTGTGTGCTGTCAGCAGGGTCAAGCACAGATGTTGAGATCTCTTACTATGTTTTCACTGTAGTTGGCTGAAGGTTATTGCCAGAAATTAAAACAAATTATATGCATTTGTAATCCATAGATTTATTAAGAGCTAATCTTCAACATCTCATTCTTGACTTTGTCTACAATAATTGATAATGACTCCTTTTCACTTTTTTTTTTTTTTTTTGGTTAGACTGACCTGCTTTTCTTGTTTATTGTTTTAGGTGGCTTGCCTTATCTCTTGTGTATTAGTTCTTGTGGTGATCTATGCAATTGGACCTATGCTGTACTGGCTGCCTATGGTATGGTACTTATTTTCTTTTTTAAAGATTATGTCAAATATTTTCTAATGACTTAGTTTTTTTCAGGGAAAGATAGTACTATCTCTAAAGCAGCTCTATTTAATTTCAGTGGGAGAAAGAATAGTAAGGGTACAGTAAGTCTCAAAATCATAAAATACAGAGGTGACAACAGAATACATATAGATTTTACACATATATAGTTGCACATATAGGCTATCACATAATATAAGAAAACATTTCTCTTCTACTTACTTTTGGCACGTAATTTATGAATAATATACATCCAGATTGCTGTGGATTTGTAAATTGACACAGAGCAGTAGAAATTAATGAAGGTCCACAATTTTTCTCCAGTTACACATATGATGTATGACTTTGTTTTTCAAATAAATTTAACACAAATTATTGTAGATAGTGATCTAAGCTTAATTACAGAAAGATTATGAGGTATTCTTATATCTCTGTCATGGAATACATCTTCTACACTAAGACTGTAAAGCAATGGGGTGTTTGTTCACGTAACCTATATCTAGTCTTTGGTATTACAAATTAACAGTTAGTTTTAAATAGAGGCATGTCAACGACGCGAAATACAGGACCAACATTATCCATAATTCTGCTGTGTTTTTACACAAAATTTAAACACTACTGTGTTTTAAATTTACTTTGTGCTATTGTTTACACAGTATCACATGAAGGTTCTCGCTTGTCAAACACAGATCCTTTTATAGCTTATTTTAACCATGCAAAGTAAGGACACTTGAAGAGGGCAGCACAATATGTCCTTTTTCTTACCATGTTTCTTTCCTGCCTTCATTTTTTATACAGATTACACACAAATTTTGGCTGGTTTCCTGTAGACTTTTTTTCTCACATTTTAAAAAAACCCTTTTTGTATGTTGCTTTCTTGTTATTTCATTTCTTTTTTACTATGCTTTTTCAGCCACCTATGCACTGCAAGTCCGTTGCTTTGTAATCCATCCTTTTTAGCTCCACATCATTTCTCCATCCATCTCCTCCCCCTTTCCCATATGGAGAACAATAAATTATTTTCTTTGTCTCAAAGTTAATGGATTTTTTGCTCTAGGTGGTGAAGAAAGGGATTTAAAGTTCTTCACTGTGTAGAAGTTGAGTGCTGATTTGCTTCTGAGTCCCGCAGACTATGACAGAATATGGGTGGTCTGGTGACACATGGAGAGTCTTGGGAAGTCTGAAGTTTCTGGCATTTTTTCACAGTTAGGTGTCCTATAGATGTCCTTCAGAAAAGAAAAATGGGTTTGACACTGTTAAGTCTGCGTCAGAAGGACACCTATGTTTATCCGGTTTTTGAAACACTAAGTTCAGTTTTTTGATAATTTAATTATAATACTGACTGCTAAATTGAAAGAGCATTTGTTTCCACTACCAATTCTGCAAATGGCTTTTGTTTTTTATTTCTTTGCAGTGTGTGCTAGCAAGCATCGTTGTTGTGGGCTTGAAGGGGATGCTAATGCAGTTCAGTGACTTAAAAAAATATTGGAATGTGGATAAAATAGACTGGGTAAGTGAAACCTAATCTAAGGAGGTTTTCCTGAGACCCTTTAACAAATACCTGCTAAATAAGCTTTAATAGTTCTGTGGCCCTGGAAGAGATAAGTGCAAGCTTTTATTATTAGAGGCTTTGTGTGCTATTGGTTTCTTTTCTGTCTCAGAATAACTGCATTTGTAATGTCAATTGTATTAAAAAATAGAATTTTAGCAAATGATAAAGAATCAAACTTAATTTAATCATGAAGATGTGTATAAAATTGATCAGGTTAATCTGAGCAGATGCATGTCTAATTTTGTATGCCTTCTCTAGCTGGTTAGCATGCTTTTACCAGAGATTCTGGTATCTTTGTCCTCTGGGGATATGGAATGACAGTACAGGACAAACAGAACAGGAAAGAATTGAGATGCAGAAAGATACACGTCCTACCATGCTGTAGGTAAATTGCTGTAACTTTTTCAGATTTTGCAAACAGAGTATTGTTTGACCACAATGAAAGATTCTGCAGTATGAGAGGAGGAATACATCGGAGAAAGCAGATAGATGGAAACAGACATAGCATGGAGATCTAGTTTAATGCACAGTCCAAATAGTCTGACATACATTTGCATAGAATTCCTAGCAAAAATTAAAAATGAGTCTATGCTTAGGAAGACTTGTAGATTTCTCTTCTGAGGGAGTTTTTGAATGTATTGGCCAATTAGTGGAACCAAAACCTCTAACCACTTACATAAATACATACTGACATCCCATAAAGCTTTTGGAACTTCTGTTTATGCAGTTTCAGTTAACAAATATTCAGAAAGGTATTTTGGCCATATCCTCATTCTCTGTGGTGGGAGATATAGGTTACTGGAGGTAGTATTAGACTTTGTTGAACTCACCTGTTACTTAGTATTGTACAGCAGTAATGGTAAGTCTAGACAGAATAAAGCAATTTTTTTTTTTTTTTTTAAATAAAGTCCTGGATTTCAGTAAGGAAAGCAGAGCTGAGTAAATACCAAGATTTGCTATATGAGATTTTCTACATTTCATCACAGAAGACTAGAGGTTGGGTTTTTTTGAATCACCCAGAAGAAAAGCTCTGTCTTTCATGAAATCTTATGTTTCTCAAGCAGCAAAATTCTGAAAATATTTTCTGCCACTTGTACTGTATTTGGTCTTCAGCTTAACCCATATTGCCAGTGACACAAATGGTGGATGACATGGATCAAGAACTGTTTTGAGGACAGTGAACTCAAGAAAATCCGTAGTTATGGGCAAGAGATATACCCTCTCTACCAGCACACTGAGATAATAAGTAATTAAGTTTTCCAGCAGAATCTCTGGAATCTCACTAGACTTGATGCGCCTTCACAGATAGACTAGCCTGATTGATTTTTGCTTTTGTGGTTTTGGCAGAAAAGGATGGGCAAGTAGTTAGTTATTACATCTCCAACATCTGTCATAATTTCTAAGGAGGCTATAGAGAGTGGGAGTTTGCTGGGTTCATCTTTCTGACTGAACATACTTGAACGATGATTTATCTTCAAGTAGTTGTACCATCATTCCTTTGCCTGACTGGGTAAATCATCTTGCTTTAAATAGCACAATCTAAAGTGAGGCTATAAATGCTGGTCTTACATTGTTGTGCGGTCTGAGGAGCCCCACCAAGCCCAGTGATATGAATAACTGCACTGATGTTGATTTTGGCCTGAAAAGATTCACCCCAGCAATCGACAGCACATTGGAGCTGAATCAGTTCCATTACCCAGATTATCCAAGGTGTTTTGAAGACAGAAACTCTAACAAAACATGTGGAAATAATTAGCAGCTGTACTTTCTGGAAGTGGTTCTTTGAAGGGTGTGTGTCATGTAGCATAGAAGTCAGGTTTGTTATGCTTATAGGTCTGGCAGATGATAGTGCATGGAAACAGAATATTATGGGGTTTGTTACCTAGTTCCTTCACACTTTTTTAATCTTCTCATTGAACACAAACAGGATGAGTAATATTTATTTGTTGATTAGTTCTTTATGAAACATAATCCTTTTAAATGTAAAAGTTACAGCTCAAAAGGTACAGTCCAGGAGTTGGACTCGATGATCCTAATGGGTCCCTTCCATCTCAGGATATTCTGTGATGTTATGAAATCTCTCCTTTCAGCCATGGATTGCTTCTTCTTGCAGATTTAATGCTTACTTCTGTTCAGGTCTTCTGTCAGTCCCTACACTGTCTTGGATGACTTAACAGTTTCAGATCAATAATTGCTCTGTTCCACTATATATGTTACATACTAACTGTACGCATAACGGTATTAGTACTCCTTCTGCTATATTCATCTTTTGGCTGTTTCCAAGGTGTTGATTTCCATGTTTCTGTGTTTTGTACATTAACCTAAGAATGATTCATCTTGATTTTTTGCCTTTTTTTGGGGAACTACCAGGAAGTTGATCTGGAATTCTTCTATAAGTGTATCTCACTTTTCAGGTCCTTAGATCAAAAGTCGATTTCCATATCCTTCCTTCAAACCTAATTTCTTATGCAGGCCTACTTCTTGACTAACTTCCTTTTTTTATTTCCTAGCTTGACAGTGCACTTTCCTAGTATCAATAAAAAGGCCAGTGAACTTCTTGTTAACTCTTGGTTTTAATGCTGAGCATGCCAGATAAGCTACAACCCTTTAAGCTAGTCAAAGACCACTGCCCGGCAATGGACTGCTGAAGAAAAATATTCCTTTTGCTGTTAACAGTTGGACTTGAAAGTGACCAAAGATGGGGAAAAGTATTTCAGAAGGCAATGCTCTAATGAGTTAATTATATAACAGGGATTTGGGGTATTCAGTCATGAAATACTATGGCATTTCAAAAAAAAAAGAAAGAAATTTTCAAAAATTGTAAAAATGACTTGTCCAGGAAATGACCATAGCTGAGAAAAAGCTAAGTTGTATGTCTAACTTGTAAAGCAGAAAGAATAGCAACAATTTATGGTAAAAATTACACATTTGCTGCACGACTTCATGATGTGAGAGGCACTTATGGATGTATGAATTGTAAGTGTATTAGCATATATTAATATGTATTGATGCAAAGAAAGATACTAATTCAGCAATTAAAGTAGACCCAACAAGGAGGGTCTCATTTTCAATAAGTATCCTCCAAAATCTTGACAGTGTGGGTTTCTGAGACATGGATCTACCACCCTGCCAATCTACTTTATTAAAATAGTTTGGAGGAGGGGGCCCAGGGAGGATCGTCCATGGAATTTTGGATCTCACTGGTGCAATTTAATGTATTTTTAGAACTTTCTAACATATTATCGTCAGAAGAGAGATGGCCTTTTAGATTTGTTCAGATATTCATTACATAGGAACCCTGATTCATGAGGGCTCTGAGACCTCTGAGGGTTTTGCTATACAAACAATTTTCCACAGAGTAGGAAGCCATGTCTTCTGTGGTAATAATTTTACATGAATGCTTCTATCTTATGACATCCTAGAGAGATTTTCTGACTTCCCTGCATTAGTGAATATGCTACCCTGAGCTGTATTACCTTTGGTGTAGTTAGTCTCAGTGGGGTGAGAAGTCATTTACAAATTCTTATTCCATTGAAAGTGCAATTGCCATATAAATTATTTTTAAAGAATAATATTTATATAAGTCTGTCTGTCTCCAGCGCAGTTTGCAAATAAATACCCTCTCAACCATTGTGTACAGACTGCTGGTGAAAAATTATATTGAAGAAATACCATACCACTTCACATTAAGCAGTTCCTGCTCTATTGCTGTGGTGGTCTTCACTTCAGCACTAGAACCATAAGTTTTGATGAAGGGTAACCTAAGGATGGATGCACGCATCAGTCATTTGTCTGCAGGACGTGGGAGCATGGGCATGCTACTCAGCCTCCTTGGAGCCAGAGCCTCCTCCAGGACTCCAGCGTCTTCCCTGCCAAGGCACTTCCTGAATGAACAGGACTTTAATAGGATTCATCTTTTGGCTACTTGCTGGTGACCGCAGCATGGGCCTCTATTTGAGCAAGTCATCACAGCCTTACATTATAGACAGTACAGAGCTGGTCAGATGAGTCATGTTAGGATATGATTCATCTCTTCCTCAAGTAAGCACCAGCATAATCAGGTAGGAGTTAGATAAACTGCATCCTAAACCTCCCTCACTCTGATAACCAAATCCTCATTGATTATGGTGGGAATCTAGACAGCTCACCCAGTTGTGGATAGTTAATGCCAAGCAAAATGACCCCTACCCGTTCAGGCAACAGCTGATCACCTCAGTTTGCAATGAAAAGGGAAATTTATAGTCTGGTTTCAAAGTGGTACGGAAACATTTAGTATCACAGTACCTTAGTATTGTATTGTTTAGCCATTGGATCAGAGAGTGTTCTCCCGATTCTCCTATTTATATGCTTTTTTCCTACCAGATTCCCATCTCATTCTCCCCTCAATGCTGGATGTGTAGACCCTATGAAATGAAAGGTCTAGATGGAAACACACTGTCCACAGAGTTTTGGAGGCAGCTGTTATATATACAGTCATAGTACCTCTCAATGCTTCTGATACTTTCTGAGACATGCAGAATTTAACATAAATCCCTATCTTCTGCTTGTTTCTTTTCTAAATCTTTAGAATTTTTTTTTTATTAGTACAGTTCAAGCATACTTTGAAGGTGGATTTTGTTTGACTTTTGAGAATAACATCTGCCTGTAACACATCGTTGCTAAGATTCGAAGAATGAGTAGATTCTATCTGTCCTGGAGTGTATAATATCCATCTTGGTGTAACTTGCCAATGAAAACTTAGATATTTTTATGACTTCTTTGTTGAACCTTGCAACAACCCATGATTTAAAAAAAATGTCTATCAGATCAACATAACTTCTTTCTACAAGTTTGCTGCTACCCTACCTAAAAAAGTACTGACTCTAGGCCGATACAAAGCACTGAAAGAGTGATTGCCAATGATTGTTTTGCAGTCTCTGGTTACAGTTAGGATGTAAGATACTAGGCTGCTAAAGAGGCCCTTGACTAGCTTTCTCACTACTCAGCAGTACTTAAATATTTTTGGCTTTCATTCTTCTTATGTAGACTTTTTATTGGGTTTTCATGCTTTCTCTTTTCTCCTGAGACGGAAGAGTTTTGCACGTCTTGCAGCAGTGATTTAGTTAGATGAGGCTCAAGTCTGCAGTGCAAGTGGATTGCTTGATCTCAGGTGTTGTCAGGGATTCAGCCTTATCGGGTTGGGCTAATTCTTCATCCTGCCTGAATTTCAGGTTTGTAGCAGTTCTGTTAGCCCTTTTATGTCCGGCGAAGTCCTTTATAAATATATATTGGATTTGTAAATCTCAGAATTACTTTCTCAGGGTTTAATTGGAACTTGATGTTTGTTGCTCATGAAGGTATTCTTTGCAAGTATATACACAATAATTTGTATAAGAGGTCATTTTAAAATATAACTGGAGATTGAGCACTGTTTCAAAGAATGAACTACTTCTTTAGGTAGCAACCGTGCCATTGAAGAGACTGCAAAACTTTGCAGTAGTTTAGAATTTTGAAGATGAGGGAGGAAAAGGTTTCTTGATAGAGTCATGTAACACTGTTCTCTGTGAAGCACAAATTAGTACAGTATGAATTATATTTTATAATTCATCAAATAACAGTTCTGAAATCTGCTTGGGCAAATTCCTGCGGTTACACTGAAAGTATTCTATTGTCTCTGGCTTTTCTGAGCTAAGTGAAAGCACCAGAAAGGATAATGTTAAACCTGATTATGCCATTGTAATGTGATCTGTTCCTCTGCAAACATTGACAAGAAGCATTGTAATTGTTGAAATGGGCACCTTTTCAGGAGATCAGGGCATCCAGAGGAGTGAAAATAGATTCCATTCTTCTTTAACACTTTTTATATAAAGATTAGGTGGCAGCTTTGCTTAAGGCTCCCTCAAGGAAAGAAATATATGCTGACATTAGGTTGGTATAAGAAATCAAATAATTTGTACTTTTCTCCTTTTAATTGTAAAATCTGGGTATCTCTCAGCCATACATGACACTGTAGTATGGAAATAAAAATGATTGTTTCAGTTTAGAAAATAACAACGAATTTGATATGTTAAAATATTTGGGATTTTTAAAATATTTTACATTCCTTTTCAAAGTGACTTCTGTTTCAGATATCCTTTTTTATTTTTTTTTATATTTTATTTAAAATTAATCCAAAGGTTTATTAATTAAATATTGAAAGATGGGGAAGTAATCTGAAATCTCACCATTTCCATGTGAAGGAATTCATTCCCCAATAATTTTTATTTTTTACAGAGTTGGTTTAGTCAGCTGTACTTTGATAAATACGACTTTTAATTAACCTCCTTGCAAATTATAATTCCCACTTATGCAATTAGTGGAAGAAGAGCTCTCTGTATGCGTCCTTTAGGGTACCTCACTGTGCAAAAGGGAAGGAGGTTTTTAAATGTGTGCAGGTGAGAAAATCTTGCAATGTGAAAAATAAAATACAGGTTTTACAAAACAACCGAGTTAATTCTAAATTATGCTGTTAGTGCAACTACATATGTTATTTTAAGAAACTCTGGAAGGAACCTCTGAGAGTTGGGATGAGTGCCATGTCATATGTGTTCTCCCATGGGGAAGAAATGTTTTAATCGCTAATTCAGTCTTCAATATTTGCCAGTTCAAACATCCAAATGTTCATCTCTGAGAAACAATCTTTGTTTTAAAACATTGTTATTTCTGGTTCAAAAAATGCATATTGTTACAAAATCTAAAACTAATCGTCTCTTTCTATTTCCCTCCTTAAAGGGCATATGGGTTAGTACCTACGTGTTTACAATATGCTTTGCTGCTAATGTGGGACTGTTGTATGGTGTTGTCTGCACTATAGTAATTGTGGTTTTCCGCTTTCCCAGGTGAGAAACAATTTGTTGAAATGTTCTAGTAGCACATCATTATGTCTGCTTTCTGGCAAATTTCTTCACAGTCGGGATAGACATACAGTATAGCAAATGTAACAATGAAATGTCAGGTTTTTACTTGCAGAAAATTACGAGATAAGACAATTCAAAAGGAAAAGTCACAGCTATGTATTTACTGTATGCTAAGGATCTCTAAGACATTTCATACTATGGTATTATTTTGTGATTTCTGTTAGTATTACACATCTGTATGATTCATTATTTGAAGGTAGCATAAAATCAATAGAAAGAGAAATATTATAATTTTTTTCCATTTGATATTTATTTGCTGCTTAAGGAGAATGTCTGGTAAGCCTTAGTAACTAAATGCATTTATAAACTCCTAGACACTATGTGGCACAGGAGTTGGTAGTTGACATTTGCACAGCTAATATATATTAATGAAACATAACCTCACAACTATTCTAATGTTTAATGAAAAGCATAAATTCTATGTATGAAATAGAAAAGTCAGGACAAAGAAACTAGAGCTAACACAAATTCATGTATTCTTTTGCATATGTTACAGTTGCTACTTTGGATCGTGAGTAAAGGAAAATATCAGCTGAGGTTCATGTTCATTTTGTGCTAGAAAATTAATCCATGGCTCACCAGTCCTTGAAATGACTTGCTGCTTCCAGGCAGTTGTTTTCATGAACATTGAATCCCATTGCAGTTAAGCACAGTATAGACAGCTTGATTTAATGCTAAAAGTTAATGGTGTTAACCATTTGTGCATAGGTCTGTTCTCACAGAATAAGTTGCAGAACCAGTTTTAAAATAACTCAAAATTACAAGGCTATTACAAGTTATGGAGGATGGTTTATGCTTGAATTAGTTAGTTAGTACAACAGTTCAACAGTTAGTACCTTTTTGATAACCTTTTGCAACTCAGTGAACTAAAATTTTGGTAAATTCTGCTAGCTAAGGAAAAGGCAAGTTTTTGTGTTGTTTACACCCTGCGCCTGGATGTCTGAGGTTCTCCAACAGCAGAAAGGGGGGGATACCTGACACAAAAGAGGGTGATCCTCTGTTGTCTGATCTAACAGAGACCTTAGTCTGAACCTGCACTAATTAAAGTAAATAAAACTCTTCACAGTGATTTCTGTGGTCTTCAGTAAGGTTGCACGATTGTCCATGCGATATAAAGGCATTGAACAAGCTAACAGCCTTAAAATACACCCTGCACAGATGAGGTTAGGAAGAGAACATGTAGTAAGCCATCCAGTTGTGGGAAAAAATGTCAGAAAAAGTGAAGCAAGAAAAATACCATAGATGATTTACTGCAAAGTTTCAGTTCAGATGCCAGTGTATTGGATGTGGTACATGTTATGTATCAGAATGTATTAAAACCAGCAGCAGCTACAGCTCGGCTTATGCAAACAGGAAGGAACAGCTGACTTTTGCAAGCCTCATTTAGCCAGCCACAGTACCTGCAAATACTCCTAGCACATTGATAAATCTATTCAATGTTTGTATTTCGGGATTATTTCCATTGCCTAGCTTTAGGCACAGAGCTCAGATGGTAGCTAGTGCTCTTGTTCTGCAGTTAATGTGTTCCTGCAAATGATATATTGAAGCAGTAGGTCCTACACTGAGCTGCCTTTTCACTGACTGTGTAGAGCGCATAGGGATACTGGCTTTTCCAGTTAAGTCCCCCACTTTGATAGCTAGAATGCAATGTTCTGCTTCATCATACAGAGAGGTGCCAATTTTAATGACAAAAACTCATCCTTAGTTTTCATGACCCGTTGCTTTTCAATATCTTTTTTTTTTTTTTTCCTTTCCTTACAATATGATTTTGCAGGGTAAAATATTAATTAAACGTCTGTGCTTTTGAAGCTGTAGATTATATATTGGCTCCCTTGACTTGAGAATAGCTCTCTGGCCAGATACAAAACAGTAATGAAACTTAAAATCAAAATTTTATTTAGCAGAAATTTCGTTATTCCTATTTTTGAAGTGATACATTATAGGTTTTTAGTCTTTAACTGGATCATTACCACAAAATATAAGCTCTATATGCACAAAAATACATATGGATTACATTGTCACGACTTTAAACTTCTATGTTGTTTTGGGGTATGTCCCTTCCTGTTTCTGTTCAAGACTACTGATGATTTGCCTTACAGATTTTCTTTGTGTATTGATTACAGAGCAAAGACACTGAATTTGAAAACTGTGACAGAAGTGGAATATAAATACAAACCAGAAGATAATAGTGTAAGTTCATTTGTGTGTGTGTGTGTGTGTATGTATGTTCAACTATTTCCGATTTGTTTATTTTCTCTAGTTGGCTAGCAGATTGTAATCAGTGAGTCAAGGGAACATTTTTATGATACGACCACTTGAAATCTAAAGCCAGTATGACCTAGTAAATACAAAACTAGTCTGGGCATCACAAATCAGAATATTTTTCTGGTTTTGCTGGTGGTCTGCAAAGTGAAGTTAGGTATATCCACTTAGACATGTCTACCTTAGTTTATTTATTACTTTTAAGTAAGGAATTGCTCTTTGTAAAAGTTTCCTAATTCCTATGTCTAAGGGAATCTCTTGGCAGCAAGGAGCCGACAACAGCTGTCTCTATATTCTTATCGTATTTCCTTATTTCCTGAAAGTTCTCTGATATTCTCATCATGCATAATCACTTTTCTTACCCCTTTTCTGCCACCAGCCCTTTGTGATTGGACTGTCCCAGAGGACACCGCATGTGGCTGGGGAAGGAGAGGGACAGTAACATGAAGTTGTCACAGACTGTTTCACACATCTCAGCAAGCTGTACTCAAACAAGGGTACCCTCACGTGAATAATGGATGTAAAAATCTCTCCCAAAGACTGTGCTTTTAAAATTTGGCTTCTTACAAACTTTAATCTACCAGTCAGACATGTTAAATTCTTTCAGTTATTTTCATTGTAATTATCATCAAAGTTACTTGTGGTCAGGCCTATGGTAAGAAGAGAAGGGTAATGACCCAGAGAGGTGAACTTCCTCCTCCAAGATGACATGGTGGGTCAGCAGCCAAGACAGAAGTAGAACCATGTGTCCTTTCAGCACGAAGTCCCATCAGTAGAACATCCTGCCTTCTCCACTGTGGAAGTTTCTACTACGCCCTCTTTCCTTTCCTAATGCTGATAAAGGGTCTTATGTATCAGTAACCAACATGCTCAGCAGTTACTACCTTACCATTAAGAAGCTCTTTAAAGAATTTATTTTTTCTGGCAAATGTTTTCCATCAGAGCTATCTGGGGCTCAAAATCTGAATTCGGCTCAAGAGTGTTTACTGTTTTGGCATGCGAGCAATGCTGGAATGTGAAAGGTACATGAGAATGAGAAGGACTCAAATGTGAATTAAAACCACTGTTGTTGAGGCTGGCCCAGCTGTCAATTATTAGACCACTTTTCATTCTTAGGAAAAATGTTGGAGTAACTTTGTCAGATGGGTAACCAAAATATCATTTGCCTGCTTTTTTTCATATCAGTTCATAAAACATTTTGTACAAATCCCTACATGTCTTTTTTTTTTTTTTAAGCTAACTACTGCCCTGCTTTTTTTCTTTAATAATTAAGATTAATGCCAGTACCCAAGTAATAACAAATGAGTGTCTGCAGACAGTGGGAAAAATAACATTGTGTTAAGAAAGCAAATTGCTCAAAAGCTTATTACACTAAACAAAGAAAGAAAATATTTTTAAGATTTAGAAAAATGCCTTTAATTGAATTTAGAATCATTGGGTTGCAGCAGGCATTTAGTGTAATTTTTAATGTATGAATGTTAGATTGATCCAAGTTCCTCTGGTAAATAACAGCTTAGACATAAACAACAGGACTTTTAAAAATGAAAATATGCAAGCTTAATGATCTACTCTGCCATTAAGGTCTGTGGGTTTATAGGGGTTATTTCATCAATAGGACAAAAGAGACTTTCATGTGGAAAAAATCAAGAGGATATTTAGAAGATTATGTGGAACATACTGCATCATAGGTATTCACTGAACTGAACTCTTACCCAAGCATAGGCAGTGCTTTGTAGAGTGCACGAGGCAATTGCCGGTATCCTTCAAAGTGACAGCAGGGATAGGCCACCTGAGATAATTTTCTTTCTTAGCAAGGACACAACAATCGCATTCATAGGTAAATTGCAAAAAGTCCCTATACATAATCTGGGGTTCGTTGCCTCAGTTTTGGATGCTTGAAATGTTTTCTTAGTCTGTATGATGGTCACTGCAGTGTTGTCTTCTGGTTCCTAGAAGTCTGAATAGCAGTCTACAATAGGGAAGTAGTATGTGTGGTTTGTCGTGAAGATTTCCATTCCTGCTTTGCTTTTAGGTCTGTTGGGAAAACTGTATATCTTCAATGCAATCCCATGCTTTTTTGAACTACTTGAAAAATGGCCTGTGTCAGCTCCACTTACTCGGGTATGAGCGTGACCTTAGAACCATTGAACAGTTTCAGTTGGAAGAGACCTTAAAGATCATCGAGTCCAACCCTTGTCCTAGCTCTATCAACATCTCTAAACCATGTCCCTAAGTACAACACCTACCCGTCTCTTAAACACCTCCAGGGATGGTGACTCCACCACCTCCCTGGGCAGACTGTTCCAATGCCTGACAACCTTGTTACATGACTCTGACTTCTGTTGGGAAGAAGAGATGCTTTTTGAATCTATATTCTCTTGTGAATTCTTGGTTTTTACTTCTTGTTACCCGTTGTCACAAGTGGTTTGGTTTTGAGAGCTGACACATAAGTCAGATATTTTATTTCACTAGTAAATAGGTATTTTCTGTATCCAGACCTGGTTTTGCACTTAGTTATAGGATACTTTACTGCATATAGCACTTTTGTGGACTGAAATAATTTTGGACAACCTCTTGGAGTCAGAACTGTTGATCTGCCCTCATGGTCTGCTGCTGACCTGCTGAGGTGTTGTCAGCTGCAGTGTTTGCCCATTAAAATCAGCAAAATGTTGTCTCTCGTCCTGTTTTCATTCTTCCAAAGTGGGCAGAGCTTTTTGTGAGACTTGAAGCTGACACTTGTCAATACCATGTTTTGGATGTGAAAATACCCAATGGGAATCGTTGCTGTGCAAGGTTCAGGTGGTGTGTTCAAGGATCCTCTTTTCCTCTCACCTGGAAGGAGAATGCTCTGAACTTCCACATGTAACCTAGAGAACACAGGCTTCCATAAAAGATTCCTGAAAGGCAAATTAAACCTACTACTTTTTTGGCAACTGGCACTTACGAACAGAATTATTGTGGCTATTTAAGATTCTCTAGTTGCGTGCATGATTGTCAGGTAGAAAAAGTTGAAAATGCTACTGAAAATACTGGTAACTTTTACAGACCACATGTGATCCTGCTTATTTCTGTTTAAGCACTAGATGAGTAAAAGCTTAATACAGTTATTTATTAGAATATACATAAAGAACTATATAAGTAGATGTAATATCTTTTACTAGATCAAATAGTACAACTGGAAAAAGTAGAAGTCTCCGACAGCTGACAGGCTTCTCCTCAAGTCTGAAATCAAATCAGCAGAAATCAAAGCAGCTGTGCTCCACTTTGAATTTGGTCTGTCTCAGATATAATTTTCCTAAGGAAAAGAGGCATGGTTCACAACCTGTGGAAAATGGACAGCTCAGTAGAATTAGATTAATTTTACCTACCTACAAAACCTGTATTTCAGCTGAGCATATGTTTGCTGATATCCAATATATTTCAACATAAATATTAATTTTCTTACTGACTCTTGAAGATATTTTTTTAAGTCCACCTTGAGAATGGAAGAAATAGTGTTTGTTTTGTGGGAAACCTTCCCCAATGGTACCTGGGGGTTTTTGATCTCTGTCTGATGGCTTTCAGAAATTGTTCTGCTGTGTAATGTCTGTGCTTTAAGCTACATCATTCATTGAAGGTAACTGTTGAACAGGCTGAAACATATGTTATGAAGTGAAGAGCAGGATTGGGAGCAGCTGATGGCTCTCACATAGATTATTCATTGTGATTATTGTAGATATGTGCTGGCAAATTTTAAACGTGTCACCCAAGCTTGGTCTGGATCCACTAAGTATTTTCATGAATAAATATCACTGTTATACTAAAGTAATCTTCAGATGACCAAGATGAAGATTCTCAGTGCTCCCCAAACCATTTGCAGTGTTTGTCCCAAAACCTTGTTAGTTTTTCCAATACATGTGTTTGTCTGATGAAAGATATTCCCTGTTTACAAACCTTGTCTTGCCTGTGTTTGGGGATCATACCAACTGAAACAATGGTACTATTATTTGCGACATAATAGTTCTTACTACTATGTATCGTAATGAATATGATTTTTCTTTCATGCTAACTTGAATTAACGATAATTTTCCTTATAGGTGGTTATATTTCCTTTCCTACTTCAGTTGAGCATGAAAACTGATCAAGACAGTTTTCTATTGAACCATTCTCAATTCAAAGCTCCTTTCTAGGATTTACACGAATTTTCAGGATTTTAAAAGAGAAATTAATTTGATTTTCATTCTCCAAACCCAAGATAATCTTCTCAGCATTATGTTTATTTCATTCCACAGGAATCATTAAAACAGGTAAAGATAGTTTCAGTCAACAACCCATTAGTCTTTCTGAATGCCAGGAAATTTCGCACCGACCTGATAAAGATAATCCAAAAGGATAGTGTGGGCAGCCAAGCATGTGAAGATGTAAACAAGGTAGGATGTGCTATATGCTTCAGTAATCATGGTGACAGTGTTGAAGGTCATGATTTCTTTCCTTGCATTTCTTAGAGAATGCAATCAGATACTGAGGCAGATATAAAAAGGTAGTACTGCAAATCATTCATTTAGAATAGAATAAAGTTCATCCTTACTTAAACAGATTCAATATGGATTATTTTCTTCTTATTACTTGCAAAGAATATTTCTACTATTTCTGTATACGATCCTGTAAAAGACATTATAGCACTGATCCAAAACTCTTCAAAATTTCTGGTGAAACTTACATAACCTCGGCTGATGTAAGTTTATGATTTTAAAAAGGCAATGAGTAGCTACAGATCTACTTGAATAAAATGTCCTTTTTTTTTGCTGGAAATAGGTCCATGAGAGATGGACACTTCATTTGTTTTTCTAGGAATTCCAGGAGGATTAGGAAGAAGGTACAAACTGGCTAAAGTTTTTCTCAGAGCTGGTTGTTTCTTTTTCACTTTTTGCAGTGATTATATTGGAAAAATAAACAGTATGTAAATTATGTGTAACTCTGTTTTGGAGAAAATCTCCATCAGTATAGCGGTTTTTGAGTTTATCTGCCCGTAACTACTGCAACTTCCTACAAGACCCCCTAAAAGGGAAAAAAAAGTCTTATTATTTTTTCATTATTACAATGAAGACATTCCGACACCATGCAATGTTTACTGTAGGAAATGTCATCCGGTTTGGCAAATTCGTCTGAGAAAATCACAGCTATTTCTTAGATGGGTCATTAAGACAGTGTTCAGTCTGTCTACCACCTCTGCTGTCTCTTGCCAAAAAATTGTGCTACCCATAAGTCCTTTGATGGGTGGCTTCTCCTTGTTCAGAAATTCAGCTCTGAAGTTGTGCTGCTTTTTTTATTTGGTTCTGCTAGGCTAACTGATTTGGATTGGTGTGATAATAAACCCCCAAACAGAGAGAAATTCCTTAAGGTTTGCATGGAATATGAGTTAATTTAATAAGTGTAATAAGTTAATAAGTTAGTTTAAGTTGCTTAGGAGGGAGATTTTATCCCTTGTCTCTTCTGTAAGTTACTTGGCAGTACAGCTGCCCAAAATTGTGTGCATGATTTTTTTTGTGTGGAATAAAGTTCTAGCACATAATGGGAGTGAAAAAATTTCGCTTTGGATTTTGTTTCTGTTCTGTATTTCTGGTTTTAACTCATATTTCTACTGAGAACTTAGCATTATATTGAAATTTTTATAAAAAAATTTACAGATAAAGGTAATTCTTTAACAAATTTAAATGTCAAAAATGTTCTTACTGAAATATTAGTGTAGCAGATGAGACTGCAGCAAGCAGAAAATGTATCAAAAGTTAATCTTATAAAACTGCTGTCTAGAATTTATCTTTTCAAGAATATTTTCTCATCTTTTGACCACTTTTTAACCAGCCCCTGCTTCCCCAAATGCATCATGTTCATAACATGCTTTCCAAACACAACAGATGTTGAGTAATCTAAAAAGAAAAGCAAAATATCAGTTTGGTATAACTTTAGAAGAATACTGAGAGACATGCTCAGCTACTACTTTATATCCAATAGGCTGTTGCATGATTTTGGAAAGAAGCAGTCAACTTTGATACTGAGAAACAGAATTCTTGTGTATTGCATTGATTTTCTCTGATTACTATGCATTGGACTAGTTTTCCTTGGCGTGTTAATAGTTTGTTGCTTTTATTTCAGTGTGAGCAGAACACACTACTGTACTCATTTTCCAATGGAAGTTGTCATGGTGAGTTTATTATCTATAAATTATGTTAAAACCAAGATGCATGTAAGTGTGCAAAATGGCTCCACGCTTTTCTACTTATTTCTAGGTGAACTTAAGTTGTCTGGAAAACAAAAATTCAGTGAAGCATGAATGCTAAACAGTGTTAAACTCTGTTAATCCTGGCCTAACGAGTCCTATTTTTCTTTTGTTCTTGACTGGCTTCTTAAGATTTCAAAAGTAGGGAACCCATGAAAATACCTTTTCTGCAGGGGTCCCTACTTATTTCACAGGAACCACTGTGTGCATACTGAGAGAGGTACGCAGTGGGGAGAACCACTTCCCATGTTACTGCCTGGATTGGTCTTAAGACAAAGGCCTAAGAGGCTGTTTCGCTAAGCTCTGGTCTTGGTTTTTTATGCATTCACAGTGGGAATATCAGTATGCAAAAGTAAAAATAGGTTAAGATTAGGGCTGTGTTAAATTTTTGTGATCTTTAAAGCCACTTAGGAGAAAATCTCAGAAAATATCAACCGAATTATCAGTGACATGAGGGCCATCAATGTTGTACAGGATATCAATATAGGATAGAATAAAGAAAAAAACCTAAGGATTTGCTTTCAATTAAGGACTGCACTGGTAATTCCACTCTTCCCACGTTTTGTAACACTTAAATCAGAGCACATACGTTCCCTTGGGAAAGCTGCATCAACCTTTTGTAGAAGATGCTTTATACAAATGTCTTCATAGTGGGTGGAATTAAAACACTTGATTTAAAACATTTATAAGCATTGAGGCCACAGCATCAAATCTGATTTGGAAGCTGTTGTCTGAATGGTTACATTTATTAACTAGACTCATGACATTTTTATGATATTACAGTGTTTAGTTTATTGGGGGTTACACAGTGCTTTGTTGTAACACATGGCAACGTAATGGTAATAGCTACTGAGGACTACAGTGCTATACTGTAAAAGTCCTGCCTCAAGGACTTGAAAGCTCTGTTGCTCCTTGTACCAATCAGTCTACGGTGACTCTTCATGGGGCTTTAAAATAAAAACAATAAAGAAAAAGGAAAAATCCCTATTAAAAAAAAAACAACAAAACAAAACAACACCCCGAAATGTAGGGCTTAATTTTTCAGGAAATAGGGGAGCAGGAGGACATAATCCATCATTCTTACAACAGTCAATTCGGAAATCATGGCAATTTACTTTGTCAAAGTGTTTCCTTTCTCCCTCTGGGGATACTGATTTGCCATTGGTCTGTAATAGCACTAAATTAAACAGCTGCTGCTGCCCTGGCCACTGATTAAGAGAGGGAGCAGGTCTGTAACTACCCACCCTACCCCACCCCACCCCCCTTGTCTAGAAGCCAAGGCAGCCTCTACTATAATGCAGGGTGCTGGCTGGGTGGGAAGGTAGAAGGAGTAAGCAGTAGGCAGAAAGACTAAGTTCTTTTGTTTTGGAGGCAGAGAATATTTCAGTGAGCAGCTGAGCAGAGCTCATAAATCCTTTCCGGGTTTCCGTCACAGTAATGTGCAGGCAGGAGGCTTCCTTTAAAATTCTATATTTTTGTTTAGTGTGTATCTATAATATATGTTGGACAGTACAAAGACAATAAATCTCTGGAGGTGCAAGTCCAAAAGGCTCTGGTGCTCAGACTACTGTTAGAAAGGAATTAGCACCATTATAAATCTACACCATGAGGAAATTCTAAGTGTTCTCAAGAGTTTAAAATCTTTACCTCTGCTCTGTCAAAACCATATAGCTTAGCTCATCTTTACATTCAGAATTGCTTCCCTTCATCTTATTTTTTTTTTCTTTGGAGTTTTGTGCATTATGATAACTAACATTTATTCACAGAGCAATGTAGATAAGATGTGCGTTATTTTCTAGTTTTCCTTTTATGAAAGCCAGGGATCATTTATCTAGGTGCTGGCTCAGGACACATTTAGTACAGAGTGTGCCTAGTTTAAGCACAAGATAGCATGAGGTTGAAGAATAAATACAAGACCTTTGCAAATCTTACCAACATCTTTTTTTTTTTTTCTCCACCATCAGTACATGATAGTATTTAAAAATTAACCAAACAAAAACAGCATAGTAAAACCTTAGGAAAATGAAAGATACCACTTTACATATTTTCCTTCCTTATGGGCAGATATTAGTTAAGATATAGGCAGGTGTTTAGGTACTACAGAAATTACTGTCATCGGAACTTAAAAGAGAGATGTATTCTCTGTGTATCCCATATATATTCTTCCAAACACACCAAGTTATTACCCTGACTCATTTAGAAATTCAAATTTGAGGAAGCAATTCTTTAATTCTTGAGAAACTATTCCTGTCTAAAACATCTCACTAATAATATGTTCTGCCTGTCATCACTTCATGTTCATGACTCTGAAATGTGCCATTTACTTGACTGGTACCCCAGTACATAATAGTAAAATTTTTATTGTGATAGTTTGGGCTTATTTCTTGATCTATCATTATTCTTATATGAGTTTCTTGACTATTCTCTCTTTTAATTGAAGTTTTTCATTTACCAAATGTGTAGGTGAGTTGCTGCAGTCATGTCACAGTGAGCAACGTGTTTTGGTATTAGACTGCAGTGGACTGAATTTCTTTGACTACACCGGAGTCTCAGTGCTGCTTCAGGTATTCATGACAGACCAATTCTATACATAAAATTGTAATTACACATAGGAGTTATTTGGGTCAGCTACTAGTCACCCCACCTATATCAATGGATAAACATATCACTCATGGAAAAGATGAACACTGATTTGGTATTAAGCTGCACTGTGTTTGTACATAAAATTATACAAAAAATAATTCTAAAGATTTTGAGTGATATTCAGTGCAAATGTAAGTATCTGTATGTAATGGAGATGACTTTTTGAACATTTAAAAAAAAAAATTTTAAAGCTGTTTTAGATTGTGTTTGACCTCGTCATATCAGTTGCAGCAGAGCTATGTGTAGATTTACCCCTTTAAAATTCCAGCTTTTAATTTTGTGATTTTAGCTGTATGTCCTGCTATCTGTTAAGCCAGAGGTCTTAATGATCTCCAAATTTCTCCTGGCTTTTCAGCCTTGCAGGCTGGGTTCCTCAGGTATCGCAGGAGCCTCAAGAAGCTCCCAGAAGACTAAAACCAGTAACCACTGGTTACTGTGATAAATGGAGTTAGATCCAGTTGGTGACTGGTCACAAATGGTGCTGCCCAGGGCTCAGTACTGGGGCCGCTTCTGTTTAACATCTTTATTGATCTGGATGAGGGGATCGAGTGCTCCCTCAGTGAGTTTGCAGATGACACTAAATCAGGTGGGAGTGTTGATCTGCTTGAGGGTAGGAAGGCTCTGCAGAGGGATCTGGACAGGCTGGATCGATGGGCCAAGGCCAACTGCATGAGGTTCAACAAGGCCAAGTGACAAGTCCTGCACTTGGGTCACAACAACCCCATGCAACACTTTAGGCTTGGGGATGAGTGGCTGGAGAGCTGCCAGACAGAAAATGACCTGGGGGTTTTGGTTGGCACCTGGCTGAACATGAGCCAGCAGTGTGCCCAGGTGGTCAAGAAGGCAAATAGCATCCTGGCCTGTATCAGAAGTAGCGTGGCCATCAGGAGTAGGGAAGTGATCATGCCCCTGTACTGGCGCTGGTGAGACCACACCTCGAGTACTGTGTGCAGTTGTGGGCCCCCCCACTACAAGACAGACATTGAGGTGCTGGAGAGTGTCCAAAGAAGGGCAACAAAGCTGGTGAAGGGTCTAGAGCACAAGTGTTATGAGGAGCAGCTGAGGGAACTGGGGTTGTTTGGCCCAGAGTAAAGGGGGCTGAGAGGAGACCTTACCGCTCTCTACAACTACCTGAAAGGAGGTTGTAGTGAGATGGGCATTGGTCTCTCCTCCCAAGTAACAAGTGATCAGATGAGAAGAAACAGCATCAAGTTACGCCAAGGGGAGTTTAGATGGGGTATTAGGAAAAATTTCTTCACTGAAAGGGTTCTCAAGCATTGGAACAGGATGCTCAGGAGAGTGGTTGAGAAGCCATCCCTGCAGGTGTTCAAAAGATGTGTAGACATGGATAGGTCTTAAGTTGAGTCACTATCCCTGGAGGTATTTAAAAGATACATAGGAATACAGTTTAGTGGTAGTCTTGGCAGTGTTAGGTTAATGGTTGGACTCGATGATCTTAAAGGTCTTTTCCAACCTAGATGATTCTATGATTCTGTGATTCTATGATTCCACATAGTAAGCATTTCTATATAGTGAATGAAAAACTATGTTCAAAAGCAATTTCTTAGTTTCCATTGAGTGTGTCATTTAATAGTTATATAGTTGTTACAGATTTAAGTGGGTATGCAAGGTTTGATTCATGTAATTTCTCTGAGTAAGATAGAAGACTAGATTTGAACTTGGATCTCAGCCCAGGACTTTTCTTATCCTAACCATTTTCTTGATTCAATGCAGTGATTTAGCACTGAAGTAGGTGTTGCCTTAAAAATATTAAATTAAAACTACATAAAAAAGAAAACTGGAAAAATAGGGTTAGTGGGAGTTACTCTATTATGGCTCCCCTCCAAGTATAGGCCATTCAACAAAGCGTTAATTAAAAAAAGAAATAATTGTGAAACTGATTTCCAAAAGGTCTTAGAGACCTGAGAACTACAAATTATGTCAAAGAACTGTTTGACAGATTTGTGAGAGGTTAAGTCCGTCATGGGCTGTGAAGTGCACAGGTTGGAGTGCAGCCTCTGATTGAATGACTGCTAGAAAACCGAGTTACTCAGAGGGGTAACACACTCAACATGTCCTCGTTATTACACTCCTTCCCAATAAAATCATCACTGCTGCTAGAGTTGGAGTGATTTTTAGACTGAGTCAAATTTTTGTTTTATTTTTTTTAAAAATAGGGTATTCTGATGTGGTTCTCATTGAATTTCTTCTCTCAGAATTGTTCCACTTCACATGGATTATTTAAATATTTTTTGAAGCAGGGACTGTTTTGGGTGTTCCTCATCTGCCAACAAAAGGTCATACTCTGGTTCTAGAACTATTTTCACTTTTTTTTTTTACATTCTAGCTTATTGAATATTTAGTCTTTGTGAAGCTGAACATTTTCAAAGAAAGAATAAAGAATAACCTTCTGCAGAAGTAGCATCATGGTTATGGTGCTTTTCTGATAGACTGCTGGAAGTCTCAAAGATTCCTAGATCTGATTCCTGTCTTTGTGGACTGGTAGGTAAGCATATGGAGAGGAGAAGAGAAAACTTGCTGAAAAAGGAGAACTGGAAAAAAAACCCTAAAAAATACAGTAACAAACCGCAAAATTGTTAGTTAAATTCAGATTTAATTCTCAGCAGAGTTGTAGGGTACTTTGAGGAGAGTGGAGGAAATTAGTGTGGGTTTGTGTTGTTTGCATTGTAGAAGGGCTCGCTCTGGTGGTGGCTCGCAGTATAGCTTCAACAGCAGCACTCCACGCTCTCTGCCTGCTTTGAATATTCTTTTTGAGTATTTTATCCTCTATTGGTATTTTAAACAGTGTTTTTGAATTTCATGTTTTCACACGTACAGATTTACATGGACTGTAAAAACAGACACATCAATGTGTTGCTAGCACACTGCAAAGGCAAGTATGAACTTATCAAATTTTTAACATGATGGTTTATATAGCATCACTACCTTACCAGTGCTCATATGTTTGTTTGTTTTATTGCAGCTTCCTTGATAAAAGCAATGCAGTACGGAGGGAATCTCGAATCTGAAAATTCTGTTTTCTTTGAATCTGTTTCTTCAGCAATTGATGCCATTCAAATTCACAGGGTGAGAATTACAGCAGGGGTAGGTGAAGTCTGGAAGGCTTCTTTGATGCTCACAGCAATTTGTTAAGGTCTGGGAAAATCTTATTTACTCGGTGAATCTTTTGTGTAATCTTTTGTCTGTCTATTCTTTACAACTGGTCCTTAGCCTCTGGTCTGCAGTCACCAAGCTTTTTCTGCTAACACACTTTCCCATCACTGTCTCTCCTTTAGCAACAACTTCTTCGTCTTCTATGCTAGATCCAGAGGCACTGTGTTGTGGTGCATTATTCTGGGTGCATTTTCTCCACTGGAAGGCATAATGTCATCTAGAAACACCAAACATTGCTTCTCGATGAGGCAAATTAACTCAGTCAGTTCTGCATTACTGAATCTACACTCCTCTATTCCTCAGCCTGGGTTGCTTAAAGCTGCTTCACACAGCACTGCATTGTTCTGACCAAAACATTTCTGGTCCCTCAGAAAGTTTGTTTCAAGCTAATAAGCTTGCCACTGCCCTGCACTGTAGTGTGCTTTGTTGGCTCATTGGTGGAAAAAGAGGAGAGGAATTGCGCAAGGTGGAAGAGAGAGCTCGAGGGAGAACGAAGGCTTGGCTCAGAAACTGAGGCTTGAGGCTTGAAAAGGCATTTGCTTGAACATGTATTTACTTGCTCAATAATTCTTACATTCCTTGTTAAAAGGCTGTAAACCTGGGCTTTGCTTATAAACCGTGTGAGCCTTTTCCATTGTAACCCCAGCACAACAGAGTGTGCATTACAAGTAGTGTGCTTTCCCATGGTTTTATTTGATTCCAAATACGGCTAGAGCTTGACTCAGAGCTTTCTCCAAGTGATGTTAAACTCATCATGGCCTGTGGCTTTGTTTGTTGGGTTTTTTTCTTCACTTTATATTTTACTCATTAAATTAAAGCTGCCTATGGACAAAATCACTTTCCATTTATTTATCCAGCTAACGTTAGCTGGCACAGTTGTCTAGTGAATTGACCAGAAAAACATGTTCTCTTCAGAGCTTTTTGACTTTTTCAATTTTGTTGCCCTGCAAAAAATAATTTACTGAAATGGTAACTGCAGGGCAAAAGTAACGGAGATGGCTATTGTATATTTTGTCTGGATTTGATTAGATGAATTAGGATGATTGTTGTGTTATAAAATCTCTGCATTCTTTATAGACATTAATTAACCTTCTTAACATTCTTGTAAGATAGTTATGTACCAGCATTCTCATTTTATGGAAATGGGACATGGACAGACCAGGACAAACTTTCAAAGTGAAAAGGGGGAGTTAGAGCTCAGAAGCCCACTTTTCTAGGAACTGATCCCACATTTCTGCTAGAGCTGCTAGGCAAATCAAAATTCTGAATAGTGGCTTAGTGGCTAAGTTCTAAAGGCTTGCACACAGACTCAAATTTTAAATGTAATTATGAACAGTGTATACGTGCTGCTGATGCTTCTTCAGAGTATTCAAAAGTTATAATTCAGAGTTTTTTATGTGTTCCTTGCATTTTACACCTGAAGATAAGATGAACAGGAGTAAAAAGGCAGGGTGACTGCAATAGCACCATCACACTGTAACTAATACTGTTTGTCTATGTACTCCTCCTGTACCCTTTTATGACACTGAGGCCAGTAGGAATTTCGAGTGTTTACATGAAGGAAAAATGGCAGGATAGGATGGGATAGGATAGGATAGGGTAGGAGGAAGGAATTGGAGATTTACAGGAAGCGGTTTGTTCCGATTTACATTTCAGCTTCACCCCGCAGCAGGAAATAGTCTTTCAGTGGCAGAACGGTAGAGGCAAGAGGGCTTCATGGTTCCTTTCCATCTCTGCTGCTGTTCAGAAATGCAATTATCTATTTCCTCCAAGGACAATATCATGTGATTCTCATTTTTATGTTGATAAGAAACTCATCTGTTGCTTTATGCAGTTCATCCTCATCATAAATAACTTTTTGATTTATCAGTCTTTATAATGGTGGCATTTTCAAGCTAGCACTGCTTCATCTGCTGATTTTATATTATGTTGTAGGAAAACATTATGACACATTTTTTTCTGTTTATTCTAATTTAGAATTACAGCAAGTTCAATGACCAGAGTGAAGTGTGATGTCAACCCATTGAATAGTTTCATCTGCTCATATTCAGAATGAACTACAGCACAGTTTCTTCTTAGCTTTTTTCTCCAGGGGATTTCATAGGTGATCTTTTGTATGCCATATATATTTACTACATTCAGTAATGACTGATCTGCCATTTAGAAAAAAAACTTTCATCTGCCATCACTCAGAGAATGTTCATACAATTGTTCTATAGTGGTTTTACATAATATTTTTATATAAGTTTAGATACAAATTATTAGAAAACAGACATGAGGTACTGACTGTGTTTACCAGTGAGGTATATTCTTTTAGATATCTTCTATTGTAACGTTAGTTGTAATAGACACCTGTAGTTTTGTGTATGGAATAATGAGACATTATGAATTCTTAAAACCAGGGTGTTATAATTGATACAGCATATGCAGGAGGGCATATACCAGTGCATAGTCTTTGTAATGGCTTTACTTACCCTTTCTTCTGTTCAGGACAACCATTTGCAATAACAGCATTGTATCACAGCTAATACATGCTTCCATTTTTTATACCTGGTTTTGCATGCTTTTTAATGCCTGCCAAGGTCAGAGGGAGCACTGTACATTCAGAGAAGGCAGAAGTATATTGGCCAAGTGCACTGGATTGTCTGCCCCTCTAGTAGTTGTCATGAATTGTTATTATGGTTTACTAGATTTTCAATGCCACAGATATTCTTCAGCTCAAATCAAAGAGGAAATACTGGTAATATTTTTTCAAAACTTGTTCTTGTTTCCAGCATAGAGTAGCCTGCATTTCCAGTTTGAGTTGTGATTTGTTTGGTGTTGAAATCTTCAGCTTTGGCAGCTGAGAGATGACAGTGGAAAGACCCTTAAGGTGTGGGCCACATTTCAGCCCCAATCCTGATGTGCAAGCACACAAATGGGGTGGAGGAATTCATGAGTTGAGTATCTGGTTTGCAATTATGGATTGCCGGCAATCATATTAGACTATGCTATCATATCAGTATCATCTTGTGCGGCAACGTATGACTTTTTTCCTCTTACCTTTGTTGCCATACCTGAACACTAGCAGTAAAAAGTGAGTTGAGCAAAAACCAATCAAAAAATGAGAAAGGGTAAGGAAGCAGGATTTTTGCTCACCAACTTAAAAAAAACTATGGAAGCTAAAAGGTAAATGAATATGGCACAGCTGTAATGGCCATCTTAGTACTATAGAGAGGAGAGAAGTACAAGGGTGCTTTGTGCAGCTGGAGTGTATAGGAAAAATTTAACGCTAAGCATCCTGTTTTCAACAGCAGCTACATATGTATGCTGGTCTGGACTCTCCTTGCTCTGTCTGCCCAAAGCAGCTGCCTGCAGTAGATGTGGTGGCTCGTGGAGTGATTTTCACATCTCCGTGTGGTTGTGTTAAGGCATTGATAGGCTTTAATTCTGGTCTTGGTGATTCTACACTACTAGAAGTCAGTGGGAGAGATCCATGGGTTTTTTTACCCTTCCAGTTACAGGTGGCTCTTGGAGTTATTCCCCACTTTGTCCCACAGGTGACCAGAAGTGTTCTGTACGTGTTCTGAGGCTGTTTTCATAATTACTGTGAAAAGGGTTGATTAGTAACTGTGAGAAGCTTGTTATACACAGGAGAAATAAATTCTGTATATTGTCCCAAGCGCATTCATTTCAGATGTTTTAGTTGATTGCAAATGACTCATTACATCCTCGGACTCAGTAACAGGCTATAACATTTCATTAATAATTTCCTCAAGCAGTTTTAGTAATTTATTAACACTTCAGGTACTATTTACTATGTACTTTAACTGAAGAAACATCCATTTTCTGTCACAGCTGAATGCAAGTCTCAACTGCAAACTGAATAAATGAATAAATGGTATATTTTCTACTAAGTTCAGTATTTATTGTTTGACAGCTAAATGGTTTTTTTTCTGAAAATGTACAGATAAGTTAATTAATGAAATTGCTAAAAATAGGGTCTCTAGCAAAGATAACATCTACCAAGAAGCTTTTGGGTTTGTTCTGAATGATCGGAAAAACATAGATAGTTTTAAAACTCTTTGTAGTGTTAATCCTTGATGAAACCCTCTGCATCAAATTAACAATTTTGTAGTGCTAATCAAAATGGCTCCCAGTTTCCATCGCTTTCAATAGGAATAATTTTTCCACAGCTAGGTGGCTGTTTTGGGATGGATATTTATCTCACATTAGCTCAAAGATCTTTTTGTGACACAGCGTCATTTAAAAAACTGTTTCATCAGTGTAATACTTCAAATGAAAAATGTCTTAATGCTGTGATTACGGCTTGATTGTCTCTCAGGACAGAATAAGGAATGAAACACATTTCTTCCCTCAAAACATTTAATCATAACTTTAAATGTCCTACCCTTTCAACACTGGGCCTTGGGATACTTAGAATATTCCTATAATGTATTTTGCCTTATGTACTTACCCTAGATTTCCTTCTATTTCTGAGAATATACATTGTTAATTAGATTCTGTTTCTGGCAAGTGGCACCACTTGGCATCATAGTTTTTCTCAGAAGAACAGAGCATTCAAGGGACCCATGAAGATAGCTGCCCTTTCAGTTGCTTCTAAAACACCTGTACTGAGTTTAAGCTCTGTCAGACCAGAACTGCTCTATGAAACCCTGGTTAGTGTGTGAGTGAGGGTCATTTCTTTTTTACCATTGACCTAGGAGGGTAAATTACTTCACTACTGATGCAGTTTCTGTTTCTCCACCACCACCTCTTTGAGCTGTTGATGTTTAGTAAAACTGGTGATTGCACGTTGCCTGTCTTCGGGTGACCAGGACGACACACCATCAGATCTCATGCACTAGTGACTGACCATCAGGAGATCACTGGTCACTGTGCTGGTGGGCTGGGAGTTGCTTAGTGTCTTGCCTGAGGTGCTTTCTGTAAATCTCTGGTGATGGTGTCTGCTTCACTTGCAGAGTCAACTGACAAATAACTGCTCAATTCTATCACGAAGATTTAAGGAAACACCCTAAACAGTCTAGATTAAGTTTTGGAGTTTGCTGTCAATTTCAACCTTTTCCTCAATGCTTCTTTGTATGGACTGTCCCCTGACTTCCCTCTGGCTCCCTGGAAGAATTACTATCTAAATGTATAGGAGCTTAACCCGAAACATCCTGGTTAGCTTCACTAGAATAGAAGAGAATAGACTAGAATAACATAGTTCAATTGAAAGGGACCTGTGATGATCATGTAGTCAAACTGCCATTATTATAAAATACAGACTATTATAGCATAGCATAGCATAGCATAGAATAGAATAGAATAGAATAAACCATATTTATTCTTCTGATTCAGAAGTGCGAAGTGAGCCAAACTCACCCTGTAGCAAAGAGACTGCACAAAGTCTCTGTCTCCTTACGGCAGTGCAGACCCTGGTCTTGCTATCCACACAGAGGTGAATTACAGCCAGTAAGAATAAGGGGTTAGTTATTGTGCCCTCCTGAGGCAGACATTTATCTTTGTACCTTCCAGACTTATTTACCTGAACATTCCTAGGCAGTTTGCAGACTAATCAAAAGCTTTATTAACTATGCTTGCATACATAAGCTTGTGTAGTGCTAGCAATAAGGGCAGAGTCCTGCAAAGTGTGGAGCTGTCTCTGTTCTCACTCGTTTCTGAAGGTGTCAGCAGGAGAATGCATACTCCAGCAGAGGCTCAAGGAAGTCTTACATTTACTAATGTGTTTCAACTAATGAAACCAATGAGTTTACTACTCTGAGTAGTAAGCAATTCTGAAAATCTAACCATTCACTGGAATTCCTATAGGTATACTTAGATGCTCAGATTTTACATTCCTAAATTCAAAATGTACGAATCACCTAGCTTACAAAAGTCAGTGCTGCAATTTTGCACATTTTGGTGTATTCTACACTTCACAGGGAAACTTTAATACAAGATTGTTTTCAAGAGATGTCCCAGTATTTTCAGAAATGTTATATTTGCTTGATGTGTTCGGGAATTTTTACCTATCTTTAGGAATTAATTCTAAATGTTAGATAGTACGTTATGTGACCGAAGAGTTTCCCGCAAAATTCAAGATGTGCTAATCAGAGTACATTAAAATGGAGATTTGATCATATGTTTCTTACAGAATTTGTGGTTCACACATTCCAAAACAAAGTGAGCAATGAGGAAAAAAAATAGAGTGCAAACTGATGTTAAGAAATGAATATAGTGACAATAATAAATTAGGCATAAAAGATGTAATAAGGGAAAGACTGTTAACATTATATTTATGCAAATTAAATGTTTCTAACTCTCATCATATGCCTTTCATTTTAAAGGTTATTTGCCCTGATTCTATGATTCAAGTGTCACAAGGTCTGGCTTTAGTTGCTTTGGCATAATTTATTTGACAGCTCTGTGTGTCATAAATATATAATGTAACAAGGAAAGGTATCTTCACTGTTGAATGAAAACATTAATGCATCAATACTGTGTATGAATACTGTTTGACATTTTCTAGTTACAAAAATAAAATACACAATATGCCTTGAAAATATGGCACTCCTATTTTTGGAAGATACTTTCTTTGTCTACAGAAAGTAGTGTCTCATAAATAAATGAAGAAGTGGATGCTAAATGGTGCTTTCATCATTAAGATGGATTTTTAGCAAAGATCACATAATCTGTAAGTTTCCATATGTTTTACAATGCATTTAATTTTTTTTTCTTCTTTCAATTCTGTGTATTAACATGCAACAATAAATTTATGTGGAAATAAATTGGAATATGAGATAATTTATGAATGGAAGAAGGAAAATGCTCTCATTATTTCAGTACTTAGCAGTTTTTTTTCTTTTACGTTCTGTACTAACCAGTCTGTAATGAGATATGTTGCCTTCTCCAACCTTAAAATGTATTAAATCTTAATAATGAAAGAGGAGAAATTGCATTACGTTCAGAAGTTTGACTTCCTTGCAACTCTTAGGGGAGTATGGCATCTAACAGACGTTTTTACCTCTGTAAGAGACATAGAAAACGTGGGCAAATTTTTCCAATATTGCCTCTACACATGCACAGTCATTTGACTATGTCTTTTTTAATTGTCATTTTCCTCTATTGATGGTGCACCTCGTATCCAATTTGCGCATACTGATGGCATTGCTGATATGCAGTCTGTGGCTTACCCCAGCAGAGAGGAAACTATGGGTAAATCCTTCCACCCTCCAAATAGCTGTGATGACACTAACAGAAAATAGATTAGCATATCTTTAAAAATTTGACCTTGAAAGTAGCAGCTTAGTTTTTCAAGCCTGGTAATTTATGAAAGCATTTTCCTCTACCAAAATTAATGCAAACCCTACATTTTTGATTTTACAATGTTTTCCAAAATTATAAAAAATTTGCAATACCATAAACTCCTAAATGCTATACAGCTAAACATTCTTAATCATATTCTTAATGACAAGTGTTATTTTCTAGAGCTATGGTTCTCAATTACACTTATACAATAACAAGGACACCACTTTCGAGTGAGAAGGCTGAGTGATGTCATTCTTTTCACTCCCAGGATGGGCATGTAGAAGTCCAAGATCAGCTCTTACCAGGGACTTGAAAGGTAACATGAGCAGCAACTCCTTCGCTAGTGGGAATCTTCTGGCTCCACAGCATTTCTGGAGAGCATGACATGTAAAAGCAGAGAAATGGCTGGCTGGTTAATTTTTTTCTAATGCGTTTTCCATTAAAGAGGTCCTTTGTGATGGATACATTCAGGTGGTTAAGGGTTAAGAATAACCAAGGCAGTGGCTCATAGTCCTGTACAGGTGGTCATAAAAGTCTGTGTTATTGCTTTGACTGACTCAGTAATGGTAAACAATTTTTAGTCCCATTGCACTTTGATTGTCCTGCTGTAGCAGTTTAAAATTCAGCCAAATTTTAGGAATTCTTAAAAATTAAGCTGCAACTTGTACATTCACTTAAGTCCCACAAAGTATATCCCACTAATTGGATACACTGTCTTGTATTCTATTCCGTTTGATCCCTTGATTGTTACTTATAATTAATAATTGTAAGTTTTTGGTGAAGGTACTTTTCACATGTTTTTTGCTTTTTTGAGTAAATCACAGACTTTATACAAGCAAAGTGATCAGCAAATATGAAACTTAAACTGTCATTTCTAGACTCAGTATAGTTAAACATGCTTGCTGATCATCAGTTTGGTAATGAGGTCTCTTACCAGTCCACAGGCAAAGTGGCAGAGTGTCACAGAATGATATAACATAACAGAGTGATACGTAACGGAGTGATACATAACAACAAGGGAATGATACTGTGTGATACTGTGCATGGATGGAAAAGCTGAAGAGCACAAGGTGCAGCTGGGAATGTCAGGCTGCACGGAGATGCTGGATGAAGGAGAGGCACACCATAAAAATTTGAACCAATTGCTATTTGCAGGCCTTTGATCAGCATGTGAGGTCATTTTCTTTCAGGAGTGCAGTTTGCCTCATACACGGATAGTTTCCCCACACTGCCAATGATCCCACTAATGTGGTTTTGACAGCGTTTCAGTTACTTCATATCAATAAAAGAACAGGGTTGTTTTTTTTCCTAGAGTAAGACTTCTTTTTCAGACAAAATGCAGCGTTTATAGGTGTTTCATCCATGTAAGCACAAAATACATGTATAAGCAAGCTCACATCTGCCTCTTTTCAACCTCACAGACTACACCTTTTCAGAGACAGGTGGTCCATAAGGAGGAACAGGTGTATCCTGAGCATTATCACCTCCATGTTATGGACATTCATTGCAAACACTGTGCTCAAAGCAATTCAATCATTTCTCCATCAATGTCACCACTCAGATACTTCATCAGGAACCAGCAGGGGTAGTGGCAGCTCCATTCATGGGCATACATCCAAGAAAATTTAGGATAGGACTAGAAGTTTGTTAACCAAAAGAGAGAAAAATAAAAGGGAAATACTTTCAGCCAAAAAGATTAGTTCAAATATAGGATAATAATTTTAGAATAATCAGTCAGTTAGGAATAGTTAATAGTTAGCTACGAACAAATGATGTTGATAGAGTTTCTCTGGGACATAGTACCCTGTGCCTTGGTGTGTGGTGCTGCTCTGCCCATGCAGAGGAGTACCAAACTAGGAGATGCAGTAGAGAGATGTCTTTAGTACCCTCTGTGCACACTCAGAGCTGCACCTGGGTACCCTGGAGATGTGCAGGCACTACACAGAGGAATACTGTGACCCACGCAGCACAGAGCAACCAGGCATTAGTGTAGTTGTTTATCAGGAGAGAGACATCTGTGTGTGTTTGGACAGCTGCTGAATCTGTCTTCTACATGGTCCTCAGCTTAGAAAGGCAATATCCTGCCTACCTGGGCTGTGTGCACCAAGGTTTGATCTGAGAACTTAAGCTGAGTATTACCAGATCACCGAAATCTACTGTGCCCAGGTCTGGGCTTCCCAGTAGAAGAGATGGCCATATTGGTGTCTACCAAAAGCCACACAGCCTGATACAGGAGGAGAGGCTGATAGAGCTGGGGCTGTTCAGCCTGGAGAACATAAGGCTCAGGGGGATCTTATTTGTCTACAAATATCTGATGGGGGAGTAAAGAGGACAGAGTCAGACCCTTCTCAGTGGTGCCCAGGAACAGGACAAGAGGAAACAGGAACAAACTGAAGTACAGGGAATTCCATTCAAACATACTTTTACTGTGAGGATGTTCAAACATTTGAGCAGGTTGCTCAGAGAGACTGTGAAGTCTCCATCCTTGGAGGTACTTGAAACCCAACTGAACACTTCCCTGAGAAACCTGCTGTAGCTGACTCTGCTCTGAGCATGGAGGTTGGACAAGAGACCTCGAGAGGTATTGTCCAATCTCAGTGACTCTCTGAGTCTGCCTGGGTGACCACAACAACTTTGGCCAATTAAAGTGTGTCTTTCTGGTATGTGTGCTAGCTGCCACCCTGCCTCTCACCAGCTTTTGTATAGGGACCTGCATGGCAACCCTCTCCCCTCTCCAGACAGGCAGCAAAGGCTAATGCAGCTGGTACCACAGTCTTTTAACACTGGCTACCAATCAGTATGGAAACAAGCACACAAGCAAATGGGCTCCGGTCAGTCTTATGTGAATATTGCTCAAACATAAAATGCATCCTGGGTTGTGGAAGCCATGGTGCAATAGCCCCCATTTCCCAGCCCTGACTTCATGAAGGTAGGTACTGAGGACTTCTCTGCTAACAGAGTAAAAAGGTCTCACTATTTCCTTTTCAAAACACAACTGGAGAAGGGCTTAGGCTTTCTGTGCCCTCTACATGTCATCATGGTTCAAACAACCTCCTGAGAGCTGAGATGTCCAGATTTAATCGCTGTTCCTGGCTGGATATTTTCAGCCATGTATTTCCCATTCCTCACTCGGGAAGGTACCTTAATTCTTCTATAATTTCTCCTTCCTATGGATGTTATCCTGCTGCATAGAAAAGAGGGCAACAAGATTTATTGGCACCAAGGTCAAAGGCAACAGAGGGCATGAGCTGGTGATCTAAGGTGAAGTTCCTGGGATCTGGTCTTTGTAAGAGTGTTTTAACATCATATATATAAATTTTCCTGAGAAGCGATAATGGTGCCCAGGAGCTCCCCACTCATATGACTTCCCCAGGTACTAAAAGAGCATCTATCCTTTTACTAAACTGACCAATTAAACTCTTCTTGGTATAGATTTTGTGGAAGGTATCCTCACCCATCAGTGGGAAGGGTATTGCCCTGAAGGTAAAATGATACCTTTGAATCTTATCAGCCCGAGGAGGAGGTTGTTTCTGTATTTCTCATCTTACATAGTAAAAAATGGGCTATTTTACTGAAGGAGCTGCCCCAGCTTATGTCTGAAATGAGGGCCACCACTACGTTTTGTTAGCTTTCTGCCGTCAAAATGGCGGAAACACTGAAAGATCAGTGGGGAGTATATTTATATTTCTGCAAGGAGCAAGGGAAATGCCTCACTCTTTTCCTGGCCAATGATGGGACAACTCTGGTGCCACCAGAGACAGAAGTCTGGTCACCAAGTAAAGGCAAATAAAATGTTCTAATACCACAGCACCCCCAAAGTCATGAACAACTGCCAAAACCTTTACCAGGCTTTGGAGGTTCTGCCTCTGTCTGTGCAGTTGTCAAAAAGGACCTTTCCACAGAAATACTATTTGCTTTAGCAAGTACAAGCAAAAAAAAAAAAAAAAAATTGTTTAATTCTGTGGCATGTAAAGTGCGTCTGCATCAGTGTCAGTGATTTCTCTGCCATGCAAAACAGCAGATAAGTTTTGGTGACAGTTAAGCTTAGGCTTTTTTTCCCCCCTCCAATTTCCTGGTATTGGTAAATTTAAGATACGTCCTTAATGTTATATTAACATAGGTTTTTATGTGTCAATTAACAGATAAATTCATTATGAAAACTCATTTAGGAAAGGGCTGACACCAGACAAAGCCTTGAGGCAGCTGTGGAGTGCTGGGATGCAACATCTGGTCTATCAAATTGCACTCAGATGCTCCCATTCCTCTGCTGTTCGCCGCTGCTCCACAGCATCTCAAGCAGCTACTTACCTCCCCGGGACATACAAGTTTGGACACAGACCCACAAAAGCCAAATGTCTCCATTAATTCTCCCAGGCATCACCAGCTAAAGAAAGTTGTCAAGATATGAAACCCTTTGACATCATGGAAAAAAAAATCTGAACGAGCTACATGCCGTGTTGATTTGCCATGTAAGATTTGCTTTTGTTGATTTATTTACTCAGTATTGAATTTGACATCCACCTGAAATATTGAATCTACCTTTGGAGCCCACCTATTTTCTATGTTATGGACCTCATTTGGCAATTTAGCTAATATAAAAATGCCTTCCATTACTAGCAGTGATGCTTCTCAAGACATAACAGAAACTGACTCAGAAAGTAGCATATGCTGTTATCACCCATAATAGATCAGCCACATCTCAAAGACTGGAAGCCAAAATTACCATGTGGCATGTCTGTAAATTCAAATATACCGTCTGTCCCAAGTTGAAAATTAATGGAATTTTATCTGTTTTATATATATATATATCAAAGGCTTTGCTTTCACTACTGCCATAAAAGATTTTTCATTTAGTATTTGTATTATGGTAACTTTCTGTTTAATGTTGAAAAGCTCATCAGGCTGTAATTTTTAAAACACGTCCCCTTCTGCCTCTCTGCAGATTGCTTCCTCCACATCGAGGTTCAGCGCTTCCAGAAACACAGAGCTGGAAGAAAGACCCTGAGAGGCTATTTGTCCATCTCCCTGTCACATGGCAGGACCCACTAAACCATTCCAATAGGTATTTGTTAGCAAAATAAAAGGCAATACTGAAATATAACATGTGTATACATGTACACATCACTCCATGTATGTGTAATGTATGTAAAAAAGTCCTCCATATGGGCTGGCATTATTTACCTTTAGTGTTAAAGGGCCAATAATTCAGAAAAGGACAATTACTGAGGAGGAACCTTATCGGAACACCTTCGGTACAAAAAAATCCCTGACAGCGGCAAATTTCCATGCATACACATGGCAGGATCAGATCTTTCATGTGTAGCTCATTTCTATACCTGTCATTGCGGTGCATTTTCAGTCAGCACACAAGCTCCATTTGAGGGTGTGTGGTGGGGGTTTTTTTGCTCAATTGAATTCACAGGCTTTTTTTCAGGCGGCCTCTGCCACTCAAGTGTTTTTGATGAAGGTTTCTTTTTGACTGCTACAGTTTCTAAAAGGGACAAATTATGCGTCCTGTCCTGCAAGCCCGCCTGCAATGAGCGTCTTTAGAAATCAGTGGAGCTCTCACATGGCAGATGGCTCCCTAGGATTGAGCTCTACATAATTTTGCGATATTTTAGCTGGGGATATTTTAGAGGCTTTTTCCCTATGCGCGACAGCCTGATTTGCTGGCTGCTAGAAAATGTCATCAGACCCTTTCTCATTCTGCAATGAAACCTTTGGATTTTTTTTGAATAAGCAAAAATGTTTTCTTTCCTTGTTGTACAGGACACTCCTACCTGATGAAAAATATTTCCAGGTAAAAACAATGGCAGTAGAAGGGTAGAAGAGCAAACCAGCCATGTTATGTTTCAAAATAGACCTAAAGCCAAAAGAAGGGGGGAAAGGTTTTTCTAAAAGGCTTTAAACAAATGTTCTGCTATTGAAAATAATTCTGTCGCTTAAAATCCTTGTGAAGGACTTTCTTATGTTTTCATTTGTGGTGTCACCTTATTTCTCCTACAATACAATAAATGCAAAAATGTGATAAATTCACCAGGTTGAGCTTTTTTGCAGTCTCTCAAAAGGGGTAATTCCTTCAGTGTAAATTCAATGGTTACTGCAGGTCACTCTATAGCCAGCTTGCCTCCTATAAAAACATAGCAAAAGAAAAAAAATCACTGCAAACCTCTCTTTGCTTTGCCAGCATTTGGTTCAGTCCCAGAGAGAATTAATTCATTATCCCTGGCCAGGCATATATCTGCATGCAGAGATCCTAGTGGATTACTTTGCACTAGTTTTGTCGATGGACTTCGCAGTGTAGATACTTCTTGAAGCTGGTCACACGACGAGTTCATGTTAACAAGATATATTCTGACCAGCTAGTATAGTGCTTAAAATGGACTTGCATGCCCAACAGATGGTTAAGTTCAAGGTACCAATTAGTGAGTGAAGCAAAGGTTGTCTGGCTCCCTGGGCAGTCTATAGAATGACACATCACCCTATTCAGACGGTTTACATTTCCTAGTGTGTCATTGCCATTAAACATATATCTAGCTATGACTTACTGGCTCTGGCTAGTAAGATTGAACCTGCCATCAATTTTTTTGAAGGTATGTGTAATTCTAAACATCTATGACTGTATTGTAGACCAAAATATATAGTCTGAATACATCTCACTCCTCCCTAGACTTAGTAGTCTGTAACACCATTTACAACACACAAAAATACGCAACCTCCTTTGTAGTTCTTTCATTCCAATCTTTGTGAATAATTATTCCCTTCCAATGTTTCTATTTATTTTCATTAAACATTCATTTTGCTTTGACCCTTCACTATGATGGATATTCAACAAAACTAAAATTAGTGTGGTTTCCTCATTTTCTTCTTTATACAACAGCATAATCAATGACATCGACTGATCTCTGGAGACAAGAACTGCTAGTTAACCTTCCTTGCTACTCTTGGCTGAACAGTTGCCTAGCTTTGCAGGATGTAAGACAGTGTAAATTACAGAAAAACAGTGGCTATCCTTAAAAGTATAGTGATAAAGCAGTGATATTAACAGCAGGGTGTTTTGATTCATTGTTCACATATGAACACACTTCAGGATTTGAGTCTGGGCTATTGAAGAGGTTTTTTTGTTTAAAATTGTTCTTAAACACTGGACCAACAACAGTCTGAACCAGACACTAGATCAGAAAGGTCTGGATGCTTGGAGGAGTATTCAGAATCCCACCTGAGGTCACCATGCAAATTTCGTGTGATGCCTTGCCTGAGCCTGGAAATACAAATGGGAAAAACCTTCCCCCAAAATACAGTACTAGGCATGACATGGGATCAGTCTTTCCTTTGCAGGATAGTACTGTATCAGACAAGAGAAAGTTAAAAGAAAAGAGAATGGATAGCAAAGAATATGCTTTGGCAGTTGAAAGTCATTAACGTTTTTGGCATTTTATAACAAGCACAGCCAGGGAGGAACAGTGCTCATCACTGCACCAGTGACAACTCATCAGTATGTGAAGAATTAATAATCCCACGTTTAGAAAATTAGGGAAATGGGACCTTGAGGAAGCACTCAAAGGCATATCATGCAAAGCCATTTTTGCTAATCAAAGACGCATTGCAAACTTGGCTGACATTTGCTTTAATGAAAAACTTTCATTGTTGTCCAGCTCCTTCATAGAGTTCCAAACTGTGTAGCACAGCTCCATATTGTCTAATATTTTGTGTCAAAGGGCTGGATTTCTTTTGCCAACAGAGAGATCAATGGATTATGAGTTCCTATTCTCCAATCTCTGTCCAGCTAGTGCGGCTGACCTCTTGCTTGCATTCATAGACTTGTAAATCTGACTTAGTTCATGAGGATGAAAAGGAAATTAATTTTGTTATAGGATGAGTACATCTGAATTAGTATTCTTTGCACAAACATACTGAACCAGACCAATAAGGTCCTCTATATGTTTCATTTCAAAATGCCCACCATTTCGTAATTACGCAAGCACTCCTCTCTGTAATTTCAAGAAGCCTGTTTTTTGACATATTAAGGTATTGTCATCTAAGTAGTAACTTCCACATACACATGTGCTAAACAATACTCCTGAAAAGAAGGAGCCTTTTAGTCTCCTTACACATTCCAAAAACTAAGTTACCTATTGGATTATAACATCGAAACTGATATAGCCATGAAGGACACTCACTAGTAGGGGTCCTTAAAAAGTTTATTTAATGTAACTTACATCAAAATTCAGTCACAAAGGAGAAAAAATAGGGAATATTTATTATGAGAGGTAATGTTTTTGGAATTGTCATGATTTTTATAACAATTTGTTTTCTGGAATTACATCTGGAAAAAAGGTAATGGTGTTGTCTTCGCCAGTCTGGGATTTGAGGGGAGCTAGTCCTTGCAGTGTCAGAAAAAGCAGAGAATCCCTAAGACACCAAGGATCAGTTCACTGGTCATCAAAAAATATCTTTGAAGAAGTGCTGGATTCATGTATTGACCCCTGAAGAGGAACTGACGTGCCTGAGATATTCCCTGCCCTGTCTAGAAGGTGAATTCTGACACTACCCAGCAGCATTGTAAAATAGAGATGGTTATAGAGAGGATAAGTATCATAGAATCATAGATGTCAGAACCAATTAATTCTTATAGTTTATTCTGAAAAAAATATTTATTTTCATTCTTTTAGGATGGATTGGGAGGGTAAAGAAGCTGTTTTGATGATGATGGAAAAAAAACCCTTGTTCCAATAGTTATATTGATTTAGTGCATAAAACATAAAAGCAAAGTGCTATTTGTCCACTAGCAACAGAAAATATATTTAGTTTTTCCATTTTAACTTTTGTACCGTTAATTAAAATCATGAACATTCTTGAATTCTTTTAGCAAAACTTTCATGTTAATTTCAAAACATTTTGATAGAAAATTGTTGATTTAGCCTGATGTAAATAAGATTTAAATCCTTCCGTGTTGGTAGAGAATAACAATGATGTAAATGAAATTACAATCTACTGGGGAAAAGCAAGTTTAATTTGTGGGAGGCAAGAGCCCCAGTGGCTGTTTGACTGAAAATCCTAAACATCCTTCCAAAGGCTCAGTCTGAGCTGAATTCAACGTTTTAGCCGCTTACAAGATCCAGATTCTAATTCAGAAGACAGAGTTGTCTTGGCCAAAACTTATGCGGTGTTGTATTTCCAAGTTGTTACCCATCCCAGGAGATGCTGACACAGGCAGATTGTGAAGGGCTGGCACCTTCTAATACTTTTATGCTGTTGCATGAAGATCAACTGAGCTGAGATGATTTTATTTTTATTTTTTTTCATCTTCCAATCACGATAAACAATTATTTCATGTATTTTATGGATGGTCAATATAGAAAAAAGGTGAGTTTTGGTCAAGATTTTACATCTAATTCTTACTAATATTTGAACAACACACCTGTACAGATGCTCTACTTCATTGACAGTGACTTTGAAGTATGCATAGCTATACTTGGACACTATTTCCAAGAATGAAACGAAAAGTGAAAATACTCTTAATCTAAGAACAGAAACAGTGTCATTTGATTGGTCTGGCCATTGACACTTTATGCTTATAACAATAACATTGATCATATAATTCGTCCATTATTGCGCAGTTATCATTAATATGATTGATTCCATTAATTTTTTAATATTAAGTACACTCCTGCTGAAAACTGTTTCCACTTGTGTTTGAAAATGTTTACAAAAAGCTGAACTAAAGCTGAATAACAAACTGGATGGGAATTTCACTCACTGACCAGACCCGTGATTGCTATCTAGGAGTAGCACTGCCTGAAAACAATTTTGTAGAACAGCTTTCTGATAAAAGTGCAGTTTTGTTATTTTCAAAATATTTAATCTATTTATTTTGAGAAAATATGGCATGAAAAAAGTAAAAACAAGTTGTATTGCATTTTTAGGTGGTTTAATTTACTGTCCTATTCAAATGCACTGAATATTGTATTATATGTAATGAACTTTTTAATATAAAATAAAATCCAAATAAAATATCTAAAATTATAACTGGAAACTCAGAATTTTTACAATCTTAAGTTAAGGGATTTTTATGTTGTTAGAATGATGTTATTGAGGTCAGAATAAAATAACACCCGATAGATTGCTGAAATAGATTGCTTCAGTGAGCATGTATTAAAATTTTCTGAAATTTTTATTCCATAAGAAACTTTGGAATTCCAGGACACCTTTTCAGTTAATTCAGAGTAGAGAAAAAGGAAAATATTACTCAAAATTGAATGGCACTACATGATAAATTAATTAAAATCTATTAAAAGGAAGGTGGAAAATCTTTGTCTGTGAGGTTGCACTTATGTGCATAAGGACTGACATTATTAACAAATCTGCATGTGTTAAATGAAAACAAGGATTTTGACATGATGGTTAAAATATTCAGGGACTCATCCTCTGTCTTGCCTTACCTTGTAGTATAGCTTTATCACTTTTATGATGACGCATAATGTATGCCTACTCTTCACTTGACCTGAGCCATTAAAGCAAAAGGATTGCCATCAGTTCAAGTCAGTTTATACAAACATTCTTTTCACTGACAATGCACTGCTCCAGCACGACAACCTAACAAGAGCCCCACATAAAAGACTTCGTAGTGTATTTTTAGGATACTTTGCATAATTTTGATCTACTTCAGTATACTTTGTATACCTTCTCTGTGTTGATATTATTTGAGTTTTAACTACAATGGACTTTGTATAAAACTACAGAGGAAACAAACAGGGAATTAAAGAAAAAAAGAGAAGAATCCCTTCTATGCTTTCGTTTGTGGTCAGCCACCACTGCAGCCAAGAGCAGATCTACAGCCATCTGTTTTTAATCTGCTATTCAGGATGACAGTCTGTGGATCAACGAACTCTAGCCGTAATCTATAGAAAAACTGCAAATCTTTTTGGGATAATTTCCAGGGGATAATAATACTCACAAAAGACTTCTTTTGCCCTCCTCATCTCCAGCTACAGTTTTTCATAAAAGAATTGTATCATAGCTGCCTGTTCCAACAATTGCTTCTGTCATGATGCATTATTGCCAGCAAGCTAAACAATTGAAGTCATAAATCTTTGAGCTTTTAACTATGCTACCACTGGCCAAAGGAGGTTTTGGATTTTCTTGCAAGAAGAACATAGCATGAAATAAAGTTCCTTGGCAAGTCTGAAATTAAGCAGGGTGCACTTGCTTCAGTTAATGCACAATAGACACTAACCATACCGACATAAAAGAGTAACTACTTACTGTAGTTACACCGAGAAAAACATTTCAGTAGCAAACAAAAACTACTGCTTGCTGTCCTGGTGCCCATTGACTTGGCATCTGCTGGGAATAAAATGCACAAACACATACACTAAAAAGTGTTAATCTCCCTGGCTACCATACAGTTCACCTGACTGGCACTCCTCTACATGCACACTTTTGTGTATGACCTGCGGCTATCCTGCCAAAGTCAAAAAATATGTGGCTTGGTAAACGCCTGAGAGGGGTCTGCAATGCTGCTGCTTCTCCCCTCCCCGTCCTGAAGAAAATGTGGAAAGAGTATTTTGAACTGAAGTAGATACAGTTTCTCCACTCCCAGACTGAATTCAATACAATATTGCTATACAACAATACAACATACTTCTCTCCCCAGAGCTGGCTGAAATCCCTTTACTCTGAAAAGGATGCCCGTTCCTACGTATGTTCACCACTCCTTGCAGATGGGCACAAAGGCACGACGAGTCATCCTACTAAACTGCTCCAAATAAAAATAAACAAGCATCAGTCCTTAGCCGTTAACTCTCCCAACACACTTTGTTATTTCTTTCAGAAATCTGAAATGAAACTGCCATAAACTCGGGAATACTTTCTGATCTGAAATGCAGGCCTCCTATCTGAATTGCATCACTGCACTTAAAAATCCTTCTTGATGTGAATACCCATCTTTTCAAATTATTGTTATATACCCCATGTAAGCTGCAGCATCTTCATGTCTCTTGAGAAAAATCTAAGCTCACCGTTCTTCCAGACTCTTGCAAAATTATTTAAGTATGTTGAGATTCTGCATTTTAAATATGAACAGCTGAGTTCCTTCTGTAGATACATAAATGCAATTCCCACTGAAATCAATTAAAGTTGTCTTGAAATCTCACAGGGTACCCTAAGCTTTATATCCATTTATATCTTGGAAGCAATTGGAGATCTATCACGTGAATTGTCTAATGGAATGACGAATCGTCCCCATTTCACTCTATGGAAGGAGAGTTTGGATACTTGATCCACAGCTTTTCACTTGCTATAAATTTTCAGAACTGCAGCTTCTCAGTACACCTCCACTTCTATAAATTATTTCAATTTTGTGGTGCTAATCCTCTCTTTTGTGAGCCTTATATGGATTTCCTGTCAAGAAAGAAAGAACTATTGGGAAAAAAATTGTATTTTAAGTTTTAACTGAGGCTACTCATATAAAATATTTCTACTCTATAATATTATGGAGGACATTTCTCAACAAAATAGGTTTTATAAGAAAACAGAAAGGCCATGGTATTAACCTGGAAGTATTTGCCAGGGAAATGACTACAAAGATGGAAATTCAAATTGTTGGAGAATAGTGCTTACCCCATCCAAGCCAAGAGAGTTTTTGCCGCTGATCTTTGTGCTGGGCAGGATTTCACTCTGCTCAAGAGGTGAGACCTCTCTCTTGCCAGCAGAATATTTAGAGTGTCTAAGAAAAAAAAAAATAACAGAAATTTCTGCCAAAATATTATTTCAAGTGTGCCGAGAAACACTGGTAAGCATGTTGCTGATTCTAAAATTAATTTTTACTTCCAAGCTGTCTCTATTTTCTATTAAAAATAATAAGGATTCTAAGCTTATAGAAAATATTCCAAATTAATTACAAAATATTTAATCTGAAGCAATTTCAGTGATATTACTTTCATTATTTTAATAGAAATGTTTTCTTGGTTTTAACAGTTTTAATTTAAATTGAAATAAAGTTATCTTAGGCTGGAAAATCCATTTTTAAAGATATTTCTGTCTGGGAAATATAAGTACAGATCAGAATCTGTCGGTAGCCCTTATAGATAGCCAGTGTGAAGCATCGTTGTTGAAAACAGACGTGAGACTCATAACCAGGAGGTAGCACCCAGAGCCAGGGACAGAGGAACTTTTCTGTCTTCCTTTCGTTTCTACCACAGAGCTAGTTAGCTTCAGCTCTACATAAGAAATTGCCTGCCTGACCGTACTTTTAATAGAACAGCCATAAACTTTTAATTAAGAGATAATCTGAATGAAACAGAATATTTTTGTAGAGTAATACGTCTCCTGCTGTGAGGCAGGCAAGACGTTTACTGAAATGAGATTTATCTTCAAAGCAGAAGATATCGATCTTGTGCTATTACAATAACAGTATTATTTCTTTTACCAAGTAATTGATGGTGACACAATGATTTTGATTAATGGATGTCAGTACACAGGAGAGATGGTGGTTTAATGCGGTTACTCGATAGCAGATCTCTGAATAGTTCAAAATATAATTGTCCCTTCTGGGGGTCAGACTAGGAAATTTTTAGAAAACTGGATATTTCTTCCATAAAACAAATTTTCCATTTAAAATATCATATGATTAGGATCCTTCTTTACAATAACTTTAAATTCTTTCAATAAATTTTTCCTAGCGATAAAGCAGCTTCACTAATAAATTATAATAAAGAATAATTTTTTACATTCATCCTCAGAGTTTCATCCAAGATTCGTACTGTGTTTCTATGAACACAGAGAGAACCTCCTGCAGTCACCCAGTTGTGTATTTTTCCGTGGGACTCCATTTGTCCATGAATATCCTACTGGGGTTTACAGTGCCTGTCTCCTGGGAGTATGAGAATCTCAATTACCTCTTAAGATTGGTGAGGAACTGCATGTGCGTCTGTGAGGTGGGGGGAGACACTCTCCCTCCTGGTCGTCACTTGGGGCACAGCCAAAACATCCATCGTTCATTCATCGTTTCTCAATATACATGGAAAGTATATGAAAATATACCTCTCTAAAGACAGGTGGGAAAAAACATTTTTCTTTTATGCTAGCTATTTTGTGCTGAAAACTGCAGGCAGGATATCCTTTTGAAGAAAAATGGTAAGAACTCTACCTATTGTACCCCTCTTTTTTAGGTTTTTTTATGTCTTGTTCCTGAGGACTTGGTATATCTCATGAACCACAGAATCTGCCTTAAATATTGTGGTTTATTAGTTTTCCAAAGTTTTTGGCCATTTTTTTGCTGGATAAAACAATACAATGTTATTGGGTAAAAGTGCTTAAGCATTTTATCTTTATTTCTATTTCTTTAATTTACTGGGGTTTTAGCAGCTGTGGAAAAAATGTTTGTTCCTTATAGCTTGTTAGATATTATGGTGGGCAGGGAGCCCTACAGAAAAAATGAGAAATGGTACTCATCTCTCACTTCACAAGTTTATTTGATTGACTCCAAGTGCTCCATACTTGCAAAGAAAAATAGATATAAATATGAATAAAGGACTTTTAAGTTTGAAAACAATATTTTGCAAAAGATGGGGCATGACAGGTCTGGCAGGTAGATCCATGCTGTCAGTACCTAATGAAACAGTCCTGCTAAACTCAGTGCTTGTATTCCCTAAACAAGTGACCAAGAGAGGTAAGGGGCTTTGAAGATCTCCAGAGACAGATTTTTTTTCTGGCAGGTTGAAGCATCTAATGAGCAATAGCCTCCCCTCTGGGGGCCTTAAAAGGAATCTAGGGTTTCTTATTGATTATACAGGATATAGCTTTAGCCAGACAGACTGACAAAGTTTAGGTGCCCATCTTCAGTGACATTTTTGTCTAAATATTTCATTCCTCCTGCTCCTGCTCTGAGGAGGGAAGAACAAGGAGAGGGTCAGTGTGCATGATCTGCAGTTTTGGTTTTCACCAAGCGTTTTCTTGGCCCACATCTTGCTCTTCATGTCTAGTATTGACTCCAGCGATTGTGTGCTTGTGTTGTCATATAATAGCTATGCTATAGTGAGATATAGGGATGTACTAAAGTTTGGGTATGAAATGAGGAGCTAGGATACAAGTGAGAATGAATACAGGACCTCCCTTCTATTTTTAAACCAATCCTTGTTGTCTTGCTATGTAGGATTGAGCAATCTTGGTGTTTCAGAGCCTCAGGGAGCAGCACATTTTACTCTCTCCCTTGCTTGGCTCACGGTGCTCCCCCCTTCAGCACTGGCAAGGATTCTTCTAGCCTGTGATGGGGCTTGGGCAGCTGCCTGTCCCCTAAAACCCCACAGCCATCAACCCTGTCCTGCTCCTTTCATCCTTGAGGGAAAAGGCAAATCAGACAGCTTTGTGTCCTCGGCGGGTGGCAAAGGCAAGCCTCCTCCTCACTCCTTGCTCCTGCCTGGGCAGGGGCCCTCACTGCTCCCACTGCCTCCTGTGCTGCAGGCCAGGAGCAGCAAGGGTCTGTGGGGGCTCTTGCCCAGCTTCTGAGCAGCTACATGGGCTCTGGGGGGGCACCGGGCTCTGTGTGGGAGTGCAAATGCTTCCTAGCACCCTGGAACTCCCATCTCGATCGGCATGTCTCCCTCCCCAGCCTCTCTGCCGCTCGCACTACAGGCACAGCTTGTCCTTCATTTGAATAAAACCATCATCAAAACCATTCGTTTGAGTCAGCTATTAAACAACTTAATTCCAAAATCCATACCATGGGTGATTTAGAAAGCACAATTAAAAAGCCAGAGAACAGTCTCTATGGTTTTTTTATTGTGAACTTCATCAGCCCGGAGTGCTGCCTGCCATCCGCTTTGCTAATAAAAGTCTTGATACACAAATTGAAATAGTGTTTTATAGGTGTCTGCTTTGCTTCCCCTCCTCTACCCCAGTCTGTCAGAATATGCTTTCTTGGATATAAATCACTGTTTCATTTTATTTTGTTTTGTTCTGACTGCAGATTTAGGGCTAGATTAAGAATGGCCATGACATAGCCAACAGAGAGAGAAAGGCAATGAAACAATCACCCAGTGGGATCTGTGTGGCTTTTTGCAGCTGGGTTCAAGACCAAGCCTGGTCGTGTTGTGAGCTTAACACCCTTATCCTGGGTAAGTAAAGGAGCAGCAGTGCTTGGGAATGAGCCAGCTCCATCACAGCTCTGCTACTGCAGTAGCAACTTGTGAACACAACCCGTCCTAAGGACCAGGACCAAGGGTTAAATGTCACCCTTGCCAGTCAAAGGCAAAGAAGACAGGACTTCTGTCTGCAGTTTAACTGGACAAAATTCTCGTTTAATATCTATTAATTCCAGAGTAACAAAGCTGAGAGAAGAGTGACTAAAACAAGAGACTCACAGCAGGATTAATCTGAAGTTAATTTTTTGTTCTCGTGTTGTCCTCCTGGCTGCTCAAAAAAAAAAGTTAATATCATGCTAATGTTCCTTTTCATAGACACTGCATGAAACTTGCCTGTTTGGATCCTGTCGTGTCTGAATGAGAACCTGGCCCAGATCATATGTTCTGCATCTCCATCTGTGCTGGTGGGTCAAACTGCTCTGTGAAAAGATTTCTCCCATAGCTCCTCATATTCAGCTAAACCTGCGAGAATCTGAAGTGCCAGGAATTTGTATTGAACTCAGCTTTCCTTTTGATTAAAAAATCCAGGCAAACACACAAATGAAAACTTTCCCTTCTTTTCCCAGGCAAAAAGGAGGGCGAGTCAGAGCACTAAGTAGGAAGGGCTTTGCCCTCGCTGCTGGAGCGGAGAGCGGGTACACTACTAGAGCAGCAGGAGTGGGAGCTGCCTCTCATGCCTGGAGTGAAACTTAGCAGGCAGATGTCCCCAAAAAGAGTTAATCTAGTCCACAACAGAAATCCCTGACTGTACTGCATCCAATGTGTGGGCCTTTGTGAAAACACTTCCTCTCGTGTTCTTCTCTTTGACTATTTCCCATCCCAGACAGCTGACAAGGCAGCGCTCCTTGCTGGATAGCATTAGTGGAGGTGTGTTTCCTTGCAGCTTCTACAACCGTCTGGTTTTCTACTTCTCTCTCCCTTTCTATTTCCTGTTGGCACTGCATCCTAAACTCCTAACCTCTTACACACATGCAATTTTTTTTCCACTTTGCTGGGAGAGGTGCTGCACAATGAGATCCATGTAGCGAGAGTTCAGTTGCTATATGTTGGAGCACCGCATATGCTAGCCAGTTTTCTCACCCACACCCCTCTCTGTGGGATTTCTCAGCACACTTGCTTCCCAGCTCCTGCACTCAACATGTGGTGCAAAGTGTGGTGGAATATCCGGGTCTGAGGCCCTGCGGTGTACAGGAGGACTCTTCCTGACTTGTATTAATATTGCTGCCAGTGAAATCTGTGGCATTTTGATTGCTTTCGAGCTCTAGTGCAGAAACACTTTTCCCTCTGCTTACCCATACGACTTTCCTTTCAGCTTTTTGTCTTCAGATGAAAGAAAGGGCAAAAAAATTCTTTTGATGTTTTTGAGAGTATTGCAAGATATTCTCAAGAAAACACCATTCCATTTGCTCAAGCTCTTGTTCATACAGTCTTTCATGACTTCCAGGATTGACTACTTTAATTTGTTCCTGGTGATGTTCCAGATTGTTTGCTAAACTGGCTGCAGATGGTTTTGAATGTTGCTGCTGCCAGAATTGTTACTAGGACTTGATCTACAGATCATATTTCTCCAGTCTCACGTTCCCTCTACCCTGATGCCTGTTAAGCAGCATATGGCTTTAAAATTCTTTTACTGACTTATAAAGCTTGCACTGGCCCTGCTCTTTACCTTCCTGACCTTATAACTCTTTAGACTTTAGCTTAGGCTCATGGCTTATCTGATGTTCAGAGACAGCATCCAGAAACTAGGGTCGAGTATGGCTTTGGGTTTTGCTCCTTGTCATGCTTTTCTGTAGCTTCAGTAAAGTGAAGGAAGTGGGTTGGTTTTCTGCTTCTATTGCCTAATATTCAAATTATTATCCCAAGGTTTACATTATTTTTTTCTACACAGATTTACACACAGACACAGGCACACACAAAGTCAACACATAATCAGTATGCTACTGCTTTAAAAATAAAGGTGCAAGCAAAAGTAGTTTGATTCCCAGCTGATGTACAAGAGAACTGGTCTAATGAATTCTGGAGAGCCACCTCCTGACTACACTGGGTGAAGAGGGAGAGTCCCTTGTATGTGCATGGCATGAAAAAATTGGGAACACCATATCCTTTTATTTGCATGTCCTTCAAGTACATTGATTACTGAAAGCTCAGGAGTCTCACTCTTAGCTTTCTATCAACTTCGTGCACCTTAGCTGAAAAGCAGGAATACGAAAACACTGCTTTGCCTGGGTATTTTTCATCACACAGTATTTGGTTCCCCCATAGACTGCTGCTGGTTTTCATCCCTTTCAGATACAGACGCAAGGACAACAGAAGGGAGCAGGCTTCTCTTCACCTGTAACTGGATGTATTTATAGAGCTTTTATTAACTGATACAGCACAAATGCACAGCGGGCAAAATTTTATATTTACTGAAATCTATGGGAATTTTGTTGGTGGTTTCTTTACAGCCAAGACTTTAAAGAATGAGGTTGAGAAGCAACTTGGATTATTAAGATTAGCAAGTGCATGCAAAGAGTTCTTGCTGTCAGTAACCTAAGTCAGGACTGCTCTGGGGGCCACTGAAATATAATCGGGGGGTGTCATAGTTTTAGAGACCCCTTCCAGGGAAGAGACACTCTACAAGCCCAACTGCTGGTATTTATTCATCAAATATTAGTTTAGGGTGAATTCCTGTCCTCTTGCGAGGCTTGAGCCCGTCTGGAGCACTGAGATATTTGTCTCCATCTGGAAAGAATTCAAGGTGCTCCCTTCTGCTCCCACCTCAATCTACAAGATCAGACCAGGACCCCAGTGCATTCCACTCCTCTACCTTCACTGACTGCAATGCAGTTATTTCTGAGAAGATACATAAGAGTTTCTTTCATCTGAGCAGCTCTGACTTTACATATCTCTTTTTATTCTTAGTCTCCCCAGTTTGATTTTCTTGGTGAGTTCCTACATCTTTCATACTTATTCCTTTTTACTCTGTCTTTCTATAAAGTATAAAGTAGAAGTTCTACATTCCCTATGAAAAGCCACCCCAGCCTTTTTTTCTTCTTGCGCTTCTTCCAGAGTTGATTGTAGTTGCATATTCTATTATTCTGTAGAAACGAAAAAAAAAAAAAGTTGAAAAAAATGGATTAGGAAAAAAAAGGGGTGGGAGGAAGGAAAATAGAAGAATTTGAAATTTTATCTCCACTGCCATTTAATCTGATTGTATTCTATCTGTTTTGCTTTTGTACTGTTCTGTCAAAAAAAAAAAAAAAAAAAGTGGGGAGGAGAGGGAAGAAAGAATGGACACATCAGCACTTCGTCATAAAAGCCTTTCTTTCAAGAGAATTGTGTATTTTATGAAAAAGGAAGTCAAAGTTCAGATTACATTTTGGAGCATGCTGTATATTAGTGTTATTCCTGTATGGTAAATTCGTCAAGGGAGAATGTAGTACTCTATAAAAAGTTTGAGTTCCCTGCTAGAGTTCATGAAGTATATAGAAAGGAACTGTAGCAGGGAACATAAGACATAGGACATGGAAACTCATTAAAGTTCATGACAGTTTACTGCTGTGATGCTGAGGCCAAATAACTTATGAAGTCCCCAGGTATACAAGCAGGTCAGCGATAAGTAGAAATTAGGAGTTACTTTTCCTCTGTGTGTGCACAGTAAGACTAATATAAGAACACGGTACATGGGTCTGCAGTCAGCTTTTTAAACAAGATGTTGAGCAACTGGAAAAAAAAATAATAAAGAAAAATGAGGAAACAGAGTAACCAAAATTATCTGAGAGCTAGAAAGATACTTTCCCTTCACAGACTTGAAGCTCGTGTGTATTCAAGTGAAAAGATAGATGTTGAAGTAAACTTTAACCAGACAGGTATGTCCACAACAAGAGTTATGGCTGGAAGCTCTGGCTAGATAAGTCAGAAGAAAACATGAAACATTCTCTGAGCAGTGAGGGAAAGTAACTGCTGCAACACAATACCAGAAAACCCAGTGATATCGCCTAAATAAGTCTGAATGCTTTTCTGGAAGACTTGTATTTACTTAATGCAAGTTTTACTTCAGTCACATATATTACCTATCTCACTCAGTAGTGGAGACTGGAAAAAACATTGTACTCTGGGATGTGCAGGAGAACAGACTAAAAGAGATGTTGGTCCGTCCTGACCTTAAACTTTAACAACCTGGGAGATGACTTTCTGAGTCAGGCCAGGTTTCTATCACCCCTTTCTTCACACATAGAGATGGAACAACCCCAAGAGGTTTTTTGTCTTGTCTTTTAAAAGGAGGAAAACAATGAATATCATTCTTTCTACAGAACTAGTTAAAACGCATTTCAGCAGATCCCTTCAATTACTTTGACTGAAGTTAAATGCCTTAACATTTTCAATTAAAAATGCCAAATTTTGATTTGTTGACTCAAACATTTTAGTTCAAGAGTCAGAGGGACTCTGATTCCTCATGAGAACTAGAGTTCAAATGCGGCATTTCCCTTTTTCCACTGTGTTTTGCGGTCTCCAACTCAACTGGATCTTGTCTGATGTTTCAGCTTCAGGAATGCCTATGGTGTAGCTCATACAAGCAAACTTTTGCAAAAAGAACTGAGACGTATCTGAACTAAACTCCCATGAGGCATTGCTATGACTTTTGTGACCATGAGGTAAAGTCTAATTGATCTGGTCTGAAGTGTTTTAACCAGTCAAAATGTTTCCCTTGGAGTCAGTGTTACTGGTGAAGATTCAGAAACTTCAAGGTATATAATTAATATTTCCTTGCATAAAGTTCAATTTTTCAGAAAATGCATTTTCTATGAGAATGCATTAATGGAATTTTCCTGACTAGTTTTGTTTAAAAACTAGAGAACCAGCTCTTAATTGAAAGGGGCAGAGTGCCAAATATTAACACCCCCAGGGACAGCAAAACTGATTAAATACGTGTCTGATGTTCTGTTTTTAAGCCAAGGGAAACTGCATCAACGGCATACATGTTGTTTTAAGTTTTTTTTTTTTTCCTGAAAAAGTGTCTAAGTAAAACAGCATGTTCTTTATGCCGGGGTCCCATTCCCTCGGGTTACTCTCATTGTGCTCATGGCGTGTAAGTGCTGCTCTTTTCTCTGAGCGAGCAGACGTGCCAGAAATGTGAGGACCAGAAGCAACAATGAAGTAAACACTGAAAAGGTCCTTGTGAGTGCCTGACCAGCTGCTAGGTTGTGAGCTGTGGTGATCTAGAGACCTGAGCTTTCTTACAAAGGTATGGTTACAGTTTCAATTAACTTCCCATGCGATGCTCACTTTTACCTTCTGCCGGTGCTGGCTGTGGCAGTGAAACAATCAGGCCATGGTGAGGTCACAGAAAGACAATCATCCTCAGTCAACTTGTCACTTCCTGCAGCTGCAGCTGTTACAAACAGGCCCACCTGATGACTGAAATTAATGATGTGGGATACTAAAAATGGTAAAGTTTTGCTGCTGAGAAGTCCAGTCTTTTTCAGAACCACAGAATCACAGAACGTCTGAAGTTGACAGGGACCTCTAGAGGTCATCTGGTCCAATCCCCCGAGTCAAGCTTTACCATCTAGATCCAATTACCCAGGACCGTGTCCAGACGGCTTTTGAACATCTCCAAAGATGGAGACTCCACAGCCTCTCTGAGCAACTTGTGCCAGTGCTTGGTAAACCTCACAGTAGAAGTGTTTCCTGATGTTTAGAGGGAACCTCCTGTGTTTCACTTTGTGTGTATTGACTCTGGTCCTGTCCCTGGGCACCAGCCTCTCTACACTCCCCTTTCAGGTATTTGTACGCATTGATGAAGTTCCCCCTGAGTCTTCTCTTCTGCAGGCTAAACAGTCCCAGTTCTCTCAGCCTTTCCTCATATGTGAGGTGCACCAGTCCCTTAATCATCTTTATGGCCCTTCATCGGAATCTCTCCAGCATGTCTATGTCTCTCCTGTGCTGGGAAGCCCAGAACTGGACACAATACTCCAGGTGTGGCCTCACCAGTATTGAGTAGAGGGAAAGGATCACCTCCATTGACCTGTTTGGTGATGGTTTGCCTAATACAGCCCAGGACACTGTCAGCGATCTTTGTCACAAGGGCACATTGTTGGTTCACGTTCAACTTGGTGTCCAACAGGACACCTGGGTCTGTTTCTGCAGTGCTATTTTCTAGCTGAGTGGCTCCCAGCATACAGTGGTGCATGAAGTTGTTCCTCTCCAGGTGCAGGACTTTGCACTTGCCCTTGCAGAACTTCATGAGGACTTCCTTATAATACTAGATGTTACCAGATAATACTCTTTGCTGGACAGACACAAATTACATTAAAATAAAGTAGGCAATTTAAAGAAAAGCATTCTGATGTATTATCAACACTTACTGCTTATGTATCCAATAAGAGCACTATCAGAGTCACTAAAATATCTTACCTCCTGCTACACCAGATCTACCTTTTCTAAAGAATGTGCATGCCATTGATCCATATACTCTGACAATGATGAAAATCTAAAGCTGGGGAGGTATTGAGACTACTCTTAACACTGAAATAACACTACCGAATGTTTCAAATCTCTGCTGCCAAAAGGACAAAGCAAAACATCTTAGGTTTTACCCCTTGACCTACTACCATTGCTGCACAGGTCGAGAGGCACAATGTACTATCTCTGAAAGCAAATCCAGGTCTCTGTAGTACAGACCTTTAACTTACTGTCAGATGATTAGATGGTCTATTGTAATACAGTCAGGTGACTTAAGGAGATATAGATGAGTCAAGATTGCCTTGGTAGCTCTAGCTTCAAAATAGTTTTAAGTTTGTAGGATGAGTGATATCAATGTTACTGTAATAACTGTAATATCAGCTGTCTTAGTGCTCATTAAGCTACATCAAACTGCATGATTTTTCTTGAAATATTTTGCATATTTATATGTTTTTTATAATTAAATTTGTAAGATGGCCAGCTAACATAAATCTAGGTACAGTGCTACACTCTTCACTGGTATTTATTTCCTGGAAAGGCTGATGGATAATTGAAACTCTGGAAAATACATTTGCTTGGGTGACTCTATAATCTTAAGTGTTAAATACCTTTTAAGAAAAAAAACTCATCCAAAAGTCCCATGTAAATATAGGCAAAAGTTAAATCAAATCTGAACTTCTTTTACAGTCCAGAAATGTGGAGCTGAGGTCACATTAAAACCACAACACAGTTCTGTAGATAACACCCTGAGAAAAAGCAGAAATTCTGATTAAAAAGTCATCCATCCATAACAAGCAGGTTCTTCTCATCAGTGAGCACAAAAAAAGAGAAGCAGAAAGGACCAGCAAAGCATTAGTTTACTTTTACCACTAATTTGCGGATGACTAAATGGAAAGCACTGTGTGACAGCAAGCAGCAAACGCTCGGTGTTTATACCAAATAATCCAGTGAAGTGGTCAAAGGCAAACCAAATTATGCACAGGAGGCTTTCAGTGAGGCAAACGGTTTCAAAGTGTCTTTGCCAATACACAGCTAAGCTCTGTTGGAGATGTTGCGTGTAACTGATTCTCAGCAACTGATCCTGGTCTCCACATACAAGACTAGTAGTGACCATGTCTGTCTGCATAAAAGCATTAGGTTTCTGGCTACTGCAGCCTCTCAAATGGTTAGGAACAGAAAGTTGGAAACCCCTCTGGGAATGCCAAATACAGTCTCTAGAAAATAAATGCATTAAGTATTTCCTTTCATAAAGACACCTTTAAAATACGATTCTCAGCCAACAAATCTTGAAGTCACTATAAATTAAATATGGGAAAAGGAGGGAAACCTCTTGAATAGCAACATTAGAAGAAAAACATAACAGTTCATTGTGATGTGGACAGGTACATCTCTGCTCTGCAGTGCTGAAGAGATGCTTAAGGGAGGAAGTGGAAGAGCTGCAGTGATTGGCACTTGTTTCCAGATCTGTTCCTGGATTAGATTAGGACTGCCATATCTGTGACAAGGGTTTCCTGGCCAGAAATATGTGTGCATGCACCACCCAGATGGCCTACACATGGACTAGAAGTGCATCCCAAGCTCACCATGTCTGATGTACTGTGCATGTGCTATGCAGCTGTGCACACATAGTCAGTCAAATGGATCCAGTACACACCGCATTTACACTGTCATCTGTACAGTCTATAAACTACTGGGAGAATCAGGCATATGGCAGATGTATACAATGTAGGATTTCTGGTTGCTTTTGGACTTCCTACATCCTAAGACTCATCATGGGGGTAAAAAGAGGACATGCTTGGAACAACCCAGACAAATGGGGAACATTCTTTCTTACATATGGTGTACCCAAAAGGTGTTTTTGTATAAGTTAGAAGATATCTGTTGCACACTTACAGACTGGGACAGAGAAGCATGAATATAACCAATGCTTTATTTATCTAGTGAAAGAAAGTGTTTAATACATTACTCCTGGACCAAGCTGAGAATGAAATCATATCAAAGCAAAAATGCACCGTTCAAGCAATGCAGCATAGCTCCCAGATGCATAAACCTTTGGAGTAAAATAAAACCACATGATCCCCATTCATAAAAGCAGCCTTTGGTGGCATTTGCTCTGCCTTTGACTTGCAAACATTCAAGTGTGAAAGCTTTTGTTCATGAGGATACCTGCAGGGCTGTGAATACTCCTACAGGTACGCTGCTGGTATTAAAAAGTATGTATGTATGCAAACAACCTCTGTGTAAATAGACATCTACTATAGTGATTATCTTGAATGCTTATCTTAATTTTTGGGAGTCAGGAAGCAAGCAGTATGTGCTTTTGAAGAGCAAATGCAGAGTTGGAAGAACAGGGCAGATAAGAAGTTCATATAAACTCCTATTATACAGAATTATTCAAAGAAATGCGTGAAAATCAACTCTGTACTTTGGTAAAGCACTGTCTAGGAAAGAGAATATAATGGAGGTGATACATTGCTCATAGTGATACGTGTGCAGTTTTCAGCTGTGTGTAAGTTAAAATTTTATTATGCTTTAAGAGAGAGGCTTGAAAGATTTACAGAAAGGAAATTCACAATAAAAATGCAGTAAGCACTTTTGCCAATAACAGAACCTCTTGCAGAACACTTCTTTCCCTTGTCATTTCAATTCAAGACCTAAATGTTATTCACTGACATGCAAACTAACAATGACATTTTAAAGCTTGCACAGTGCACGTGCATCCACCTCCCCTAGGAAAAGTCAGGCAAACACCTGATGCCTGCTGGGAATTTTGCTGTGGGTGCCAGACAGCTGCTGCCCATCAGTGTTTCCAGGTGTGCTTATTCAGTTGAGAGGTCGCTCCAGCTGCAGACACAATCATAGCAGGGACCCAGGCAGGCTGGAGAGAGAAAGGACATGCTCAGATTTTGCTGCTTGGGCTGCCTTGGTTTTGCCCTGATTTAGAGCACCTGGCTTGTTGCAGGATGCAGATGTTTGCTCTGTTGCCCAAGAACCAGCACTTCATTCCCTTTATAATGAGCACTGTGACCTAGGGGAGTTATTAAATCTCTGGTTCAAAAGAGTCTAGTTTTCCTTTCTTTTTGTTTCTCAGCTGACAGTCTAAAGTTCACAAACAGATTAGTGGAAGGAGTATATAGAAATTAAAAACTTAATTTTCAAAGTCCTCTGAGTCAAATCTAATTGACAATTTGAATTATAGGCTGTACTGTTCTTTGTTTCATTTTTCTTTGGGGAAATCCCTGGTTATAGTTTTGCTTTGTCCTTTACTATAATTTTACAAGCCTATTTTTAAAAATTAGTCTGAAGCAACTTCTAGAGTCTGAAGCAATTTTAGGACTACTGCAGTGCTGGTGTGAGACCAGGCAATATTCAAAATTGAAGAGATTATACCTTACTCAGGAGACTAGGTACCTTTTTTAAGACCATCAATTTAATTAAAAAACACAGGCACTATATTAGCAGCAAGCTTATGGATCACCATATGCCAGTCAAACATAATGAAATACATGCAAATGTTAGATGGCGTATTCTTTTGTCTCTGAAATTAGCAATCTCTGTGAACACTCTCCACGCCGTGTGTGGGGATTTACTTATTTATTTGGCTTTATCTTAAAAAAAAAGTGCCTATCCAAGTGCGTACCTTTTGAATGATAAGAAAGATTATAAATAATCCATTGGCAACAATGCTTTCTTTATAGCTCATGGTCTGGTATTCGCAGTTTCCATCAGGGATGTCTGCATCCTGCACAGCATTAACATCAAGTTGAGGTGCCCCCTTTTCTATAAACACGCTTTTGCCTTTGGAGGTTATTTGCATTGAAGGGGAAAAAAGTAATGAAATTGAAGCCCTGGAGAAAAATCACTTATGCTCAAGAAACACATTTCAACCTTTCTGTCTGAACAGGTTTGTTTTCTTTTCCAACTTCATTCTTCATCATTGTCACCCATCCACTCGGCCATTTGTATTTGGGAAGTCAGGGGACAAGAGAATATTTGCTCTTTGTATTGCTGCCACTGACAAGAGCTGTAACAGAAGCAGGAGAGCCATGATGTAACAGTTACAGTGAGTATGTGTGTCTGGGAATCTTAATAAAAACAAACTAAATTTAAGCAAGGGTAAACCTTACAACTGAGAAATATGGAAATAGCAAAAAAAAAAATTGCAGAAAAAATCCAGACTGTGAGTCTGATATGAGGAAAACTGCAGAAATAATCTGTCTGATTCATACATCTGAAAAGAAAATAGAGTCTTAAGTTCTTAAGGATGTCACCAGTATATGACATTAAGGTTATGCCAAAGTGGAGGAATTCTGCAGTTCTTTTCTCCCATAGAAATACGATTTTCATACTATTGCAAGGTCTTTGTGGAGTTTTGTTGGCATCACTTTTGGTATATTATCTTAAATTGTTACAGCTCTGTCTAAAGATACTGTTTCTATCAGTACAGGATCATCAAAAGTTCCATAATGACCAAAGTAATATAGTTTAAAATTGTCTTAGGTGAGGAAATTACCTTTTAAATCAATATATCAGAATCCTTTTTTTTTTTTTTCTTCATGAATATGACCATTCTTTGCTCAATTATTACATTCGCTAGTCCTCTCAGCTTACCCTGGAGATATGCCATCATATTCTGATTAAAGTCTATTCTTTCAAGTATGTTCTGGTAACAGTGGTAATCAAAGTATTTCCAAAGATGGTAAGTCTTAAAGGTGTTTATGAAAGAAAGGGCTATATTCTAGGCCTGGAGTGACTTTGTTTTTCGAAAGCCACTTTTCATATCTATTTTTAAATTATTGTTATCTAAATTATTTTCTATTATTATTATCTATTTTATAGTCTATTTTGATTGGCATGAAACTATAGGTAAAGTGTTATCTTTATTAAATGTCTTCAAATTCCTGATAACCGGAATCCTACGTATACAGAAAGCTATTGCACTTGTAAAGTGCTGTTTGGGACTATCTAATCAATGATTTTTTTCATAGCCAAAATTCAGATTGTTGTTGCTCTTATATAGAAAAAGAGAAATTACATCTGAGAAAGGATAATGGTGAAATACACACTTTTCCTACACTTGAACCACAGGATGTCACTGTTTCTCTTTCACAAGAAACAGGCTTCAGCTGTGAAAGTAGACCAGATTCTTCTTAAAATGACAGAAATGCACAGAAATGACATAAAAAGAACAGAAATTAAGTCAGACGTTTCCTTTTCTATGTGTGAGTCAACCTAGGCAATGTGTTGCCTATGTAGAATAACAATTTAATATTCAATTCAGTCTCATAAAGTACCAAGATTGATATATTTTTGGTACAGCCCTCCAGACAGAACTGACACATATCAATATGTCCCATATTGCATAAAGTGTCAGGCAGAGCTGAATAGAGTTCAAGAGAAAGTTAATGTAAGACATTAAAACTTCTTGTAGCCTTCCCTGTTTAGCACTGAATTTCTAAAATTTAGCACCCTTCACTACCACAAAGCTGGATCTTGACAAACACATGGTGCTTCCTGAGATTTAATGTGATCACTCTGCAAGATCCTTGGTTGCCTTCATATGTAGGGTTGCCCATCCTTGATGTCCCAGTGGGATGCTGGAAACTAACTTACGGAGGCTTTAAGAGGTCGATGTGCTTCAGGAAGTATTTTTTGGGAGTCTCTGAGGGCATTGTAGAATAAAATCCGTTTCACATGGTAATCTTGATGCTTCCTTTTACACATAGTTGCAGTACACAGGGGAACTCCCTCACTCTTTCCAAATCTCCTTCCACGGTACCTTGTTCAAAACTCCAGTAATACCAATCTTCCAGATCACACAAGCCAAAATGCTGTTTACTTACTGTCGGCTGTTGATTCCACTTTTAGCTCTCTTGGACTTTCTTGGGGAGCAGTCTTGTTCCTTCTGAGTTTTTTCTCTGTCCTGAGCACACTACTTGCACATGATAAATAATGAAGGCATTGTATTAGTGTCATATATTTTTCTAGTCTAGGTGGCATGGGTTTTAAGAAATACTGTGTGTGGGAAATGACTTCTGCCTGGTTTATCTGGAATGACATGTGTAAAATGGAGGCATTCTGGCACATTTTACTCACCTCTCTGATTTCCATCCTCGTCTACTCACAGCTTCAGTAAAAGGGACTCTTCTATTTTCGTTCCTTTTGTGGGATGACATGTGAAATATACGGAAAATGTGTAGGAATATTTTTCAAAATCGTCAATTACATCCCTGCAACCCACTGAGATCTCAAACTGAACCACACACCATCTTCTACATGTCTGAAATAATTCCCATGCTATTCTTTAAAATGGTGCCAGGAGTCAGTGAGAGGCGGGTGCAGTGACATGAAACAGAAGAGAGTGCAGTACCTGTGGAAATCTTTTTTGTGAAGTCAAGGACTAGATCATCTGGCATCGTTCTCTGAAGTCTAAAATTTCCTTCACTGAGGAGCCCCTAAAAATAATTATTCTTTCAATTTTAATTACAAACAACAAGGGTACTTTGCATGAATCAGTCTCTCTAGTTCTGCTTCCAAAAAAGAGAGGATCTAGCAGTTTGGTGTGAGGGATTGTGTGGTGGTTAGCGAGACATATGGTGTGCAGCATAAGGACCATACTGGATGCAACTGAAGGCAGTAGCAAAATTCCCACCCACATCAGCAGATCCGAACCTGGCCCATAAACACTTCCTTTATTTGACAAACCATATAGTATAAATGACTTTGTATTTTATAAATGGACTTTAAAGAGGAATTATGCATGCCATCGAGCTCTCCCATGCCAATGACATCCTCGTTGCCATAGGAACTAATGTACTTGAACGATGGGGCAAATATATGGAGACTAAGAAGTCTTTGTAGGACAGGTATTTAAGCCAAATATGGTGACAAGCATTCCCTAGAAAAATTTCCACTGCTTTGGGGAATACTTAGCTCAATTAGGCAGAGGTATCCATAGGCTGGAGGATAGGGATGTGGTATTTTATCTATTGATTCGAGTTGGCTGAATGACACTTTTGTTCCTTGAGTTTCCTGTTTCCACAAACTGCAATGAAAACTGCCTCCAAACACTAAACCTGTGCTCCCACTGGGTCAGCTTGTGCTACTCTTGCAGAGTAACTCGGGGTCTGACAGCAGTGTGCACAGACACATCTTCAATAATCTCCGCAAGGCTAAAACATGAAGCAGCAGAAAGGAAGATACAGCAGCATGGATATCTGTGTGGGCTATCAGCTAAGCACTCTTCTTGTATGACAAAATGTAATCCATGGTCTTCACTGCAGTGTTACTGGGGCTGGTTAAAACATCGCATCTTTGCTGCAGTCATATCTTTTGGTGCAGTGGTAAGTTGCTCTGTGACCGTACTTTCACTGGAGCTTCTCTTTTGGCAGAATATGCAAACAAACACATTAACAACCATAATTCACACCAGACAATAGAGTTATGGAAGTAATATTTTTTATATTTTCCAGACAATATGTCAAATTTTACTCTGCTCTGAATGAAAGGAGAATTTTCTCCAGAAGAAAAGGTAGAGGAGATCCTATTAGATAGATGACAGAATACCGTAGGGAGAGTGAAGGGGTGACAAAGCTCTCCAGGGTCTTCTTTTTAGCGGTATTGATTTTTTTTTTCTAATTTCTATTTCATTTTAAATGAATAAAAATAATTTGTAGGCCTTAGGACCCTCAGGGATACTGAAGCCTGCAGCAAATTTAAGCATACTTACTACTTCAAAGTGAACTGGGCTTTCTCTTACAGCAAACTAGTTAGCATTTCAGGGCGAAAAATTCCAGGGTATATTTCACCAGAGATGGGTATGGAGGAAACGTACTTGGCTTCCAGCAGAAATAAGGTGTTTCTGAAATGTAACCTGTTTTATATAAGGCTATTCCTTTTAATATCTTCTTAATCCTCTGTTGTCCAGACAGTCACAGCTTCAGTCAATACTGAGCTGCAACATTCAAAATCTCTCCAAATTTGGGCAGATGAACACTCTGAGGGCTTTCAGATCTGACGAGTCCTGGTTTTGGTAATCTCAGGGATTTGTGGGAAGCTGTTTTGGTTTCAAGACACAACTATTATGTATTTTTTGATGTGTTATGGTAGCACTAGTAGATTCCAGCAGATGTCTGCGCCCAGCTGTGCCATGTTTCTCTCTGTGGGGTCAGACGATACTAGATGTGAGGTCTTCATCAGTAGGGGAGTATGTGAACCCCTGTACATAGTGCTTTCTCTGTCATTTTCATGTTGTTTTGGTGGTGGAGCAAATTAAGAGGTTGGGTGGAAAATCCTAAATTTAACTCATAGTCTAGCTGAGAATGATGACTGGAAAAAGGATTTCATGGGGTTTTAAGTGGCAGAAATTGGAGGAACAGATGTCCTTTTGTGCAGCTGGAGCAGTGGTACTGACCTGTGGAGGCCACAGGTGCTTGATTGCTGCCTCCTTGGGGATTTCTGCCAGAACTCCAGAGACAGAAAATTTGTTTGGCACTGACGGCGTGTTGGCAATCCCCAATGTCAGACGCTTGTAGCCTCAGTACCTTAGGCACCTCCAGGATAAAGCAGCAAACGAAGGAAGTAAGTCTAAAGAGGTAGAGATATGTGCCAAGCCCCTTCATGACTGTACTTATAACTGAAAATTTAACAAAGAATTTTCCCCAGCTCTTTTTTCTCCAATACAAGGATGATATTGGATCAATAAGTGATGTCTTAAAAAAATGCTGATCTGTCCTTAAACCTGTCTGAACAGCTGAAAAATGCCATTTCTATTGTGCTGAATGAGAACAGTTCTAAACTGAGGACAATTAGCAACGAGAACACAGTGAACACTTTGGTTCACTTCAAAACCCAAGGTGAAGACACATCAACAGTTTCTTATATTTCTCTCTGCTCAGAAGTACAGATGCTATATTTTTTGAAGATCGGAACTTCACAGGCTTCCTGAAATAAACAGAGTGCAGAGGAGAAGGGGAGAAAATGGGTGGCTGGAGACTAATGTCCTTCTTGCTTAAGCTAGCAGATCTCGTTATGATTTTGCATAACTTTCAGATAACTCTGAACAAAGTCCAACACTCAGTGATATTGTGCTCATTTATTTTATGGGCTAGATCTCTACGGACTCATAAAACAAGGACTGGATAATGCTTATTCATAGATTTATTATATTTCATTTTCTAGTACAAACGTACAAGAAAATATATCCAGTACTCTAGGCTTCTTTGTCATAAATCTAAAATAGACTCAGCCTAAACCCCAACTAATTTCAATGATCAGCAAAAAATATCTTTCACTCATCCTTTCAAGGCCTTCCCTGCAACAACCCCTAAGTCTTTAAAGGGAAGCACTGCACTGGGAAGATCATTAAAACCTTTTCTTTTTTTTTCTTTTTGACCAAGTGAAGGAAGCAGGTTCAAAGAAGGCGGCTTCCCACAGAGAACAAATTATTCTGTGAACATCTGAACTACTGGAGTCAGAGTTTCTACTAAGCTGTGTCTGGAGATTGATTTTGGTGTCAGGAGACAATGGAGAAGGTACTAATTTGACATTTAGGGGGAAAATTTTTCTTGTTTGTTGGGATTTTTTTCCCTTTTTTCCCCCGTCACGAGAACCATGAGGTGTCTTTCCAGACTAGATTCTTTGGTTGCTTTCGTGTGAGTGTCTTGTAGGGTCTCTCTATCTCCCTAGCTGCTCATATTCTTTAAAGATGTTAGTTACCTTTGAAGCCTCTACATCTGTGTCAAATTTGATTGAATTGATCCAAAAACTTTTGTGTCTGTGTGGGAAGCTGGACTTGCAAAACACCTGTAGACTTTAATGTAGAAACCGTAATTCTTTAATAATCACCCTTTCTAAGTGATAAGAGCTGACCAGTCTCTGCTGTTCATAGCTATGGCAGTATCCCACAAGTGTGGGATCCTCCCATACATCAAGCATGGTATAGAATCATAGAATCATATAATGTATTGAGTTGGAAGGGACATCTAAAGGTCATCTAGTCCAACCCCCCTACAATAAGCTGGGACATCTCTAACTAGGTCAGGTTGCTCAGAGCCCCACAAAACCTGACCTTGAATATCTCCAGGGCTGGTGCTTCCACACCTCTCTGGACAAATTATTCCAGTGATCCAGCACCCTCATATTAAAGAACGTTTTCCTAATGTCCAACCTAAATCTACCTTTTTCTAGCTTAAAACTATTACCCCTCATCTTATTGTTACAAACCCTAGCAAATAGTTCTTCCTCTGCCTTTTTATAGGCCCCTTTCAGATATTGGAAGGTCGCTACAAGGTCCTCCTGGAGCCTTCTCTTCTCCAGGCTGAACAATCACAGAATCACAGAATCACAGAATGTTAGAGGCTGGAAGGGACCTTGAAAGATCATCTAGTCCAAGCCCCCTGCCAGAGCAGGACCACCTAGAGTAGGTCACACAGGAACGCATCTGGGTGGGTTTTGAATGTCTCAAGAGACGGAGACTCTACAACCTCTCTGGGCAGCCTGTTCCAGGGCTCTGTCACCCTCACAGAGAAAAAAATTTTCCTTATATTAATGTGGAACCTTCTGTGTTCCAGCTTGCACCTGTTGCCCCTTGTCCTGTCATTGGCCATCACTGAGAAGAGCCTGGCTCCATCCTCCTGACATTATCCCTTTATGTATTTATAAACATTAATGAGGTCACCTCCTCTTCTCCAAGCTCAAGAGACCCAGCTCCCTCAGCCTCTCATCATAAGGGAGATGTTTCACCCCCTTCATCATCTTTGTGGCTCTGCGCTGGACTCTTTCAAGCAGTTCCCTGTCCTTCTGGAACTGAAGGGCCCAGAACTGGACACAATATTCCAGATGCGGTCTCACCAGGGCAGAGTAGAGGGGAGGAGAACCTCTCTCGACCTACTGACAACATGCCTTCTAATACACCCCAGGGTGCCATTGGCATCAACAACCCCAGCTCTCTCAGACTGTGTCATAGCTTGATGAGCTATGCAGATACAAAATGAGAGATAACTTGCAAGTAGTATCATTTTACACAGGAAGCCAAGTTTGCTGCCACTCACATTCACTCCTTTTGCCCAGTCGTGGTACCAAAGTTGACTTCAAAGGTAGCTCTGTCAGGTACCCCATCACTGGTGCTTCCCTGAACTAAATGGTTTCCTTTCCCTTGGGACAAACTGCTGAGTGACTCAGACTCTGCAAGATCCTTCCTTGTCATCTACAGATGTTGCCTTCCCTCAACACTTGTCTCAAGAGCATTTTTGAAAAAAACTATTGACTTCCCAAACACCCAAGCAGAAGTATTCTTTTCATTTCCCAACCTCCCCTGCCCATATATCTGTTTTAGAAATCTAACAGCAAGGTGGCCCAGAGACAGGTACCACCACCTGGCTTCTCTCATGGTGTAGCATCAGACTGGTGGCTAGAATTTGACACATCCTTGTGAGATTCAGCTGTTTAGTTTTGTGTGGGAAACAGAAAAAAATGGAAAAGTGACAAATGGGCAAATAGAAGGAAATGGTGAACTCCAAGGGGATCACATCAGGGCTGAGCATAGCAATTCCCTGCTCTTAAAACTGCATCCAGCCTGGAGTGTCTTGTTTCGAATCACTTAATAATGCAACTGAGTGGAAATTGCTGAACAAATCATGTTATAATGAGTGTGGGTGTTTCACTGAAGTGAGGGACATGTTGCACTCTGTTTTGTCTACTGACTAATGCCACAGTTTAAGGGACAGGCACCACATCAAACAGATGAGAACAAGAAAACTCAAGTGGCAACCCCCACTCACCCCAGCTGTGTTCCCTTGGCTCTGTACTGAACATAGTGATCATAGGCTGGCAGAGTTGCTGCAGAAAATGAGGTCTGGAACATTTAAAAACATTTTTGAGTGAATTCTGTTTATTAAACACCACTGAGACCTTTTATATTAATTTTCAATCCTTTCAATAACTTGTTTTCCAACAGCACTAAATCACCCACCTCTTCTTCAGATCTTAATTAGGCTGTCAATTAGGTAAATCACATCTGCTTGTCCTTTTCACCACGGTTCCCCATGTACAGTAGCTCTGGATATTTTAGAGTACACATCCACGTTGGCAAGGCAAGATTGGCATTGCTCCCACTGCTATTGCCACTCACCCTCTGTTTTTGCAAGGGTGCACACAGATGCAGCAGGGTTGAGGATCACTTCTGCTGCAAATGAGTTGGGTTTGAACAAGAGAGTTACTCTTGGCTGAAAACCCCTTAGTATACGCAAGTATAAACAAAATCAGCAATAAACGTGATCAGCTTGCATGACTGTGTACTTAGGCTAACGACAAAATAGTTGCCTTGGCTTAAACGGCTGCCAACTGCTGTCACTCTGCATATTCCATGTTGTGTACAACTTTTCCATAGCATAGAGAAACAGGCACTGATTCAAAGAGGATGCAGGTGTGGACTCACACCTGGCACGTTAGGAGGATTTACCTCATTTGCCCTGCAGGCCCACCATGATGCTGGCAGGTGGAGTGTCATGAAGTAGTCCCTCTGGCTTGTCAGTCACATGTACTGCGTTCAAGGTGCTGGGGACATCCCTGCAGCGTAGGCACTTGGTCCTGCCTGTTGCCCTGCTGCAACTCGCTTTTGCTGTTGTTGTAGGCACCCAACCATTTACCTACTTTGTTCACAATGGGGCTGAGCACACTCAGGGTCCTTCATCAGTTTATTAAGTCTGGACTGGCCTTACATTGTGTATCTTAAACTCTTATTGGTGCAGATGGTATCAAGAGATGCTGAACCCTCCTGGGCTGAATCTTTCTCACTCATCAGATGGCTTTCACTTCAGTACCCCACAAATTCAGGTTTCTTATGTTACCGAGCACAACTGAGGAAAGAACATTTGAGTGGGTGTAGGTTGCAAAATCTGGCTTTGAGATGATAGGTCCTGACTATTCTCTTCCGAGCTCCTTACAGAGTCGTTGCCACCAAGAAAATATAAGTATGGAGTGAATGTAAAACACTATTAGTCAAAAGTCCTCCCTCAGAAAGAAACGTACTTATTACACTTCCCACAGTTGGAAATTACTCACCTAACATGAAAGGCAGTGTATAATTGGTCCTTCGTAGTTAATTTGCTTGTGGAATATAATAATAGTGTGCATATTACTGAAGAAGGCAGATTTTACAAGTATTCTTTTAACAACTTAAAACAGTTGGATGAGACATTTAAAAACTATACTACATTTTTCAAAGTCAAAGAAATAGGTTTCAAATTTTAGTCTTCAAATGTTAAAAAAATACTACATTAAGACTGCATCTAAGACTATTTTGCTGCTATGTGTGTGCACTGTAAAGCAGACTGTTTATATGAACTTATAACTTTTCTGCTAGATCCATCTCATTTGATGAACAGGTTTGGATGCTCTGGTGTACAGTTCTGATAATGTAGTGAAGGAGGATGCCATTAGCCGGAGGATCTTTGTTAAAGAATCTGGGAATCTGATTCAGTGAGTTGTAGGAAAAATAAATTATTTCATTATTAGTTTAATGAAATGTAAATTTAAAGAGCTGGATCCTAAATCTATGGCACAGAATTCCTCTGTGATGATAGGCAAGTCAAATAAAACCTTATTTTGCTCTGAGGCTCCCTAACCAGTCTGCTCCTTTTTTTCTGGTCTCCCAGTGCAAGTTTCCAAAGGCTAAGATAATAGAGATGCCAAGTGCTTACAAAGGCAGGACTAGTGGATTGAAGCCATGAGAGAACATGCTATGGGCTAAAAATTGCTGAGTCATCTGAAACATCAGGACCTCATCATCTCCAGCCTTCACCCAAAGGAGGGAGCTTGGACTTGTCTGTGATTCAGTTTCTCAGAGATTAAATAGTTGGTGCGATAGGAATGCCATATAACTGAGGTTGGTAATGTCTGTGGAAGAACAGGAAGAACTACATGAGAATTAAACCTGAATTCAATATCTAATTTGAATGATGTCAGCTAAAATAGTCCTGCGAGTGGCTGGCTGTGTGTTGAATAGGGCATGCTTAAGGTACTGAATGGGATCCTCCGGAGTGAAAAACATGTGGTTCCTCCTTAGAGTGCTAAACCTGTGCAGTGGGCATGCAGAGAGGAATATCACACTCATGGGCAAGATAGAAATCCTCGGTGTTTCCCTGGGCAAGATCCACCCCCCAAATTTATATGGCCCTGAGTAAGTTAGAGACTATCTAATGCACTACCCAATTTCTCTTTCTGAGGCAAAAGAATGACACACATATGACATAGTCCAGATACATCTCTCATCATCTTCTGGAAAGTAGCAGGATATACTGAGAAGAGGGAATGAGCTCCACTGGGAGTTGCAGTACAATAATGGTCCCAGGGCTCACAGCAGCATAAATTTGGCAATTAATTAATCTCTAATTTTCTTCCATGTTGATTACCATTCTCCAGTCTTCTCACTCTTCTTTTGAGATGGAAGAGGTCACAGGAGCAAAAATCATGCACAATGGAAAAGTTACCACCAGGCAATATGGCATCAAATGTGCTTTGCCTTCCTTGTTTTTTTTGGGAAAACCCCACATTTCCAGCAATTCTTACCTGTCTTGTGAGGCAGATGTGAGGACTCTGGGAGCACACCCCTCTGGGGTGTCTGGCTGCCAGCTCATGGCTGGCTCAGAGAGAGGTCAGCCTCAGGTGGTCCATTCCTTTTGTGACATGGGGTGATGCTCCCAGACAGCCTGAGCTCCTGTCCCAGCCTTGGCCCATCCATGTCCCCAGGGGTGTGCCCAATGCCCAGGACTGGGGCTGTCCTGGCTGCCCACTGGTCCTGCCCTGCTCCTTGCTGGAGTGGTGGGACAGGATGGGCTGCGAGGGACCCCCCAGCCAATGCAGTGTCCTGACAGGAGGAGAGAAAATTTTAATTGAAGATAGCATGCTCATATTTTCTTTTGATTTTTTTTAGGTTAGATTTCCATTTTAAAATACCAGCAAGAAAATGTTTTTAGACAGTGTTACTGATATATGTAACATACAATTTGGAGTTAAATGTGAGCGAGAAAATAAGGTGCAATAGCATTGCTTCAGCCTCATTTTCTGTACCCATATATAAAACCTGTGCACAAACATTGACATTTTCTGATAAAATGAACTCTTTTTTCCACTCTGAATCAATTCCTCATGCTCTTCTGACCACACCTGTGTTTGGCTGAGCTCTTGTTTGCCAGACTGGACACCCTGAGACCATTTATTCTTCTAGTGAGGACACTGTTCCCCAACTCAGTGTATTGCCACAAAAGTTCATGATTGTGCAACAAGGATCAGTCAAGCCACAGTCTTTCCAATGAGCCTAGACCTCTGAACTTTTCCTGATAGGGGCTGCAGAGTTGTTCTATCCCCAGATCCAGTTTCCCCCGGTGCCATTTACACAACATTTTCAGGGAAGCACAACTAGTTTTAAATGTTTCTACCTTCTTCCCACCAACCTCTCATCCTCATCTGTCTGCCCCCTGCCCTCACTTGTGCTGATGCAATGGGCTGTGGGAAAATGATGTCAAACAAATCAGAAGGATTCAGGACAAAACACATACACACACGCACACACAAAATTTCTCTAAAAGATTTTTTGCTTTTGTTAGACTCAGGTTCTTCCTGTGGGCCCCAGACTGGGAGCACTGGCTTCAGCATAATCAGCGTCACAACCACAGAGTTTTTGCCTTCTGTATTGCCATGAAGTAGACTCTGCTATCCTCAACTGTTGATTGCCTTCTTGTAATCCCGCATGTGACAAGCTCCTCCAGGAATTATCTCATATCAAAAAACTCTGCAGTAATAATGGGAAAGATCAGGGCTATACAGAATATTCACAGAAGTGCTACAATCTGTTGTAACACCCTTCCTTCACTAACTAGCTATATGCCCAAGACTTTTTTGCCCTTTGCCTCAGTATTTACGGTACTTTCCACATACTAGAAGTTATGAGTTGCACAAAACCAAAACGTTTCTTCAGCCCAGATTCTTGAGTTCTCCAGAGACTTTTTCCTAACCTTTCTCAGCTGCAGAAGGGAAGAAAGCCTCTTTAAATTCCCATATGAGTCATGATAAAACCGGTGTGGCACTTATATTCGTATTAATGAACCTGCAGTGTCACCTGTCTCCCAGCTATGAGGCTGCAATTTCTGCATTTATCTGTGCATAAGTTAAAATGCTTATAACTCTCTGCCAGCATAAAACATGCCTGAAACTCTGCAAGCTCTACAAAAACTGTGCAGAGAGACAGGAGAGAGTACATGTCCTGAACAGTCCTGAGTGATGGGAAGCCCATACAACATTATACAAGTAATTTAGATTCACATGATTAGATTTAGATTTAAAATTATATGATTGAAAGCTTTTTAGCCCAGTCTCCAAAATATTTTTATGCTCATACAATCTTAGTTCCACAGTAATGAATTAGGTTCTGCTACTCTTTTTTTGTTTGCAATTACTTTTTTCTAGATTTCTTTTTTCAGTGTTCGTTCTAGCTTCATCTCCAATAAAAATATTTCATTATAATTTTTATTCCATTTTAAATGAATCTTCAGTCCACAGTGGTTGTGTAAGACATCAACCTTGAATATGTTTATTTAAAATTAATAAATATATAATTGCTGAATTTTGTATTTGTTTTGATTCTGTCTAGTCAGTGATACTACTCAACATTGTTCTTGTTCTCCTCCCATCACCACAGGGCTCAGCCTGCTGCTTGCGGTTCTGTTCTGGTTCTGACAGCTTTGTGCGTCTCCCTGGGCCCATTAGCAAACTGCATAGCTTTCATTTCTAATACACAGCTTTTGCTTCTGGTGCTACTTCTTGATAACATAAATAACCTGCTGGCTCTAGGACATATTCTGAGGACATTTTCAAAACTATCATAGGTTACTTTGGAACCTAAACCTGATGGAAAACTAAAAAAGGTTGGACAATTTTGAAAAGTCATTTCCTCCTTTATCATCTAGGTAATCTTACTTCTTGCTTCAGTGTCTTGTGTTCAGTTACTGAATCTTGATGCATGCAGCAGAAGTTGATGTGGAGACACTCAACTGAGGTATTCAGTAAGCATAGATCCTGCTTACATAAATGAAGACTCAGGGGGAAGAAAAACAACCAAAAGCAGCTTTAGGGGCACTTTAAATGTATGTCATGATTTCACAATCTCCTCCAAGTTAACAAATTGCATTTTAGAACTGTGTTTGGTAATTACTGCATTCATACCTCAGAAGTAAGACCCAGGCATTATGGTTGGTTTGAATTCATCTGAATAAATAACAGTTCGCAACATTCTTAACAAAAACATTATTCATTAGAACTATTGCGTATTAGCAGCACTGAATAACATTTGGCAATTGCTTTGGGTATGCATTGCTAAAAGGCTCATAGATGCATACAAATTGCTCGGTGTGCTAACATAAAACAAGGGCAGTAATGTGATAGTCAAGTGAGTATTAAGCTCCAGGACTGAAGTTTTATTCTGAAAAATGTTCCTCTTGCAATTTGTAAACATCTTAGAAACCTGAATGTTTTTAAGCTATTTAATGATTGTTAGTCGTAAGACTTGGTTTGTACTTGCTGCAGAACCCGCCTGCCCCTTTCCTTCTGCAAAAGGCACTAGTCACAGGCTGAGTTGGTCAAATGATTTTCGAGCATGACAATAATAACCCCTAAGGTCTTTGAATTTTTTGAACACAGATTCCTGCAGGCAGTTATCATAAAAAGACTTTTTGAAGAAAGTAGCCAAATGGGTGCTATGGTTAGTAGTGCTGACTGGTAGGGTAGTAGGAAGTGCATAGACATGATGGGAGACTTTCTTGGCAGATCCTTAAAAAGAAATGACATCTCTTCAAATCATGTGTGACCTGCCTCTGCCCCTGTGCGGGCTCTGGATTGTAGGGAAAGGAAAAGATGCTTTTAATGAGCCAGTAAATGACTACTCTTATAAGAAGCTTATGTTTTATCCTGCTCAGAAGAGGTGTAGCCAGGAAGAAAGCAGTTTTTCTATACACACACACACACAAAAAAAAAAAAAAAAAAAAAAAAAGAGGCTTTAACAAAAGAATTTCTGGGATCTCAGTATAGTATCTGGACACTTCTGGACCTCTAAAGAATCTAACTATAAATGGTGCTGTGAGATGGTTCTACTGTCCCAAAGAACAGAAAAAGCTAGACACACCTCCTCAAATGTATTGGAAACACTTAACTTCCATATCAGTCTAAATGACTTGCTCAAGGTCTTGCAGAAAGCCTCTGAACAAGCAAGAAGCTGAATTTCGTTACCTCAAGTTCTAGTTTTACGGCTTATGACTCCTGTCCAATCACTGAAATCTGCACATAATCTATTAACCAAATAAAGGCTCCTTCCTTTATCAAAATCCAAACAGTTTCCAAAGCATCTGCTTCCAGTTCTGTCAGCAGTCTGGAGGATAGATTGCAGCTACTTTAAGGTAGAAATAATAATGTTAAATAGTCATAGATTTGTATATATGTTACTCATCACTGTGACTATGTGTAGGAAATGAATCTGTGATGGAGCCAACTCCAAAAATTGGAAGGAACAATGTATTTTCTATGAGGGAAGAAGACTAAAGTGCTTCTTCCTGAGGTATCCATTTAAAAATGTTTTATAGAATGTTAAGACAATAGCAAGCCTTAATCTGATTTCTTGTTCATTGGTATGAGGTGATACTTTGAGTGGAGGGAAGGACTAAAAGAGGGAACGTGGAAGGAGAGTGTAACCACATCCAATTGTTTCTTGTGTTCTTGGTGATAATAGTCTATGGACATGGACTTCTGGAAATGCATTTGGGAGAACAAAAATGCCAAGAAAGAAATCTGAACAGAGAGTGCTTTTCATCTGGTGTTTGTAACAGTCTTTCTAGTGTCTATTAAGATGCTTTCAGGACAGTCAGGACTTCCTTGTTCTTAAAAACAACATGCCACTGGGACTTTGGTATCTCCAGACCAGTGCAGAAGCAGTCAGGCATCAGAAAGATGGCATTTATCACAAAGATTTCCTTCTTTATATGGGAAGTTATGATTTAGTCTTACCATCAGTATAATACATGGCAAATGAAATATGTCCGTGTGCATTGCTGTAATTACTTGATGCAACTGTCTTGTTTCTTTGCCATCAGCATTTTAGGAGAGTGTCTAATAGAATCCAGAAATTCAGATTTCATAATCAACCATTTCTCTTATGCTTAAGAAAGATTTTCGTAAGGTTGTGGTAACAGAAGACATTACTTAGCCTTGAGAGGAAACACATTAGTTCTATAGTGGAACAGTAATCATAAAAGGGTTAGGGGTGTAATAGAGAGTCGTAATTTATTGCCTTTGAGCATCTTCTGTGAACTGAAATTAGCACGTTCTTATTATGGTTTCCAGTGATGAAGTATTTGATTACTGGGAATAACATCATCTAACTATATTTTAGAAATGGACATAAACTTACTTTCTATGTTTAAATTATTTGAAAGGCTTTTTGCTTTCTAGCAGCCGATTTAAACAGGAAGAATCTAAGGTTAAATGTTGGCCTCCTCAGTTTTTCGTGGGAAGCCAGTGGCTTCACCTGAACTTTTGCAGTAGCATAATTCAGCTATAATTCACATGTACAATATTATTCACTCTTTTATAGTTAGGCCATAGAATCAACAAAACAGATTTTAAATGCAGCCATGAACAGAATAACCTCATTGCTTCTTGAAAAGGGGAGAGAAAGAGGGAAACTGCTTGATCAGATGAAACCACCCTTCACTTTGAGGTGCTCTTTGGAAAATGGATATGCAAAGTAAATACGTGACACACAGAGCTCAGCTCTTATTCTCTATAGTCTTAGGTAATCAGGCTGGGAGAAACACAGGTCAGAGCTGCTTCCAACAACAGCTGTCAAAGTCATTGCTTATCTTTTCTTAGCGGGGGCTAACAGGCTGCTCTGAAGTGGAGCTTGTCCCTCTGAGCCTCTGTCTCTGCTTGTTCAGCAGCACAATGCATAGGAAAATGGGAGCCTTCCCTGCCTCTCCTGGGTGGGTGTAAAAGTGTGTTTGGAAAGAGGAGACCTTGGGTTACATCGGCAGTAAAAATGGCAAAAGGAGAGTGTAGTTTTTCTGTCTGGTGAAGATTGATAATTATTGCTCTACAATCTGTTTTTGTTTAAGGAATAAAAAAAAAACAAGGAAAAATGTTATTTATATTAGATATTCTTTCCTTATTATATAACATTATTAAAATGTTGGCTTTGGAATTAATTTAACTGAAGTTTGGTCATTTAGAAAATGCTGAGAAACCTGGGGTTCCACTTAAATAGTGCTAGTCACATGCATCCATATAGAGTACAGTTGCTGGTAGGTATATTCATAGCATATATAACACATCACCACTGAAAGACTGGCAATGAGGTAGGGAGTATGAGCAAGCCCATCAGTGTATTTTCTCTCACTGTACAGTGAAGCTAAACAAAGAGCACTGTGCTGCATTGACTAATGCTTGAAAAGATTCTGGGTTATATAATAAAAAGTGTATTTACTGAGTTTCAGGTTAACATGGGGCACCTGAAGAAAAGGATGATCACAGGCTTGCCTGTCTTTTAGCTATAGGTAAGAAGACAGTAAGAGAAGGAACTATTCACGCTTTTAGCTTGAGTATCATTGAATTTAATGAGAGGTGAGTGGCTAAAACCTCATGCAACACTGAAGATGCATGTCTGTCTTCTAGTCTGTTGGAATGACTAATAAACCAGCCAGGAACTACATATAGATTTTGAAACAAGTAAATAAGTTAGCATTACAGTAACACTGCTATGTGTGTCCAAATAAATCAAAATATTAGGGGAAATAAATTATGCAAAAATAAGAGAAGTTATAACCGACCACATGTCAGCTGAATTGAGCCTCTATGGAACACTTTTGAAGACATCTCCATCGACTTACAAGATGACAATAAATAAAATGGCATAATTTAACAAGACAGAGGAGCTGGCCTTTAATTTTATTTAATGTGTTTGTTTAGATGTAAATATGATATTAGAAAGCACCTATCTGAAGTTCCCTTTGATATTCATTCTGGACACGAGCCAGCAATGTGTGCTCACAGCCCAGAAGCCAACTGTATCCTGGGCTGCATCAAAAGAAGAGTGGCCAGCAGGTCGAGGGAGGGGATTCTCCCCCTGCGCTCCACACTGGTAAGACCCCACCTGTAGTACTGAATTCAGCTCTGGAGTCTTCAGCATAAGAAAGACATGGACCTGTTGGAGTGAGTCCAGAGGAGGGCCACAAAAATGATCATGGGGCTGGAACACCTCTCCTGTGAGGACAGGCTGAGAGAGTTGGGGTTGTTCAGCCTGGAGAAGAGAAGGCTCCGGGGAGACCTTATTGCGGCCTTCCTGTATTTAAAGGGGGATTATAAGAAAGATGGGGACAGACTTTTTAGTATGGCCTGTTGTGACAGGGCAAGGGACAATGGTTTTAAGCTAAAAGAGGGAAGAATTAGACTAGATATAAGGAAGAAATTTTTCACGATGGGTGTGGTGAAACACTGGGAAAGGCTGCCCAATGAGGTGGTATATGCCCCATCCCTGGAAACATTCAAGGCCAGGTTGGGTTTAGCAGCCCGACCTAGCTAAAGATGTCCCTGTTCACTGAAGGGGGGCTGGACTAGATGACCTTTAAAGTTCCCTTCCAACTCAAACTATGTGATTCTATGATTCAACTTACAGTACACAAATAATTACAAAGGTACAACACGGATGAACTCTCACCTTGGCAACAACATAATGGTGCTGACCAACAAATAACTACAGAACAAAATGTTCTGCCCACAGGTTAGAGCCACCCAGCTATTAGGGTTTGTCCTTACCTTCTCACGTCCCATCTCTGACACTCTTCAGATGCCTGGTTAACCAGCTTGGCTTTGGCTGCAAGCATTCCCAGAGGCCAAGAGACTCAGGATAATCAGTACTTGGCTTTGTAAACAAGGACAGTGTCAGCTGCTGTGTTTATGCTGATTTTGCCAGGAGAAGGAACTCAAGGCAGGAAAGGTGAGCGAACAGACTCTAAACATGTATTTCCTATGAAAATTATCTTCAGAAAACTTGTAAAGTGAATGAGGAGTTGGAAAGGTTGTGGACGCTCTTATCTGACAGAAATACTTCATTTTGTCATTTTCTCCTAGGAACATAGCTGTATGTGTTATTGTCACCTAGAACTGCCACCCAGTCTTGAACTCCTGGTTGGTTGGCACAATTCACTATCCTTCATCTCAAATCACAGATTTTTATGGCCATCACTTCCTAAAGCTTTATTAGAACTTACCTCTCCAGATAAGCCCTTGAGCAGAGGCTTGGAAGTGTCACTGAAGCTATGACAATCCAAGGGAAGATAAGATTTCTAAGGAGACAGTTTTCTTTAGGTAAGCTGGTAGAGTTGGAATGTTGAGGTACTTCTGGTGCACCAAAGTTGTTCTGCTCGGAATAAAGCACATTTGGCCTCTTGTGTGTGTTGAGCTTGATGATTTTTACACAATGTTTCTTTGAGTCTTGTCATTAACTACTGTCCTTGTTATGCAGAATTAGCCATCCGAGTCTTAGTCCTGCATTAGTGTTCATATGAGCATGTTCTTGACTATAAAAAGGATGGTGAGGGATTCACTTTTATTGTGCCTGAGTGACTTGAATGACATTTTCTCAGTTTAGAAGCATCTCCACTTGCAGACTCAGCTTGGGATCTGAAAGTCAAACTGTTAATTTCCTGGCTCATACAGCTTTGTGATTAAAACTTCATTACATCAAATTCTGCTCACAATTAAACCTTTGCAAATAAATTGTCCTCTGAGTTTGTAAAGGAATAGTTGAGGAGGCAGTATTTGGTCCCGGAACTGGAAAGCATTTAATAAATCTTTTGGTGATACATAAGCCAGAACAGAAATCAACTTTTTCTCTCATACATTTGTCAACTCTAAGTGGAATAAAAAAATGCTTTAAAAATTTATTTTAGCACTAAATACATTGGATAAAAATACAGACAGGGAATAGATCAATTGAGTCAAAGGATGCAATTTTTTGACAGTCACTTTTGAGAATAAAGACACATTTTAAGAAAGACACAGGTGTGTGCTGGAAAAAGAATTTTCTTTTATATATGAAGGTGAGTCAGACTGTCTTGGGACTTCATTTGCTTAACTGACAGGCAGAAAATAGGATTCTGACTAGTACTGCAGCTCCTCTAGCTTCATATGGGAGTTAAAATTAAACGTAATAATAAACTGTAATGTTAATCACTCCATTATTAGAGCAGGGACTGAGGATCAAGAGGCCTAAATTCTTTCTTTGACTCTTTGATCTGAAAAATATTCACTTCATTCTCAGTTTGATGTTCATGAGTTGGTGCTACTTGGTCCTGACCCACAGCCTCAGGGCCAGGCAGTTTTGGCTCCCAGCCTAGCAGGCCAACATAGCCAGCAAAACAGGCACGTATGCCCGTACACAAACAGGGCATCTCTTCATGGTATTTCCCACATAAGCATAAGATTACTGTACAGAAAGTGCAAAACACCATTTCAAAGCACCTCCTGGTGTCTGAGAAAAATCACTGACTCAGCCAGTCCCAACAATTTTTCCTATGGCAGCATCTCTGTTTCCTTCAAGAAATGTTTTCCAGATCAAATGCGATAGCCAAGACAAATTGCTGTACCATGCAGGGCACATCTCCTATATTGCAAAGGAGGTCTAACCTTGTTAGAAACTAAAGGGCTTTGTTCTCCTGCGATCCTAGGGACTGCAAGGTGACCCAAATCACTGAGGACCAACCAGACTGAGTAAAAGTCTCTCTTTGCATCACTGTTGTTTCCTGAGGCAGCAGCAGATGCCACACATCATGACTGCTTCCAGAACAAATCTTTCAGCCAGGCACAAGTCCTAGTGTTATTCATTCCGCTCAAAACTCTTACCTGGCACTGACAGCTAAGTCGGATATCCCATGCCTGTGCCTCTGAACAAGAAGTAGTCAGTCAGTCCAGTACAGCTGTGTTGCAGCACCTAGAAAGCTGAGTGTGGTAGTTTTACCCACTGCAAAATATGTCATCTCACGCATTTTTTCAAACTTGTGCAATGGTTAGGCTGACCCACATGATAACAAGATTTATAATGAAAGGAAACAAAAACATTTCAGAGAAACAACATAATTCTTTGCGCACTCAGCACTTACAAGCAATCTTTTTACTTATTCAGGCATGCAAATTGGGCCCTAAAATGCTCTTCAGGCATGATCTGAACTGCAACTTCAGAGGATGCTCATGTTTTGATCCCATTTCAACTCACTTGCAATCACGTCAGCCACCTGCCCTCCTTGAGTCTCTATTAACCCAGCTGGACTCTTTTTTTTTCCGGTAAAATTGAGGATTTCAATGAAAACCAGATGTTCCATCTGATCCAAACTTTCCTGGGTAAATAAACACTCACTCTGTTCCCTCTGCTTAGTTATAATATACCAAACGATCTCTAATGGAAATGCTTTCACAGGCCATTTAGTAAAAATAAGGTTCCAGTTCTCCTAGAGAGACATTGATCCTGTGTGCTAATGCAGGAAATAGTGGCAAGTGCCACTCTGCCCTAGTCGGTGCCTGTCATTCCTGTGCACTGTGGTGAGGTCTTCTTAGATGAGAAAAGAGCTTAGCAGAGATCATGAAAGCCAGGGAAAAGCCTCGGGTGGACAGTTTAGTGTAAACATGAGGAACATAGGAAGAGATCGTGCATGGAGATATTTGGAAGGGAACATGCAGCAGTGTGGATCAACCATGCAAAAGAGCAGAGCCACAACAGCAAGTAATAACAATAGGAGTATTTGGAGGCAAAATGTGCTGAAGAACAGCATTTTCCAACCTTGTTGGCAGTCCACCCTTTCCCCCACCTCAGGCAGGGAAGCCAGATGTGCCTGAAAAACAATTCATTAAATTGGTGTAACAAAAGACAATTAATTCTCAGTGGCAACATTTGGTACTACTGTTGGTTGTGTTCACATCACAGACACCCTGCCCACAGCAGATTGCTGAGATCTCACAGGTAACCAGTCAGGTGAGGCAGTAAATGTAGGGTCCCCAGTACACAGTTCCCAAAACAATACATTCTTCATTTTTTATTCCTCCAGCTCTCATAGTCACCTTCAGCAAGGGGTGATGATGTGCTGCTTCCGGCTAGGAAGCAAGAATCAGGAATCTAACAAAACAATATTGGGTAATTAGGGTCTGTCTCTGGTTTTTGACTAGTAGACAATATTTGGGATGGCTTCATCAGCACCTAGCCAAAATTATTTGTGTATGAGTAAACAAATGCTTGTTATTTTAGGAAGAATGTGACAGTCCTGTGTGGAAAATAAATAATTATTCCAGTTCCTCTCTGTTAAGGAGAGACTGTGAATTTTATGGCCATTCCTGACCTCAGTGCTCTTTAGCTTGAGACAGAGCTGACCATGGCATTTTTTTAGTAGACCTGTGAAAACATTTTTTATTCTCTTAGACTTCCAACATAAACAGATTCTGCTTAGCTGTGCTTATATCACTTCTTACTGTATAGATCTGAGAAGTTTAGAAGAGGACAGCAGGCTATTCTAGTCATCAAATTAAAATAATTGTACATAAAAAAAAGAAAGGAGGAGGATACATACCTTTCACTGTATTTCAAGTGTAGATGACTATAGTCCACTTGCTCTCGCTGGCAACTTTTTATTTTCAATGTTTAAAAAAGTCTTATTAAGAGGTTTTGCAGACAAATGCAGAGCATCTGCAGGAGTCCTCAGAGGAGCTCCAGTGAGAAGCAGGGCACTGGCTGAGCTCTGCAAGTGGTGGGCAGCAGGTCTGCCTGCAAAGGCAGGGTGTTGCTGGCCCTATGTGCCTAGTATCCTGCTCCTGGTGGAGGCAGAGGCTCTTGGCACAGTTTTGCTGTGTTCTGAGCTCATGGGAGTTGGTGAGGCAGCAGGTCTTATCCCACAGCTCCCATTGACTTACGGGAACAACAGGAGTCAGGAAAGTAGTTGGAGCCGAAAATCTGTGAACCTGCACTCCGGGAAGGTAAAATACTCCCAGTCAGCTTCAGTGGGAAGGGGTTGGGTGAATGTAAAGAGATACGAATGCTACTCTCTTTTGCAGCTCTTCACATTGCTCCCTGCTGAAATTTAGGTTTCAGAGCCGCACATGGACCTGATATGTACCAGAGCGAGTGCTGGTCAGTATGTATTTAATCTGAGGAAAGGAAAGTGGATGACAGTTAGTTGGTCGTGCACAATTCTGAGTGATAGTCAAGACTCAAGCTGCCTGTGGTGAGTCACAGGAGAATTTTACAGTAAAGCATCTTGGCAAGAACAAGGTGAGAGAACAAGGGAAAAAGAAGCCAGACTGTATGTAGGCTCTCAGGGAAGAAGTCTTGGAGGCACACAGGTGTTTGGGACCTCTTAAAACAGTTAGGAATGGAGAAGAAAGCAGAGAACATCTTTATACAGTTATATCCAAACTTGGAGGGAGATCTTCCCCTCTAACCCCTAACTTCATCTTTGTCTCCTGCCTCCAGCGGGACACAGTAAAGCTCAGGCACCAGCAGTGAGAGAAGGCACAGCCTCTGCACACTGCCCTGAAGATCCTGAGCCATGCCAGCTGCAGCCTGTCCTCATGGGCAGTCTGAGCATCCACTCTCCTGCTCTGTCCCCACTCCCAGAACTACTCCATTAAGCCAGGCATTTGCACAACGCTGTCTGCTGAAAGCATGTGAATTGATCTCTCTGCACAATATGCCTTAAGGCCAGTAAAAATGAGTTTTCCCATTCTGCAAAGAAGGAAATTAAATGACAATTTTTAAGTGACTTGCTCAAGATTGAAGAGGGAGCCCATGCTGGAGCTTGGAAGAGATGGTGGAAATCACGCAGTGCATTTCCCAGGATGAATCCTTTCTGAAGGTTCCACATGCCTCGTGATGTTGTTCTGCTCAGAGAGGGTCTATCACAGCTTCAGCCAAAGAGGCAGAAGTGTTCAGTGACATTTCACTTAGTACTGAGGTCTCAACCCTCTTCACGTTGTCTGAAAAATATCTGGACTTGACTTAAAAACAAAGGGAGCTCTGCTTCTCACAGAACACAAAATCCAACCCCAGACACCCCTGGAGAGGCCATGAACTAAATGTGGTACTGAGGGGAAATAATGAGAGTTTTTAATCTAAGGCTTTTTTTTACCAGATCCCAAAATGCTGGTTTAAGGTTAATAAATTGGAGATTAAAACATATACAGAGTTTTCAACAAATTATTCAGTCACGGTGTATTGAAACATTTTTTAAATAGAGAATTAAATGCATTTTTAGAAAATATGTAACGTCTTAGAACCACTCTGAAGTTGGAACAAAACTTGTTTTCTTTATTTAAAATGTAATTTTTATGGATGCATTAGAATTGGAGCCAGAGAAAACATTTTTAACTGCTGAGGTTTTACAGCCAGTCTAGGGTTAGGAAAGAAAGCTGAAAAAATATTCTGCCTGGCAGATTTTTTAACGTTTCATTTAAAAGTAAAATAAAAGATAAAAAACATTGTAACCATTCCACCTGTACCATAGTTCATCCAAGTGAAAGAGACACCTTTCATTTCATCCCTCCCTGCTGCAATAAGCCCAAATTCCGGATAACTTGTCTTGTTTGAGAAGAAGGGGCCACCTCTGGGCTGAGTATCACAGCACAAGCATTGGGGCCAGTCCTCGGTCCACACAGTAGTGAGTCTTTTTGCTTAACCGTAAGCCTCTGTTTCTTTTGTTTAAATGGAGACATAATGTCCTTCCTTCTACTTGATTCATTTAGGTGTGTTGGGAAGTAATTTGGACTGTCACTGTATCTCGTTTGTAATAATGCCTTTTGCAGAGCAACCTTCAGAGATACCTGCTTTTTGACATAATTCAAGGCAATTGATGACAGTCTGAAAACCTGCTTCTGAAGGTTAAACTGTGATTGTTCATTTGCCTGGTCAAGTAAATCAAAAGGCAAAAATATCTTGTTTTGTTAAAAATAGGCAGCTCCCTTCTCCAAGTAAAGTGTCAGTCCCAGAAAAAGACCTAAAGAAAGTGCTAAGCAAACAGGATCTCCCAAACATCAGCATGTTGGGAAAGCACAGTCTCTTGTATAACTTAGTACTTGCTGAGTCAGAGTTAAAAGAGGCTTTTAATCTATCTGCATTTTAATCTATCTGCATTTTTTTATGTTGAAATTCTTGCATGTGGAACCTGCACATCAGTGGATGAGAGCACAACTGAGTGATAAACATAAGCTATGTGAAAAGGCAGAGGAACAGACATACTTTTTGTTTACATGCACAAAGAGATTAATCTACTCGGATGAATAATGGTGTGCTGTTCTACCTTGCTCATCTGAGGACTCGTCCTGAAACACTTGATTTTCACATGTGGTAAATCAGAAGTCTGGCATCTGCTCCTGCACTGCATTCAATACAGGGTGTCTGAGGTTTGATTTCTGCATAGAGCTTTTAGAGGCATTTTCTTTGTAATGTGAGTGTTGCTGAACTGGGCGGTTTTGTCTGTAGCACAGGGCGAAAGGCCCAGTATGATTGTTTAGCTCACAGAGGCAAAGAAAATAGGGCTGGAAAAGAGCAGGAAAAACCATCTAATCCACTTCCTTACTTTGTGGGAAGATCAATGTTGTCAAATTAACACCTCAGCTGACTCTATCTGAAAACAAAAAATATTTATGTGTAATTATGATCAAAATTTTTCAACTGTAGAACTGGCTTCTGAGAGGTGGTACAGCCCACCAGCCCTCAGGATTTGAGGTCTGCAGCAAGACATGAGGTAGTCCTTCCATTTTTCAATATTTCTATCTTGCATTTTCTACACTGTGGACAGTGCTGATCTTCTAGTCTTATCCTAGGTCGTATGTAAATCCCTCTTAAAATCAGTAATGAAGATTTGGTTTGTTTCATCTTCAGTACTTAGTTTGGAACTACAGACCATGTGCCGAATTCATAGTACAGCCTTTTGTAAAGTACCTGGAGTTGTCTTGGCATCGAGAGGAGTCAGACAACTTTGGTGTGATGTTGCTAGATGTGTAGAAGTTGTCAGTCTGCACACATTTGTGAAGAGGAGACTTATTTTCAGACATTAGTTCATGAAGTGAAAGTTTGCCCCATTTTGAAAAAAGAAAGAGAGGAAGCAACGGGCTATCATACATATTTTCATTCACATGCAGCACGTTCCTTTTGTTAATTCAAAGTGTGCAGTGAGGTTGAGCATTCCAGTTTCTCTTGTACGGTCAAAAATGCCTCATTGCTAGTACAGGACTTTGCAACCAAATTTAGTAGAAAATGAAAAACCCTAATAGCAGCACTTGGTTGTGATGGGAAGGAAATCAAGAGATGAAAAGAATAATCCTCTGACAATGTCAGGGTCAAGTACCTGAATGTAGGTCAAAGATCAGCTCTTATCAGCTCTGAGGATTTGTTCTGCAGGGTTGCTTTATGAAACAACCATAACTGCCAAACAAATGCTCATTGGGATCCCTAGGAGCCCTTAAGATTAGAGGTCCAGATAGACCAGGGAGAGAAATGAAGCAGCTGCACATATAGTTGAGAGAGAGGAAAGAGAGGAAGGTGAGGGTGACGAGAGGTCCAGATGTACAACAGTCTTTAAAATCATAGAAAAGATGGAATACAGAAAGGCAAGCCACCAGAAAGATTTGCTGAGAGACTGAAGACAACCAGAGCAATGAAAGTTGTATCCTTTTTCCAGCAGAATTTTTAGAGAATGGCGAGAAGAGGATGAAATTCATTTGGGAGAGCCAGGGAAAATGGGAGACCCATGGGTTTCACAGTGTGACTGCTGCCCTAACTGAAGACCTGCTGCAGAAGCTGAACCCAGGACCTAGAGGAAATGGCAACCTGGATCAGGGAGATGCTGTAAACAGTTCTTAGGAAAAAAAATTGCAAATTTATAGGCAATAATACGGGACAAAAGAAGGGAAACAGGGATTTAAAAGCAGCAGCAGTGAAGGAGCAAGGGCAGTGTACTTTGGAGGCTACGTATGAATGTTGTCTCCTTTGCAGTTTAAGTGCCAGAACTGCTCAGCTTTGCTTCATGGTTCTCACACCTATTCTACTCATGAGACAACACTTTAATATCACCAGATGTAACCCAGATGGTACATATTAATTTATATATGGATGCTGGAAAATACATATATACTTTCCATTTGAAGTCTTTTAAGTATGATTTTTATATTCATTTGAAAATTGTTCATTTTTATTTGAGCCATAAGGCAGCCAAAATACAGCTCCCAGGTGAATGAACATTTATCTATTCCACCCTGAACGATTCCAGGTTTCTGACTACTTTTGAAGGTGTGTGCTCATTTCATTTCAGAAATTATTCTCACTGGCTCAACAACAATGTGTAACTGTCAAACGTCCGCTATTATGCTGAATGGAAATGCTGGAGAGATAAATTTAGAACATCTTTCATCTCATTTTCAATATTAACAACTGTTCCGTAGACTTGCCAGCAGACCCAAGTGTGTGAAAGAATGCCTTGATTTAAGCATTTAATTATTTTTCTGTGTCAAACTTGATTTAATAAGTAATGATAATTTGAATCGGACATGATCTTTAGATAATCAAGCAATCAAGATCGCTCATCTGACAGAGCAGGAAGAAGAAGTGGTGGTGGTGTCATAATAATCTATGCAACATAAACAGCGGTATTTCCCCAGTGTTTGGAATCACCGAGAAAAAGTGATGAAAAAAAGAAAATATACAACAATTACAGGTAGAAATCAAAACAGTATTAAAGAACAAACTATGCCTCTCGGTTGGTAGTTCCTAGTTCCTCCCATCCCTCCACCCCATATCTTGTCCTCTGCTTCCATACCAAAGTAGACACTATTTCTGCAGTTGCATTTTCTAGGCTCAAAACTGGAATCCTGAGTGCTGTGTTTGTCCCAAAGGTGGACTCTTTGCCCCAGAGAGCAACAAGGAGTAAGTAAGCACGTAAAAATATCAATAACTAAATAAGTATATTAATTTTTAAGCACTAACTCACAAAGTAGTCTACTATTATTTCTGTGGTATAAAAGTGGGTATACAGAAATTAAGATAAACCCAAAACATGAGCTTTGTACCCTTAAGAACAACTGGAAAAGGTATTTTCAGGCCAGTCTGGTCAACTCTTTGCCATAATACACATTATGCCATGAGACTAGAGAAAAGCTTTTCCTGGGAGGACCACATTTCCATCAACAGACCTGACAGTGGGGGTGTTGCAAGGGTGGGAGGTAGTGTTCAGTGTGTGTCAGAAATGCTCAGTGTGGGATGCTCATCCTACGTGCTCCCAACTACTTCTCTCCCAAAGCCCCTCAAACCTCGGACCTTCCCACTTCCTTCCCACCAGCCCTTTCAAAGCTGCTTCGTTCCTACTAGCTTGTCTCCCGTAACCAGTCCATGCTTACCAAAACTGGTTGGTTCTCTGGTTGGTAAGTCTACTGCTAATTCCAGTTATTCTCTGAGTTCTTTCTGGTTTGTGACGTTCACTATCTACAGTACCCTTTTGGTAATGCCATACTCCAGCACAATATTTCAGGTATATTCGTAAGGTACAGTCACATCTGGAGAAAGTACCAAGGGACTTCCCAGCAGTAGACAATTAATGACTAGGTTGAGGACTGTAGGGCATCCTGCAGTAACAATGGCACATATTTTCCAGCAATCACTGCCCAGTGCTTTGGAAATAAACACTCCTGTGTTATGCTGCTGCCTGTTAAATATCTTGGCATTTATCTCACAGCAGAGACCATTCATTCGCCTGTGCCAGGGTTCTGTTCCATTGACAATGTCTCTTAATTGCCTTGTTGTTTAAATAATCAAGACAAGATAATTAAGAGATAATGACAAAGAAATAGGATGTTAGTGATAATGGGTGGTAGATCCCTCTTCCACTCTAACTTCACTATCTAGAGCAGCCCAGACACTGCCTGCATTAAATCTCACAGCAACCTTTTGAGTATTGAACAAGGCCTTTTGTCCTTGCTGTTTGTCTGAATTAATCAGTAAAAGTGAAAAAGTCTGGAGGAAGAACTCAGGACTGGGAATCTGAGAGAATGGGGTGATGCAAAGCTTTTGGATATGTAGAAGGACGAAGCTGCAGCACAAAGGAAACCAATTCTGTGCAGAGAATGACCTGCCTGTTGCTGCTTCGGTGGTCCTGGTAGTCTAGTACTGGCCAGCCTGAGTGGTTCTATTTCTGTTCGTGAAAAAAGCTGTTCAGACATGCAGCCTTTTTAAGGGCTAGCCAGAAAGAATGCCTCCAGGCTGATGCCAGCTACCTGGGCTGCTGCTGCACACATGCCTTTTTCGGTGCCTCTGCTCACACTTTACCTTGCTATTTCCCCATGCTAATGGGGACTAATCAAAAAGGCTGTAGTCGTCTTTTGAACAATCCATTAGGCAAAAATTAACCAAAGCAGGACATTCAGCTATTCAGAGCTAGGAACAAAGCAATTTTAATGTGTATTCATACACTTAGGACACTAATAAAATAGATCACTGCTCCGTTCCATTTATTACCTTGTTTCCTCAACTGTGGCTAACAGACTAAGATACAAATCTGATATGTGTAAGTCTGGGAGTATTTCTTTTGACTCAGCCTACTAAGAAGCCATGAACAGTGCCGACTGATGGATCTCCTTGCTCGTCTGAGATTTTTAATTTATTTGAGTACTTAACTGTGTACGTAGTTGACAGTGACAAGTTATGCATATGATGATGCCATTGTACATCTCATGGTATCAGAATAGATTGTTCTGGCAGAAACACACAGCTAAAAGCCAAATGTATGAAATTCTGCTGAGCACAGAGTGGTAGTGAAAGGAAAAAGAAGGTTCTTTGAACTTCTTTGAAGTTCCTGTTCTCCCTCCTGGCTTCCAGCTTGGCTGTACACTTTGCTTCAAAGGCTAAAGCAGTATCATAACAGATTTGCTTCCAATTGTCTCAGTCCAAACATGTTTCCTGCTGGTTATTGATATTGATCTGACAAGCTCCATGAGAGTTTTTCAGGGCATTCTTAAAGCACTTGTGTTGGCTTCAAACTGTTTAAGCCAGCTGAATGTAAAAATCCCACCATGTAGTCTTTGAGCCTGATTTTGTGTCTGTCCTAGAACAGATTACACCTTATCAAGAAAGTTTTAATACTGGGAATAGAAAGTGGATTTTTGAAACAGAGATGCAATGTTTGCTGCACAGTCATGTCTGCCTGTATTGTGAGTCAGAAGACATGATGGACTTGAAGGACTGGTTATGTAGTCTTGTTACTCAGACATTTAAGATGAGAAGATTAGGGCTACTAAGATGATGAGAGGACTGGAGCATCTCTTCTACAAGGAAACGCTGAGAGACCCGGGGCTCTTTAGCCTGGAGAAGACTGAGAGGGGATCTTATCAACACTTACAAATATCTAGAGGGTGGGTGTCAAGAGGATGGGGCCAGGCTCTTTTCAGTGGTGTCCAGTGACAGGACAAGGGGCAACGGGAACAAACTGGAGCACAGGAACTTCTGCCTAAACATGAGGAAAAACTTCTTCATATTAAGGGTGACAGAGCACTGGAACAGGCTGCCCAGGGAGGTTGTGGAGTCTCCTTCCCTGAAGATATTCAAAACCGACCTGGATGAAGTCCAGTGTAACCTGCTCTAGGTGAACCTGCTTCAGCAGGGGGGTTGGACTAGATGATCTCCAGAGATCCCTTCCAACCCCTACCATTCTCTGATTCTGTGATTCTATGAGAACAGAAATATACAGCAATCTTGCTGAGTGCAAGTGTCTTCAGTTATTGCATATTGCTTTATAGTCAACCAAAAGAAGGGTTAATTTTGAAGGTGAAGGAAGTATGAGAAAGATTGCTTCTCATGTAGTGAGAGATCTACCAAGATACAAACACTCATCAACAATTTCAAGCCTGCTTCTGGGAACTGTGGCAGTGGTTTTTTTCAGGCTGGCCTGGAGCAGGTTGAAGAATGACTGCTGGCTTTGAAATATTTTTAGTAAGACTGAAGTACTTACACGATGCTACAGAGACATTAGGACATTCTGTAAGTCTTTTGAGCTTTGACTTTAATGTTTTTTTATTAGCCATTATCTTCAGGGTTACAGACTAAATAGGTAGGCTGATGAATAGGTAGCTTTTATAAGGGCTGGACTCATGTTAGAGAGGTAAATTATACTGCAGCTCAGGAAAGATTGAATTATGTAATATTTCCATATAGCAGACTACGAAGCTGGTTTATTGGCATTGAGGAATTTGATCGAATCAGTACAACAGCTTGACGGCAGAACCAAACCTGAAACCTGCACCTTTAAGATCCCAGGGACAAATGCTGCTGGCATAGTGTGTTTAGATCGTTCTTTAAACAAGGACACCTATTTCAGGCCCTTTGGTCAGAGAAAATGAACACATACATGTTTGTGTGAGCTTGGAAAAAACAGGCAAAGAGCTTTTACAAAAATACAGCATTAGGGTGTGCTACAATGCTGCCCACACCAGCACTGCTTTCATGAAGAAGGCCCTGATGGACAAATGCCTGCTTCCGTGATTTTTTTGCACTAAGAACAGTATTTTTGTCATTTCATATTCATATATTTGATTCTGACTTGCATTTTAAAGTCATTCTCAGGCAAAGACATGGATTCATTTTATTCATGGGATTGGGAACTTGCTATGCCCCCATCCCCCAGGAAATCTCCTGGAATAATAAATGTATTGAGTTTTAAAATAAGTGTTGAGCATCTGATCAACTAACTGTGCCACTATCAGAAAGAAACAAAGAAAAGACAAATAAAATGGAAGCTTATTTGCATCTGATTTAAATTATCCTTGTGAGCATTGATTCCATTTTTATTTCATTCCTCTTAATATTATTCAGATTGCAGACTGTAACCTTGCTGCAAATTTACAGCTGAGTTTCATTGTTCATTTAATCATCTCAGGTGTTACTGAAATGGGGAACACTGCTGCTTGAAAGATTTCCCCTGGGGTTTATGGGAGCTGCTTGTATCCTGAGGCTGGAGGAGGGGGCCTGCAGATACATTCTGGCAGTGCAGTTCTGAATTTTGATGATCATCTGTTGAAAAATCACATGGGCCACCCTGTGTCAAGACCATCATTGCTGTCTCCTCCTTTTAGTTAGCAATTTGTCTTCAAGCTTGCTACGTAGGGTATGTCTTTTTCTTCTCCCTCCCTAAACCCTTCCTTCAGCTTAAATATTTTCATGTTCAAGTCTCCCTCGTTCCTCTTGTAGACAGGAACAAACACACAGTGTCAACACTGTGCAGATATGCTTTAACCCAGCAGATTATTTCACCGAGTTTGATGGCAAGTTATGAAATCTATGTGGTAAAGTCACAACATAAGAGGATTCTTTGAGAAATATAAGTAACTGGAATTTACCATGCATCATTGACAGTTTTCCTTTCGGTTTCCTAGAGCATTGCTTGCTCTGGTTCAGAGATCCAACCAGTTAACAGTCTAAGGCAACAGACAGTAGTATCCTTGTTTTGAAATTCTGTTTTAACAAATATTTTATTATACTTGCTTAAAAATCTACTGTCTGCAAGCAACCCCACCTGTAAAATTATTTACCGTCGAATATTTGCTGAAAGAAAGCACAAAATGCATTATCAAGTTCTAAACTAATCTGTTTAAATATAGCAGTGAAAAATGTTTTGAAATCTTTGTTTAGCTGTAGTCTGCTTCTCTTGAGAGAGACCTACAAGAATCTCGTGGCTAGAGCTCTGATCTGATGTTTCCATCTGAATTCTTCAAATCAATTTTTTTCCCCATTTTTGACAGGCAGAATTTTGCTTGGATGCTTATGTGATGGCATCATAATGAATAAATGAATGAATAATAAAAATGTAAAAATTTCCCCTCAGGCAACAAATTTGCTGATTTTAATGCTGGAAGTGAGGGTTAAGTGTTATGTGACACAAACTGTACTAGCTGTTGCAAAAGGAGCTGCTCATTTTGATCAACAGCAAAACATTTGCCTTCAAATCTTGAGACTCCAGTCCCAGTTGGAGCAGCAACCTTTCCCCTATAATTAATTTTTGTGTGCTGTAGTCCATTAGAGAAGAGAGTGACAGCCTCTGGACACAGATTACTGTCTTATGTATGGCCCAAAGGAACATTATGGTCTTAATTAAAGGTGGCTCAGTATGTCAGCCATTGCAATAGTTTGAGCATTTTTAATACTGCGTCAGTATCTGACTACCTTAAAAGAATTCTGGTAGCAAGCAAACTAAGTAATTTAAAGGCAGCTCATGTTCTCTGTAAGTTTTGCAGGACTGCTATTGGGAATACTTGATAATTTATGAAGGCTTACACCACCAAATTAATTACATTTTCCTGATGCCACATGTCTTTTTCATACAAGCTAGCTCTGAATTATAAGTAACAATATTGTCCTTGTTCATTCCTTCAGTACAGGAGACAGCTTACTAATAACACTGGTAGAATTCAGTTGCTGTATTTTAGAAGTGTCATTTATTAAAGCATCACTACACTTAAGGTGGTGTATGCTTCTCTAATATTAACCCTGATTTCTGCTGTATGTATTACTGAATCTTGGTTCTGAGTCTTCAGCATGGATTTAATTTGGAAGCATTTTTTACACAGTTTGGAAATTTGCAGGAAGTGACCAATGCAGAGACTTGTTGTGATGTGCAGGAGGTGCAAAGCCACAGACTCTACTGTTTTGTATGGGAAAGAGGCTATATTACAAGCCTCTGTTCTGACAAACAAAAGCTCCTAAGGGTCCATAAGATAACTCATTGTTTGCTGTTGTCAGCGGGCTTCCTCTGAGGCCCTGCAATGTTGAATCATGCTTGGGTTTTGCATTGCAGATACTTCTTGGAAAGTCTGACAAACTCTCATAATGAGATTGGCTTAGAAAGAATAAACATTTTTCAATTTTTTTTTAAATTAAAATAAAATAAATTTGAACAGATGGTATATAAACACAGCTAACATTCGAACTTTCAATTAATAAGGAGAGAAATTAATGGAACATCTATTTTCTTGAATAAAATTTTAGAATATTCAAACTTTCTTTTGTGCCTCTTCTACTGTTTTTCTGATTTGTTTGAAGATGACAGAAGAAAATTTAAGGCTGCTTTTGGAATAAATTTCAAGAGAGTAATTTGTACAATGCAACATATTTCCATGGTACATTATTACTTGAAATAAAAGTTCAATTGGAAGATAATTTTTTGCAGGAAATCTCACTTTCCTGCAATTCCTTTGAATATCGAAGTTTGGTCTGTGAAAGAAACTTGCTGTTGTGAATTTTCAGCAGACTCCGGGGAATTCAGTGGGCTGATATCCTTTAAGCTCAGTCTTGAAAGATAAAGAAGAAGCTACTTCCATCTAGCAAAGAACAGAAGTAACAAAAGAAGAAAATCACTCTGTCTGTCCTCATCCCTTTAAACAAATCATGAATTTCAAAGCTAATTGAATCGTGTAAATAATATCATTCTAAGGCAATTTATTTTATTCTCCAAACAAATAAATATGCCACAGCCTCAGTCAGAATAGAAAATGAAATAAGGAAAATTTAATGCAAATAAACCCTCTTAATGTAAAATTAAGGGCCAGATCTTGTCAAACCATTGGCACTCAGAATGTGTTTTGATGTTAGGCATTTTCTGAGTGGGCCCCAAAACAGCAGATCCCAAAGCTAATTACAATCTAGTTATTTTATATTTTCAGTTGTCAGTATTGGGTGGCCCCACTACTGCAAAAACTTGTAGAAACCACAATGTTTAAGAATTTGCATTAAACTTCATAATGTTAATGGTGGGCTTAACATAGATCACATGAATAAGTGTTTTCAGAACCTGGACATGAACACTACTAACCATTTGAGCTATTACAGTTATTTATACTTCAATTTTTCATCAAAAAACCAACCCACCATCTCCCAACAGCTTTATTTTAGTGCATATTGAAGTCAACTTTGAAAGTCAAGGTGGGGTGTAGGAGAGTCATGTCCTCTTTCGGCTTTTTCTCTTGGAGGAAGTTTGCAAGTTCTTATGGGGACAGGGAGAAGTGGGAATCAGAAGAATAGACGGTTTGAGAAATGAATCCAGAATGCTGAAAATTTTGCTGGGATGGGAGGCCTGGAATTTTGATATCTTAGAGATGGAACATGGTTTAGGTTGGAAGACAAGCCAAGAAGAAGAGAAAAAATTGACATTGGAAATAGTGAGTGGAATCACAAGAGTTCTGCCAGAAATGTTTTGCCAAAACCATTAAGGACTAAAGGAACCAAATACGGGGATAAACATTAGCAATGCTGGTCATTAGTGGAAAAAGGGGTAAATGAGGGAGAGCAAAAAATGGAGAAAAACAAACACATATGATGAAAGGAAAAGCAGGGAACAGAGAAGTTGAATTTGTTTTACTGATGCTGACAAGCTAATGTTCCCAAAAGGCCAAGTTATATGATACTGATGGCTGACAGTGAAAGATACCGGATCATGGTTGGATGCATGATTGAACTTCATAGTAAGGACAGGTAATAGAGAGAGGGATATGGAGGGATTAGCTGGCAAGTCAGTGGCAGCTATACAAAGGAGAAGTTAAATATTTCATGGCTCTGGAGATGAGGGAAGAGATGGAAATATATAAGAAAGCTGAGTGAAAGACATTCTTGCACCACAGCTGTGGCTGGCATCAGTTGCCCTGTGGATGATGAAAAAGAAGGCTGCACTTGCTGTCTGCTACCACCTTAACCTGAGGTGTTTGACCCACAGCAACAGGGTCTCACACCATTTTGAAGTCCTGCTAGAGTCTTGCTTGGCAATGGAAACAGTGAAAAGACACCCAGACCTCTGTGAGAATCAGTAACTTGGGGGAATTAAGTTGGGAGAGGGAAGGAAGTGAGAGAAGGGTATTAGACTAGGAACGAGGGTGTGAAAGTTAGGAAAGAAAAGGTAGAAAAGATGGAGATGTTAGGATCAAGAGAGTGGGAAGAAAAATGCCCTGGAGCTAATAGGCACATTACAAAAGTGTGATGAATGAAGGAATGGAGCGGACAAAAACAGAGCAGGACAAAATTCTGCAAAATAGGATTGGAGTGAGAAGAGCCTATTTCAACACAATTGGGAAAAGCAACTGAGAAAATCCCCAAAGGTACCATGAAAGCAACATGTACAGATGTACCCTACTTAGAACATGCTGGAGGATCTTCCATCCTCTTCCCAGAGGGGAGTGAAAATGTTATTGGACAGTGAGGCCACAGGATCAGTGCAGGAGAAATAATCTTGGAGCTAGCAGCTCTCCAGCACTTAGATTTAACACTTCTGCCAGTGAGGTCTTCTGCTCCAGTATTTTCCATTCTGCTGCATTATGGAGTCATGCTCCAATTTCAGCTGTATCAGTGACATGTGTATTAAAGGTCAGGCTCCAAATATTAATGATTCTGCAGAGAATGCCATGCGGAACTAATAGTGAATTACATTTTCTGCTGCATTTAGTCTTCAGCTCTGAATAATGTTTGGTCATCTTCACATTATGTTAAGTACAATGGATGCTGAAGGCCTTCCAGGTAGTGACATCTGGTTGTGCTACTTCATAGTACAAAAAATGCCTCAAGGAACTAAGCCTCAAGTAGTTCAGCATCTGCTTCAGGTTGTTTCAAGAGATGGTATACCCCTTGTAATCTTGCCCATGAAGAATTCTTACATGAGCTTCGACAGCAGCAACATTTTTCTTCTTTTCTGCAGCATGCAGTTAGAATTTTATTTTTTTAAGGATTTGTTTGTGCTCTGAAATTTAAATCTATCTGAAAGTGGCTGGTAAAAGCTATGTTAATTGAACATCAGTAATACTGTAAATACTTACAAGGGCAAAGGTATATACAACAGCCCTTCACTCAGTCAGGACTTTTTAGCTGTAATGGTACTGAACATGTTTTGTCCCCATCTCTGCTTAAAATTAAAGAAAATTCAAGTCTTTGTCCATTCAGGAGTTTGCCATTCGTTCTCACCCTCTGTCTTCCGATAGCAACAATGTCCTTTAATTTCTCTTTGTCACTAATAGCAAAATTCTCTGTAACAGTTACAATAACTTGAATCAAAATCCTTCCTAGAAGACAAAGGACATTTGATTTCTGAAAAAAGATTAGGTTCTCCATCTTTTGCCAATGGCTCCTGAGTTTACACTGTTTACATAATTCATATTGTTTTATTTTGAACTAAACCTGAAATCCAACAGACTGGAAAGAATATCAATTAAATAGTATTATAACTTTTTAGTGATACAAATATAAATTGACAAATGGCTACGCTAGGCCAGGGCATATTACCTGGAAACCACAAGATGGTGGTGGTATAATTGTCTTGATTTCAGTCTAGCTGGGATCCATAAACAAGAAAATACTTTGCCTTCTCTCCTAACGAGGCAACAAGAAATGTCTCAACATGAACCAGTTACTCTGTTGTTCCCCAACACATTTACAGCAATGTGGAGTTTGTTTTCAAAGTGTCAGCATGACAGACAGAACTACATCCTCTTGTTGTCTCTCTTTCAGCACCTCTGATGGTTGGGCAACTTTACCTTGTGGGAATTTCTTTATAAAATATAGTTATATTGCAAGAAATTGTCCTACATAGAATGCACTAAGGCAGAAAGATCTTTGATGACAATTATTCAGTCACAGCACTGCAGTCAGGTCTGTGTGTATCCCAAGAGCTGTTGCCATAACTTTAATAGATGAAATGTCCTATGCTTGTAATCGTTTGAAAGGGAAGGCCAAAATGGTTGGGTATGTGCCAGCCACATCAGTGTGTGAATAATTCTCTCAGTTCTGTACATACTCATCGCAGTCCTCCTTAGAGCCACATGGTATTTGGGATCCAGGGCTGATCCCTAAGAAAATAGTCACAGACTTTGTAGCAAAAGTCTTCAAGGATTATCCTAAAGGTCTTCTGATGCATCTTGCTGGGAAGCCTAGAAGGTAATTTCCTTTACCTGCCCCCCTGCTGAGTTTATACACCTCCAATATACTCAGTGCCCTGAGTGCGCCTATGGGTATGTGGAAGTCCACATGAGCAGGAGGCTGCTGTGCTGATTTAAAAATTTTCCTAGTTCCTTCACGCCAGTTTTTCTCTGACAGAGCTTCTGTGCTACAGTGGGAGGGAGCACGTGCCTGTGCTTCGGGGCCACCACTCCCTGCAGTAGGCACACTGAAATGCCCAGCAAAGGTGACTTTGCGCTGTGGCTGAAGGCTGTGCTTGGGGGCGTTCATTGGCACACATTCCCTTCTGTGATCTCTGCTGTGGGGTGATAACTACTGGCAGATTACTGTGAGCATCTAGGAGCTTTAAAATATCCCAGAAAACTCCCCATGGATTTTCTGTCAGTGTATTTGTATTGTGCCACCCTCATTACTTTCCCTGTATTACTTGTCCTAGTCTAAGTGAAACTGCTGAATGAAAGGGACATCTTTTGTGGCAACAATAACATTAATCTCTGTTGGATTACGACTTCATTTATCTATCTATTAGAAAACATGACAGCAAAAAGGTGTACGCAGGAGCACCTTGAATAGCACCATAATAAGAATGTCATTGTTGTTACAAGGAACTCAATAAATAGCCTGTTGGCTGCAATGAAAGAAGAGCTTAGAGTAAACTGTACTGAGAAATAGCGTGGATATGTCCATATCAACCATGAAGGAATCAGGAGGGACAAATAAGGAGAGGCAAATCTTTTCCTGGAACTAAAATGCAGTTGTTAGGAACACACGCGCACACACACACACACAGAGAGTGGCAGTGCATTCTTTCTCTATTTATTGCATTTTCACCAAGGAGTACTGCTAAAATGTTATGAGAGACAGTTCTTGAAATATCATATGATTTATCTGGAAGCAGAACGAACTTGGGTTTACGTGAATATGTTCCTGTTTTAGCACATTGAAGAATGATGTTGAGTTGATACATAGTCAGGGAGGCTTGTTCACAGCTGTTTAAACTATGCCTGCTTGGTTTGCTCTGCACACTTCCATGAACATTTAGATTTATGTTGCCTCCTTCATCATGCCAGTGGTGTTGGTTGAGCTTGTGATGCTGAAAGAAGTGGTTTGGTTTTGCTGGGTCTGCATGAACAGCGTTCTAGGAGAACTCCTTTAAGTGGGAACAACCTCTTTTTAAAGTCTCACAGGTGATCTTTCCCCCTTATGATGAAAGACTGAGGGAGCTGGGTCACTTGAGCTTGGAGGAGACTGAGGGGTGACCTTAATGTTCATAAATATGTAAAGGGCGAGTGTCAGGAGGATGGAGCCGGGCTCTTCTCGGTAATGTCCAGTGACAGGACAAGGGGCAACGGGTGCTGGAGCACAGGAGGTTCCACATTAACTTAAAGAAAAACTTTTTCACTGTGAGGGTGACAGAGCACTGAACAGGCTGCCCAGAGAGGTTGTGGAGTCTCCTTCTCTGGAGACATTCAAAACCCACCTGGACGCGTTCCTGTGTGATCTACTCTAGGTGGTCCTGCTCTGGCAGGGGGGTTGGATCTTTTGAGGTCCCTTCCAACCCCTAACATTCTGTGAGTCTGTGATCTAAGCCTTAAACAGATGCTGGAGTGGACATGGTGATATTAAGCAATTTGGTAATAATTTTTTGATAAGACAGAAGGAGGCCTTTTGGTCTCCTAGATTATAGGGTTGCTTTTTAAGTTAAACTGGTGTGGCACAGATTACTACTGGCTACTCCACACACAACCTACTACTCCCATGGGTTACACACAAGGATTTTAAGAATGAAGAACAAGATTTTCCTCAAACCTTTGTTTTGTGGTCAAAACATGTACTTTACTACCTTTAAAGTATTTGTACTGAAGTTGGTTTGGCCATGCATGAGTAGCTGATGGCTTCAAAACTTCTTACAACTCCTTGCTAAAAGAAAAAACTGTCGCTCCATTAATAGTTTTCTGTAGCTGTATTGTTTCTTATTACTCTTTCCTGTAATTTTTTTTTCCCCACAATTTGTATTCAGTTTATCTAGAAGGCCACTGACAACCTGCAGCACAAAGAACTCAAGTCCATATGTAGTTCTACCGTGTCTGTCATCAGCAGTAAAGAGTTGTTTGAGAAAAAAGGTGAATGCCAGTACCAGTGTTTTTGCCTTTTAAATGTCCAATACGAGAAGCTCAGAGCACAGCAGCTTTGCTGAGAACTCCCTAACAACCTTTATAAATATTTGTCCTGTATTATTTCTGGTTGCTGCTCTGTGGGCAGTTCTGAATAGGTCCTTGACTTCCATCCATCAGACAGGGAATGGAACCCTTGGGTTCAGGATGAGCAGTTGTGTCTGTCTCCTTGAAAAGACTGGTAAAGAGGAAAGAAAGCAAGATCTGGTCCTGCATGTTAGTCTGTGGGGCAATTCCAGTGGCAAGAGCACAAAGGCAGCACAGTCTTACAGCATTGGTCTTGGAGTTACAGCAGCCCACTCTCTGCCGGGTGCACAGCCTGCTGTCATGCCTCAGTGTACTCCATACTGCAGCACCATTACTCGGGATATCCTAATTTCTATTTCTTCAGTATGTCCCCTTCATAAAGTAATATTCTGTGTTTTCAAATATGCAGGTATAATCAGCTGTACCCTCTGACAGTGTCAGCATCCTTTGGATGGAAGTTAAGAGCATGGCTTGTGGTGTTTGGGCATTCCTGGGGGGCTGGGGGCGAGGTTGGCCTTTGGCAGCAGAGTGCACAGTGGCTATTGGGTTGGTGAAGAAGTGCCTATGCTCAGTGACCTCCTCTACCCTTCTGCATCCTTCCATGCTGTATTTTTTCTGCCCTTCAGCCAGGCATCATGCATGGGAGAAGAGGAAGGTCCCCTGCCAGCAAGGTGTTGTTCATTTGCTAGGAAAAATTCACCTCCAGCCTTAACCGTTGCCCAGGATCATTGCCATTTCAGAATTATTTCCTATACATTGATCTCTGGTGGGTTCAGCACCATACAAACCCTCTTTCTTAATGACTCTCACCCTTGCTTCTCTTCTGTGCTTGAGCAGAAAAGGATTTTTCTCTCACTGGCTAGAGGAGGTGAGGTCAGAAGGAAAAAGAACTTGGGTGGCCGAGCCACAGGTTGCAAAAAAGCTGGGAAGGGTCTACAGATGGCTGACGCAAGAGTTCATAAAACGATGAGCCCAGCCCTCATCGTTCCTTTAAACCTAAATGTTTGTATGTGTTACCAAACCATCATGTAAAACTATATAAACGTTTTCACATGTTGAACTACAGATTAGCTGTGGTGCTTATGATGATAATTAAAATCACAAACACAACATATTGTGAAAAATACCACATGCACATTTAATTATGATTCAAACTTCCAGGCGTGCAGGCAGGGAAAGGAATTACTGGGTGCCTCTTGAAAGTTGTTCTTTGTATTCAACAAATCTTAGGCGATGCTGAATATCTTGCAGAAATGGACCTCATTATTTGTAGAATTTGGAGAAGATCTTTCATTATTTCTGGAGTTATTGCTTAGATCTGGATTTTTTAAAGTACTTTTTAAAGTGAAAGAAACTGACATATATGGGTTTGGTGTGATTGGTGTATAATGTTTCAGATCAAATACCTAGGAAAATACCTTTAATTGTTTACTATTTCAAACCATTAAAGAGAGTGTAAATCTGCAGGTGTGGGAGGAAAAAGGAATTTTATAAAAGTATGTTTTCTTTTGGCCTTGTAATTATTTTTATTTGATGCTTGCAACATCAGGACCGATGTTTCTGCTTTTGGAGATGGTTTGCTATGTTTGTTTCCGGTCCCACAAACTTTGCTGTATAGCCCTGAGTCTGTAGCTCAGTCTCAGAGCCGAGCCAGGACATTTACTTGCGTTAGTGCCATTCCATGAAGAAACTCCAATTACTCTGAAGTATAATAGCCATATCAGCAGCTGAAGAAAATAAAAATATACCCTGAATAATTATTATATGTATATTTTTGAATTTTTTAACTGGTCTCGTACATTTTTTAAAGTTTGCAATGTATGTTTGAGTGTGGAGGTAAACGAGACTAGAAATCAAGCAAGCAGTAGTATCATCCCCAAAGCAGTCTAGAGGCCAAGACACAGAGGTCATGACTCTTACCAGCAGAAATGAGATGGGAGAGTAACTGCTTGATGTAGTACAACCTGCTTTGCACAAACTGCAACTCAAAATGTGAGAGTTTGGTCTTTTGAATTCTCCAACCTCGTTGAAGTGCCTATATTCTAACACAATCACAATCTTGTGCTGAACTTCCCTTTCATCTACAGTTTTGGGCCTAATTCTCAAAGGGTGCGTCTGCACAGTGCAAAAAAGCACCACAGGAGAGAGACCACAACTAGCTCTGAGCAGGCAGGAGTATCTCCATTGCACATCGCTGCAACATGCACAAAAATAGTTGAGAGAGTTGGGACAGCTGTAATGTTAGGATCGTGTGGATGGGGCTATTTGTGAGGGATCTTTACACCACCCTTTACTAAGCAGGAGAGACGGGCCCAAACCACATGTGTGAAGCAAGCAGTATTAAAAGCTTAATGACCCAGGGAAATCATTAAAAATAAATACCAAAGTTGTTTATCGTTTTTTTTTCAACAATAAGAAGCATTCAAAATTAGCAATAATGAACAAAAAAAGAAAAAAAGTAAAGAAAGAAATAATGTCTTAAAGTGTTATAGCTCATGTTCAAGACTCAAGCAGGTAGAGATCCTAGGGTATTTAAAAAGCCAACCTCTTAAGAATATTATTTTGTTTGTTTTAAAAAATAAGCTATTTTTCTGCTATAAAATGTTTTGTCAAAATTGTTGAGCCTATGTCTTTGTTTTGTTTTATGCAGTGTTTTCTTCTCCTTTGGATTTCTGAAAATTTTTTAACTATTTTTTTCTCAATCTAAGTTCTCTGTAAACAATCATGGAGAATAAGCAAAGCCATATTTCTTTCCATTAAAAGATTTTTTTCCCCACAAAAGGTAATACTTTAAGAAATCAACAACAGTTTTTGTGAAATATTACACTTCAGAAAAAAACAAAACAAAACAAAACACACAAAAAAGAAGTGATACTTCTGTAAAAAAACCCATGATGTTAAATTCTGAGCAGCTGCAATCCAAAACAACACCTTGCAGTATGTCGAGAAATTACAGCTACGGAGTCAGCAAAACACAGGTGTAAAGGGCTCCCTCTGTGGAGCACAACTAGCTGCGATGTTTTCTGTGCATTTGAGTTTATTGGGAAGTTGTCTTGGGAAGTCTTGTTGGCAATCTTCTCTGGGAATCTGAATGCAGTGTGAGAGACATATCACACTGGGCTTGAACCTTGTACTATGCCTTCCATGACATATAGCATTATTATTACTATTATTTTTAGGGTTGGGGTTTTTTGAGATTTTTTTGCTCTGCATTAATGTAACCAAGATCATAACAGCAGCATATGCACAACAAAGCTGCTAACCGAGGAAATATCTGGCTTACAGCATTTCTTTGCACCACAGTTGCTTATCAATGAAGCGTATATATAGCCTAATTAACATAACTGGAATGACTATAATTATGCTATCATTTTGTTTACTTTAGCACATTCTGTTGAGGTATATGGGTAGCAATATTTGTTATTGAAATATTCCCCCTTGCTGTATTCAGGCTGTTTAATTATCCTGTTAATCTTTTTTATTTATGGTGTGATTTAGTTGCTTAAAAGTGAGGAAAGTGTTAAAGTCCACAAACTCTTGGCTTACATATTCTTCTCTATTTTGGATCTTGACATCATCTGATAAAGCTTTGAGAAGTTCTTACTCATGCAAGTAAGGCAGTCCTGTTATAATTAATGTCACTGTTGGCTTAAATAAGTCTTTGGAGGACAGAAGCCTAAAAATAATCAAGAACATACGCAGCAAAAAGCCTTTCAGGCTTCCCCTTTGAGAAAGTGCAAAGCAAAAGCAAAGCTGTTAGTTTAGAATAGCACTGCTAGACAAAGACAATGAAGGAAAATTATATCAAGCATTCTTATGTCCCTGGCTTGGACTGCCCTACTGAAATTAAATTGCATCTGTTTTTGATTAAAGCAAGGTCTCTCTCCTGCAAATGTTTCCAAAGAAGGTTCCTTGTGCAGGCAGGATGATGCTTGCCTCAGCTATTGTGTAGTCCGCATGGACACTCGCATCTTCATTGCTTCAACAGTGGCGTCATCAGTGCTCTCCAGGTCCGTGGAAGCTTGAGCATCCTTGGAGCATTACAGTGTGACCGCAGCTCAGGAGAGGCAACCACAGCACTTTCTTATGCCTCATGCCCTTGTCTTAGAGCAGGAGGGGAAGGGAAGGGCAGATGCAGCATCAGTCCTTGCTGGCAGGCGTTTTTGGAGGTCTGAGGCGGCAGAAATCCTTGTGATGCTGTTGCTTTGAACTTGCCTCACACTCATGCACCCACAGCACAGGCGTATAAAGCCGTTCTCTGGCTTTCACAAACAGAAGTGGTGCATCCAGCTCGCCCAGCAGAGACCTGGATCATCTGCTCTCTTGCACTTCACCAGGGTTAATGCCTCTCACTTTACGGTTGTATGCAGAATATAAATAAAGCAAGGCATGTTTGCACAAATATATGATTTCCATAATTAGGATTGTCAAGAGTATATTTTAAGGTAAGGATGTACAAATTAACATAGACATACTGAGAGTGTTGGCAGTTTACCACACCTTTGGGCATAGTCTAGGGCCTTTCTTCACATTAAAGGAGTAACAAAGGTTCTCACAGGTCTCTTGCTGGGTTTACTGGTTGGCTGGAAATGGTGGGGTTTTTTTGGGCTTTTGATGGAGTAAAACTGTTCATGGTAGAGTTTTTATTGGGAGAGTACCACTTATGTGCAAGCTGTCATACTTACAGGCACTTCTCATCAGGAACAAATTTACTTCTTAAGCTGACACATACCACGGGTGAAGTGCCTTCATCATGTGGCAGGCCAGAGGTGTCCAAATCTTCCCAGAGATCTTCTGATGAAAATCGGATGGCTTGAAATCTTCCCTCCCCTCTCCCTACTAGCCCATTTACGCAAAGACAATACAGATGTCTAATTTAAAGACATCAAATATAAAAGGGTGGGGGGAATGTACCATTATTTTTCCCTGAAATTTGCAGTCACACTACAGACAAAAGAAGAGGAACAAATGAAGAAGCAGCACATTTCAAGCCTACTGTTAAAGAAGTCTCACAGCAGCTTCGCTGGCCGCCTGCATTTCTTTGCCACTCTTGGTCAGGCACCATATGTAAATGAACATTGCTTACATGCAAGCTATCCGTTAGAGTTACATCAGCTACTCCTAATAAAAGCTCAATATGTGGAACTTAATCATCTACCAGATGTTTTTATTTACCAGTTCTTATTTTTTATTTAAAATTGCTCATGGGGTTTTCTAGTCACTTGGATCTAATTTAAATGAGTAGACCCAAATTCATCTCTGACAATACATCATTAAAGTGACGCAGTTTTACATAAGAGATTAATTTTATCCACAGACCACATTTTTTTAAGAATAAAATAATCTGTTACTGGAACACAACCACATATACTCTCTTTCTAACCCCTGGCCATCCCCATGAATATGAAGAATTGAGGACATAACCTTTGGAGGTAAACACACACATGTGCATCTCTTTCCATCTCTCTCACTGCCATCCTAAGGTCTTTAGCATTAAAACGATAGCTGATTCTCTCTGTTTTTCTTATACAAGCACAAAACCAGAGAGAGGTCTGAGGTTCAGAGCCAAGTATCTCCATGTCCAGTGAAAACAGTGAAAATTGTGCCTTAAGAACTGCAGGACTGAACTGCTATGGCAGGGTGTGAGACAAGTCGTGACTTTTATCCATCTCCTGTGCTCTTCCTCTGACATATGGCATTTGCTCTCTCACTGTAACCCATTAGTTGGTAACAGGGAGCACAGAAGTGTTTTGTGGGCTATAAAAAGCAGAGACCGAATGTGGTGACATGCCTGCCAATGACCATGGCTGGACTTGCTGATCCTTGTCTTCCACTTTTGTACTCCTGTTTCAGGCACTACATATGCAAATGTATTTATGCTGTTTGCTAAATCATCCTTGAAGTCTAACCCTTTCTATTTCCAGCTTGACTTCTCTTAAGTACACTGTTAATCATGTTAGGGTTTTGTAGATACGTGATGGTTTAGTGAGTTTTATACAAATAGACACTGGTTTAATTTGCTAAAAATATATGCCTTAGTTTTCCACTGTGATTTCTTAAATTCAGAATGAGGAAGAGAAATCCCTTCTGGTTTAAACTGCTTTCTAGTATTCTGCAGTTGTAGGAACAACAACCTCACAGTGTCTGGACACAGAGCCCTGCTGCCTTGGAGAGGTGACATGAGACCCTTTCCCCTTGCACAAAGTGAGTCTTGATCTGTCCACTGAGGCTCTCAGCAGTACCATGCTGTGAATCATTTTATCATCGCTGTTGTCATCTGGGAAAACAAACAGGATTTTTTCCTTCATTTTGGTGGTGTATGTTCTTGCCAGTCGAACTCTTGCCTGCCCTATCCCTTTTCCTACCATAAACACTGCTTTTGCTCCCCTTCCCCTCCCATGGAATCCCTTTCTCTTTGCCCTTTTTTCTCCTCTCATACAGCTTGTGTTTCCCTTGTACCGGATTGTCTCAACAGTTTATATTAAACTCCTCTGCTAACCACATGGCTTTTGTGCAGCTGCACAGCCCACTCAGGCTTACTCCATGCCTTCTTTGTTTACTCTAGGTGCAGGTGACAGCAGAGTGGGCTGGAGCAACCAGCTGGCCCTGTCAGGAAGAGCAATAGGCAAAGTTTTGCTTGAACAAGCCTAAACTCCTGTGGTCACTAACACCTTGTCTGTGTGCTCAGCCTTCAGCCTGGAGAGACTGATTGGTTTATGCAACTGGGAAACAAGTAGCATCTGCCTTCAGAAAAGGGGATTTTTTAGAAGTACCAGAATGAGCGAGGAATTAAAACCTTGTTAAAGGGAGCCTGTCACACCCCATGCACAGCTGACAGTGCATGTAGTTTTGTGAGGATCCCTGAGTCTTGTCCACTGCTGTGGTCCACAGGGAAGTGCCTGCAGTGGGCAAGGCAGGAGCATCAAGCAAGAAAATAGCTGCAGATAACCAAAACCGCTATGAGAATATCCACTGCCTGACACAACTTCCTAAACTGGGATTACAGCAGGGCACTGGGTACCTAATGATCACAAATGGCAGAGGTTTATGGTGTGCTTACGTGTACACTTTTCAAACGTTGCTTCTCTAGTAAGACCATATTGACCACTGCAGTAGTGGAAGTATTTGTTCATGTGCACTGGCTACCTCAAACCACCGCCTTTGTAGAGGACAATTGCCATTAGAGTGCTTCTTTACCTGCCTTAGTCATTTCCCAGCAGACAAGAAACTAATCCTTTTCTCAGACCAAAGTGTCTCTCATGACCCCAAACTGAGACACATCATGAAAATATTGCATCTTTATTCAAACCAGCCATTGCTTAATTGTGTTGCTTTTATCAGCAAATTGCTTTCTTTTAAAATTTCCCACATGTGACAAGTCACGTTGTAAAGCATTACTTCAGGCTGTATCTTTCATGTTGCATTAGAGTGAGAGGAGTTTAACATGATTTGATGCTTGCAACCTGCTCCAAACATGGCATGGGAAAAATTTGAAAGAGATGCATCTTTCAGGAGAAATAAAGAGTTCATAGTTTTTTTTTTCTCTTGTATTTACATTTTCCTCCCTTTTTAGTTTCAAACTGAAGTTAAATAGTGGGACTGTTAGAGTTAATCATTGTGTTTGTTTTTCTTACTTGTAAAAATTCTATCAACTTCCAACTGTTTCCTTGATGTCTGCTTCACATTTTCCCAACTTTCTAACTGAGAGGAAAAGTTACCTGGTGACTATTAGGAAAAAGTTTTTTAAAAAGGCAGAAATTGTATTGGAGAAAGAGAGGCTATAGGCTCTCTTAATGGGTGCTGATAACAGAAGAAACAATTCTATTTTTGAAAGATGAAGGTCTGTATGGTTAAATCCCTCATGGTCAGCCTATTATATTCTAAGGTATTTTTAATTCTCTGATTTGAAGGTGAACATGGCAACTCTTATCATATAAACAAACATACTTGGCTCACAACAACAGTGAGGAAAAACAAAAGAAAAATAACATGAGCTGTTAGAATAGCTCTAAATAATTTAATTTAGCATGTTTATTGTAATCGATTTACACTTAAACATAGTAAGAATGCCTATTTTTCTCAGGAAAGTAGCAAAAGGAATATTGTAACATTTGAAGTTTTGGGTTTTTTTCTCCTAGAAAACAGTTTTGTCAAGAAATGTTTTACTGAAACATTTCTGAGCACCTGCTAGTTTCTCCCATATCCTCTATACAATTAACAGTATAAGCATGTTGGTGCTTAAAGTCTGCCTGAAGAGTACTCTGTTTTTCTCGCTACTTGTATTTTATTTTCTCTGAGACTATTCAGATGTTGTACTTACAGCAAAAGACTACAGTCAAGTATGAACATAAGCAGGTTCATGATTCACACTGGGCTAGACACTGACATTTTTATTCCTTCTGAACCCTCCTATTTTGCCCCATGAGATCATAATAATTTCAGTGGGATGACTTGGACTATGAACTCAGTTCATTATACATGTAGGTAACACATGCTGGGTTTATGGACTTTTTCAGTGTGAGGATCTTTATTTTAACTGCACATTTAATATGGTATAGATGCTAATATAACTGCAGCAACCTAATTCTCCATCAATTCAGGTCTTAAAATTACGATTTTAAAAGACATGCTCTGGACCAGCCAAGAAGCAGAATCTTAATGCAAGAACCACAGCGTAATATTGCATAATTCCTGGGTACAAAATCACAATACTTGACCAAAACAGTCTTCTCTGGTGTCAGAATCTATTAACCTATAACTTTACCTTCTGTCCCAGCGGCGTGGATCTGACCAAGAATAATCTCAGTCAAAATGGGCATGAAATGTTTTATGAGTTTGCTTTAGACTAGAGAGAGGTTCTAAGAATCCTCATAACTGTCCTTCCAACACCCCAGTTTAGCAGGTTTTCTAATTGACTTCATAAATTACAACAATTATGTCCTGAAGTAGCTCTCCAGCAAATGAAGCAAAAGGAAAGAAGAAAACCCATCCTCAAGCCCCAAAATCCATACTTAAACAGAAGTCTAGCTTTAAAATGCCTTTCCTTCCATCTCTGAAGTTTCCTATAACACAGCTGTTGAAAATAACAAGAGACTAACCTTAGTACAAGGGTCAGTACTGAGTGTTTCCTTGTAAACCAAATGGTATATTTTTGTTCAGACTCCCTGAAGTTGCCCAAATAGCATGTCAAACCAAGCAGCAGTGTTATGAGCAGAGGATGCGGTCTGCACATCATGGTTGGTTGTAAATGATTTGGGATAAATTAGAGATAATACCAATAAAAATATTGTTGTTTCCAAGATGGAAATATTTTACATGCTTTTCCGGTTTCACGAAGACTAAGTATTTGGTGCACTCTTTCATTAGCCTAAGAAACAGTGCAGATAGAGGTAATTTTGTTTTCTAGCTCATCACTACCAATGAATCTGCATTTAAACAGAAAACAAAGGTGAATGTAATGCTTATTGCCTATAGTTAGCCACTCTTGCTTCTAAATGAGATTTTCACAAGCTGGCAGGACATCGATTTTCACTGCCAACTATTTGATTTAGTAATATAACTCAAGTAGTAATGGCTAGCACAACCCATTGATGTGCAAGAAGACAGTATGCCAAGAACTTACTGCATTGGATGTGATACTGCCATATGCACCGGGTCAGACTGTGGTAACATCCAAATCCTTGAGCAATAGTTAAAGCTCTTTACAACAAGCCAACAAAAATCTAGAAAGTCAGACAGAATTTGTACTGAATTTTTCCAGAGCATGTGCCAGAAGGTGTCTGTTATGCTAAGCACATAACAAGGTATCCTGAATCACTGAATGCTTTCAGTGCCAGCTCCCTTCATGCAGATAGCCACATGAGCAGCAGGGAAATTATCTGTTATAGGCAGATTTGCCACAAAGCCCAGAGGGGGGCTCTGGGATCTTCCCACTTCCTTGCTGCGCACTGATGAGTCCTTCTGGTTGTTGCTGGTCACCAAAAGGCGCTTCCCTTTATGACAATTAAGATACCAGCTCTTAAACAGTCTTTGAACATCTGCAGGGGCAGAGATGAACAGCAGTGTGGATACAGCATGCTTCTTATGTTAGTTCACTATTTTTCTGATTTGCCACACTTTCAAAGAAAAATACCTTTATGTAAACTAACGTGCTGGTTTTGTCTGGGATAGAGTTACCTTCAAATCACCCTTAACGCAAGTTAGGTTAAGGTAAAAGGCAGACAAAAGTATAAATTTACAACATCCAAAGCAGACTATGAAAACAAAGGTTTGTGCAAGGCATGGGTGGAATGAAAGAAAAAACCCACACAATCTGTATACATGAAGCTGAAATCTAAGTTATTTCTTACTACAGTCCGTTGAGGTGCTAAAGGTGCCTCAGTGCAAACCTCATCAGAGATTTTGGTCTCCGTCATGCCTTCAGTGTCAGCTTGCATTCCTTGGAAAGGAGCCATCCTGGGCAAAGCCAGCAGCTCTAAATCACCTCTCCAGGGCTCCTCTGGATTGCCACTCATGTCAGCCTTCCCATGCAGGCGGCACAGGTTGTTCCTTGAAAATTCAGATGGCTCCTTTTCAGCCCTCTCATGAGAGGCATGATGGAATTTGGCTTTCAATGAACCTTAACCAACTTTTCATTCATTATGTATGCAAATTTTCCTTCCAAAATACTAATTGGAAGTTCTAATCTTTTAAGAGACAGTCATGCAGTGTGCAAAAACCCTTGATAAAATATCTAAATAAATACATCATGGAAAACAAATAAATCCTGGAGATGATAAAAGGCTAATCCAATAAACTAATCTGATCAAAAGATCAGACTTGTAAAATCAATTACGTTTGTCTTCAAACACAAAGACATAGACAAGGTTCTTAGAAGAAATACGTTCTCTGTAGGGATTAAACCACAAATTGATTTATGAATATACTCCCCTAAGAGAAACTAGAATATAATTCCTAAAGTGTCTCTATCAAGAATCAACGGGAATTTTTTCTCTTTTGTAATAGTTTAGCAACTCACTTGAAAACATGCAAACAATGGTTGGTATACAGCATGTGATTTATAGCATACACTGTTTTGTCTCAGTGCTTTCAAGCAGCACCATAGCAAGCTGTAAAACATTCTGCTCCAGATCATTCCTTCAAAATGAATCCAGTTCAGCTGCTCTGTGAGGACTGGTATTTCAAAGTGATAACTGGCAATTTATAAATCACCCACTTTATTTTGCAATGAGACAGCACATCTGTAATCCATATTTATTTCCCATTAATAACTGCGAGGGTGCTGCTGCATTGATTGTTTCATATCATGTACATTTCACCTTACTAACTAACCTTGAAGAAAAGCAAAGAGGAGCACTTTTCCCTGTTTCTTTTTCACACTCAGGGAATATTCTAAGATGAACTGTTTCAAAAAAATTCAAATAAGATATTGAACCAACAGAAGCTCAACATTTTCCTGAGTTTATTAATTAAATCCATGTTGGTGTAACTTATGTTTCATTCCCTTTTCAAATATCCACATGAAATATGAAAGCTGAGCAACACAAAGAGGAAATACTTAATTTCATTTAAAAAAACAGTCAAAATGTTGAGTCACTTCAGGATGACATTGTTAACAGCGTGACTTTGAATGCCTCCAGGGTTTGTAAAATTGCCAAAATAGATTTTAGGAAACTGATGGGACTAGACTACCAGGAGGGAGATTTAACAGCAAGAAGATTGATTACAACCAACTCTGCTAAGGGACAGTTATAACAGGCCGAGAAGCATTCCTGCCTGCCCTCAGGCTATGCTGCTTGCTGAAATCTGCAAAACATTTGTACCCTGGACTGTTCCGATTTGCTATTCTAGCCTCCGTGCCCTGGGAAACAACAAAAAATTGCAACTGTGTTTGTCCCAAAGCCCTACCAGAAGTGAGTCAGAGACAAGTCTCCAATCATGCCACCTATGGAAGTTTTTTCTCCTGTATGTAGCCAAGGAGCTCACGGCTACCTGCGAAGAAGACTCCATACAAAACATGTTTCATTGAGCAGAGCAGATCTTTTACACTTTGCCCATGTTTTCTTTTTCATGTCACACTAAACATTCAAAATCATTATTCCAAAATCCTTTCAGGAAGCAGACAAGACGGTGTCAGTTCAGCTCCCTGTAGACTGTAGGTCAGTAGCACAAAGACATAGCATATAATTGGACTCAAGTGGTAGTCTGAGTTCATAAGAGGCCAACAACAAATTAGTCCGATTGCCTCCTACTTTAAAAAGAGACATTTCAACATGGGCACAGTTCAGACTTGCAGCTGCCTGACCTACAGATAAATACAAGGCTTTAATCCTTCCAGAAACTGAGCAGTGAACAATTTGGGTGTCTGAATATGATAGGAAACGTCAGCCTTTTTTGATCCAGGGCATTTCTGTGAGCATTTTGGCTTCAGGATGAACTCTGAATTCTTGAATTTATATTGATGAGTACAAAACTCAACTTTAAACTCTAGATTATAAAGGGAAATGAAGACCAAAATGAAAGCAGCATGCAAATACTGACTGAAATGTTTCCAATAAATACCAGATATTGCTTTTTAATGTTGTATGACATTTTACAGATGCAGAAAACAATCAGACATCTATTCTCAGACAACTAGTACATTAAAATAGATGCAAATGCAAAAAAATCACCGACCTTATATCAGTATTTATATCATGTAAATGGTATGTGTTTAATTTATTTTACCAATGAAGTTTTTAAATGCCTAAGCACTTACACTGAGTAATGGGAGAATAAATCAAGAAAGTATCAGTTTATATTTGTCCTGTTTCTTATATTCTCCATCTATTCAACAGCAGCTGCATCATGCAGCAGAATATTAAGGTTAAGACACTTTCATCTGACTTGAAGTGGCAAATTCATTCCTAAAATTCAGGAAACAAAGAAGTTGTCTGGATTGGAACTTACATTCCCATTCACACCTGACTGTCAGTTAATACATGGTAACACTGAACACATTTCACACTTTGGGTAGAACAAACAAATATTTGCTTCCTGAAAACATGTTTGCAATGCATCAACAGTAGCATTTATAATATACGCAATCTGGAAGGAGCAAAGTGGCTAAGGTATAAGCCTAGGACAGAAAAGAATCTGTTTTCAAGTTTCACCCCAGGCTATAATGGTGATGTTCGACTAGTCACGTGTCCTTCCGTGTACCTCAATTTCCCCTGTGCAATAGCAGGGCTAATAGCATCACTCCCCATCAAAGAAGAGGACAGTCCTGGAGGTTTGTGATTCAGCCTAGCTAGCCTGGCAGGAAGAAACAACACACTGTGCTTCTCACTCTCTGGGGTTGTTTTTGGATCTTTACAAGGAGGTAAAAGAGAGATGAAAGCACCATCTGAATTGTGCTTTCTGCTGCTGGAACAAAAGTAATGGCGTCTATCAGAGTTATTCAAGCTGTTTGCCTGATTTTACTCTCCTGTACTTGAAACACTGCAGCAATTTGTTTTCTTTGTAGTGTTTTGATGCTACACTTCTTCATTGATTCAGTTTATGCTCAAAGAGATTTAGAATTGGACATAACTTTTCAGTGGTACTTTCAGTGTTTGTCTCAAGGGCCTGACTCACAGAATCTGTCACATTCCCCTAGTGTGCTAACATTTCAGCTGAAGTATTGCCATCATCATATTTTTATATATATTGCTTTGTAATGAGTAAACAGTTCCTGTTGAAAGAAGCTGGTAGAGCAAGAGGTGGCAGGTTCACGTTACGCCTTCAGAAAACATCACAGCTGCATCTAGCTGGGGGTGTGAGACCAGCCAAGGACCCCTAGGGCAGACTTCTTTTCCCACAGCCACCTGAGTCAGGAAAGGAGACATGTATTTACCAGTGCAGCACAACATGAGGTTAAGCAGTAGGATGCAATTCTTATACACTAAAATCAACAGCAAGTTCTTGTTGACTTATGCTGCAGGTGGCTTCATCCTCAAGAATATAGCATTTTCCAGCAACAGGAAGAGCAGATCTTGCACATGCATGCTCTTTCATGGTAGTACCCCATTGTTCACACAGCAGCTCTGAGTGCCGGATGTCTTCCTCAAGGTGCCCTCACTCAGCATTGTCTCTCAGCTGAAAAGGGATGGAGATATACACTGTCTGCATATTTTTGAAACTGGTATTTCAGCTCATTTCCACCCTCCCTATCTTTCCATCTCTTTTTTTCCCCCTCTTCACACTCTTTTCCTCTAATTTCCAAACCCAGCTTTGAAGTCATTGACCTTGAAATCAAAAAACAAAAGAGCAATTCACTTGCCAAGTACAAATACCTTGACAGATGCAGCGTATAAACCAAGCTGTGAAGTCAAACAAACCTGTAACATCTCACATCAGAAGCCCTCTCTCTCCCTCTATCTGCTTTCTACACTGTATTATTTTTCCTTGGTTGCATCACTCCTTTGTGAAGACTGAAACTCTTGAGACCATAACTACCTTAGTCTCTATAATACATATATCATAGAAATGGTATGATTTACAGCTTTTGATAATATTTTTAATAATCCTGTTAGATGTCAGCAGGGATTTATGGCATGGGTGGCTCGATCTTATAAAAATGGTCACAACAACTAAAAGCACGAGAGCCTCTAACTCTTAGAAATCTCTAATGCTGTTTTGTCAACAGGGAGGATTAAGAGGGCACATTGCATTAGTATGGGATTTACATGAAGGCTGCCCAGGAGATCCCGGGCCCCTGAAGGGCCACAGTTGCTCAGCTCACACTGTGAGGACTTCTCATGGCAGTGAGGTTCACAGTAGGTATTTAACCCTAGACCTATACTCTAAAACCGCAAAATTTAACCTGGAAATACTTGAACCTCCAGGTCAAGTCCTTTAGCGCAGTAGTAGATTTACAATTTCTATATGTAGGCAAACCACTAGAGGGAGGGAGAGGTCCACAGTGCCCGAGGAGGCCTTCCCGAGCAAGCTCCTCCATCTCCTCCATCATCAGCCACAAGCTAGACCCTGCCTTTTAATAGCCCAGTGGTGACTCCGGTTTTGACCCTACTCATAGGACAAATGAAGGTGGCAGCAGTTCCCCAAGGTCTTCATTGCCTGACCCTCCAAAAACCGCCTAACAGCTTTTCTTCAGTCCCGACCGCTGCCCCCACATGGATGCAATCTCTCAGCGCCAAGGCTGCAGGCCAGATGGACGTGTCCTGTGGGCTGAATGCAGCCCAGGAGCCATCAGCTACAGCACCATATGTAAGTGGTGTTTTACATACATATCAAATGTCAGGCCTCAGCTAAGTCACAGATGAAGTATAATGCTACTACTGTAGCACAGTGCCCTTAATATCATCCCGCAATGTGGAAGAGTCCTTCCTCCAAATCATTAGCAACAGATGAGCTCTGTGCTTATTATAGACCCCCGAGTACTTTGTAGCAAAAACATACCCAGAACGAAGTGTGTCTCCATTCCTCCTCAGCTGAGCTTTAACGAAGAATTTAACAAAGATTTATAGATTTTCACAGATTGTTTTGAGCTTAGCCAAGGTCTCTTTTTTTAATCAGACTTTTCTGTGGGGGGCAGGGGAGGAAGTGTTTCCAAGGTTATAGAGACTGAAGCAATATCTCAGGTATCTCTATCTCGCTCAACATGCTACTAGGTCTTTAACTTACGGGAGAACAGACTTTATTTTTACAAGTCTCATCCAGAAAATCTGTGTGTGAGTAATAAAATGCTAGGCCCCACAAGCTTATGCTAATACTCATGTCCCTGGGAATTATTACATTTGGAAACAAAACATTTATCCCATAAAATTTCCAAAAATGAAAAGAAAATGTGCTGAGGGTAAACAAGTGAAAGCCATCCTGTGTCATTATTCATCAATTACAATCCTGAATCTCCTGACTGGAGATGGACAAATGCCAGAAGAGAAGTTTCACTCCTGCAAGGAGTTTGAAATGTTGCAGAGAAATATTACAATTTGGGATGTGATAGATATCATTCTGGTGTGAGTAAAGTGAAAGTCTTCCTTCCTGTTAAATTAGCATTCCAAGCATTCTGAAATGCTTTTCAGAGAAGATATGCGGGATTTCCTGGTAACTTGGATAAAGATATTGAATTCAGGGGGAAAATGTCTTGAGGTCAGCTTTTAAGCCTGAAGAGAGTGCTAAGCTGTTAATTACAGGCAGTAATATAGTAAGAGTTGGAGGAAGGACTAGTTTGGTGGACCTTGGAAATGATGATCCCTGTCAGACTAGCAGAAACATCTGAGGTCTGCTCATTTTTCTCACATAGGTTATGTTCTCTCAGCTACTAAGCATCCAGGCTGGTTTCCTGTAGACTTTTCAGTCAGGCCATACCTTTCCTGAGACTCAGTATGCAAACATGACACAATACTCAAGATGGGTCATCAAAAGTAGGAAGAATAACAAAAGAATTACTTCACAGGTCTAGCATATCTTTTGTGTTTGCATTTGCCCTGGCTGGGATTCTCTGTCTTTTTCTGTAGACCTGCAGTCCAGCTCGTATTTTTTTTTCCTTTAAGCACAAATCTGATTACGCCTACATCTGTTTTACTTACCCTATTAAACTACATCCTGTTTATTTCAGGGCATTTTATTTTTCTTTAATTTATCAAAGCCATTTGGAGTTTGGAGACTGCTATATGAACTCCTCATGTCACCATTTAAGCCTTTAACAAAAATATTTGTTAACTAATGTCAGATCCAGACCTCTACTGCAAAATCCTGCTTACTAGATCAGCCCAACTGCCAGATGTTAGGGATTTCAGGTTGAATGTGAATCCAGATCTCTTGGAGAGGGCATCAACAAGTGGCTGTGCTTAAAAGAGGGGACAGAGTTTTCATACTCTACCAGAATAGGTAGTCCAATAGTCTATCCCTAACATCGGCCAGTTTCAAGGGAAGATTTAAGAAACTTCAGAACGGGCAGCTGTGGAACTAGGGAAGATTATGCTGTAACCAGAAAATTACAAGTGACAGTAGGATGTCATATACTGAATTTCTGCCAGACGATATTATCTGGGATTCTGAACAAGGGAGAGTGAATGAATGAAGAGCTCTTAAGGAAGATAAATCTAATACTCAGTGAGAGAGGATGATTTTGTTTTTAAGTCCCTGCCTGCTCAGCTTTGCAGGGGATCTGACAACTGTTTCTACCACAGATTTTTCTTATGGACCTTGAACAGAACTGTTAAGCTCTGCAGGCATCAAATCTCTTCCTGATTCTGAGGGATACAGGTGGTTGAGGTGCTGGAGGGTCTCCTTGATACTGTAAGTGCCCCCCCCCCCCCCCCCAGAAAAAAAAAAAAAAAAAAAGGCAAGCTCTGGAGAGCAAAGGATGAAGCCAGAAGGAATCAAAGATTAATAAATGTTTTGACCGGAACATAGTTTTTGTCTGGTGAGACACCCACAAAAAGTGAGAAGATTCATTGCACAGCTTAGATAAGAGAAGTGAGGGAAGACAAGAGCTACCTGTGATAAAAATAGACAGATTTAAAGACAGTCAGGTGAGAAGGTGAGGAGGAGAAGGATTTTGTTGTTTTACCCAAAACTTTTGGATCCCATATAGAATGTGTATGCAAAGTGAGAGTTGCCAGTCATCAGTAATGAAAAGTCAAGTAAGAGACTACAACATGTGAATTCCCTCAAGACTAAAGTCAAAACAGATTTATAACCTAAATTATGAATCTGATGCAATTTAAGCAGAAAAGTCTGATGTTGAGATCCTCAGAACTCATTACACACTTTGGAACTGTATAAACTCCAAGGAAGCTGAAGTTCTGCTTTGTGCTTAACCAGAGTGGCTCAAAAGCAGCACAGCTCAGAACTTAGCTCCTTGTCTGCACAGAATCAGACACAAACAGTTAAATCTTTTGCAATACCAAGGGTGCTCTCAAGAAACCCATTGGTATTAGATCTAAAGGGTTAGTGGATTCATTGTGGCTGGAAGCAAGGATCTATCCTCACTAACTTCCTCACTATCCAGATGATCTGATCTGGCACAAGGAGACTCCCACTCCTGGAACGCATGTGAAGAACCCTCCCAGAATAAGACTCTTCCTTGGTGACCCTCATTGACCCTGCATCTCACCCTGCTCCCCAATCCAAGTGCTGGAGGAAAAGGTGAGTGCAGAAGCAGCTGAAATGTTGTTTGACCCTAGCTGGTAGAAAGGACAAGATGACTCCATGGGGAGCATGGAAACAAATGTGCACAATGTGGCCAACCACTGCAGATCAGGGCTAAGGCAGCCCATAGAGAACAGCGCAGAGTGGGCACTAGTATCACAGTTGTATGATATTACTAGTATCTAATAAGTCTGGAATTTTCTGCAAATCATGTTTCTACCGTATGCTGATACCAACCAGCACTAGGCTTGAGGCTGAAAGGATCTATAAACAATTAATTCCTTATGGTAAGTCTCTCTGAGGGGCTGGATTCAGTAGGTTTTCTAAGTGTCACACATGCGCATACATGCACACACATGCACATGTGTGCACAAGCCATATCAGATTCTTCACAAAACGAAGTCATAGCTTCTGTTTTGTTTGGAGGTGGATGAATGAGGACAGGCTAACATTAATGTAAGAGCCCAACAAGTTTTTAATTCACAGCAGGTACGGAAGGTGCAGTGTCGTTTCCTTTCTTCAGGTTCAGGTCCTTTCCTAGCTCCAGAGAATCCAAGTTCAATCTCACACATTTGTAGACAGCTTTCTGGTAGAGAATGGAGAATGGATGTAATGAGGTACAATAACAAAAATCACTTCCTTATGGGCTTAAAAGGAAAGATTACATTTCCTTGCTTCTTCTTCAGAAGGTGATTTGGCTCCCACTTCCACAAAACCTGTTCAAGCCTTGCAGCTTGATGTCCCAAGCATAGCTCTGAATGCCCTTGTACAGGTCCAAGTGACTCATATTCCTCAACAGGTTTTGTACAAATGTGCAGAACTCATTCATCTATATGTGCCAAACCACTGAGTTTACAAAGCCAGAAAGTGAAAGTAATTTATAAATCTAATTTCAGATCTCAGAGGAATAACGCAAGGCAAAATGGAGAACATGTATCTCCTCCTCCACATAAATAGTGTGTCTCCTTTGTTTAAAAGAACTTTTAAAGGAATCCCTTTGTTCTGTTATCTTTCCAGGAGATTTTTCTTTCCTCCTCCTCTTTGAATACCACAAGTCTTATTTCGGACTTATAGGTATGGTCATCCGCTCTTCTCATTTCATGTGGTCTCCCTGGATAGAAGAGAAATGATGAACCTTGCATACCTTCACTATCTTGGTCCCCAGGGAAATAACTGTAGCCACAGATATAAACCAGAAAAAATGAGTGAGTGGGGCCTTTCCACTACCCTTTATTCACACTTTTCTTGGTCTCTTTTCTCTCAGTATTGCTTATGTATTTATGTTCAGATAGCAGCCCAACAAGGATCAAAGTCTTTACTCTCACTAGTGGATTTCTTATGACAGCAAGGAAAGGGTATAAGAGCCCAGATTAAAAAAAAACGGACTAGATAGCAACCAAATTTTTGTAACTTGCAACACTGTTTGGAACTGCTAAAATTATGACACCAAATACTGTTGTCTGGATCAATCTAGAGTAATCCCATTAGTCTCAGAGCAACCCTGAATGCACATACTCTGGGTATACACTAGTAGCAAAAACTCCTTTTATAAAGTAGCACACCCAAAATGAGGAAGTGCTCTAGAAGTTTTGCACTTGACACAAATAGAGGTATGTAAAAGGGAGGGTGGTGGGGAAAGAATTGCGGTGCAGAAATTTTGTAGTATAAACTGTGATAAAAATATTGGAAGAGATTAGTAATATTTGCCCTGGTTTCAGTCTTCTTTACAAACTCAGCTATTAGGTGAGATTTAGCAAAGATTTTACCCAAAGGCAAATGAATTTTTTAATAACTCTTGTGAGGAAAAACAGATCTTTTCCTAATTTTTATTTGCCATTTATAATTCTTTTTGATTGCCTGAGACAACACCATGCATGAAGAAACATGAAACTGCTAGGAAGTTGATTGGGTGAACGTGGAAGGAGAGGGGGAAGAGGAGGATGTTTAGCTGGCTTATGTTTAGCTGGCTTCACAGTGTTAGCGAGCCACTAGCCAGCCCAGTGTGGCTATCATGAAACACGCAGGTAGGATGCAGCAAGTGAAACAGTGAACTGTTGCAAAGTAACATTGCATAAGATTCAAAACGGATGGAAAAATTACAACATATTTTCTAGAAGCTTCCTTAGAAGCTACTTCACTTCTATTCTACAAATAAGATTCTTCAAAATTGTTTTTTTTTTTTTTACCAAAGGGCTTGGACTGATGAGCCTAGCAGAGACTGAGCTGGAAGATGATCACACTGCACAGTGTTTATGGGTAAATGCAGGGGAGAAAGGAGAGCCCGTGGGCAGGGTAGACACTGTGTCTGCACAAAGAGCAGCAAGAGGACCCATCCCACTTCTCACCTTTTAATCAGTAACCTGGGGTTTGTACTTTCACCTAGCATCAGGGAAAACCATTTTCGAATTTCCGCTCTGTTGGAGGTAACCTGAACCCACATTATCTCCTTCACTAATCTGTCCTTATGCTTTCACATGCCCTCAGTTTGGACCCATTCCAGAGAACATAAAGTACCAAAGTCTGTTCTCAGGTGAGTGTAATAACCACTACACTCTTGGGTAAATGAATTAATCATCTCTTATTCCACCTATGCATCCAGTCTGAGAGCTCTCACAGGGTGGGATCTTATTGCAAAATATCAATTCATGGGACCTGGCACCGCAGGTTCCAAATCAACATCTAGTTATGTGATGATGCCCACGACACTCCAGTTGATGTCTTCTGCTTGCAGGAAGAAATGTATGGAATTGTACCTAAAAGAAACTGTACCTCCTCCATGCACCATTCTTTCACTGAACTCTGTGAATGAAAGAGTCGCTATTAGATTCTTTCATGAAGAATTTCATTGAGGCACAATCTTTCATGAGGCGGTTACCTCATCTCCTACAAAAATTTGTAAACACTTTGTGACTCTATAAAAAAGAGAAAACTTCTCAGGAACCACTTGTGAGGGTACTCAGAAGAGTCTGCAGCCAGTTTGTTCAAGAGGAGTTGATGGAGCTATGGGAGCCCAACTGAGCACAGGTGTGCCTATGGGTCTGCTTTATCTTAAGTTGGTCCTGCAAGAGATAAAAGGAAAAGTGATGGGGTAGCTTCAAAGGCACTTGCTGAAATCTAGTCAACGTTTCACTTAACGTCTCTTTTTAACAAGAAACAAAAATACTAAAGGAGTTACATAGAGACAAAAATATCAGGGGCACTGTAATGGGCTTCAGTGCTGTGAGTACCAGGGGTTAATGTGACAGACTGCAGTAAAGATGTGTATTGTGGGGAATTACTTCATCTACAAGTCATTATTTCCAGTAGAAATAACATGTAGTACTATGAGCCACTGATGTATCTCATGGGGAATTTGCAGGAGATCTCCTTTAATTAACTTGAGTCACTAGTGAATGCAAGTAAATAAATCAATGCAATCTTGAACTTCTTAGAATTGAATGGGAAGAGGGTTACTTCATTGCCTCAGGAGTCTCTCTTATGTATTGTTTCTTGGTTATTCAGATTGATTGGGCTATTCAGTGTGGAGGTCTGCATTTCCCTCCTCATGCCTGAGATGTTGTTGGCAAGCAGAAGAAAGGAGATAGACTCCCTCAGAACTAGCACGGGGTTTCAGTGGTTACCTGAATTGACAGTACAGTTACTGCAAGTTCATGACACCTCCTGTTCCTTGAAACCTGCTCTTTTTCCCTCTCTGCATACATGAATTAATATGCCAAAGGCAAGTTAGTACCAGGATCTCCAGAAACTTTGTTTTAGATAGTCAGCAATATCTGCTAAGGCAAATGAATACAAAACAAAGACTTCTAATTCTGCTCCTGTTCCCAAGATGGGTTTTCGGTTATATTAATTGCATTAGCTGGCTATGGAGGGAGAGAGGAAAAGCAATCAGAAGGAACAAGTAGCAAGTACTGAGTATATGTAGGCCTCTACCCACCACTGGCTGCTTGTGACTGAGCAGATAAATCATATTTTACACTATGATTTCGAGTTCACTGACTGAGCAAAAGCTGCCTGATCCAAAGCCCACCCCAAAATTTTAGGCAGAAGACTGACTGGCTCTTTTTCAGTCCTTTTACGATGAATGACTAAGCTGGATTTGGAGCCATTTCCATACCAGGCACAGTCAAAACAAATGCAAGGACTGAGAAGTAATTCTATAGCTTTGTGCTTCCAATTCACTTTCTCTGCAGAGGTCAAACATTCACTGACTAGTGACAACAAAACCATCTTATATTACATGTCAAGTGTTAGCATAGCTTAAAAGACAAACCAATTTCAAACATCAGAGAACAGAATAAAGTTTAAACCATAGGAGCAGTAATTTCTTACTCTGGAAATCAATAACATTGCACTGAGGAGAGCTGCAAAACCTCTCGTGTCTGTCACCATAAGCCAAGGTTCTGATTCCCTCTCTAAGCATTACTCAGTTTCAGCAGACTTTGATCCTCACTGGGAGGAAACAAGGATCCGACCTCTGCCTGAACTAGGGTCCTGCAGAGAAAAAGATTTCCCAGTTAGAAAAACAGAGGTTTCTGAACTTCTTATGTGCCTGTTAGCTTCCCACCAGGCAGCGTGTGCACGAGCCTGGGTAGCATTCCTGAGTAGTCTCCTCTAATTAACCTCTCAGAGAAGGTTGAGAGCTAATTTGCTGACCAACCCCAAACAACTAAAAAAAAAAAAAGAAGGAAATACAAAAAAATGCCAGGCTGTGTTTTAAGTATGATCCTTGAATTAACTTTGCCAGCTAGAGCGAACAAACAGTCCTGGCTGCTGTGCAATAATTTCATTCCTCAGTCTGTTTCTAACACCAGTCCCTCCTCACCCCCAGTCTTTCTCACTGGAAGTTTCCTGGTGGGATTAAGTCATTATTCATTTTCTTGGGCAGATATAATGGAAATCTGCCAAGTGGAAGGAGCTGTAAACATAGACCAAAATTCAACTCAGTGCAGCTCCTGAAACACATACAAAGCACCAACCTGAGTTGCTGGTTTGGATTTGTGATGAAAACTTTTGGTTACACAGCGGTTTTATAGGTGTTGCTGAGCAGTGCTTGCATCAAGGGCTTTTCTGCTACTCACACTACCCCACCAGTGAGCAGGCTTGGGGTGCGCAAGGAGTTGAGAGGGGACACAACCAGCACCGCTGCCTCCACTGACCAAAGAGATATCACATACCATGTGACATCATGCTCAGCAATAAAACAGGGTAGGGGAGGAAGGCTGCCCAGGGCTGACATTGCTCAGGGACTGGCTGGGCATCAGTCAGTTGGTGGTAAGCAACTGGGGTTTTTCTGCATCACTTGTTTTTTTGGGTAAAAATACTTAAAAATAAGTACAGCTGTAAGTGGACTTGCTATTCTTTTGCTTGCTCTCCATGAGGCGAGGCATAGCAGGCCGAGATTACCAGGCACGTAGGGTGGAGCAAAGGGGATGCAAGAGTGAGAGGCCCCACACAGCATATGGGATTTCTTTTCATGGGCTTGAAGGCTGCTCAGTACAGGGCTTTGAGCGTGTTTGAGTTGGTTGGTTCACAAAGACAATTATACGATATGGCTTGCCTGTGATGGTTAGAGGTTTTTTCCACTGACCCAGTTCTTTTCACCTCTCTGTTGCTCCAATTTGCTCTCCTGGAGAAAGGGATAGGGTAAATGTAAAAGTGGCTTAAAGTGTTTGCATCTTGATGAATACTGACCTGAACACTGTGCTGCAGGAGTAAGAAAGAGCTAGTGGCTTATAACAGTTAAAGTCATGGATGTTAGTGACAGCATATGATAAGAAAGCAGCCAGTCTGGGATGTGGAGTTGGACCACATCCACTGCACCACAGAAGAGACTTCTGGCAGAGACAGTGACTCCTCATCCTCACTGCGCTTTGTTCATGACTGAAGGAGTCAAGCCCCTGCCTCAACCAGCAAGTTATTGCTGAGGACATTGTGCCCTTCTGTCTTTTGGGGGGGGATTACTCAATGTTTCTACCAGGCCACTTAACCTATAGTGTGGGGAAAAGAATTATGTATCCACCATCTTCCAAAAGTTGTGAGCCCTTGAATAAATGGTACAGTATTGAAGATCTCAGAGCAAACATAGCAGCTGGGAAGCTGAGGAGTGGCCCTTTCTTGGACACGTAGGAGTGGAGTACAGATCACAGAAAGTAATCACCTTGGTTTTCAGGACAGCAGGATGTGATATAATGCTCCTGTCCCTAGAACAGCAGTCTAGCAGGAATCACTTACTCAGCAAACAAGAAGTTTTCACTGGTCTTGTTATATCTGGGACCTGATTACCCTCAATGCAACTGTGGACACTGGTCCACTTTCCCCAGAGACGGCTGTTAAAATTATAGACCTGCATCTTCATGCGACGGAGTGTTTTTTGTAGCTTGATGACCTTCTGTCTTCCTGGGATAAGCCAGCTTTTATCAGAAGAGACTGCTATCTATTCTGGTTACTTGCTTAGAGCTCCTAGACATAATCAAGTTCATTTCTCTGCCTCCTTGCTTGAGGGCAGATTTTCTTTTGTGCCCCCAAAATACTGTGTTTCAGTTATTTATAAATGTTCATCAGATCATTTGCCTGTACAAATTCCAGCCTGACTATTACCCGTGAACTGTGTGTTTCCATTATTCATTCCAGTTTCTGCTCCTTATTGGATGCCTGAAACTTTATGAATAGAGAAAAAAGTGAATGATGAATAGTGAATCATGAATAATAAACAGAAGATGAGTACAATTTTCAAACTCCTATTCCTCCATGAATATGTGTACCCCTCTTATATCAGTTGCCTTCACCAACATTCATATGCAGAGAAAATAGATTGAAATAAGACTTACAAAAAAATGGCAGGAATGCAGCTGAATCAAATCAGGAACTGTGTTTTTTTGTGCATAGTTGTGAATGCACTACTCAGCAGTTATTCAGCTCCAGTAAAATCCAGCTCTTCTGGGGACAGAGTTAGCTGGAGAGTCAAGAGCAGGATTTTTCTCCACAAATTACCCACTAACTTCTCCAGGAAGGTGAACATGTTGCAGTGCTTCTGCTTTATTCTGCTTCCTCAGCTGTAAAATAGAAATAATGATGCCCTTCCTTCTTCCTGTAGCACCCTCAGACTTCTGAATAAGTCGTGCTAAGTCAGAAAAGTATTTTTAAAGGTTCATCAGTAACTGACATAAATCATGTCAGCCTTTAGATTCTTTGCCTTTTAGGTAACTTACAGGTATGTTCAATACAGATGTTGCTTAAGCATTGTTCATAAATTATATTTTTCCCACAACAGATAATTGATAGGTTCTGTGTGCCTGACTTGCCGAGTCATGTTATACTTTAAAAAAAAAAAAAAAAATCATTTAAAAAAAAATTCATTTTCTTGTGCAATGTCTAAAACTTAATAATTTTTTTTTTTCCTAAATGGCAATAGTTTGCCCTCCTAAACCTGTAAAAAAGTCTTCTAATTTAAACCTATAGAAACATCTTGGCAGTGAATGTGGGCAATTACAATAATTCTTGCTCTAATTTATACAATTATAGGAATGCATTTTTTCTTAGCTGTGGGCTCCAACTGTCTAAAGTTGCTGACCAGAATGGAAGCAGTGAACATACTTTTTTGAAAGGAAGAAGATTTTGTTTAGATTGCGAGATTTGTACTTCTCTTTTTCATGTGTTTAAGAGTGGTTCTGAATTAATTACATGTGTATTTCTATCTTCTTTCTAATTAGGGAATCTACGTAAGTCTTGAATATTTGTATGAAAAGGCAACAGGATTTTCATCTTTAGAAGGTGAAAAACAAATCTCTAGGGTCTTACCTGTAAATGAAAAAATAAATAAACTTAAGCCTTCTGTATGTGGTCTATCAGTTCGTAGCTAGTTATTATCAAGATGTTTGGGACATTTTTAAATTTAGAAAATAAATATTCCTAGCTCGAATAAAAACAACCAAGCCTTTCAGGAACTGCTGGAGGGTACTCAGCCAAAAGCATCCATTAGTCACCCAGAATTACCCCTCTAAATCAGACAGAAGAGGGACGTAAATCCGCTTTTTTGTAGCGTGAGTGTCTCAACCTGCTTCCAAAGAGTATTTTCCCAGCTGGGACCCAAGTTGTTTATGCTGAAACCAGCAATCTTAAAATAGTTTTGGTTTTGACTTTGGCTTTCTTAGTGACAAAAGTAAATTCCATCAAAAAATTCCCATTATGCTCTAACTACTCTAACTGGTATTGCGTAGGGTGAAATACCTCACAGATATGCATTAAACAGATCCATATAGCTCTGCTCTTTACCACTTTATTGAAGTCAAATGCTAGAAATTTCTGTGTTTATGGGATGCCAGGATTTGAAGATTCTTCTGGAGGAGCTTTTAAAACAAAAAATATTATTAACAACATTTTATACTATTAAAGTACATAAGTGTTTTTATAAGTACTGGATATACTTTCTTCAACCACAGAAATAAATGATGTGTTCGTTTAGATTTTAGCCCTGACTCTCTAAAAAACTATAATCAGGAAGTTCAAACTACCAGTCTAGTCTAAAGCTCAGGTAATGCAAGTTTTGTGACAGTATTTTTGCCAATTTAAAAAATAATAGTACAGCTTTGCTGATGTTTCCTTTGGTGCTCCGATGAACTGTAAATTAGGGTCACCCTTCTAGTGTCCTTTTGAATCATCACATTAAAAATACATTTAATCTGTCTCAGGGTATCACAGCAGAAATTACAATATTACCTTTAAAAATGGCTAGTAAAGCACTGTTGCTTCCTTTGTTCTAGATCTCACCTCAGACAATCTCTTGTCTCTGTCACTTTCAGAGATAAATTGCTATATCCACTGTGCCTACATCTATAGTAGCAGCTGCCTTTTCACCACCTGTCATTCACTTTTCTAACCCCTCCCTGTTCCTGCTTTTATCTTTCTGCTTACACTGTAATTCTCCATTTCTTCAAGGAAACAATATATATTTAATATATAACTACAAAATACAAAATACATCCTGATCTTCCTTTCTTTTTTCTCTTGCCTGTCGTAATGCAGGCAGTTCCTCTGTGCTTTTTCCTCTTACTCCTCAGTTATTCCAGTAATCGCATCCCACCCCATTCCATTCTTTAGTCTTCTCCTTAGCTTCTCAGTATGCTCTGGACCTTTTTCCATCATCATACAAGCAGGTTTACTCTTGCTCAGGTCACACCAGCCTGCCTCTCCAGTCTCTGCCTGTTCTCTCTCCATTCCCCTCCAAGCTCCAGCTGCAGTGCAGTTTCCCTTCTCTCCCCCTCTGGTCTGGCTGCTTTGGACTTGAATGCAAATGAGCACATACTTTTGGAAAAATTATCCTTTTTCTGGCTTCAGTGAGGTTTTCCATCTTTCTACTTTCTTCCTGTCTCTCTAACTGCTTGTTCAGAAGGTCGTCTGGAAGATTTTCCTGTTTTCCTTCCTGATTACTGGGGAGAAAAGAGTGGTGCTCAGTAATGCTGTCTTTTTTATAATGTTTTTGATTTGATTCTTCTCACTTTCTGCTATGTCTCATCTGTAAGCATAAAACCAGCCAGTGTGTCTGTGTCAAAAAGGTCTGTCTTTCATACGTGTCTTTACTCCAAATCTATTTCCTTATGAAAACCTTGTCATGTCCTTTAAAATTCAACAATATCAGGCCAAGCTGACCACAGCTAAAACAAACAGTTTAACCTCTCTTCCTTGTAAACTTGTTTCTCAGACTTTTCATAACTGCTTTTCGCTGGCACAATATTGTCATGCTGCTCTTAAACGGATGTGATCTTCTGTTGACATGTCTATAGTTCCCCACTCAATGTCATACATTGTTCTTGCAGAGTCCTTCCTTCTGACTTTTCTAAGATATGTTTCCTACCCATATAGACATCTCAGACATCTGAGAATTCCATATAGATCCCATCATCTTATTTCTCTATGAGTACACTGACATTTTCCCTACCCTTTCTCTGGCTTCTCATGATAATGAACAGCTACGCAAAGCACCCACAGAGCCACTTTAAGATGGGTTGTTTTTTACTTCCGTAAAACTTACTTGGCTAGCACCATACTGAGACCATCATCATCTTGCTGACCAGTATGTCTGTTTGTATGGGTTATACCTGACCAGGTGCAGATATCTTAAATGCAGGTGTCTGTGAAACAGCTGATTTTTACTTGTTTTCTAGTGGATAAAAAGAAACAAGGCATTGCCAGATCAGGTCGGATATGCTGATAGATAAAAGTGCCTGTTACAGCCTTCACTGGCTGTAAAGGAAGCTGGGGTCACTAGCTCAGATGCAGCTGAGATATCTGAAACTATTGAGAAGAATCACACTTCTTTGTGGGATTTTGTTTTAGATTTAAATTATATGCAGTTGGGAGAAATTCTGTATCCATACCTGGATCTGTGCAAGGTCTACAGCAACAGGGTTCAAGGCCATGAATGTGTTCTCATGGTGCCACTGTAATGGTTAGTCTTCAAGTTATCAACAGCATCAAAATGCTGTTCAAAAAAAAGACTGAAAAAAACATCTTGAAAAGGTTAGAGGAGCCACAGTGATGTATAGCAAGAATATGGAGGCATTCAGAAACAGTTAATTGATAGCTTGTGTGGCTGGTATTCACAGTGCTGCAGTCCCAGTGACTCAAAACATATGGCAGCAAGGATAATGCTGAAAAAGAACAATGGCATTTAGTCAACTGCAGTATATAGTATTTATTTATTTATTTATTACTAACAGTGGTATATAAAACTTTTCTTGCTTTCCTTTGGAGGTTTTAAAATTAAGATCTAAGCCACTTGCAGAAAACATTAAGTCCTCAGACTTCCATAGCTATGGGTAATATTTAGTGAGAATTTTGCCTTTGTTTTACTGTGTGATTGCCTTTTAGCAATAAGGGAAATTCTAGGGCTTGTGCTAATTCTTTTCACTTCTCATGCCTTTGATTTTGCAGACCACAATGACCTTGTTTGGGAAAGAGATGACTTAACAGGGATATGACTGAGATACATAAAATTACGAGTAATATGGTGATGACGAATGAAGAATGTTTATTTAGTATTTCCACAATATTCCTATTCTTTTCAAAGAACACCAAAATGCTAAGCAGTAGATTTAAAGCAAATAAATAAAATACTTTTCCCTACATGCTGCAGAGTTAGCCTGTGGAATTTGTTACCAGATTGAAAGAAAAATACTAGACATGAACACACACACACAATACAGTTTTCCCATGGAAATCTTGTTGTTTAGTTCAATTGACAATTCCAGAGCTACAGTAGCTTATTCTGCTTATGTAAATCAAATATGACTTTTTGTCTCAAGTAACTCTTGTTATGTATGTGTTAGATGGAAAAGTAGGAAAAGTAGGAACAAGGCTACTAGTTTATCTTTCTTCACTATGGGTTAAGTGGAATCTCTGGAGCAAGGTGGAGACTTTTCCTTCCTGTAGAGCAATTAAATACTGCCCAAGAAGGAAGATTTTGAAATGTAACATGGGACAGACAAAATGAGCCCAGACTGGGAAACTACTCCAAAGATCAGGGAGCTAACACACAAACAGTTTTCAAAGGTGATGGAAAGAAAGAAAATTTTCCAAAGGACCATAGAAAACCTTCTAGACTTTGTTGTAACTTGGAAACTCACATAAAAATTACTGGATTAAGGGAAACTCTGGAGGAAAAGACTTGGCATGCAAGGAAAAAGGGGCAGGGCAGAGAGAGCTGGTTCCAAATCCATTTGTTTTAATTCAGTTTTACCCAGCACATCTGGATTTTTGTCTGTTTAAAAAAATTGTGTGCTCTAGGAGATATTAACTTTTCCGATTCAAATTCCCTTTGGTGCTTTTGTAGTGTTCCTTAAAGGAAATGATATTAGCAGATGTACCTCAGAGTTTTGACTTTTGGGATTGTGTCACATCCCTGTCACAGAAAGCATCATTTCTATAGCCAATGGAGAGTGGCAATTACCATCAGAAAGTGGCTCATATCTAACTTAAGAGAAGACAAGTGACCCTTTGAAGGCAGCTGTTTCTCCAGTGACCACACTAGAGGCCTGATGTTTAGACAAGGTACTTGACTTTGAGGTGTCTATTTATGGAAGAGAAAAATCTTGTATTTTTTCTTTTTTTTTTTTTTTCTGTTGGGAAGTGTTGATATTACAACACCCCAACACATACTCACAGGAGTAAGCTGGTGGACATAATATTGAATGTGCTGACCAATGTAGTATGCAGAGCATATGCAAGCTGTCAGCTCACCAATAACAGCAATACACCTCACAGGAGTCACATCGCTGAAGAAGCACTGTGGTTTGGTTCATAATACCCTGTCCGCCTTCAGCTCGATAACAAAGCTCAGTCCAATTTGTTATTTTAGTCACTCTTCCAAAAGTGGCACTGGCTCTTCTGACGGGAGAGAGCACTTCATCATCTCTAAGAGCATCATTTGACAATGGGCTAAGAGGTTCAGAATGTGATCTGAAGTTGTGAAACAATTGCTTTGACGGCTTTCCTCAGATTGGTTACAAGAAACATTGCTTGAAAATTTATTTTGAACATCTGGCCTACTATTATTGAGCATCTATTTATAAAGCTGGCCTCAACAAAACTCTCATAGAAGTGTCTGTCTTCAATCAGTTTGTGTGTGTCTTGTGGCAACAGAATATTTTACAGACATTAGTTCCTAATTGTCCAGGGTTTTCTTATACAAATCGTCATTGCTTTCTGGAGCTACTTTATTTATATATGTTCTTTATTAACAGGGCTGTTTCTGCATACAGCATAAATGAAAACAACTCTATTAGAGAAGCTGTGAGTCATTGCCATCATTTATTAAATAAATTATTTCAGGATCTCAGACAAGGCATGAAAAGGCTTTAATAAAACAGCTAGCAATTCCTTAAAATACATATAAAACATTTTTTTTCTGCATTTGTATTAAGTTTATTTAAAAATCTTCTGATTTTACCAATGGTGAAGAAGTAATTGTAAGCACATTTGGAGATGCTATAGGATATCACGAGGGAGGGGAGAAAGAGAAAGCATGATTCTCATGCAAGAACAAAGATACATCATGGAAAGGTTTGATGTACTATTGTTATTACATGGGTACATCACATATCAAGGGAAGGCGTAATGGGTGGTCATGACAGTTCTGTGTCTATCACATATTTTACTCATCATACATGTCTATTCTCACAAAAATCCCATTACTTTTCTAGAGGTTACTGAAGTTTGATGCTGTTGAGTCAGAAAGATGCCTCTCTTTAAGAGCATTTTCTTGCTTTGCTATATATGACAAAACTCTTTGTCCCCTCATCTTCATTCACCACAGGCTGGATATCTGTATTTCACAGAATCACAGAATCACACAGAATCACAGAAAGTTAGGGGGTGGAAGGGACCTCGAAAGATCATCTAGTCCAACCCCCCTGCCAGAGCAGGATTTCACTGAATCCATGCAACACATTTTGTCCTTGCACTAACTAGAGTATGTAAACTAGAAAAAGGAGGTTTGTTAGTAAAAAAGGTCTTAGAACATCTTAGTCCCACTGAAGGCAAGGAAAATCTTGCATTTGATGTGAGCAGAATCAGAATTTTTACCTAAGGTCTGACTACTGTTTTAACTGAGTCACTTTGAATTTGTTTGAGTGTTATATTCAACTATTGATGATATACACTGTGAATGGGAGAAAGACAAAAGAGGGGATTACTTTTTTATATTTTAATTTGTTTGTGCCTTTCATTATTGTAAGTATGAATTTCATGAAATGATGTTGCCTGACCAACCTAGTGGCCTTCTATGATGGAGTGACTACATTGTGGACTCAGGAAGAGCTACAGATGTTGTCTACTTGGATTTCTGTAAGGCCTTTGACATGGTCCCCCACAACATCCTTCTTTCTAAATTGGAGAGATACGCATTTGGTAGGTGGACTGTTCAATGGATATGAGGAATTGGTTGGATGGTCTCCTCCAGAGGGTAGTGGTCAACAGCTCGATGTTCAGATGGAGATCAGTGAGTGAGAAGTGGTGTCCTTCAGGGTTCTGTACTGGAACCATTACTGTTTAGTATCTTCATCAATGACATAGTGGAATCAAGTGCACCCTCAGCAAGTTTGCAGACAACACCAAGCTGAGCAGTGCAGTTGACCTATCTGAGGGATGGGATGCTGTCCAGAGGGACCTGGACAAGCTTGAGAAGTGGGCCCATATGAACCACATGTGGTTCAACAAGGCCAAGTGCAAGGTCCTGCACCCAGGTTGGGGCAAACCCAGTATCTATACAGACTGGGAGATGAAGGGATTGAGAGCAGCCCTGCCAAGAAGGACTTGGAGGTACCAGTGGATGAAAATCTGGACATGAGCCAGCAATGTGTACTTGCAGCCCAGAAAGCCAACTGTATCCTGGTCTGCATCAAAAGAAGGTCGAGGGAGGTAATTCTCCTCCTCTACTCCTCTCTGGTGAGACCCCACCTGGAGCACTGCATCCAGCTCTGGAGTCGTTAGTGCAGGAAAGACATGGACCTGTTGGACTGAGTCCACAGGAGGGCCACAAAAATGACCAGAGGAATGGAACACCTCTCGTATGAGGACAGGCTGAGACAGATGGGGTTGTTCAGCCTGGAGAAGAGAAGGCTCCAGGGAGACCTTATTGCAGCCTTTCAGTGCTTAAAGGGGGCTTATAAGAAAGATGGGGACTGGCCTTTTAGCAAGGCCTGTTGTGATAGGACAAGGTGTAATGGTTCTAAACTAAAAAATATCTGGTGATTTAGACTAGATATAAGGAAGAAATATTTTACAATGAATCTGGTGAAACACTGGAACAGGCTGCCCAGGGATGTGGTAGATGCCCTATCTCTGAAAACTTTCAAGTCAGGTTGGACGGGACTCTGAGCAACCTGATCTAGCTAAAGCTGTCCCTGTTCACTGCAGGAAGGTTGGACTAGATGACCTTTAAAGGTCCCTTCCAACACAAACCTTTCTATGATTCTATGTGACATAAAATTATATATATATTGTAACTATTTGGGTGCATCTGTTTTGGATGATCCCTGAAAGTGCCTTAAAACTGAGAACGCTAAGTGATCCATATTAGATACAGCACGCCGTGCACTCAAGAAAACATTGTAACATTTTTCACATGCTTTAATTGAGTTAGGAATTAGTTTTAGAGTAGGAACTACTTTTACTTTCATTAACCTGTCACCTTTACATATATATAAGAAAAGAAAACTCCAAATGCTCTTCCTATAGGAGCAAAACTCTACTATTGGTATAATGTAGCTTTAAGATGCTGGATTGTCTGGAAAGCTTTTTGGTAGCAGGGTGCAGTATTTCTGCAAGAAACTCACTGTCTGCCAGTGGATGTCTATAATTTTGCTATCTATTACTCTGTCCATCATTAGTCCCATAAGGAACAAGAAAGATAAATTGAAGGAGAATATTTTGGTATTCCACTTCTAGATGTGTAACAGCTGGTCAAGGCTGAGAGACGTTGGCACGAAAAGTTATAAATTCTGCTGGAACTTGGGCCACTTTCCATCATTCTGGCTTTCTCACATTAATAATCATTGCAATTGAAACCACAAGATCTCAGGTGTCCACCATCACTCTCCTTCTGATCATCCCCACACATTGACCTGTCCTGGACTTTCACTGGGGCCTTGAGTGGTGACAGGCAGAAAGCTGTAATTTGTATGGTGCTGTTGTAATTAGGGCAGAGCTCACAAGCACTGCTAGAGTTTGGGCTGTGTCAGTGTTTCCAGTGGAAATCCTTGTGTTTAACAGTTTATAAATGTGGCTACTAAATGTCACTCCAGGCAATTTGGCAAATGAGTTGTCAGTGTCAGGGGGAATCTTACAATAAAATGCAAAATCTATTTGGTGCTTTTGAAGTAATTTGGGTACATACTTGTGCACACAAGCATCTCTGCCCATCACCATAAGTCCGGAACATGAGGCACATAAGTTATACACGTTGTTCAACCTGTATGTTTCAAAAAGGCAGCTCCCTTCTTCTGGCTGTTGCTCACACAAGGGATGAGAGCAGAAGTCCTCTCCCTTGTGCAGCTTTCAGAGGCTGGCTAGTGTCCTCCACCCACCATGACCAGAAGAAACGTCACCTGTTTTACTCTGCAAGAGCTGAGTGGGGGATCCCCTCACTTGCTGTTGTGAACTCAGCCTTCTTTAGGCACACTCTGAGAACTGGCAGAGACCTGGAAAGATGTAGTGGAGTCTGGAGCACACTGAGCTGAACTCCCTGCCCTCAGCTGACCTGGTCTCAACAGCAGTGGTCTCAGCTGGCTCTTCCTGGTCGACATCCCATGTTTCTCCCATTTATAGGCTAGAGCCATGCTCAGCCTCAGTCCCACAGTCCTCCTCCCTGGTCACATCTGAGACTGTGCAGGGACCGGGGCTGCTGGAGGAGTTTCTGTCACAAGGTGGTTGGTTGTGACTAAGGGCAAAGTACCTAATCTCACCATTGCTGAGGCTGTCTTTTGCTCAATGGGAGGATGAATGCATGCTTTCCTCTCAGGGCTACTGAAAAAACAGTGATGAGTGCCATAGATGTGCTTGTAAATAACTGCCTAGATCTAAGAGCGTGCCCATGAATGAAAAATTGTTCATTGAATATCTCCAGAAAGTGAACTGAAAGAATAAGGAAGGAGGAAGAAAATTCATAGCTTTGAATTACACTACTTTTTGGTAATATTTACTGTATTCCTAGTACATCACGTGTTACAAACCCACCTGAAAGTCACAAGAACAGAATAATAAATGATACATATGCAACATTTGAGAGTAGTATCCTCCAGATATTAAGCAGCTTGCATATAAATAACATTTAGAAATCTTGCTTCCTTCCATAAGCTTTCTCCCCTAAGCAGAGAGGGAAATACCCAGTCAATGTAGCCACAAACGTAAGAGTGCAGAAGCCAATAGATTACAAAACATGAGGTATGAAGAAGTGCCCATTTCAATCAGTCAGTGCAAGTATTCTTATTTATGATATGTTATAAAAAGTTTATTGCCCATTTTACAACTCTAGCTGCCCAAAGTTTGATTTAACCAGAAAAAATGCCAGTAATGTGCATTGCCACCAGCCCTAGATTTTCATGTCCTGGAAGTTGTGACAGCTTAGCCCTGACTGTTTCCAAGCTATTTGTTAGTGGACATGAATCCTTCATGTACTCAGGAGAAAGTCTGCACTGCGACTTGTAAATGTCTCAGGAGCTGAGAAGAAAATCTGCACCCTGAACATCTACTGCTGAACAGAAACACCACTTCTTTTATTGTTAGCTGGATACGTCCCCATTTTTACTGCCCCATACTGGAACCCATAACCTAAACTGTTGGGTAATCTTTAAATTGTCACTAGGGTGTTTTGCCATTAGAAACACTGAAGTCTCACCTGAGCCAGTGTGCGAGCTCAGCTGGCCTTGCTGGCTATGGGGAAGGTTACCTCCTTCACTGGGATGGCACAGGTGTTGCTGGAGGTTTTTTCTTTCTCTCCCCCTTCCCTTTCCTCAAGCTGTAGGTAGAAATATTCCTAAAGGTGAGGAGGAAAAGGAAAACAGATCTCTCCCTCTGCCATAAGAGGGCTGAGGAGTGAACTTGCTTTCCCTATCCTTCTTCACCTTCTGCAGTTGTCCTAGCACAGAGGGAGGCTGGCAGGCGTTTGCTGCCTGCCTTCCCTCCCCAGCGTGGCAGTTTCTAAGCAGTGGTTTTGGTCCGCTGTGGTTTTCCTGCACATTGTTCCCCATTTGAGTCAGAGTGGGTCTGCAATTGGGAGGCTTCACTGACTTACTCGGTGTGATTACCCTGATCTGGAATAAAATGAGTGAAGGGCATTTTTTACATCTGGAAATTAAAGCTAATTTTTTAAAATTGTCTCCTTGTGACTTGGGCAGTCGGATGAAAAGAAACAGAAGTAAGAAGCGTACCATTGCACCAACAGTTTTAGAGACCTCTCTTGTGTCTCTCTTTTGTTTCCTCACAGGGGACAGAAAAGTGCATGGCAGTAAGTTGAAGGTAGTCAGCTTTGTTTTATTGACTATGCTGGATGAGGCAATATAGCTCCTCACTAAGTTCCTTCAAATGCACAGTCGTTGGAAGGCAGGGTGGTGGGAGGCTAGAGAGGCAGTGAGTACTCTCAGTTAATTAAATGTAACTAACTTCCTTCAGCTACTTAAAATTCCCACATAAGCCTTCAATATGTGCACGTGTCCTGATCAGCCTTCTGATTGTAGGCAGGTGGTCCTCCCGTGAATGACAGTGCATCATATCCCATCTTGCAGACATCAAAGCTTCACACTGATCTTAGAGGAGGACACCAGTGAATGATGCATCGGAGGAGAGCTCCCTGCGTTTCACCTGTGCTACCCTGGATTCAAAAATCCTGCTGAGCCAGAGTGACACAGCAGCAAAACAGACACACACAATCAAACAGCAATCAGTTCCAGGAAAACTTACCAGGAAATTAACTACTGCAGAAGCATCAGCACACACGTGTCTTTTATACCTAATTATTTTGTAATATACAGTGCAATATCTTGTGCTATTAAGCTATTTGTTTACCAAACATCGAAAGTTGCTGGCTGCAGAAAAGCTATGCTAGCATATTGTGTATAAACTTTAATCCAAGGCACCTTCTGGTACTGAACTTCTATGGACTTTCTGCATTCAATGGCGTTACATTAGCATACAAGACCTCAGACTTTGGTCCTGTGACTTCTAATGAATGGATTTATGTTCAGTGACAAAGAAAAAAATAAATAATTTAAGAAAAAAAATATAATGCAGCACATATTGCTGTGTCTTTTGTTTTTTAAATTCATCAGAAAGAAAGAGCTGCGAAAAGAATGAGACTAATCTTGAAAATAGAATAGGAATATACTTAACTTCACCTGTTTGGTAGACAAAAGTTTTACCACTCTGAAAATCTTTTGGACTGCTGAGAGAGAAATGATGGGAAAATATAAAGCCTTTTTGGAATAAACAAGAACGTAAATCATTCCGAGTTCAGACAGTGCTCAGCTTAAGAATGCATCAGCTTCAGAAAAGATTAATAAACCAGTATTTCTTTCTTGTGCTCTTCTTTGGAGAAAACAGCTGGCTTTGATTAAGTAAATGAAGATCAAAAGAACAGAGATAGAAACATATTGAATACCTGATCCAGGGTATGTATAACTGTTAAAAGAAAAAAGTTGCCTCTTCTACATCTTTAGTTCTGGGAAAGATGGAGGGTTTTTTAAATTATATAGCATTATTTATAGTGATTCTGTATGGTAGGGATCCAAAGTACCTTTAAATAATGTTTCCCTACTGTAACTGACTTAATAACTTGTCTAGAAAGACCATCTGTGTAAAACAGAAATTATAATCGAATAAGGTGAAAAATGATGTAAATTAATCTCATGGCAAAGTACCAGTTGCACAGCTAGCTACCCTGTCTATATTGTTGCATGTTGAATCAGCCTAGGGAACTGTAGAGTCAGATAACCGCCTTTGTCTTGCCAGCATGTTTCAAACCCTGAGAGTGAAAAATGGGGTGGAGCTACAGGGCAAGAAACGTAGCTTGTTGATGCTGTGGTCAATGAGGTTTGAAACACAAGCAGAGACACAGTAGGTGAGAAGTGGGACAGAAAGATTGACTTTAAAAAGCCAGAAAAAATTATGATGATAGAAACTATCAACCTCAGAAAAGCCAGGCAATTCCTTTGTAATATGTTTGGGAAGTTGGGTTTTTTTTTATTTAATACAGATATGCTTTTTAAGATGCAGTCTTACATGGTGATGAAAGAGTGCCTGTTCATGCTTATACTGATTATTGTCTGAATGGATTTTAGATTATTTTTCATGAACAGCTGTTGACACTTTTTCATCTCGATAACCTCACTCACTTGCGAATACTATTGTAAGTGGTGACTTCTCTTTGCCACCCTGATTTTGAATAACGAGCCTTAACAGGAGACATGCTGTTCTCTGGATGAGACAAAATGTTCTCACAACTTAACAGATATTTCCATTGTAAGCTTGGCTCACATGATCGGGGGTGAATAAGCTACTGAAGTATATTATGCCATCTACTTGTGACTCACCTGCCACATTTTGTTTTTAAAGTAACGTGGAATAAATTAGGGACAAAATGAAACAGAACAGAAATCTCAGGTTTTGAGCTGAAAGGAGAAAAAAAGAAGCCTGAAGCACATTAGTTTCTTTTATCTTCAGTTGCATTTAGCTCTCCATTTCCTAGGTCCTGTGAACTTTTCTGTGCCTCTGCAGTATAAGTAGAGGGATAGTTCCAGTAAATTAAAAGGAACTAATCATATGATTAACATTATGCACAAGATTAAATATTAATTAGGTGAAGGCCTCTGTAAGGATCATCAAAAGAAGAATGGCATTGCTACAGAAGGCTTGTGAGTTTGAGAATTTTTTTTCTGTTAAAGAAAGAAATCGGGTTTTGAAGCAGTTGCAGTTATCTGTTCTCTAACAGCAGATATGGGAACTGTATTGGATTGCTGGTTTACTTCAGAAAAACATGGAAAATCTAATCTGTAGTAATGGATTATCATATGATTAATTTTTGCCAGATCCAGACTCATCCCCAAACCCGAAACTTCCTCAGAACTCAGACATTCAGGTTCACCAATATTGCTAAAAATCCACTTTAAAAACCTAGTAGATCATACTCACCATAAGAGGGGAAAACTGTGTGACTCTACACCTCATGCTGTAATGTCTAGCCAGAAAAACTTCACAAATGTACAAAGTGGGTGGAATTATGGCATTGGGAATATGATTAAAAGGAAGGAACGAGATCTTAGGGTGCACTGTCTGCCATTGTGGACAGGGTTGAGTTAATGCATGTGGGTTGCACAAGAAGAAATGGCCTTTTTCTAATTTGCATTGCCTGAAGACTACAGCAGTCCTATTTATGGTCCAATATCCCACTGAATCAGAAAATGTAGGGAAAAAAATTAATCTCAGGCTTTGGGGAAAATTCTGAAAATCAAGAGTGCTCCTGATGTAGCACAGCAATAGCTGAGCTGTCTTGGACCAGCCTCCTTTAGAGAATGGGGGGATTTTAGGCAGCCGTGAACTTGGTAGGGGATGATTCACCCACTTGAAACATGTCTTTAAACCAAATCGAATTTTAAAATTAAGCAAAGAAGCACTAACATAAATATTAGATGAACACTCTTAAAAACACCAGCAGAATGTGGCTGATTCTGCCCTGCAATTTTAAATTAAATCAGAGATTGGTTTTCATTTAAGTTAATGATGAAGTCTTTTTTAAGTTTAATGGATGGTGAACCATTTTTAAAAAAATAATTGGACATAATATACTTGGTTAACATTTTAAATAGGCTTGGTTTCTTCTGTGCAATCAATACTGATCAATATTAGGAAATGAACAGTTCTCATTTGCAATATTACCAACATAGTTGTGTAATCTGGCATAAGAGTTGTGATTTGTTTGTGTTCATATTGTTTCTCATAGCTCATATGGTTTCAAATTATGTTTTTATAATTAAAATCCAAGGATTTTTAATTATTTTTTTTTTCTGCAAAAAGGATAGCAATTTGCATTTAAAAGGTATTGGTTACAGCAGCAGTTGCCCAGATGAATTAAAGTTTTGGGTTAAGAGAGATTGATTAATTCAGTTTAAACCTCAGATTAACTTTAGAATAAGGTTCTGGAAGAGCAAAACCCACCAGTGGCCACTATATGTTTGTGTGTAAGTGATTTGCAATGTTAGCTTCAAATTTCCACAATTTTTAATATCCAAAGGTTTGCCTCTTTTACACTTGGGTGTAGAAATTTGGGGCCAAAATAAACAGGCACAACATAAGGACACTCACGGGAAAATATCCTCAGAGATACCCTAGCTTAAGTGAGAATCTTCCCAATTCCTTCAGCAGCTTGGAGGACAGGTGGCATAAAGCCACTGTTCTTCTTGTGTGGTGCTTCCTGAAGGATAAGATGGAATTGTTTCCATACAGAGTAAATCAGCATGCCTGCATGCATAGGAATGATTTTACAAAATCATCCTAAAGTTCACACACGAACTGTGTTATCACAGAGGTTAATATGTGATTATTTCTCTCTGTACAAAGCTTCCTTTAATCCCTGGATTTATCCTCACAGATCTCCATCTAGAAACTAACCTGTGTTGACCTGTTTGAGCCTGTGTGAGCCCATCCTGAGGTGGTACAGCTACAGACCAAGACTAATATTTGTCTCCCAGTAGCTTTTGCATTCAAAGGGATTTCTTTATTGATCTGTGTGAGTGCTGTGGATTTAAGAGGAGGTAGGCACTAAGTATCATTAGCAGCCGACAAATCTCCAGTGGGTACATTCAAATTCATGGTATTACAGGGGGTGTTGGGGAAAAGGGTGTCTGAGCAGTTTTTCTAGTAGAAAGCCCCTTCCATTTGCTTTAGTTGATTTTTCCAAGCAATGATTCACTTCAGAGTCAAGAGTCTTTTTGATGAGTTTTTACCAAGAACTATACATTATGACTGGACTATAGATGTCAAAATTACATTATGTGTTGAGTGTAAAGGGAGTACAAGAGTAGTTAGCTGTATGAAGTCTGAATCAGACACTGTGTCTTCGATTCTAGCTGTTGTGCTTATCATGACACATGAACCAGGTAAATCCAAAATCCTCATCAGACAAGCAGTAGCGATTTGCTATGGTTAGTGCTCTGTGAGGAAAGATCTTTATTAATAAAGATTGCAAACAGTTGTCTATCTTTCTCTAACACAAATTAGATAACATCACACCTGGCTGTAGGAGTGTAAATGTTCTGCATGTTTGCCCATTCCTTCTGTCAAAACTTCTTCAAGTGACTGCTGGGGTCTTAGATTTCTGTTAATGATTTTATGGAAGAAGCTGGTACACTAAGTCAGGAGGAGAAGTACCACATACATTTTTCATTTCCCATTCCCCTCCCTCCAAGCTGTCTTGATGCAGAGGTGCCCAATGGGGAGCCCTCTGCAGTCACTGGGAAATGTACTACACCATTTCAGTGATTACCACTGCTCAACTACTGCTGCAGCGTCCTTAAGTGATCCCTATAATAAAACGATGCTTGATGTGCATGGTGACCAATGCTGGGAGATACTGTCATATGGCTTTGTCAAGCCCATGCTACCTCTTGACCGCTTGCATCCAATCTCTGCTGGACTAGCATGTTGGTGAGGCCAGGGAAGGTCCAATTGTCCTTCAGCCCCAGCTATGCCCCAGCACAGACTATATGCCTTGCTGATGCCATCATTGCAGTAGATTTTGACATAATTAATCCTAAGGTATTTTGATGATTTTTTTTCTTTTGTGGAAACAAATAATGGATGTGTGTTTATTCCTTCATATACAGTCTTCTCTGAAGACACTGGGTGGGATGGACTCATTCTTCCCATTCCCGAGTGCTCTTTTGAAGGATTATTCAGGACTGTGTCTTGTCACCTTCAAACACAGTGCTTATCTCCTGGAGGTGTGCCAGAGAAGCTAAGAAGAGTGCTGCATCATAGGAATGTTTAAAATCAAAGAACTTGACAGCATGTAGATCCAGACATGGACAGAGGGCCCAAACAGAGAAGCCTGGCAACTTTCCGGCAGTTATCAGTGAAATAGTGAGACACATGGGTCTATCACAAATCCAAAACACATTATGCTCAGGAGAAATCCTTGTTTTCATACAGTTGGTATAAAGTAAAACAGTACAATGCAGCACAGGCTGGCTTATACAGCACGCATGAGCAGTGCTCACTGAAAGGTCTATGATGGGTGGTGATAGTGCAGATTGGGAGAAGATTAATAAAACAAGAGGAAAGTTAATGAAAACTATTTTCTTGAACTATTAGAACTAGTGTCTGTGTGTATGAGTATAAAGATTAATGTGGTCTCCTGTCCAAAAAGGACAGCTTATTTATTCAATCTTATGCTTCAGATTTAGAGCAATGTTCTCACAGCAAGGTGGTATCAAGCAGCTCCTGTTGGAAACTCTGCAGGCAGCACCTCTGAAAATCTCCCCAGTTCACAAAAATGTTGTGACAGCTAAGATTGCCTGAAAGTCCCTTCCGAATCACAGATGCTATGTGAGCTTTTTTGGACATGGCCCTTCAATCCAGGGTCATTAAATAATCTGAAAATTTCAAATCCAAACAAATTTCTACCTCCTTCATGACAAATCTTTTCAGTGGAAGTATCCCATTAAAAAGACTTCTATTGTAAAGACTCTTACTTAGCCACTGAAAAAAAATAAAAATGAAAAAATAACAGTTCTGAACAAGGTCTAAAAAAATCTGTCACGTGATGTAATTCTTCATAAGAAAAAAAAATGTGCTAGGTTTGCTAAGATGTTCTTCAGAACCTCATCAGGTGCCACTTAGGTCAGCTTTTCAAAAAAACCAAAGAAAATGTCCAACTTTCCTTTCTGCCAATGTGGATTTCTTCAGGAATCTGCCAGAAGTTTTTCTGACTCACGAGTAAAATGGTACTATAATGAAAGACTTTTGATTTCTTTAGAAGCTTTACCGTATTTTCTAAAACTCACCATTCCTAATTGCATTTTGAGACGTATCAGGTAGCAAATTTTTAAGCCACCTAAACAGTGACAAGTTTTAGGGCTTTTTCTGTCTACTTAATTGAGAGTTTGTACAGTAACAGTAAAAGATAAATGCATTGTAAAAGTAAGAGCACGTGATATGTTTAGAGCAGCCAGGTAATCTTCTTTAAAAACAGATGACTTAGCTAAGATTGTAGGGTTTTTAATCTATGCTGAGTGGTTCCATTAATATCCTTTATTAACCAAGTCATATCATATGCAAATGTGTGTCATTTTTGTTTGGAACTGACATCAGACTAAGAAACCATAGTTATCTGTCTCTTTGTGTTCTCTCGTCTTCTAGCCCAGTAACTTTCTTCCATTCCTTGGGGTCTTTCCTGTATTCCAAATATACTGAAAAACATGATGAAAGATTCAGATGACTCATAGACTAACTCGTCTAAACACTAGTATGCAAATGGATTGGGTTTGTCGCTGTTGAAAAATCTACCTTTAATAGCTGTGGTTTAGTATTTTCATTTTTTCATAATTTAATTGGAACATAAGTCACTTTACTGTGAGCATATGGTATAACAACCTCTTTTAGTAACTATAGGACAGAAGCATGTCCAATGTGCTTCAATATTGGGATTTTCCCCACTTCCAACATCTTTTGAGCATTTCTTCTGATCCTAACATATTTTAAACTCTCCTTTGTATCATCTTATCAGCTGACCCTAGACAACTGCTGATGTTCTTTTGTCTCCCTTATCTGTTTTCTATTATTCATAGCTTCTAACTTACATTAATCACTATGAACATCCTCTTTTTTTTTCTAAATTGTTTTGTATTATTCTGTAATTAATTCTTGGGGTTTTTACATTCCCTGTAAACCAAGTTGGTTATTTTTTTGTCTTTTTTTCCCATGTGGCTATCCTCTCAAATTGCAAGAGTGTGACCAGACAATATTTTAAAACCAATTTCCAATTCTCATTTGCAGTTGTTTGTTTAAATTCTTTTATTCCAGCTAATCTGAGTCATCTGCTTTAGAGATGTCAGTAACTTGGCAGCAAGTATTGCCATACAGAGCCTTTCTTTTCCTGAGCTGTCTATGTTGCCTAAATAGGTTACAATCAATTATTTTAACATCTCCGTTATGAAGCTTTTCCTGTAGGAATACCATTGAAATGGATTTTCTTCTTCTAAAGGAGAAGTTCTGCACTGATACAAAAGCAGCTGATGCTCTCCTTCCTGCCACGTAGCAAAAGGTCTGGGTCTTTCATTTACAGCGGCCAATTTACTGCCAAAGTCTTTTGCCAAATCAAAGCTCCCTGGAAGTACAGTCACAGCAAGAAATTGTGGTTATCTCCAGAGCTGCCCAGGTGAAAATTCACCATCACCAAACTGATTCCCTTCCCATTTGGCATGTGGAAGCACAGGTCAATTTCTTAAACCTGGACGCCAGCTCCACTTAGTGCAAACAATTTTCAGCAGCAGCAGCAAACTGATTCTAAATTAAACTTTCTGAATCTTTAGAAATATTTGAATATGCTCCTGCCAATGTCAGAATTTCAGTTCTTGTTCCTGCAAGTATAGCAACTACCTTCAACAGCCAGCTGTTAACTATTCATAGGTTTAAATTATCTGTATGAGGGTCTGCATACCTACAGGAAAGTGCTTAAGGACTTGAAAACCAAAGGCAACTGAAAGATAGCAGCTGTGGTAATATGTGAGTGCCTCCAAAGTGTTTTTAGAAATGGCTGTTCCTATCTATTCCTTTCTTGTGGGCTGGATAAAATAAACGACTTGATTACCTTTAGCTTTACTATGTGGGGGATATATTTATTACTGAAAAAGAACTCCTTTTGAAGAAAGAATTTTTAACTTTAATTTTGCAAGGTCATTTTAAATGGTCATTATTGTTGTACTGAATTCACCAGAAACAAGTGTTTGGGAGATATTCACTTGCAGCTATGGTAGGTGTTTCAAAAGACCCTAGTACAATAGAAATTTGGATATTGATAGCTGAACATTGAGCATTTGTCACCCAAATGACAAAAATAACTCCTGCTTCCCACTCAGGCAATTTATTCTGAGCTGGCAACAATCTCCACAGAGCATCCTCTATCCTTGCTCCAGGGTCTGCTCCACTGCACCCTTCACCTCGTATTTTCTTCTCCCTTGCACTTGAGCCAGGCACACGCTTCTCTTACTTTTCTTTATTTGGTCAGTAGCTAGTTTTTTTCTTTGCCACTGGAATTTCTAACCAGCTGTGTAGCACTTGCCAGAAAAAGTCAATTTATTTTCTTGCATCTCATAAAGGAATAACATCGTGTTGCTCTTCTTAAATTGGAAATGGCATTTCTTTCTTTTGTTTATCCTAATGTCCCTTCTGTATTTTGGTGCTTTAATGAACAGAGTCTCTTTCTATTTTTGTTGGTCTCTAAGCATTTTCTTTATTATTAAAATTTTCTAAAAATTTACTTCTGTTTTTAAAAGGGAACTCACTGAGTGACATTTTGTCATGCAACTGTGCACTGATCATCAATGTTTAATTAAAACCTGTCATTGAAAGGTGATGTCCTTCCTAAGGAATTTACCTTAGTAGTGAAAGTCTAGAGGGGCAGTTCTCTCCCTGTCACAGATCGACTTAAAAGACCAGAGAGACATGCAGGAAGACAACTAACAGTTCTGTGCATATTTATGGACTTGTTGTGCATGTGGTAAGTACTCTCCTGACAGCTAGTGTTAAATCAAATCAATCATCACTTAAATACATCACTGTGTATATTCACCTCACTCCTTCATTAGCATTCATTAGCAATTAATCAACACAGCAGTAGTCTCTGGAAAGTTCAACAATCCATAAGGTACATTTACATTAAAGATGAGCAAGTGAACATTTGTTCCACTTTAGCTAAGTCTTGTGTATTGTCATTTCTTCAAGGAGTGAAAGACATTGATCAAGCAAATGATTGATTGATTGATAGATATAGCATTTCACCTATTTCCTCTGACAAGCATTTTTCTTCAAACCAGAGGACAGTAGTTTTACCCAGAAAAAGCCCTTTCAGTCTCCAATTTCACAGTGTATGTTTTACCTTTACAACTCTGTGGAAAATTAACTAAACTAAGTTTAATTAAAGTAGTGGTTCAGCTCTGGTTATGACATAAATAAGTACAGATAATGATATCTTTAGTGTTTATCTTAAGTACTCTTCAGACTTTACAGTACTGAAACAATATAATCAGGTTTTTATTTGATTATGTGTTTTCTTTTGTGATAGAGAGTATGTATTTAAAAATAAGTATTTTTTAGCCTTAGATGATCAAATTAATGGAAAAGAAAATTTACCACCTTATACTCAATAAAATTGAAATCTTTAAGAAAAATATTAAGATTTTGAGACACTAAGTAGACATGTATTGCTTTGTAATTCTTTTGCTTTCATGGAGCTGCATTTAGCTGCTATTACTGTGTCGTTAACATGATGAAATATCCAGTATCTAATATACATGCAGTGTTATGTGAATATTGAAAGCTTTATTTTTAATGCACTGATTACAAATTTGTGTTGCTACTTTATCTGCTTCAATATATCTCATCATTTGTTTCATGATTTGTTTTTAATTAACTTCACATACAAATGCTATCTGCTTCCTAGCTATGACTTGATATATCTTTCGACAGAAATGACTGGGGGTGTGACGCCAACCTCACTGTGGCATACCTCAGAACACTAAGCCATTCATGTCTAATTCTCTCTATGGCAGGTCTCTTCCTTCTACACAATTTTTAGTTGTTTTTTTTGGTTCGTTTGTTTGTTTGTTTATTTTGACATGCATCCTTGTTTCATTAAATACCTTTTCTTTATTATACCAGTATTTCAAGACAGAAGTTTGCTAAGGTTGGAATAACCTCATAGTGAAGTACTGTGAGTATGCTTAAATAGTGATTTGTATGTCTTACATGTGTAGTGCAGGGGTGGGAAGAGCAGCATTTGTTTTCCATCCAGAGAACAGACAGAGTTGCATGGTCACTCTGTTTAATGAAAGATTTTGACATTCTGTTTCACTGTGGTGTGAAACGAACATTTCCCTGTTTGGTAGGATTATTTAGATGTGTAGACCCTGAAAGCTCATATCAGGGAAAAATCATGTGTTACAGGAAATGTAGTACCTGGATACCTGCAGAACCCTGCTGGAAATAAAGCCTTCTCTACAAAAATATGTTGGTATTGTCAGTCAAAATTCTTTAGTATTTAAACACAATAGAATATTAACATAATTATTGCAAGGATTTTTAATTATGTCTAAGACTACTCACCCGCATCCTTCCTCTCTGCTTGATTAGCTTCTCAGAGATCGTTTGGCTGGATTCACAAAGGTAGGGGTGCCAGCAACCTTTTCTAGAGAGACAGTAAAAAAACCAACAGTGTGGATTCCATTGTGGGTTTCTCTGCCCACTCCTGCATTACTGTCCTTATCAAAAGGCTCTGACCTAGCACAAAGGTAAGCATCTCTCCTCTCTTTCCCCAGGCAGCCTGTCTTCTGTGCAGGAAAGGCAACATTTTACCATTACATTCACAAATTGGTTCTTTAAACTTCATTTTCCATATGACTTTGAATCAAATTTTTCTCCCATTGAAAAACAATGCCCAAATGTACACGTTTTGTTTTACACATAAGCACCAAAATTTGTTAAATTAAATCTTTATGCTGAGAGAGAAACTCAGCAGTGATTTTTACTTTTTAAATTTCTTTTCTATTTCTAGGAAACTTCAATGAACCATTTTATGGTACGATGGTAGTGCAATGGGAAGAACTTGTATTCAAGACGATTAGACAACCACTAACATAAGGCACTACTGAATTTCTCAACCCTACGGGCAACAGAAATGGCAGAGCAGATTTTAGGGAAATTTTACACATTAGTACATAAACAGTCTGTCAAGAAATCGCACCCTTCAGATGTCTGCCTCTGACAGTCTTCAAGACATTAAAAAAATCATAAATGTGATTTGCAATAGAGACATTTACTAGCCTTAATATACAGGGACTGTCATCACTAGGCAAATCCAGGAATGTCAAATGAAGATTATTAGTCTGAAATGCCAGTACAGCAGAATGGCACGTGTGGATGTATGTTACCCAAAAGATCATGAACTTCTCTACTTGGTGACTGGTTTGACCTTTAGCCTACAACCCCTCATAGTGTGGCCCTACATGCTTTGACAACGTGTAGACATAACTGTAAAAAAGAAAAGCAGGGGTCTATGAAAAGGCTTAGTAAAATAAGAAAACTGGAGCTTTGTGGAATTTAACATGAATTATTAAAAGGAAGGAAACATTGGCAAGGAGTAGAAACAGAACTGAAAGCAGGACTGAGGGAAGGAGAGAAACAGGACCAAAATAAAAAATGTGAAGATGAATGAAGAGTCTGGACCACACTTGGAAAGAAACCAGGGTGTTTAGTTTCACTTCATGCTTTGACAGATATGTGACTCCATAGCTTCTTTTATTTGAGTCAGTATGTCCAGGCAGTAGCTACAAAAAAGCCTGAAGAGGTTTCAGTGAGCTGACAGTCTCAGTCCAAACGTCTATAGACAGACATTTAAATTACAAGTGTTCCAGGGTGAAATAAGAAACACTTTGGTGATGGGGTCTTCACATACCCAGATGCAGACATGCTCTGTCTCTTGGCTGTGCAGTTGCACTAGTTGCCTTGGAATCAGCATATCTGGGGCTGATTCTCAGGTCTCAGGAGCCAGTGTTATCAAACCGGTACCTTTCAGGTCATTACAGTCAATAATTTCTTTTTAAGTAGCAAAAAGAAAAGAAAACAAAGTGAGATGATTAAAAAGCCAATTAGCAGATCAAAGTATGAGAAGCCAAGTCCTGGAGGGGAAAAAGAATGCATGTATGGTAATATAAGCAGTAAGGAAAATAATTAGAACAGGATAGTGATAATGGGATAAGCTGGGGATCAAAAACTGTAGAGTTGATTGGAAAAAAAAGCAGAAGAAAATTAAGGGAAATTTTAATGACTCTTTGCATAAAACAATTAACCATATAAATATTAGAATGAAAACTTGGCTACAAACCACCCTGATCTTTTTGTAAGGAGAGTGGTGACCCACAGTTCTTAAAAAAAATTGTTTTAATTCTTCTTCCGTGAGAAGTTATTTCAGTCTCTCTGATGCAAAATGCTTTTGGGATGGGGAGGTGGCTATGGAAGACATAAATGAAGCAGACAATAGAGATTAGAAATGTAAAGGCAGACTCTCCCATCTCATCCCTCCTCCTTATCTTTCTCAGAATTTTAACTCCCTTTTTCAGAAAAGTCCTCAGAGTTTTGGTGTTAAACTTTGAGTCCTGATTCTTTCTAAACTTTGTTTCCCTTGATTTCCTTCCAAATTCTTTCTTCCTCTCTTGTTCTCACAGCTCTAGATTTCTCTGATGAGGTTTGATCTTGGCCAAAATTTCCATTACCCTTTTCTCCCCATGTTGTGAGCATACACACCCCCCTTCCCTGGCCCCATGCCTGCCTGAACTCCTGATCTTATCCTCACTGTTGTCCATTTGATCAAAATATTCTATTCAGGGACTTACTGCAGATGGGACAAGAGTGAGGGGAAACAGAAAACTTTCTTGGTTTGTGATGTTTCCAAAAAAGACCACCCTCAAGCTTTGGCTCCAAATGCCTCACAGCATTGTGAGTCCATAGATTTCTGTGTTCTCCTTCACAAAGTCCTGTGAGCCTTTAAACAGAAAGGCCCCTAACAGTTTTACTCCCCATGGCTCTGTCAAAGCAACAACATGCTTACATAAATATTGTTCAGCTCTAACCCTTTCCATGTGGCTTATACCACAGGAAGTTCACTTTCTTCTAAAGACCTTGAACATGAGTGGGGGTAAGGATGAGTCTCAGCCCGTGAAATATGAATTACCCTTTTAGAGACAGCTGGGACTCAAGACAGAATGGAGGGTTTGCAATTTAACAAGTAAGAACAGGAAAGAACAGAGCTGTGGAGAAAAAGAGATAAATCAGAGGTATAAGTAGAAGAATAAACACCTCCTTTCTATTACCTAAGGAGCTTTCTAAATAATTTCAGCAAAGAAATATTACAGTCACAAGACAAAGAACATTGTCATTAGTGCCAGCACTGTATCTTGTCAACAATACAGAAAAAGAAAGGATATTTTCTGAAGAGCAAGTTGTAAAGATCAAAAACACTCAACTAGAGATTCCCCTGAATTAATTATAACACCAAACAATACCTCTCTTGAGCATTCACCCATCGCTTCAGTGATAAAGAGAGAGAGAAGGTGAAAATAGTATACCTCTGTGACCTTAAGAAGCTCTGGGTGGGAACTCCCTATTTCCTTGCAAGTAGAGAGCATGAAGAAGAGGAACTGAGAATACACTCTATTTTATTTAATCTTTTACCTTCCTGATTGGTAACTCACTTCAGGGAATGGAAAGCTGCAGTTGGATCAGAAGAAGGAGATAAATACCTAGTTTCATCTCAAATTCTTCCTGCCCCTCTCGAGGCACAGTAGCTGTGCTTGAGAAGATTGTGTCACTGACCATATCTCTCTTTTCTCTCTGGAGACAACTCTCTTGTCGCTCTTCTCCTTGCAGAGAGGAGAAGAGACATATTTGTGATCACTAACAGGGCACGGTAGGAAAAAAAAAATTATCATGCCTAGTTTCTTTTTCACAACCTTCCCATTTACTCCAGGTTAAAAGCTACTGTAACTCTCTTAAATAGTGATTAATGACTATGATGAGTCTGGAACATAACCACAAACAACCTAACAAACACTAAAGGCGGGAGCTTCAAATGTGGAAAGTGGAGGGAGAAGGAAGGAGGGAGATGGTCTGTGTCTGTCTGATAGGTTCAACAGCCTTTGACCCAGCAAGATCTGGTGCCAGTCAGCTGCACCAGGCACCTGAAAGCCCGGCTCCTCTTTTCAGAGGAAAAATGCAGTATCTACTGGTAGCATGATTCGTACACTTATAACACACTCTACAGTTCTTTAAATTCACACCTTTGTGGAAGCATACAGTAGGACGCTTAAGGGTTTTGTGTGGCTCTGTTTAAGTATTTCCACAGAAGATATCTTGGAGGCCTAAGTTGTGTTTCCCACTCCAAGAAACTTCAGACATTCTGCCATGATTCTAGTTCATACTTCCCATAATAGATTTGCTTAACGTGCATTAGGGTTGTTTATAAGACTTAACAATGTTTTTGTTCTTTTCCAAGTAGCTTGGATTTATCTCAGTTTTAGCCATTTTTAAGCTAGACTTTAGCCTAACCTATTCGTCTAGACCCCTGTTACACTGAGGAGAGAGCAAAGCGTGTCCAAGGATGATCCAGCCTGCCTATCTTATACATCTGTCTTACCAAAAATAGTTGTATGGAAGATCATGTACTTGGTAATTATATCCTATAGTAACACTGTTTCTGAGGAATGGAAAAAACTATGGAAACAACATGACGGTTTTCTACTTCACAGAAATGACTCCTTGCCAGTGTTTGGCATGGATCCTTGCTTTTCTTGGTCAAGTTTACATGTAGAACATCAGTTCCTGATCTTTGACCTTTTCTTTTTTCTGTTTTTTGACAAATGACCAAATCTCAGTCTTGTTCTCCGTTATATTTATCTTTGTGTTCTTTCATTTTTTCCTCTTTAGTTCTGCTTTGTCTTTATCTAAATTTTAATTTTATATTAGCATGGGCTTCTATTGTATTCTGGAAACTCTTTCAACTATAGTTAGTATCCCATATGTTTCCAGCCCATTAAAAATGTTCTATTTCTTGAAATAATTACCACCTTTTTTTCACCTTTACATTTGTTTAGGTACATTTTACCCCCTCCTTCTCCTGGGAATGTTAGTCTACATAGAAATTTTGCCCCTCTGAGATCAACATGACCAGAATTTCTCTAGATTTCTCAGTATGGTCCATGAAGAGAAAATTAGGATCTTCCTCTCACAGCTGCACTTAATCAGATATAACTTCCTTTTGGCAATTTGCAATGCTAACTTTCTTGATTTAAATTTTTCTTTTGAAAAATCTTGAAATCCACTAATAATGCAAGAAAACTACCCAATTTTTCCAGAAAGTTTCAGGTGGTTTGACTCGTCCCCGCCTCAGAATTATGTTTCCTTTATGCAGATTCTGTGATCCTGAGTCATTCCTTCTGAGAACTTTTAAAGAAAATGGGTTGTGGTAGATGTCAACCCCTCAACTTTGTTTGCATGTGTTCAGTAAAAAGTGAGAACTCATGCATTCAGAAAACAGGAGATACAGAGTTAAGCTGAAAGTCAAATTTTCAGATTTTTTGCCTGCTGCGAGGGGGCTTTATTTGATTACTTTGTTTGTTTGTGCATTTATTTTTGGAAAATGATGAGCTGTCCATTGTTTTACTTCATTATGAAAACTGAACTATTGTTGAGGAGCCCTAGAGTGTGGGATGGGCTCTTATTTTGTTTCCTAAAAGAAAACAAAATTAATTAAACCATAACTCTTTCTCTTTGGTTTATGGCTTAAAAGATAGTGCCTTTTTATTGTCATGCATTCTCTAGTAATTATTACCACTTGTAGCATCCTGCAGACTAGAAACCCCGCCTTTAATAGAGCAGAGATGTTCAATTCATATCCCTCAGTTATTATATCTTTCCATTGTAGCAAGGCTGTGATCTAAGTGTCCTTGGCATAACTCACAAGCACATCACAAACAATACCTTAAAAGTGGAACAGTGTAATTCAGCTTTGCTTAACAGTGGCAGGGTATGCATTACCATTTTGCTTCATATTGCACCCCTAGATGTATTAGGCTGTGTTCAAATCCACATTGCTCAAATGAACCCAGCTCACCAACTGGTCTGAGTCAGACTGTACGTACAATTACTGCATTGGAAAGCCCTGCGGAAACTGGGTTAAAGGCTGAGAAAAAGATTCATTTTTCTTTATGGGGCCTGATGGCACAGAAGAGGATTGATTTTCCCAGGACCTTTCAGGTTGTGGTACTGGAGATCACAGCTTCCAGGGCTGGCCCTGGTTCTGCCCACCAGTATGGTTCAGCTAAACACACCACTGTTTTCTCTCTGTGTTTTCTGAAGTCCTTAGTGCTAACCTGGCTTACATTTCCATCTAAATTTCAGCTACTACTGCTTTTCTGTGCAATTATTCTTTGTTCTTACATCTTGTAGAAAAACATGCTGAAAACACCTCCTTATGCAAAGCCCTTAAATTCATAGTTGAAAATCTGATTGAGCAGATTTAGCGCTGAAAGGCAAAACCTGCCTGCACTTAGAAGTGCACAAGTCTAAATTTAATCTCAAAAGTAATAAATTGACAACTGGGTTTTGTACAACCTGAAGCTACATATTTGTCAGACTGTCCTGGGACTCAGAATGATGATGCAATGTAGAATGGGCTTCTCAAGTGTGAAGACCACTTAGCCGTAGAGATCAGTTTTCTTTATTCTGCCCACTGCCAACAACAGAGAACAAAAGAAAAAGGTTTTGGATCAAAGAACAGCTGGAAGAGAGACACACTGCCTTTCAAAAAAGGATTCGTTTTAACTTCAAGATATAAATACATAAATAATTAGCCAAATAATTTGCAATGCTAATGTTAAAACTGCATGTGGATTTGAAGGTAATTGCAGGTGAAAGTGGAACAGTCTGATTCAGTACAGCCAATCCCCCAGAGAGACACAAAATTTTAAAATGTCTGATTCAGGCCCTGTACTCAGTATGAAAAGACTAAAATTTATGTGAGGTCAGATTCACAGCTTCTATATCTAACGTCACTCCTGTGAGTTGTAACACAGAATTGCAGTCAGCTACTCATATACTGAAACACATGCCACCTTTTTGTAAAATCAGTGCTTAGGAAATATTTAATATATTTATTATTTAAAAAGTTAAAATATAGCAAGACTATTAAAATATTGCTCTGAAATATGTTAAATTTTACTATTATTAAAATGTCTTTGTATGTGGAAGATTTTTTTAAGAATTGCTATTACACTACCATATTTTTATTATTAAAATCCTAGTTTAGTATGACATTTTCCTTATTTTTTACCAGATGATAAATATCCGTTGTGTTTCTTTGTTTTTCTTGTGTATATTGTTTTTGTCTTCCCAGTCTTGTGCAGTGTGAAAAAAAATTTAATTTCAGGTATGAACTAGATGCTTAAAATCATAGAATCATGGAATCATAGAATGGTTTGGGTTGGAAGGGACCTCAAAGATCGTCTAGTTCCAACCTCCCTGCCATGGGCAGGGATGCCTCCCACTAGGCCAGGTTGCTCAAGGCTCCATCCAACCTGGTCTTGAACACTTCCAGGGATGGAGCATCCACAACTTCCTTAGGCAACCTGTTCCAGTGTCTCACCACCCTCAGGGTGAAGAACTTCTTCCTTGTATCTAGTCTAAACCTGCCCTCTCCCAGCTTCCAACCATTATCCCTCATCCCGTCACTGCAGGCCCTTGTAAAAAGTCCCTCCCCAGCCGCCTTGTAGGTCCCCTTCAGGTACTGGAAGGTCGCTATAAGGTCTCCCTGGAGCCTCCTCTTTTCTGGGCTGAACAAGCCCAACTCTCTCAGCCTGTCCTCATAGGAAAGGTGTTCCAGCCCTCTGACCATCCTGGTAGCCCTCCTCTGGACTGGCTCCAACAGCTCCATGTCTTTTTTGTGTTGGGGGCTCCAGAGTTGGACACAGCAGTCCAGGTGGGGTCTCATGAGGGCAGAGTAGAGGGGCAGAATCACCTCCCTTGACCTGCTGGCCACAATTCTCTTGATGCATGTAAGATCTTGATGTCATGTAAGATTTGCTTACACTTTTCAAATTGCTCTTAAAAGGACTAGTAATTGTGAGATAACATAAACACTAAATTATTATAGATAAGCAAATTATTATATATAAGTGTGTTAATAAATTCTTACTTGGGACATATCTTTATAAAATGGAAGATTCAGAAAAAAATCTCTGTAGACCTATTCTAGCAAAACCATATTTATTAAAGCTACATAAATGATTTAATTGTTTCGACCAAGATAGCAGATCATGGATTACCTGGGAAGGCCACAAACTTGTCTTTTAAATGCAAATTTAAATGCATTTTTAAAAAGCAAAAATCCATCTAAAGATGGATATACCTTAATTTTCCTCTGACCAGAGAGCACAGACTTAGCAGATAGGGTTTCATAATAATTTTTAATAGAGCTTTACCTTTATTTCTTTATTTCTTTTTTTCTTTTTTTTTTTTTTTTTAAATGGGAAAGGGTGATATCTCCTTAGTCCTGGGCTGTCACTGAAGAATGTCCGTGGGTGCTTTGTGAAACTCTTCCATAATGTGTTTTGATGGATTGGGTGTCTGCAGTTATTTCTTAACATACTGATGCTTCAGTTAACTCATTCTGTTAAATTTATGGGAGCTGCAGTGGATTCCTCATAGACAAAGCCTCTGATCAGGCTTGCACATGGCATCATACATAGAAGAATATTTTCTGTTTCACTGAAATAATGTTATAACTGTAGTAGAGTGTTTGTTTCATGAAGATGTCTAATTCACTGAAGTCTTAAGTGCCCTTTTCTTTTTTTATGCTGGAAAAGGGATTTTGAAATTTCTGATTTTTTTTTAAATTGCTTAACATTATGTCATACCCTTCCATGTAGTAAGCAGTGATCTCTGCATTTATAAGAAACATTTTAGCAAAATAATTTCTTTTACTCTAGAGTTTTTTTACAAATTATAACAACTTAATTGCTGAAAAATCAATTCTAAATTATGACTGATTCATGCCATTTAGTCTTTCAGTCTTCTGATTATTTTTGCTTTATTGCCAAAACACTACCTGTTTCATCTACTCTCATTCTAATGATCTTTACATGCTTTCTCAGGTAAAGACAAAGCAAATCCACCTCCTTGCACTGAAATGTATTTACATTTAGAAAACAGTTTCATTGCCTGCCTGTTAATTTTTTGAGTTGCTTCTTTAAGAAGAGAATTGAGACATTTTTATTGATGTTTTCATTCTTTTTTTCCCTCTGAAAAATTGATTTTAATGTGGAGTCCTACTTAAAAATCAATGACGCAACCTGACTCAAGGTTTGACACTGAAAATCTATACTATTCTCAGTGGACATGAGTTTCACAAGTTTAGAATCTGAAGACACATTATACAAAAGGCAAAAATTCTCCCCTGAGGGAAAATGTCAACTAAGTTATAGTGCATCTTAACAAATCAGTCTAATTGGCACTGTTCCAATACAGAAGGTACTTATATACAGGGAAACTATATAAACACATATAAGTATGTTTGTCTTTCAAAATAATAAATAATACTTATCAAATCCCCAAAAAGTTAGGTTATGAGTTACTCCTATGCTTGTTTACACTTTATCTGTGTTATATCACTCCCTAGCATTTTCTCATGGTGATACCAGGAAGATTTGGAAGTTCACAAAAAGACTGATAAGTTATAATTAATTAAAATTAAGATTTAATTAAGAATATAGAGAAGATTGAATAGGTGGCCTGATATGGAAATGTCAAGAAGACAGGTTTTCAGTTCCCTGGGATCCTGGATTCATCTTCAGATAGGAGAAGCTGGGGTAGGGAAGAAAGCGGGAAAAGGAAATTACCTAACAAGGATTATGATGAACTTTGATCAATTTATGGAAAATACCATATGATGACTCTGGAAGTTCCTTTCCATTTCACATTCCTATATCTTCCCCTGAGCCCTGCACAAGACCAATGACATTTAAAGGTATCTCAGTGATATTTAAAACTATGAAATTCAAAAGCAATAATAGCTAATATTTTTCTGTCTTGTGTGTATTTAGCTTCAAGGAACTGTTGCCAAAGTTTCGCCAAAATAAATTTTATGTCAAAATATAGTTGCTCTGAAACACGAGTGGGCTCTTGAGATTCTTTGTAGAACTTTTCTCACATCTTGGAGCAGATACTATGCCTTTCTAGTCAGAGTTTAAATTGGTATCACAGTTTTTACACTTCCTTTCAGGTATGTTCTTTAAGCCCATCACCAAAATAAATTATTTGCCTAGAATGATCTTAGATCTTATCAGCTGTGGTCAAGCCTTTTTCTTAGCTAAGAAACAATTGTTCACAGTCTTACAGTCTTGTTGGAAACCTCACAGGCCTGTGAGTAGTACTGGTCTCATTAGAAAGAAAATTGTTTTCTGAATGTCAATACTTGAATATACTAAAGTAGACTGTACCTGAGACAAAAGTTTGAACAGATAGCTGCCATCTAGATGTCATAGATTATCCAGAAAACAGATACCTTTCCATAATTAGCAAACATCAAAACTTGAGTTGGTCCCCTGTGATAAAATGGGCTTCTGTATTGGATCTTTGAGGTTCTGTATGTTTTTGAGAAAGCTTTCAAAGGCAAGACCACAGCCAGATTAGGAGGGTCCAATACTTCCAAGGCTCCCATGGCTTATTGTGAAAACAACTGCATTGTGAGGGAGACAACAGTAATGAACACAAAGAGAAACATCTATCTAATACCATCTATACTGAATGTCGACAATGGAAAGTCTGAGTTCTTGTGTCCTTTCCTTGAACAAAGCTGCTGGCCAGGTCACTTCAATACAACTTTTACAATTAGCTCTTTTTATAAAATAGGGATATTTTTGTTTTCTTCCTTCAACAGGCATTTTGAGAATGAATCAAATTATGCTTCTGAAGTGATTTGTAATATCCAAGTGAAAGTTAGAACATGAAAATACATGACGTATTTAAGCAGGTGATAAATAGATACTGAGTCAAAAATAGCACCCTGATAATATTTTATTGGTATTATTCACATCAGTATTTTGAAAATGTTATTTAAAATATTTATGGGATACAGGAAATGTCATTCTCCAGACAAAAAGATAGAAAACAATGAAAAGTTAGAATGAATGACAGAGCCATGATGACAAATGAGGAAAAATATAAGTAGTTACAGAAAACCATCATTTATGAGCTAACAGAAGACTGAATCACTGTAGTGCATAGAAATATGGTGCAACAATGATTTTGATGACTCCTTATCACAACTCTGTTATATAAAGTATGAAATAAAATAAAAAAGAACATGGGACCAAAGTCAATTTGCATTATGTTATTAATGAAGAATAAGGAACAGCATGGAAACAGACGAACTTTGCATGATAGGAAAATGAAAACTTTGGGCTCATGGTTAATAATCTGAAAGATTTATCACTCCCTTTGCCTGCTGAAGCTGTAGGCAATTTTTGTTGTCTGTCTGGTACCCCAAGTTATTATACAAAGAAAAGGCAGCAGATATGCAGCAAAGATGGAACCGAGGACGAAACTGAAGAGAAAACATCCCAGAGATGACCACTGTGACCATGTTAGTTCAAATATGCCTCATGTCTGTGGCAGCCCTTTACTAAAAGCTTATTTGTACTTTAAAATAGGCACATGGATTTTCGAACATTGATAATAGGCACGTTCCCTCAACAGAAGCTCCTTCTCAAGAGAGAGTCTGTTAACACATTTTTCTGGTGAGTAATGAACAGTGCATTCCTTCTTACTGTAAAAGGCAGCACCCATTTTCATGAGTTTCAGCAGTGATTCCAGATGATAGTTGGGACTAAGGCTGGATGTGGAGACACAAATCACTATTATGGGAGCATTTCTCCAAAGTCTGTCTGTTGGAAGGTCTTTCTTTTATTCCTCTTATGATGTTTTTTTCCATTTCCTTGTGATGATGACTTGAATGTGATCAGAAGACAGCTGCCATGCAAGACAGTATTTATTCAAAAGAAGAATACTATTTCTTCCTAATATCTTCTGCCATGTCAACTGATACAGGCTTGGCAGTTCTCCACCACCAGTCTCAGCACAGCTTTTTACTCTGTTTATCCATCAGAAAAAGATTCAGATTTTTTATCCCAAAATTCTGTCTCCTGATAGTTTAATCTACCTCCTTTCTAGTTTTTTTTTTTTTAACCAAAGGTTCCAAATTCATGCCTTGTGGAGGCTTTTGGGCCAGCCAAGAGCATGGCAGACATCACCGGGTCCAGAAGACGCACTCGGTTGCACCATTCCAGTCATCTTTTTTAACTGCAAACTTCATAGACATGTGTGCTCGTCTATGGCCCCGTGCTCACAGTTCCAATCATCTTCTGTCATGGATTGTTTCTTTTTGCTTTGGAGCCAGTTCTGTCACCTATGAAGACATATGAGTGCATATACAATGTCTTCAGAGGTCCAGTCACCAGATGCTCAAAATTAGTCTTCAAACTCCAGTCTACAATTTCTGAGATACATTCACAGATAAGATATGAAGAAAAAATTAGAACACATAAAATGCTGAATTATCCTGACTCCACAGCAACCTCCACACATTACTACAAATTTGGAAGGCACCACATGTTGGCATAAAATAACAGGGTCCCAAATCCCTAGTCTAACCATCCAGAGGTTTAGCCAGCATCATGCTCAGTAAACGGGATAACATGTGGTCAGAGGTTCATCAATAGTATCTATCGTTTGGTATAAAAATCTGTGGAAACAAAACCTTTTGCAAAAGAAGAGTCCTGGATGGATTGGTATGTTCTGATCGGGGTAGAAGATCCTCATCTCCCCGAGACTGTATAGTACTGAGAATTCTTTTACTGTCTCTGAATTGGGAAGTTTTTCAATTACTTGATGACAGGGTTAGAGGAAGGTGAAGATGGACAGGCTGCCCAGGGAGTCTGTGAAATCTCTGTTACTGGAGAACTTAAAAATATGACTGGACAAGTCCCTGGGCAACCAGATTCAGATGTGATGCTAGCCCTGCTATGAGCAGGAGGTAGGACATAGTGACCTCCAGAGATGGCCACAGATCTCTGTCCCACTGTAAGGCTAACACCCACCTTTTGAATACTGGCAACCAGCTGCTCTCATTTTTGCCTCTGTATTAAGCTATGATGGTCCTACAAATGCAACGGCAGTGCTCTGTGTCACATTCACAGAGTCTCACCCTGTCTCCTTGCAGAAATCAATCACTGACCCTTCTACCCAACCCCAGAGGTAGCGAAGCACAAAGTTGTGCAGAAATCCAGTGCCAGAACAGAAAACCACACTGAACCACTACTTTTGTCTCCCACTGGAAACAAATACAATCTGTTCTGCTGGGTTCAGTTTTGATGGGAGCTCAAACTGAGCTGGAACAATTTTGGCCTCAGCTAAATGGAGAAACATCTGGTTGTAGTCCCTGTCTGCAGGGCTGAAGAGACCTAAAGACTTCCAGACCAATTAGAAACAAGTCGTTATTAAATGGATCCTTTCTGATACGCTTTCTCAGTAATCCACACATGGATTAAGAGAGGTTTGTGGGGGTCACTACACGTGTAATTTGATTTACTGTCCATGATTGTTGTAGCACACGAAAAATCTTTTTGCATTCAAAAAAAACCTCTCATGCTACTTTTTGCAAATCTCCCTTTGCAATGCTTACCTACTGCAATTTACATTTTCACAGAGAGCATAGATGTGCTTATATTTGATGTACCCTTTCATTCACATCACCCTCCCCTTGCTCTGTGGCCCTCTTTTCTAAAACTGCAAGTAGAATCATTTCCTTTATTCTAAGATAAAATGATTTATAATCAATTAATAAGCATTGCTAAGGCTTTTGTTTGCCTGAAGCATCATTTCCTATTCAGTTTTTGCATCTGAACTATTCAGCATTGCCTTTTGGTTCTCTGAAAATACTCTTGAGAAGCCATGCTTATCAGCCAAGAAGCATCCAACAGCAAAGCATGTGCATTTATAAAAAGACTATCACTTTTGTGCTAACTTTGATTGCCAGTTTCTACACTTAAAATGAAAATGAAGCTGGTGGTAAAGCCACACTGCTAGATATCTGAATTCATTACACTGAATTATATGAATTTTCTTTCTTTACTTCAATTCCCTCAAGTGGCATAAATTAATTTATAGAGTGTATGTGTTTTTAACATCTGCAAAGTTCTCATGTGGATTGATGTACTGAGAATAAAACTTAAAGCAGCCATCACGAGGTAGTGCAAACATTATTCCCCTTAATGATTTTTGCACACCTGTATTTTTGAATGTCATTTTAGGAAGTGGGAGTGGAATGGGGGTAATTAGAGAAGTTACTTTACTGACACAGTAGGAGATGTATAATTGCACAGGCCACAAAGCATAAAAAGTCATGTTGAGTGTGAGGACTGATTTTCCAAAGAGATTTGTGTGGAGCCATTTTGAATCCACAAAATTTGCCCTCCACAATAAATGACCTAGAATACTTGTTCCTCTGACCACCTGATTTACATTAGCAATTGGTTACTTTGAGGCACAAGTACTGTGATTTGTGTCCAAAAGCTGGTTTTGTACACAGATTTTCCTCATTAAAATGGGAGTTACTTGTTTTGAAATTTTTGTCCTGAAATGCCTATAATCAAAATCCAGCATTTTGAAAATCTTATTTATTACACCCCACTTCTGTCACTCCATCATTTCTTGGTGTCTTTAAACAAAGTGGGGGCAAGGTAATAGTTTATTCCTTTCATCCTTTGATCACCTGTCAAAATGACAGCAACACGAACCTGTGTAATGATTTCTGGCTATCACTGACTTAACCAGAAGCAAACATCATGTTCTGTAGATCATATTGTGATTTAACTTCACATTCTTCAAATTCCCCAATCTATTTTTCAGATGGTTAAAATTAGAGAGAAAGAGCTTGTTCTCCATAGAAGATGTTTCTGTAGAGTTCAAAGAGAAGCCTCTAAAAAATTGGTAGTGAATCACAAAATAATTGAGGTCGGAAGGCACCTCTGGAGGTCAGCTTGTCCCATCTCTTTCTCAAAGGAAGGCTGACATCAAAGTTGGGTCAGGTTGCTCAGAACACTGCTCAATTTTGAAAATCTCCAAGGACATCCCCACTGCCTCTCTGGGCAGCCTGTCCTTTTGCTTAACCACTATTGTTATGGTAAGCTTTTTCTTATATCCAGATGGCAATTTCCCTGCCAAAAAGTGCAACTGTTGCTTCTTGCCTTTCGCTGTGCGCCCCTGAGAAAAGTCTGGCTTCATCTTCTCTGTAAACACCCATTAGGTAGTGGAAGACAATAATTAGATCCATCCTTTGCCTTGTCTTCCCTAGACCAAACAAATCCTCAGTCTGTACTCATACACCGTGTTCTCCAGCCCCCAGCCATCTTGATGACACTTTACTTGACTCACTTCAGCTTGTTGATGTTTCTTGTACTAAGAGGTTCAAATATGGACATAGCACTTCTTGCAAGTGCTGAACAGAAGGGAACAATCATTCCTCTTCCTGGCACCAGAAAGTTCTACTAGTGTAGCCCAGGACATGATAAGGCTCCACTGCCTCAAGGGCTCATTGCTGACTTATATTCAATCTGTTGCCCACCAACACCAGAAGATCTTTCTCTGCAGAGTCGTTGCCTAACCATGCAACCCCCAACATGGACTGTTGCATGCAGTTATTCCATCCCAGGAGAATGACTTTGCCTTTGGCCTTGTTGAAGCTGAGTGCCTCGTCATCCACTGCCTCAGCATGTTGTTAACTCCTGTCCAGTTTGAGGTCATCCACAAACTTGATGGCCGTCACCCAAGTCCCTGGAAAGGGTTTTGGAACAATATCAGTGTCAAATTGCACCGCAAGTGTCTGCATGTTAGGCATGTTAGGCTCTGAACTGCTGGCAAAGATATTTTTGCCCCAGTTTTTCAGGTGGATCCTGTCTGTCCCCAGCAATCTTTGTTCCTGGAAGAGGGTCTGTTGGAAAGATAAGACAAAGCCCTGCCTGCAAGACCAGCAGTGCAGCCAGGTGCTGATCCATAGGTTTCCTTTGCTCCCGCCCAAGTATTTCCCTTTGACTGACATGACTGTTTGGGTTCTTGTTCCTGCCCCCTTCACTCCTCTAAAGACCTGTAGTCAATGAGAGTGTCTCCCTTGGCAGCATTCCTTAGTTCTGGATCCCTTAGATGCTCTAATTTTGATCTCACTGAAAGATCAGACATTCCAGCTCATACCGGATTTTGTCAATGCCAGTAAAAGGTGCATCATCTGTAATTTTTGTCCCATTAACAACAGTATTTTTAACACACTGAGATACTGTCTTAAAAGAAACCAGTTAGTGTAATATATGCTTCTACCTATGCAGCTAAATAAGGTGCAAAATATATATAATTTTATTAAGGCTTAAACATCTTTTCTGTTAGTTCTGACTACTATGTATTTTCCCCATAGTTCAATAACATCAATAGTACCTTAAGTAAGTAATTCGATAGAAGAATGTTTCATTATAACTATAAAATGAGGCAAATTCCTTTTCGTGATCAGAACCCCCATGTGAAAAAGAAATCACTGGGTTGTAGGGTAGACTGCTGACTGCTCTGCTGGGCACAGCACTGAGGAGCATACTGAAAGGGCCAGACCTGCCCTGACACAAGAAATAGACCTTTGCTAATATGCACATTTCTCTTTGTTACTGTGGGATTATTTGTGGATAGATTAAACCCCTCAGATGCATTCCACCTATAAATTCCCAAAGTCACAAACCAGGCATTTAGTTTTGAGAAGAGTACTTTAGTCTGCACACCACTAAATTTGCCAAGGGCTGCAAATATTGCTTACAGTTCTGCTCTTTCAGAAAGAGTACAGAGCACACTCTAGCAGTGAAGTTTGCTGAGACTCATCCGGGCTGCTGTGGCTTGGGAGAGCTCCTCGTCATATCTCCCTGTCCTTCCCACGATACTGGACGCACAGGGACCCTGTCCTGCACGTGGTCATTTGATGTCCCGTGATGTACCTCCTCACCCCAGGGCACAGGGGTGAACTGAAGCCTGAGGCGGCCAGCACTAGTGGCGAAACAGTGCCTGCTGTGCAGCGCTGCAGGCAGTGGCAGTTTGTTCTCTGCCTTGTTTCCTGCTCAGGATTTTTCACAGGGAAACTTGTTTTTTCTGAAATACAACGGAAATTTTTTGGGGAAATGTTCTATTTTTAACCAGACTTAGTCCTTCCTTAGCAACTCATTAGAGGGATCCTCAGCCACCTACACCTGTGCCAAGGCAGATTAAAAGGACACTATTCTAATCTGATAGCACTTTTTCAATTACTTTCTGTAGCTGTAAATGACAGTCAGACTACAGCATGTTCCTCTCAAGAGATCTGACTTAAATTACGTTCATATATCATATATCAGCTCTTCAGTTTAGCTCGAGATTTAAAAACTACATCAGCAATCATGTCATTTAACCAAATCAAATTATCTTCCTTAGATTGGAGCAAGAGACACTTTTAAACTCATGTAAAATGAAAAACAAAACAAAAAAAAATCAGACTGCAAATTTGGCTTTCCATGGTTAAAATAAATTCCCTACACAACTTCAATAAATAAATACCATGTAACTAACAGTCTGAATGGGTATACAAGAAGCTATGCTCCCATATTGAACTCGGGAACTTAATTTATCTCATCATTCACAATCTAGGCCTTTTTAATGAGTTTTAGGAGGATCATTTAGACTGTTCCCTTACAAATATTTTTTGCTCCTTCGAAGTCATCTGGCCTTCCCTTTTTCTCTGTTCTGTCTTGATTTAATATACCATAGTAATTCTGCTCTCAATCTTTCAAGTAACAGTATGTATCAAATAATTATCTGAGAGTCTTCATGCTGCCTTTAAAAATATTCATCCTTCCCATCTGTTACTAAGTGCTTTAATCACTTTCTTTCCTTGTTGTAGCTATTGCAACCCTGCCAGTGTGTTTCATGCTATGTGGATGTGGTTGGGCGTGGGGTAATTTGATGACTGGTAGAATTACTTCTGTTATTTCTTTTAAAAATACAAACAATGAAACAATAGAAAGCTTGTATACATATATTGATCCTCCGTGTGGAGACACCTAGGCTAACAGAGATAAGTTGCTGGGGTACGATAAGGGATCTTGACACAAATGCAGTGAACAGCGGGTAACTGGAACTCAGCAGGCTGAATTTTTCTGTGCAGTCACATTGCCCTTATCTGAAGCCACAGAAAATTTATTTAAGCCTGCGTAGAACCCCTTTTCTAAGCTGTACTGGGATGTAGGTGCCCTCTAACCGTGCAAAACTTGAACTGACAAAAGCTTAGTCTCGCTGCTGTTGGCTTGGCCTTTATGGAGACTACTTTAAAAAAAAACCCTCTACTTGTAATGTTCTACTAAAATTGAAAAAATATACAATTATGGCCAATGAATCCTAATACTAGGGATGGGTCCCCAGGGCTTGTCTACACCTTCAGACAGCAGAATGAAGACAACTCATCTGAGACATCCATCACATTATCCAGCCACTACCTTCCTTTTCAGCAGAAACTGCTGTACGACAGACACTAAAGCTTTGAACAGGCTATGCTATTTCACGGAAGCCAGATGTCATAGGTGAGTGGAGAACAAGAAAACAGAGGCCTTTCCTCAAGAAAACATGTTTCCCCTAAACCATAGAGACCAAGGTCCCTTCCTCCCCTCATTGTACAGATGCCACAGTCCTCATTCTAGTCATGCTGCCCTCAAATGTTATCCCACATTATTCATAGCGTCATTTCACCATAGATGGGTGGAAGAAGGAGGACAAAAAAGCTAAAACACTAGTTTCTGGCACAGGGAGTGAAATTCTGTTTTCTCTGTCCCTCTCCCTTTCACATAAGTGGCTAACAGACCTAGAAATATCACACCTCTTCCGTTTGCTTTTTTCCCAGCTCACTGAACTTTTCTTTAGTAGAATAGGTAGAATAGCTACAGCGAAGGGATGGTGTGTGTTGCTAACCGCCACTGAACAGCATCAGTGATGCACATGCCAAGGCTGACCTCTCTCCTCTGGGCTCTTCACTGAAGCCTTGGAGAAATGGGAAGAAAAGGGATACCCTTTCCACCAAGGCAGTTGAGAGCCAAATCTGCTGAGCATACCTCGAGGGTAACTAATTTCTAAATCCAGTGGAGGCAGAACAGGGAGGGAGAGGCATGGTTACTCAACATCACTGAGGATCAAGAGCTGTAACTTCTCTTGAGGCAACTTCAGACAAATTCAGTGACAAACCAGAGACCTTATAGAAGCTCTAGTCTTGCCAGGAATGAGCAGAAGCTGGGTGAACATTTGAGGACCACTTTTTTATCCTGTTTAGGGGCTTAAGTGTGATGTGAGTACTGTGACATTCATGGATCTAACTGGGCTGAACCACCAGTGAATCCATACAGTCAAAGAAATTAATTTTAAAAAGGGAAAACTATCCTCTAAGTACTTGCAGTTAAGAGGGCTGTTAACACTGTTTTGGCTTTTCTTTTCTCTGCCATAATAAAAGTTTTCATTATGCCATAACAACATGGAACAGTTTCAATGGGAGGAATTGAGACCTCATGTATCATGCGACGGTGCTGAACAAATCTGAACCAGTGCTCTTAGGTAGCTGCTCTTAAGTAGAAGCTGTTTAACACAGTCTTCGCTTTTTTTCACAGAGACATCTGCAATGAAGAACAGACACTAAAAACCAATGATTCATTCAAGGTAGACCAGGGATACACATCTTTTGTGTTTCCTCATCTACACTGCTTTATGGGCTATACATTTTCTGCCTTTCCACATTCGGTTTCCAACCATTTGCCTGCCACTGTAGTCAATGTGCCAGATTGGCACTTAAAACATGAAAAATCAGAAAAGGGGAGAGACACAAATAAAAGGTAGGCTTTCAGCACTCACATCTCTGTGTCCTTTCCTGACAAGCAGCACTTCCATTTGTGTTGGGGTGCCAGTTCTATCAAACTTCTGTCTTGTATCAATTTTTAGCAGCATGGATAATTTATTGCATCTAGGATGATAGAAAACCAGCTTTATACATCATTCAGCTTGCAAAAGATGTGTAGCTTCAGTTCCTTAATGGTGTCATTTTGGCTGAATGCTATTAACAGATTACCCCTGCCTAGGGCAGTGGAGCATGTGCAGCAGAAAGATAACCTTGTGTTCGTAATTTAATATTAACTGTTTTCTCCATAGTACCTCTTTCCAGTACATTAACAACAAACCAATATGGCCTTGTCCCCTGCGGTCGTATTCTTCAGCAAAAAATGGATTACATGATAGCAAGTTCCTGAAGATTTCCAATGAAGTATTACAAATCACTCAACGCCTGCTCTGCAGAAATGAAAAATAAACAGGCTTAGATTCAATCAAATTTAATTCCTCCAATTTAGCTTTACCGCACTTCAAAGGGTGCTCTTATTAATGTCTTGGTGAAAAAATGTAACAGTAATTTTTCCCCCTTCTTATACTGAAAGCCTCCAGTTGTGTTCAACATATAGCGAGATCAAGAAAATGTTTTTTTTTTTTTTTGTGAATACTCTGACACAGTTTGATATAAAAGTGTAAGCCATTTACAGAAAACTCTTTATGGAATTTTTATCCTATTCCATTCCCGGGAGCTAAATTTATATCCTGCATTAGCTATCATAGCACTAGAGTATTAGTCTTCTTGCAAGCAGTTCAGGGCAGTCTGAGGGCCCTATCACTCTCTACCACTCACATACACAGGCATTATGGGTTTATCTCATCTTCTGCAGCAAGTGCTAGGCCCAATTCATTCCTTTAGGCTACTTTACTAATAACCTATTCCTTATCAGGGCCTCTCCACCTCAGCTTGTGATCAAAGACCCAATTAATGGAATGGAGAAAGGTGAAGCATTCAAATAATGGAGACAGCTGTTTTTCTCTGTTAGAGAAAATCCATTTGTATTGTTATCGCAAGCTCCAAGTTCTGCAGCTCCTGTTTAATTCAGTCTCCCTCTATTTCTGCTGATGATAAAAAAGTCACAATGAACTCAGAAGAGAATGGCAGAAATATCACCGTGTTTCAACTCAGCCTGGGTGTTATCAACTTAAAAGTGAAAATACAAGCAGATAAGGAGAGGAAATGTCCAACAAAGACCATATCAAATTTTCAAAAAATGTACTTTCATGCTGTATTCTTTAGTCACCTTTCTGAATGTTTTCCAGATCCTGATACACCCTCCCTATGTCGGCCGCCTGAATCAGAGGAGTGGGGCGTGATAATATCATGGGTTCCACCTCAACTGGAAAGTAATTAAAGAGGGAGAGTAATCATAATTGTCTGGCATGAACATTGTCAGTGAACTGCAGCTTATTCTGAGCCTCAGTGTTCAGGAGCCCGCAGCTAAGCTGGGTGTTTACATCGCCACCACCGGTGGGCGAGGTTAGTTTCTTCATCTGATAGCAAAGGGGTTGTGCCGTGCTCAAGTCTGATGTTAAACCTCCTTAATGGGCTCCTAGGTGTAAATCTGCCCAGACTATTGCAAATGAAATCCTACCCACTCTACGTGACAGCAGGTCATTTCATAAACGCATAAAGGCCACATTACCATTCTCTTCCTCACCCCTTTGTAATCGTGTTGTCACACTGTCACATACAGGAATAAACATGGGTATGACACTGTGATTACACTTAATTGAACTACACAAGACTTGCAGGTTTAAAGTACGATGGTGAAACCAATTATGTATTCTTAAAAATTATGTTAGGCAAAAGGAAGAAGGAGGATGCAACTACCACATACGCTCCGTGTGTACGTGTGCTCGAGTGTGCAAGGCAAAAACCCTGCTACGTTTCACAGAAGTTGTTATAGCTTTTTTTATAGGCAAACCAAGTACTGTTTAGAGATTGTGAGACTATTCACACACTGGGGATGGTTTGGGGTTTTTTTGATTACTTAGGAAACATTTGGATCTGGTGCTTGAGAAGTAAGGACTGAAAAATCCCACATTTCAATTCTCCGCTGAGTGTGGACAATGAGCACAATAAACAGGCACAAAGCTACAGTGTATGCGATCAGTTAAGACAGCAAAGCCTTTCCCAGGCTGATTGTTCACAGGGGACCACAGAATCTGTGTTAGGCTGAATAAGGAGAAATGCATTATGCATTTGCATGTATGATGAACATTTAAAAGAGGACTGTGTGGAAACAAAGAATAGTTCATAATAAACACGGAATGGCGAACATTTCAGACCCAGCTGTAGTTTTGGAATCTTCACAGACACCAAATATTATCATTTTAACATAGAAGTTTCATACTTGATATCAAATTGACCAGCTGAGTAATATTATTTGTTTGTACATCAGGAGTTTCCTAATCCTCCCACCCTGTTACTAAATCCACATCGAACAAATAAAGAAAATAAAAAGCTGCACTTAAAACAGTATCATGCACAAAAAGCTATGACTATCAATAATTTCCCATTGGAATAGTAAAATGTATGGATTCAAACATAATTTTATGTGTATCTGTGAAATTGAAAACACAAAGAATGATGAAAACTGACATTAGGGTCTTTCATCAGCAATAAATTCATAATTCTGCTCCACCTGTAGATGTTGCTGATATGATGTACCAAAAGGGAATGCAGCTGTGAACTCTCTTTTTTCGTACTTCAGTAGTCTGTACAATGAAACCGATCTTGAGGAATTATTCAAGGGTCTGAGAAAAATCTTAATGAAGGTATACTTATGATAAAGGCAAACCAGAATCATATTTAATATGTGTTGGGCAACCTTAGAGTGGTCTTGTAAGATGTGAAATGACTTAAGGGTGGTCTCTTGCATTGGTCTCTCTAGACAATAAAACACTAATGACAAACCATGGTGCTCAATGGCACAACTGTAAATGAAAAATATGCTACCTGCCTGTAACTCCCATCCCAGCTCCCTGAAACTAAATAAGCAACAAGCCTGGCAAAGGAACAATCTGAGCAAAAAAGGTTGAGGGGAGCAAAAGATCTGAATAATTTTGCAACAGCCAAATATACTGGATTCTGATTTTGGTGAGGGGGGGTGAGGGGGATGATCTTATGCTTACCAAAGATTAGAATAAAAGTGAATAAGCACTCCTCTGCTCTCAGATGTAACACTGCACCTGTGGGCTTCTGAAAGAATATATCTCATGACAGTATATGAGTTTCTAGGGTGAAAATTTCTCTTTACCTTGAACATCTACAAATACTGGTGTACTCTTAGTATATTTTTTCTAGTTCAGTCAAAGGATTGTACTATCTTGTCAATTCCTTTAAAGAGCTCTTAACAGAGAATAATAATTAAATTTTGTGCTAGCTAGTGAATCTTCATGTACCCATCTTTACTCCTTTTTTTTTTTTTTTCCTCTATGCTGCTATGACATAGCATGGCAGTGAACTGTGGCTCGGGCCATGAAGTGGCTTGCCCAGTTTAGGAGAAGGTCCAGTCTCCTCCTCTAGCATTGCTCAGAGCTGAGCTGAAGGATTGTTGCACTCAGGTGTACCAGATAAATAAAGATGTTCTCTCTGCTCCAAGGGAGTCTGGAAATAATGCAGCTGAGTTAATGGACTTACACTAATATACAACTAATAGCAAGAAAAGAAGTAAGCCTGGGGTTATATTCTCATATTGGGCGGCCTATCAGCCGAAGTAAAGCCTTCATGAAAACTTCTGATGGGAATTTATTTTCTAAATGGCTATTTGCATTTTTATAGCAATAACTTTGGCTGGCTTCTGCTCCCGTTTCCATTCCTGCAGCTGCCGCAGCCTCTATGTGTTCAGAGCAGAGAGCACAGTGTGACCTTTGTCTTTTAAAGAATTTGGCCAAGAAGGTTGTGCAGCTGCAAATAGATCCAGGTGCTGGGGCCAGCAGCCAGGAGCTGCTTGGACATCAATGGAAGAGGCAGCCTTCACACCTGGTCAGCTGACCTCTGGGGGTCTCTGCGGCAAAGCAAGCATACACTGCCACAACCCTGCCACCCTCTTCCCACCTCCATGCTTGAGCACTCTCTGAACTTGGGGCATTCTTTTTTTCTAGACTTGCCCTTCTCTTTAATTGTGAGTGTTATTTTCTGTGATTTTTATGGGAGAGCTAAGACATGAAGAGCTAGAGCACAGCTTATACTGAAGAATATTCTCGTGCAGCTTTGATGTTTTAAGCTGCTGTTGTTCTCAAATCCAACTTAACTGTATTGTTAGGAGAATACCACTCTGCAAATTGTGAAACATAGTAGCCGCCACAATAAAATCCCAACATTTGATAAACATTGCAACTTATCACTGGATGGCTGATACCACTGTATTTGCTCTTCTGCAAACAGAAAATTATTCAGGTGTCTGATACTGTACTTAGATAAGACTCTGAACTTTCAAGCCTCCTTGTAGTTGAACAAATGAAATTAAATCCCAAAATCCATCTACAAAAAAATAGAATATCCATAATTTATGACCTTCTTTATGAATTTATGAACGATGCTCAAAAACAACTTTTTCTTTAGATTTCAAGAATATGTAATAAAAAGTCAAGACTGAACAAAAAAGGTTCTGTTATTGGTAAGTTATAGTTCTATCGAGACTTTTTTATAAGATTTTCGGGACCACCATAAGAATTACAGGGGTGGACCTGATAAATGGCTGTAATCATAGTCTAAGAGCTGTCTTGACCCTTAAGATCCTGGTCTTATGCTTTTTTTTGGGCTTAAAGTGGCAGAAGCCTTAGAGGTTTTTCCTTCTTGTCCACTATGTGATGACAGACAAATGAAGTTAAAAAGGAGCAAGACTTTGCCTGTCAAAACGCTACTTTTCATACTCCTTCCCTGTAAGGGATTGAAAAGATGGAGTGTAAAGGCAGGAAAGAGCTGTACCTGAGATAAGGGCTATACAGTGGGAATTCTGTAGCCTTTATCAAACACCTGGCATGCAAAATTGATAATGTTTCAGTCTGGCGCTTAAATCCATCCCTATGCCTGTCTTCATTCATCAGCACCTCCTCATCAAGAAGTTTTATGAAATATTTCATTTTTTCCTTCTTTGGGTAATCTTTTTGACTTGTGCTTTTAATATTTAATAATTACCCACACATGATTTAACCCTGCTACAAATGAGATTTCAAGTCAGCATCTGCTCTATCTTCATGTTACTCAGAGACTTAAAGTTACTGATGACATACATATGTGACTTGTTTTACCAAGTCTTCATACTCTACCAGCATGGCTTCAGAAGTAACTTCCATTCCCTCCCTCCAATCTCCATCTCACATGCATTTGTTCACGATGTACTCAGTTAGTCTACTCCCTCATTTTTTCTTGTTCAGGTATCAAAAATAGCTTTTTTAACTCAATAAGATCTTTTATATCCAGCCTGGCAGTTTGAGACGGATAATGGTTTTTATTTATTATTGTTACTATTGTCTGAACATCTGAAGATAAGGCGAATGACTCATTCACACAAAATACTGGATAAAATTCTGATCCCATTGAAATCACTTGGGGTCTCAGCACTGATTCAGTTAGGACAGGCTTTCCTCACCATCTCTGTCACAGACTGTACAACGTTGGGTCCCAGTTTTCCAAAAATAACCTTGTTTGTTTCCCTGTTCTGTCTTAATCAAAGCAAGCTATTAGAACAACTCACCAGGAAGCCTCCAGTCACAGGGCCAATGAAAGGTGAATTTATCTTAACTGGTAAGAGGAATTTCCCTGATGTTGCCCATTTGCTGCACATGAAGGGCAAGCCTTAGGTGAATCATCCCCTCCCGTGCTTTGTTCAACTAGTGATATGGGCCATAAAATCAATAAACCAAGATAAATTGAAAAAAAAATTCTCTATCTTCTTCCACAGAAAGGAAAAGCACACTCGAGAATAAAAACTGTTATTGCTCTCCGGTCATCCAAAAATACCTCCCAAAACACAGGATGTGTCAAGTGGTTAATACCTTTTGAACTTTCCTTTGAGCTTTCCTCTGTGGCTAGGGCCCTCTGAGCCTGCAACGTAGCAGCTGACAGTGATTAAGTTTCTGTATGCACACACAGTTCAAACTGCACTTAGAAAAGCCACATTTGGTCATTGTTTACTTAAGTTTGCAGCAACAAATACAGATGCGTGGATTTGAATGTACACCTGGCATTAATCAGCTGCTGCTGCTATTTCACAGCTGCCTCCAAGCAAGGCAAAATGCTGGAGTGGAAATACGATTTCAGAATAACCAGAAATCTTTAAGGGACCCACACGGAGGAAGGGGACCTCCTAACAACATTTGCTTCCAGCTTTTTTTGGCCTTCAGAGATTTTTTTTTGTGTTAAATCCCTCCTCATATAAAGAGATCTGCAGTTTTTTAAGTATGCATGGATGTACATATGTGTATATACACACTTTAAGAATCTGCACAGATACTGCGTAAAACTGGAAAGGACTCACACTTGCTACAATCAGGGGCCAAGGAGATTTGGAAAGGCAAGATCAGTAATACTGCAGTGGTACCCACATTTTCTAACCCATTTTGGGAGATTTCTGGTGCTGGAGGTGCAACACTGCCTTCATCAATCAGCTCCAGGTTTAACAGATATGAAAGGTTAAAAAAAAAAATGTCTAATCTAATTCTTAACATAATCTCATTTGATTTAATTTAGTCTCATTTCTTCCATTGCTGCTGGGCATAAAGGACAACACATTCAGATGCCAGGAGGATGGGGGCCACTAGGAGAGGCAGCCTCAGCTGCTGTGGGGAGAGGAGCAAGCACCCTGGCAGCCCCGTGCGAGGCCATCCATCACGTACCCCTGTGGCACGGCGGCAAGTGGGAACACTGCAGGCTGCCACCTAAGTGGGTCACTTGTTGCAGAAACGTGCTACCTGGGCTCTCAGCATCTTCACAGCCTGCCCGCCACTGCCAGATGGAGTTTAGGTTGTTTGGCTTTCAGCTGCGATCCCCAGTGGGGCTTTCCCACCTTTGCAATGTCTTTCTCTCTCAGCCATGAAATATTCCAGCACTGAGTTCAGCAAAGCACTGATGCTGAGAAGGTCCTTCCTCCAGGACAGACCCTTCCCTCTAGAAAATCCTTTTCCTCGGGTAAAAAATAGCCAGTTTGTTTGCTTTTTAAGTTTTCAAAGGTGTTGCAACACCAGGCGTATCTGAGGGGGGCAGTGCTGGAGAATCAGGCTCATTAAGCAACAGCAGTTGTTGATCATCAGCTGCATGAGGTATGGTGGGACACAAGGGGAGGGAAAACAGGCATTCGTCAGTGACAGTTTTTGCTAATGAGGCCTGACATATGTATTTATCTGTTCTCTGGTTAGATGGTGAACAACGTGTGAGTTTTGATGAATTCAGAGTATTTCTGACAATAGCTAAGAAATGAAAACTGAATTTAAAAAGATGGCAAAAGCAAGAAACACAATCCAGCTCCTGAAGGTCTTCAGTCTGAGACTGAAGAGGATATAATCAAGTCAAGCCAGTCACATATCTCACTTAGTAAGCATACTTACCTCATCCAAGACTAAGGGATATTTACCCAGTTTTCACCTAGATTATAATCTGGATAGATAGTATCTTCCAGATGCATAAAGATAGATGCTACTTCTTTGTCTTTCATTTTATGATCATTCTATACTTTCATTATTTATTTTTGAGTGCTGGAAAAGCTTATAACTTTCAGAAATGAGAGCAATATATCAATTATTGCATAGATAATTTAACACAAGTGAAAATCCGCCATTCCTCTTTGCCTCTCAGAAAGTGCCTACACAGCAGGGACCAAATGGACTGTGGTGTGAAGTAGATGAATGCAAGATCGCTGTCATCTAGTAAGTGTGGCACCGAGCTGCGCTAGGAGCGTGGGGTGTTGCCAGTCCTGAGCTCTGCACACAGCTGCAGCCAATGTCATTTAAAGCCCATTTGCATAGGTCTAAGTGGCGCTGGAGCTGTTCCTGCCCCAATTGAACTCACTAGCTTTGGACCTAGCTGACTGGGAGCTCAGCCGGGGAGGGGAAGCTGGGATCAATGAGCAAGCTCTTCTCACTGAAAATTCATCCATGCACGTCCGTGTGGGGATGCACAGGGCAAACGCACTTGGCAGGTCCCGGTCCTAGCTGAGCATCTCCTGGTGTGCTGTGGCAGGGGGCAGAGGGCTCAGCCCCACTGCTGAAGGGCACCAGAGACCACAGGCACTGCTGGCATGACCACCAGCCTGGCCACCCTGGCAGCCTTGCCTGCCTTTTCATTGCACCAGGGGTTAGCCATCCTTTGCCACTCGCACCTGGCTCAAGGAGGGCCAGTGAGCTCATTAAAGCACAGCCTGATGGCAGCCTGACCCCTCTGGAGTTGCTGCCCAGGCACCACATCCTCCAGGGCAGGCGTCTTCCCCAAGGAAGGAGACATGTTTGACAGTAGAGCCACCATTTACTCTCTGTAGCGTCTTCTTCCCTCTTTGTCTTCAAAGTCAAGTGAAGCTGTCCAAACAAGAGAGGCAGAAACTTCAGTGTTACAGCAACAGTGAATTAAAGAGTATGCTGAGGATACTAGATGGCTGTGAATACACCCATTTAGTACAGAATATCTTGTATGTTTCTAGATAGCAAATGAGCCATTTCTCTGCCATTTTCTAATTACTGGCATGAAAAGAAATATATGTATGTGTCTGTGCATACATTCAAACTCTTTATGCCAGACTTAAGACATAGGGATAATGAACATAGACTGCGAGAGGATTATTGGTATGGGGAGAGCCTGTTCCGCTATGATGCTGTGGGACACTGCCTGTCTTCTGACCTACATATTGGAAAGATAAATATACAGCAGATATGCGGCTATTTATCTTCACAGAGACCTTTCTTCTGCAGGGTCTTTTCCGCATCAGTGGGTGTGGGATTTTGCATTGCCTCAAAAAAATCCTTTAAATCTAAACCCAAGACATTTAAATTCTCTATTAGGGACAGTTTTATTTTTAAATGGCCTTTTTCTTACCAACAGACACCTTCTTCCCTGCTTCATGGAGATGGAGAGTGTCCCTCAGTGAGAGGCCAAATTTCTCTTTGAGGGTCAGTGATATATTTATGCTTTAAAGCTGAGATAAGGCCTTTCTCTCTGTATCTTTATAAACTATTAACTGTGCTTTTCCATGAGTTGAAATGTTAGTTGGGATTTAAAGCTTGTTCAACGTGTTATGGCTCAATTGAAGTTCACTGATAAAACAGTCTATTCATGATTAGTATTTTTGACATTGAAATTTACCGACAAAACCAGATTAATAATTTCACAATTATTTTAAGCACTAGGGGAAGTAAATGCTCATCTTAGTTATGGGGATACCTATTGATCTCGGCATTTCTTTATTTTTGTTCAGATAGGAAATTTATTTCAATATTCAGATGTTTTACTATAATCAAAACAAAGCTTGAAAAAGATTGTTTCAAGCATGGGCTTAAAGAAATTTATCAGTTACACATAAATCATAGAACAAGTTTTAGTCTCATGTTGAAAAAAAAAATAGGATGGAAAAGGCAGCAGAAGGAAAATTATCATCTCAATTAACTTCAGATATCTGGAATATATGTACCTCCAACTGAGCTAGTCACACTGCAAGCCCTTTAGAGTCAATGGAGGGAAAGTAGGCCTTTTGAGTTTAGCAAATCTTCTGATTTTCTTTAGACATTTACTAATATCTTTCTCAGAAATGCATGTTTCTCTGCTGGCCATGAATGTAAGTCTAGACAACCAGCTCAAATTCAAGCATTTCTACTGCAAACATCTTCTTTTGGCCAGAGGAATACTAACCTCAGATTTCACACTAGTTAGTGATCTAAAATGGCTCAGAAAACATCTCTGCGTTCCCTGACCGTTTAGCACTCTAAGCAGAAGCAAACATATTAACACTAGCTTTATTGCTGTTGATGTTTTTATAAGTCATTTTTCCTGGTATAACTGTTAACATGCACTTGGAGTAGAATATACCTTTGCCATCATTTTGATATTTTTTCTTAATGCATAGTATTTATGTTTCATGTAAAGAATTTCAGGCTTGTAAGAGGGTCAGGTTCTTAGCTAGGGTCAGTGAATGCGGTGCATTTTTAAATGCACATACGCTGATCAGTTCACTTAAGAGCTTCAGTACATCATTTTGCAATCACATATCTCAGAAATAATTTATACAATCAATTAAAGAGCATTATCAAGGGATGATTTGACAACTGTTGCCATGTCAACCAATGAAGCAGAAAGCTCCTCAGCGTTTAAAGGCTGCACCTGGTGATAGATATAGCAGATTTTGAGGACTCAGACAGAATCGCAGATGTCCAAAGGTGTGGAGGGAACATGATTTAGAGCTTGATGTTTTTCCATTTTTACTGGCGAAAGGGTGTTGATGGCATGTTGTTCACTTTCTCATTAAAATTCTGTCATTTTTCACAAAGTGTTCTGCATTCAGGGCTGAAAATTGAAGTGAGAATGCACTTTACAGACTGATAAAATATGATAGCAAAATGGATGATGTTCATTTGCAGGCTGAATTAATTAAAAAAAAAAAGCGTTTGTGTCAGTGCATTTATGAAAAGCCCGTTAATCAAACACAACTTTACCAGCCTTAATGGACACATCTTAAACACTCTTGCATTAATATTTAAAATTCTGGTTAGAAAACGACTCCTAGTGCATTGAGCTAAAAAGTAATTAGAATAGGTCATTACAAGAATAAAACAGTACAAGATGAAAGTACATTTTCTGTTGGCAACAACAGGTTGGGCATTGGCTGCTCAGTCTTGACATTTGTGTTTACATCTTTACCTATACAGTAGCTCTGCTCTTAATGAGAGAATGATTTCTGCAAAAGAAAAATTCCCTCCTGTCCTCCTGTGCCATCTTTCTTACACAGTCTTATAGCTACAGGAATTAGGATTAAAACTGCTGTCCATGTTAGCCTGGAGGCCGAAGCAGCCCCTCTTTCAGACTTCCATTGTTATGGTTATACCTGTGAATCTCAGAGTAGCAGTTTCAAGTGTGCAGTATGTCACGCAGCTCAGGCTACTGTAGCTTCTCTGAGACAATTTCTTGTGATGAACTTGTGGTCTTGAAACACTGGGGCACTTATCTTGGTTGGGGTCCTTTGCAATGCGAATAAACTCATTTGTGTGCATGCAGAGACATGAAGGAATAGTTTCTCATGTGAATGGAAAGCTTGCATAATACCAGATTCTCAATGCAAATTACTTCCCATGGAAAGTCCAGAATTATCACTGTCAACTATTTCTGGAATGTTCTTCTTGACACTAATCGGATGAAAACTGTTGGAGAAGTTTTCTGTGACATAGATAAACCTGTTTCTTTGAATAGTTTTGCTATGTGAACTGCTGAAGCTTGCCTTAAAATCTATTATATTCAACTTGATCAAGGAAATAATTTGCTTCATAAATTCTTGGTCTTTTTCTACTTTTCTCCCACTGACAAAATCTGACATTCTCTATTTCTCCACTCAGTAAAGACATCAGTTTTGCAAAGTTAGCATCCTGCTTGCGAATCCAACAGGTAAAAATGAAAGACGAAGAACATTCACCTAAATATTCAAATATAGAAAGAAGCATGGAAGAGAGGTCCTGGGTCCCAAGTTGTCCCCTGCTGTCATGCATCCTGCCCCATTTCACAGGGCTGTGGCAGCCCTGCTCTCAGGCTATTTAAGAACCAAACTCCCTTAATGACTTTAAGCAACTAATTTCCCATCTTAATTGATTCATGGCTATGTTGCGAGATAGGCTATTACATGCATTTTCATGGCCAATCTTCTGCCATCATTGAACCATTCCCTAAGGTATTCTTTGGTCTTAAAAACTGACCATAAAAACATATTACTTGGTGGAATACACCTGTAGCTTACTGACTTGGAAACAATATCTGACCTGATATCAGGGGCTGCAGCTCTTTTGACAGTGAGAATTACTCCTTTCTTCTGGATCTAGTGTTTTTGTAGGTGATTACTTGGCAGACTCCTAACCATTTTACAGAAAAGTGGAAATTGCTACAATTGGCTAAAAAGAAGACCCAACAACGTAACAAACATGAATGGCAGGTTCCAGGGTGAGATGTTTTCTTAAGCTGTCTTGCTGATTTGGGAAACTTGTGGCACAACATCACATGATACTGTTTTACTTTCTCTGCATAAAAAAGAAACGTCTTTGTTCACATTTTAATGCATTTTGTGAGTTCTCAGATCCTAACTTGCCTTCAACAGGATGGATGGCCCATGGTGATAATAACAGATGTGATATCTTGCTGCAGTTTGTAGATGCAAGTTCAACAGGTGCACCAAAGGACTGGCACAGCCATAAGAGGGCACCCAGTCTTCTGGGATGTGGATGCAATACTAGTAATTTTTTTTTCCTGTGGGATTAACTACACTGCTTGTTTGTCTTAATCCAATGGACCACTTTCTGTGCCAGGACAGAAAGATGGAGGTATAAAGGCAAAATCGAGGGGTTTTTGCCAGGAATAATCTTACAGTTCTCTCCCATCTACAGGGTCCCAAATCTGCCCCTTAGGTTTAGGCTTCAGTCCCAGGCCTTTTCCAGGACTACTCTAAGCTCAGTGAAAGCCTCAAAAAGAAAGTTTCCACACAATCTTTTGGCAGCAGAGCCTCATTTTCCCTTTCTTTTCTTCTTTGGGGAAATAAAACCCCAAATATGTCACACAATAATTCAGTTGCACTGAGATCTCCTTGGATATTCATTATTTCTGGTTTTGTATGAGGATTTGAGCCTTAAAAGCAGGTTCCCAGTTTCCCCAGGCCATGCAGGTCTGCACAGGGAGGCTGGGTGCTCTCCTCCCAGTGCAAGCAACACATTTCCCCATGCCCTCCACAGTCTGCTGAGCCCCCAGGGCCTGGAGACAACCTTACTATCATCAGAGTGTGGCTTATCTGACTGTCTATTGTGCACAAAGAAATAAAGCAGCTGGTGTATTTTAGCATGATTAACTTTGCTAGAAATGATTTCCAGTCTTCAGAGTTTGGTCTTTGGAGCTGTAACAGGCTCTGTACAAGTGTTTTCCCTGTATTAAGCAGACGAGCTGCCTCAGCAAGCTTTCTGGCCTGTAGTGGCTCTCTCAAGATTGGAAGCATGTGTAGGTATCTATTCATCCACTTTCGGTCTATATCCTCTCTTTAAATGGTGCTTACTGGCTTTCTTTCAGAGCTTACATATTTTTTAAAACATACCTTTATCTATCCTTGTTTTAATATCCACTCCTGCATCTCAAATTGTCACTTTAAAATTCCAGACCATTCCCGCCCCATGAGAGCAGTCTAAGCAGTAGGCTGCAGTCTCATTTTTTGTGCTTTCCTAATCCATCCCACAGAAACATGGCTTCTCTGCTGCATGGTGGCATGACTTCAGCACAAGAATTGGAAAAATTCCTCTTCGGCACCCTATGGCTTAATCTTTATGTGCTCTTGTCTCCAAGAGACAGCGTTAAGTTTGTCCTCACGCAGGCTGAGGAGGGAAATGAAGTCATGTCTCCCCTGTCACAGATGACTGTCGTACCTCCTTGGCTATTCTAGAAAGGCAAAGGGCCACAAAGCCAGTACACCATGGTCTTTAAAGTATAGCCAGCATGAATTTGCTGGTGAACATGAGGCATGCTACAGGAACACTTAGTTCCCTACTTGCCTCTTCCTCAGTGCCTTGCTCCTGACTGGCTGGAGGGCTCAGCAAGGCAGCTAGCTGCTCTGACTTGACATTCAGATAATAGCCCACATGCAGAATGACAAGCCCCAATAAAGTATCTGTGCCTATAGGATCAGCTAGCAGCCTAGCACCACGGTTTCTGGGTACCAGCTTTAAATTTTGGGTGTTCAAGTTCCATGTATGTCCGGCTTTGCCGGCTTACCTCCCCTTCTGGCCCAAAGCAGGAGTGCCACTTGCTGGTGGAAACAGGCTTGGAGTCATCTGCAAACATTTTCGTTTGGTTTCGGAAGTGGGGAAATTAAACATCACATTCTCTTTGTAAATCAGGACTTGAGTTTAAAAGAAGCATTGACTTCCAGGATAGCTTTCTGAGGATCTTTCAGCTCATCTGTCTTGTTTTTGCATTATGGTACAGGAAATGCATCCACATGCTCACATCTCAAATCAGAGATGGTAACAGCTTACGCCATTCCAAGTCTGTCACCATATCTAGCCATACACCATATTATTCCTTCCTCCTTTTATAAACTGCACCCACACACAAAAATTTTTGCATAGCCCTGAGTTTCAAATGGATAACACTGCATTTCCCCAGAACAATTATTCAAGACACATAAAATACTTTGGAGAAACTAATCTAAAAACCAGTGTTGTCATACAGAGTCTACTGTCATTTATATTATATGACAAATTAAGCAGAATGAAATACTAGTCATTAACTAAACACCTTCATTACACAACCTAGCGTAATATGCCTAACAGCAAATCTCAAAAAGTTCCTGTCTTGGGCTGGTTTTGTGTTTAAAAGCATGCATATGAAAGGAATCAATTAATGTGCTTATATCTCATCAGTTTCTGATAATTAATATGAGCTCTAAGGGCTTTATGGATTGCTGGTTTGATCATTTACTAGCAACTGAAGTAATAGAGGTTATGATGGAAAGATGGCCTCATAGCTGCCTTGCAGAGTGCACTAAATAATTGAACCCAAAGAATAACAGGGATTGAAATTGCTGTGTTCATTCATGGATAACATACGACAGGAGTAAGGCAAGCAGCGAGTTAGCAGATGACTCAGCCAAGCATCTATGACTGAACAAAGTGTGATTCTAACCTTCTGTCATTGAAAATATATTTAATGGAAACATTATCATTCTGATATATTGCTTGCTAAGACAAGACATGTTTACAGTACAGTTTCCCTGTGACGTTACTATAGGACTAGATTTTGGCACACTTGATCTTGCTGAATTGTACTTCACCTCAAAATAAATCTACTCCTCCTGGAGTGAGAGACTATTCCAAAAGAGCAAGTGAGACAGAACCTGGTCCAAAGTTGGCTGGAAACAAATATCATCAGATTAATATAAATTATCCTATTAATTTTTAATACTCAGAGAGGAAGATCTCTATAAAAACTGAGGACCACATGTAAGGTTCTTCCTTTATTATGACTTTTTCAGCCTAAAACTAGAGCACTGGACAACATAATTTATTTTTTTAATTAACAAATATGAACGGCCACATGTCTCAGATGCAGATCAAAGAAGGGGGATGCTGAAGGCATGGATTAAAGTTAGCCGCCTTTTCCCTGCATCTGGGAGAGCTCAGTTTGTGATATTTTTATTGATAGGAGCACTCAGGTGTTCAGCAGTGGAACAGAGCACATAGTCCGGAGTGTTGTATTAAAGTAAAACTTGCTGAAGGGAGGGGAAGGAGGATAAAAATGAAGCAAGATAATCTCTAGAGCACATTATACATGTATGCTGGTCAGGGATGGCTTGCAGCAACTCTGCAGTACTGTGCAGCAGTACTCTGCCAACAGAATTCATGCTGAAAACATATGTTCTTCTGCTCAAACCAGCTTTTGCTACATCTGGAAACCAAGAGTTAGAGGGGGAGGGGAAAAATAAGGCAGCAGTATATGTAATTCTCCTCTAAGAGAAACCATTCATTTGTTCATGAAAGAAACATTTCTCCTTGCATCATCAGCAGAAATTCTCACAAATTTCTGGAATGGATATTTAAAAGCTGGGCTAGGAAAGCAAAAAACAGATAGAGGGAGGGAATGTAGGTAATAGCAGACATTCATGACCTTTTTTTCTGAAGTCAAGTCATGTCTTGATATCGAGAGCAATCTTATTTAGCAAAAAGTGGAAAACTTGGCAAAAACATTGTTTAAAATGACTGCAAGACTTGTTAAAAACCCAAAATAACTCTGTTTTGCTGTCAAAAGCCTGGGAAACACAAAACAGATGTTTCACCCAGCCTCACTTACTCAGCCGGATCCCTCCTTGCTATGAAGGCAGCTGTATCACATGCCTTTTCTGAGAAAGAAATAGTGCTTTCCTTTGGCACTTCCATGTCATCCTCACTGACCAGCCAGACACTGCCATCAGATGAAGACAGCTTCTATCATCCTTCCTGCTACTTAAGTCTGCAGAATCTCCCTGGGACTGAGCAGCCCCATGCTTTGAAAAATAGAAGCATTAGGTACAAATTTTGGCCAGCCTTGGTTCCTCAGGCAATCCACGGGACCACTGGAGTCAGAAAGCACTACTCGCTGTAGTGGGTGGTGGCAGCAGAGCTCTTGGCCTACATCCTGAACAATGCACATATTATTAGAACTAATGGCAGCTATGTGTACATGTAATAATATAGCCTTGAGACTGCAGCTTGGAAATGCCACAAGAACAGATTGTTTTATTTTTATTCATGGGAGCAAGTATGGTGAGTAACAACAGGAAAATCACAAGCAGAGGCTGAAATCTCCCTGCTGGGTTGCTTAAGAGGGGGAGGGGTGAGATCCATGAGCTCTGTCTCTGACATTTTGGGGAATTTTAAGAAATTATGTTGACCTCTGGATCCTCCATTAAGATGCTGCCTCGCCCTGGAGGCATGTGATGCCTCTAGCTCAGAGTTTCAGGATGTTCATCTCACTGGCCAGGTGATGGGTACACAAATCTGTGTAGGCAGAAGCAGATGTTTCACCCTGGATTCATCCCCTCCTCTCCTGAGCCCTCTAACAAGGAGCTATTTGTTGTGGGGCTCCTAATCCCTATCCACCAAGTGAAAGAGCCAGTTTAAGCATTTTGCACTTGGCAAGTTGTGTCTGTGAATCCTCAGTGCTCTTCAGCATCTGGGATTTAGTATCCACTCTCTCTGGGGATACTTCCTTGGAAAAACATGTGGTTACTTCATGTAGGCAGATCACTGCCTCACACCTGGACATCTGTGGGTACTGTTCCTGGACATGAAGCTCGGTCTCAGGAGGGAAGTCTCAGAATTTGTCCCTAAAAATCTACAGAATGCGATACTAAGTGGGGCTGCAGCTCTAGCCTGGGATTACTGTTTTAATGTTGCATTTCCATCATGAAGCTTCCTTTGCTAGATAACTGATGGTTGCATTTCAGTTGATCAAGTATAACATTATTATTTTGAAACTGAGATGGAAATGTTAATATATAATCAAGAAAATGGCACTGTCACCACAACAAAGAAGAGGATGATTGTCTAAAATGATCTGAATATTAATACAATTTATAAATCATTCTGGAAAGACAGGCATGGGGAAGAGAGAAGCTATTGCCTTACATACCATCAGATCCTGAATTCACTGTGATGTAGAGGGAGTTAGACCTCTGGCAGTCTCTTAAAATGATTAAAAAAGAAAAGAAGGAGGCTTGCCACCTTGAAGTGGAAAAGGATGCCTCTAGAGCAGATCAGATTAACGAGACGTTCTTATAAGCTTTTATTAACAGAACCACACTAAGCAAGATTTGGGAATAGTGAAGGATTTTAACTATACAAAAGGGAAATAATACAGCAAAACTCAGACTGTTCAGCCATTCCTTGGAAGACAATTTTTGATATGGAAGATGAAACAGGAAAATCTTTTTCTAGTTTTGTTCCTAACCAATAGAGAAGGAAGGGTTGAGAATAAGGTAAAAAGCAATTTGTGTGAGAGTGAACATGAAATGACAAAGTTTATGATCTTCATAAAGAGAATTAAAAAAATGAAATGCAAGAAGGCAAACTTCAGTAACTGTGAAGGATTGATAGGCAAAGTCTTGTGGAAGGTACTTTAAGGAAAAGATGAAACAAGCTGGCAGCTTCTCAAAGAATCAGAGGAAGAAATCAGCTATAGAAAGATACAAATTTAGCAAAATCATGAGCTCTTCTTTGATCTTAATCTCAAGAGGAAATGTAGGAAGTAAACAGTAGGTGAGATTACTAAACGTGGGTATAAAAGAATACGTCAAGCATGTAAGAACAGAGACATCAAGGACAAGAAGAAATCACTCTGTAAGTACATTTCTAGTAAGGAAAAGACCTGTGGAGAGGGAAACATTAGAGATGAAGGTCAAAGTGTTTAATGTTTTTTTTTTCATCTATCTTCCCTATAGCAGTGATCAAGTGGTTAACGTCATTAATTCCAAGGACGAAAGACCATAACAGGGAAAGAACACGTCGAAGAGGTATTAGGTAGGCTTGCATTTTCAATTGGCTGATCTGACACAAGGATATCTGTGGCTTGTCAGCAGTTATCACTGAGGCCTTGAGGGGAGCAGCTGGGTTACCAGGAGTCTGGAAAAGGTCAGGGGAAAGGAAGGGGCAATAAAACCAAGAGAAAGTAGACTCAGAGGATCGCTGATCCATCAGCTTAAATGCAGTCTCTGAAAAATTCTTCACAAATAAGCAAACAAACTTCTTGGGAGGAACTGGAAGGTGAAAAGGTTAGTATCCAGCTTGGATCTACCAAATACAAATCATTTGAAATAAGAGGAGAAACAGTGGATAGTAGGTATCTTTGATCTAATCAGGCTTTGACAGCTGTGCAAGGCTTACAATCCCACAAGCGAGCGAAACTATAGGCTGTTTGCAAGCTGTTCTGGTACCTGTACCCACAAAGCAGTTGCAAAGGTTTGCTCTCAAAGTGAAAGCAGGCCTTGGACAGGATCATGCAGGATGCTAGAGTCAGTTTTGCCCAATGCTATCACTATCTGGATGACGGGAAAGGAGATGTGCTAGATAAATTAGTAGGTGATATGGGAGGGATATGGGAGGAGCTGCAAGTATGTTGCAGGAGTGCATTAGAATTCAAAGCACCCTTGGGAAACCAATGAAATTGCCTGGAAAATACAGAGGATGAATTTCCACAGTGAAAATGCAAGGTGCCACACTTTGACAGGATTGATCACAAATCTGAGGTTAGTAAGAACAAAATTAAGTTGCAAAGCTGTGTCATGAAAAAGGCAAACATCATATAAAAAGTAGTGTTGCAGAGACACACTTGGAGAAATACTATTTATTTGTTCCTCAGCATAGATATGGCTGTAATTTGAGACGTATGTGGACAAATTTGAGAATGTCCAAAGGAAAGCAATAAGAGGTCTAAAAAAGCATGACCTTGGAGGAAATAGTGAAGAAATTAGCTTGGTGTGGTCTCAAGAAAAATAGACGGGGGGGGGATGGTAACAGCCTTTTAGTACATAAAGGCTGCTGTGAAGAGGAGGGGTGTAACCTGCCCTCTGCATCTACAGGGGATAGGTCAAGAAGTGGTGGAGTTCAACTGCTGCAAAGGAAATGTATAAAAATTTTCTGAGGCATTAGGGAAAACTTTCTAATGATACAATTAGGGAGGCACTAGAATAGATCGCCTGGGGAAGTCATGGAATCTCCATCACTGGCGGTCTCAACAATTTAGGCTAACATCTGTCAGGAACAACACACATATAACTGAACTAGCTGGGGGCCAGGGAAGTGACTATACGACCTCCTGAAGTCCCTTCCAGACCTGTTTTTCTCTAGCTCTAATCATTCAAGAGCCTTGCTCCCTGACAATGCTATGTACTTTTGATTTGAACCATTTGACATGCTGTTTGATTACCATCCTGATTTCTTTGCAGTCACATATATTAAATGATGTGCTTTAGAATAATTCCTAGCTTATCTGAAAGAGGAGTGATGTTTCACTTTAAGTTCCTCTAGCAAATGTTAAGGTTGCATCGGCAGTCACCTTGTATTTCCGTGTTTTCAGAAGTTTAAATTTAGGCAGTGTTCAAGACAGCCTCAGATCCTAGACGTGGTGGTATGAAAGAGGAGAGGGACTGGAACCTAAACCATATGAAGGAGCAAGAAGCAGAGTGATAGTCTGGCAAGCTGCTGTGCGTCACATGGGGAGAAGAGGCATGCTGAGCTCTTACAACTTTTCTTCCCCTCCCCTGAAAGACACAGTTTCACAGACCAGTCCCCACTGATAAGGGGGAACTGGAGGATCAGGACACAGCCCTGTCTCCTCTCCCTAGCCCACTCTGAGGCCAATGCTCAGAGCAGGCTGCAGTTATCTGGAAATGACCTGAGCACAGCCTGACACCGAGATCTTCAGGGTTGGATCTGCACCCTGTTTGGTTCCTCAGATCTGGGAAGATAGTGCCGAGAGAATCTGCCAAACCAAAACCAGAGTCGGGGAATAAGGAAGAGGTAAAGAATTCTTTATATTGACCCCTTGACTTGTATGATACCAAATTCTGGTTATTAGACTTTCCCAGTATCCTCATGAGATATACCAAACAGCAATGACATTTTCCAAAATAATCAGCTTTTAAAGTGCTTAGAAAATACCTGACCTTTAAACAGAAGAGAGAAGTGTTACATGGACCATTTCCCTTAATGTGGTATTTTCGGCTGAGATAAAAGTATTCTGCTGAGGTGGACAGAGTCAGAAACCTGTCTCCATCAGAACTCCTCTTCTGTGATATGCTGTGAGCATGCCAGTTCTCAGCTCTTCCCCAGAAGCCTCAGCACTGGGCTTGACAGGTGCTTCATCTGGTTTTGGCTGGTGGCACTGAGACACTGGCAGCCAGAGGCAGCAGAGAGAAGGATTTGAGATGTGTTGTCCAAAGCTTGCATATAAAGGGAGGGAGGACAGATGTTCACATGTACATGGAGGAAGTATAGGTCAGATGCCTTTGGAGAATCAGGGGCTCTGCAAAGCCTGTAAACCCAGGGGGAAAGAGAACGGGTGGCTGACAGTGACCCCCTCAACTGTTGTTAAACTGATCATCTCTCCTAGGATTTTACTTTTCCACTATGTGTCTGTCCTCCTTTCATGCCAGCTGACCCAGTCTGCCCTCACCCGGTTTGTGTGGTAGCTCCAACTCCTCATTCTTTATTCTTCATTTGTCTTTCCCCTAATGGCCCCTGCTTGCAGCAAGAATTCACAGCTGCTAGATCATTGAAGGAAAAACTTGAGTTTCCTGAGTTTCTTGGTGTTCTCAGAACACAGATCTCCAAAATAATGCCATCTGCCTCCTCAGGCACACAGTCTTGGTTGAGAGAGACTGGGATAAATTATGTTTATATGCAAAAGAAATAGCTGTTCATGGTTGGCTCTGAACTGGCTTGGAGGTCAGTGGCATATGACTCCTACTCCAGCAGAGCTTTAATTTGTTTAACAGATGAGTGAGTCTGTCTGAACACTGTCCTGGGCAACTGGCTTTAGGTGGTGCTGCCTGGGCAGGGAGGTTGGACCAGGTCACCATCACATCACCTCCAGAGATCCCTTCCAATCTCAACCATTCTGTGATTCTGTGAATCCTTTAATTCCTGATCCTGAATCTCCTGAAATAGCCTTTTTCTTCCTTGACTAGTGTTTCAAGTGTCACTCTACAACCTTGCACATAAGACAGAGAAAATAACAAACAGTTGACTGCAAACCCCAGTAAAGTCCTGCAGGCCCCAAACCGGGTTTGCTTGGTTCACCTATAGAGGGTGCTACATGGAACTGCTTATTCAAATCTCCCTAAATGCTGAACCCTGGCCCTGCTCCACATGCCTGTGAGGCACAGCCAATTTCAGGATAAGCAACCTTTGAGCATTTACAAGAGCAGACCTTTAAACTGTGGAGGGTTTTCAGACTCCGTGACAGCAGAGCTGCCAGTCGTGCAACCATCCCATACATGCAGCTATGCATTACAAAGACAAAGGGCAGTCACACAGAAAATGGTGTCTGTGCCTTAGTCAAAACCTGCTGTTCTCCTGGTAGCATCAATGCTGTATTTAGGTCACTTTTAAAAAAGGACAAATTAAGCCTCGGGGCAGAATTGGATCCTTTGATTGTAGCCAGATTCTATTCTCACTCTGGAGTAAATAGATGGTGATGGCTTTAGCTTGTTGAAGATAACAGAGATGCACCCACAGCACTTGAGAATACTGCAATAGAAAGCGGGATTTGATCTTTTAATAGAAAAAAAATAATCAAAAGTCTTCACACTGTTTCCTCAAGTTTCATTAGTGGAAAAAACCATGAGCAAGATGTCTTGGTTTGAAAAGACAGGTGTCTGTGGAGGAAGGCAGGAGCCTCCCTTGAAATGGAAAGTGCAACCCCCTTCTCTCCAAATTATTATAATTTTGAAATTAACGGGCCTTCAGGCAAAGATATGGGGAATAGGAATAACAGTTCTTTACTAATATATACATATATATAACACAAGGCAGGGAAAAACAAACAACCCACTGGTTTACACTGACAGAGTCAGGAATACAACCTGACACCCTGTTAGGGTGGCAGTAGCAGTCCGATAAGATGCTGGCTGCAGTCCTCCTGAAGCGATGGATGTAGTTCTGTTGAAGCAGCGATCAGGTAAAAGAGTCTGGTCTTCCTCTGAAGGTCCAGTGGTAGATAGGTAGCTCTTGTCCTCTGGAACTCCAGTGGGGGGAAAAGCTCCTCTGGGAATCCAGTGGAAGAAGGCTGCTAGGGTGTTCAAAATCTCCGTTTTTATTTAGCATGGACTGCTTGGCTCCTTCCCCCCCCTCCCCGGGCGGAGCATCTCACAATGGGATGGGGAGTCGTGAGGCAGTTCCTTGATGGGCCATTAACAGGAGATAGCCCAGGAGCGAGTTATCGATGGGTCAGGCGATAAGGCATTGTTGTGCCCATGAACAGGAGATAGTCCAGAGGGGGGAGGCGGGGAGCACCGCCCCACCTGGTCTCAACAGCTCCTGAAGATGGTAATAGAATTTTTTTTTTTGGCACACTTTACACTGTAACCCAGGACACAAGAGTAATCATTTCAGGTTTTTTTCTCATTTCACTGGTCTTCCCTCAAAGCTCTCTATTTTAATTTGCACTGAGGCCTTTTTTGGCACCAACAGAAGGAATCTGTTGCAGAATTCAGTCTAATGACACAAAACACTTCCAGTAGCAAAACTTCCCCAAGGAGAGGGGTTTGTTAGAAACTTGACCAGCCAATATATAACTGAAGTTATGTAAAATTCTATCTATATAATACCAGTTAATTGAAGTATACAAATACAGCTATCCCTTTTTTTCCTTATTTTGTTGTTTTCTTCATCTGTGCAGTTTAATCACAGCTTTATGGAGCTTTATGTTCCTTTTTTTCTCTTTGTACATTCAAATGTATAACTCCACTTGCTAGAAAAAACAATATATCACATCTCATGCAGCTGAAATCATTGACCTGCTCCTGTCACAGAAGGTCTGTGTAACTTTGTGTTCCTCAAAATACTGTCAAGAAATTCTGCAATAAACATTAGCCACAGAAGGAGGTTTTCAAACAGTATGTCTTGAAGGTGATCTTTCTTAAACATCCCTTGCCTGAGCTCAAGGCAAATCCTAACGACGCTGGTAAAAACTCCCTACCAAGCAAGCATGAAACCCTTGTGATATGGTGGACTATTTAGACACATGGCTAAGGAGACCCTCCTGCGAGGAGCCCATTTCCATGGGTTGACTGTATCCTCCATCCCCTTGCCCAGGACCTGCCTGATGCCTCTCCTCTTTCTCCTCTGGTTCCAATGTGTTTGGGGTCATTAGTTGTACCAACTGCCTTTTCACCAGTAAATGTGAGCAATATGAACAACTTCTTTCATAGCTTAGGTACTGCTCAAAAGCATGGCTTCTTTTCCCAGAAAAGGAAGAAGATACCTTTTTCCTTAGGTTTTGCTGTTAAATCTATGGAAAAGAAAGTCAGCTATCTGACCAGATTTTGTGGCTGTGCTACTTCCTTGCCCAAGAGCAGCAGCGGGAATTTTGGAGCTGTCTGTCTTCTTCTCAGGTGGTATTTGCATGCACGCACTTGCACCCATAGGACAGTAAAGACATTATTTATTACAATATGTAAGTTAATGGCATTACTTAAGACAGCGCAAAAGATCATTGTTCAATAAAACATTTGTAATTTTTTTTGTTAGTGAATAGCAGGTCACCAAACCTTGAATCTACCTGTAGGAAAAAGTTGGTTTTGTTGAGTTTCATTCGAGCAATGTCTTTAAGCAATGGGAACAGTAAGCAACTGCTCACATCCCATTTTTTCAAAATAAAACGGGTTATGATTTTCACATGACCACTTGATTTCAAATGGGCAGTTAATTTATACTGTTAAGGAGTTTAAAACCATAAATATTTAAGATGGAACCAAAACATTCTCAAATTACTAAAGTTAAATTTTTTATGAGGAAGGCCAGAAATTTGGCTTGGCCAATTGGTTTGCAGAAAATCGATAGAGATTAGATAACCAAATGAGATTTTTAAGCATTTGTGGCTTGGGTTTAAATGGGACATTATAGATGACATATGCATGAAGATGAAAAAGAAAACGAACAAGGAGATGTTGATGTGTGCATACAATCACATCTGCTTGTTTCAGTCTTTGCTGTTATCCCAGTGTGAATTGAGAAGGATGGGATAACTTATCCTTAGAGGCAAGTATAAGAGACAAGTGAAAACCCTATTGATTTTTATTATGCAGTGTCTGTCACTCACAAAGTCCTTTCTTTTTTTAAGGACAGTATAGTTTTAATGCTAGAGCTTCCTTCAGTGAACTCCAGTTAGATATCTCCTCTTAACCACTCTAAGTTACTTACAGGGGGATTTTTTCTTAACTTTGGAATGAACTTCTTTTTTACTTACCTTCAGGAAATGTGCCCTGGAACACTTTGATTTTTCACAGTAACAACCCTTTTTTTTCACTCACCCTGGGTCTGTGTCCTCTGAGTGGGCTCTAGCAAGTTTGCAAGGTGATAGCTGCTTTTCTGACATGTCAGCAGCATATGTATGTGTCACAAGGAAATAAGCTGACATCATCATTTTAGTGAGGAGTTCCTGTAATTTTCGATTGCCATATTAACAGGAAAAATAAGACTCCTTGGGAAGTTTATGGCCTGAAGAGTTACAAATATTTGTGACCATGCACACAGACATGGTTCCCAGATAGTCTCTACTGCAGTACAGCTCTCCATCCCACATGGCTTGCATCAGGCAAAGCAGGCTGGGGGCTAGCACTTAGTGCAAGAAAGGAAAAACAACAGGGAAAAAAATGGATGAAAGTCTTCCCAAGCAGTCTGCTGAGTGGAAACCTCTGCCTTCTACCAAGGAAGAGTTTCCAAGTGGATGTCATCCAAGGAAGATTTGTTTCCCCGGTGAGGTCTGTACCCTGGTTTCAAGGAGTGAGCAGCGCCCATGCCTGCTAACAGCTGTCCCTTTGCCTGGCTCCATCTGCAAGCCCTCTGGAGCCTACTCCTCTGCTCCTGCCGTGCTCAGCAGCTCCTCGCTCGCTTCCGCATGGCATGGCGGACGGCGGCGCCTCGTCCCACCTACTCACAATATCTCGTTTAAAACATATCCGTGAGACACCATCTTGCCGCCAGTTTGCAGTGCAGGAGCTTGCTCACTACCTTCAGCCACCGCTGAGTAGCAAAGCTTTATCAAAGTAACGTGGAGGAGCTCAACTGGTATAGGGATGGCTCTGTCAGCAGAAAGCAAACTGCCCTCCCAGGCAGCGGTTTAGAAAAGCAAGGACCCATTCCTCTGAATGCTTTTATGCTATTTCTGTTAAATCAGAAGTTTCTTCCAAAAATAATGGGCCAGCAACTTTTTGTCTGGAATACATGAAAACTGGAAGTCAGCTGCTCGAAAGAAATCCTGTTGCCTTCCACAGCACACATGGCCAAAATGAAGACAGATCAGTGTAAACAGAGGTAGCCTATCTGACAACCTGTCTTTGTATAAGGTATGATGCACAGCTGAAAAATACTCCGAGTGACCTATATGGGGTTTCAGCACATAATAACATTGCTTTAGCTGTTCACAGAGAGGGGAGAGCAGCAAGTGGCTGGATTTATGTAAATGCCAAGGTATATCTAATGTCTTCATGTCTCTGTTTCTTGGTGGCCCTAAGGGTTTTCAGGAGGGTTTTCCTGGAGGTCTGTCATCATATAAAATTATCAAAAGTCTAGTTCATGTAGAGGAGGATTCTGCTGAAAGAGTCAGTGATTTTCTCCTTTGCTGTTCCCTAGGACTGGCTGGATGCTCCCAGAGCTGGAATGAAGTTGTTTATCTCCAGGTGTTGAACAGCCACTGATAACATACTATATATTCTCTGGATTATATTAAAGCACATATATATTGTCAGTTTATAATTATGTGTTTCATAACAGAAGTGTGTTTGCTTCATTACAGCGTGAAGTGTAATTTTAAGATATTAAGGATGTGGAAGTGCACCCAGCATGAGATGCGACCCTGCAGGCATACCACAACAGCGTACAGCTTCACCTCCGGAGCCCGGGAGATGCGCAGGCACAGGTGAGCAGGCGTGAAGGGACAGGTGTCCCCATCAGGAGAAAGGCACCATCACCCCCTGGACCTGACAGGGGAAACACTGCTGGGGCCTCTGGAGTCCTGCAGAGTCTTTGCTTACTGTCGTTTTCCTGCATTTCATAGAGTAATTATATTTACAAAATAACATCTTTTTCTTGCTCCTTGTTTTTCTCCAGAACTTCTTAGCTGTGCTTTGTTTCTGGCTCACATTTTAAATGTGCTTTGGCAGCAAGAAGAGCCTCAGCTTCTTTAATTTATTACCTCTGTTTACGAAATATGGATATTGAGCCAACTTTACTTCTTATGCTAAGTGAATCAGTGCAAATGCAATCACTTCTGGACATTCGCTATATAAAATAAGCATATTTAGATGATGAAATAAGTGTTCCCATATGCATGTTGGCTGGTATTTTGTGCTGGTATAGCATTCTTTTTTTCTTATGTGGTGTCCTTTGTCTTTTTTCCTTCCCTTTTCGAGTGTGTTTGGTCAGTCACTCATGAAAAAAAATTACTTGTACCTTAAAAGAAATACTGTCTATTCAGCATATGGCATTTATAGATCTTCAGAAATTCTTCTGGGAGGCGTGCTTCAGATTAGTGGTCTTTCTCCTTCAGGGATGGATTTAATTTGTTAGCACTTTAGATCTGTAGTCTTGAGGTAGCTCCTTTTTCAGTCAATAAAATGGTTAGTGAAATGAGGGTAAAATATTATAATTGTGTTCTTCAAATCAGATTTTTATGTGGGGTTTTTTCCTCCTGGTATGTAAATCTGTCATTCGGAGACAATATTTTCCTGTTTTCTTTTAATCTTCAGTGCACGTGCCAAGAATGATGATTTTAACCATGAATTACCACAGTGACTCAAAGCCAAACTGCTGGGAGGCCGCTACCCTGGGATGAAAAGAGAGCCAAAAGCAGCCTGACTTTGACTCCAGAGTTTGTGACTGAACTCTGCCACCCTATCTACAGCTCTCACCTCTGCTCACAGCACATCCCCTCCTCGGTATCACATGCACAACCTTAGGCTCAAAGCTCCAAGTCACCCGTAGAGAAAGCCAGACAGATTAGTAAAAACAAAGACGTACTCGAACCGCTGGCTGCCAGCGTCCTGCAAAGCAACAGCTCTGCCGTAGCCAGTGCAGCTCACCCATTTATCCACCTTTACTCATCACTGATGTATGGCCAAAGCCCTTAGCTGTGATGCTGAGTGAAAGGACGTATCAATGCCACACAAACCCAGGCCAACAGCAGCCAGCCAGTGGCAACACCATCACGGACACAGCTGAAGAAGGAGCTAAAAAAAGGCCTCTAATCTGCCATTGCTACACATTAAAGTCTTTGTCCAGCAGAAACATTTGAAAATAGCATTGTCTGTATTGAGCAATTGGAAGAGTGATGCAGGCTGGCACTGTGGTTTACTGAAATAATCAGGAAAGCAGGTGCCTTCAGGACCTCATCCAGTCCATCCCAGTCCCAAGGCAGAATCAGTTAGATGTAGTCAGTCAGGCAGATGTTTGTATAGCCTGACCCTAACATCCCTCTTGTCAGGGATTTCACACCCTCCCAGTTAGTGTTTTCTGGGTCTCCAACATCCTTCCCAGGAAAAAGCTTTTCCCAACATCTAACCTAAAGCATTGCTATAATTTTAGCCTACCATTTCCTTTCCCCTCACCCACAGACATGGAGAATAAATTATTCTCTTTGTTCTGCAGCAGCTTTTTATAGGCTACAACCATGTTTTCCCATCAGTTTTCCCTTCCCTCACACTGAAATATGTGAGCATTGGTGGTGGTAGCCTTCCTTAGCCCACTGACTATGGACTTGACCTCTATGTGTAGACGAGTCTACATGGTCAGTTCATTGACAGAGAGACAATCTGCAACTTGTGGGACAAACCACAACAATAGTACAGAAGATGTGGATGACCAAAGAGGCCACTTAAAGGCAGCCTAAGATGCCTTAGGTGTGCAATATGCTAGAACTATTTCTGTCATCGTCTTTGTGTCTATGTGTGTGCCTGGATGGTTTGGGGCTGGGTTTTTCAGTTATGTAAGTGGTAAATTAATTTCTGTGACTCTAAAAGCACCGCAAATGGATATGCACTTGCTTTCTCTTCTCTAAAGCATTCATGTAAATAAAACTGAGGACAGTATTTTGCATCAAGCAGTAGATTCTGTGGTAAATTGCTTTGTAACTTGACCATTGTGATTTAGAAATGAACAAATTACTTAGCAAGTGTCCAGGCCCCACTGGGGATGGGTGGCAGAAAACCAGCTGCAGAGGAGCTGCCGAGGAGGAAGATGCTTGTCCCTGTTGGCACCTCTCCACAGGTAATAATGAACGCATCCTGGGGCTGGGGCTTGTGATTTGGGTGTCCCTGTTACTGCTTGGAGTATCTGGGCCTGTTGCAAGAGGATGAATTGCAAGATATCTAATGTTTCACACAAGCAAAGTCAAAAGCACCATGCTGAGTAAATTATAAACATGCCTAAAAACACAATAATGAACAAAAGCAAACACACAAACTCAAACAGCTTCCTTTCTCTTGAAAACCTCTATTGATCATGAGCTCCTTATCAAAGCAAAGTTATGATTTTGTCCAAGAAAAAAGGTTTCTATTTGAAGTTATAACAATTATTAGCTTTATTATTTTTAAAAAAAAAAAAGAAAAGAAGAAGAAAAAAAAAACCACTGGAGACAGGTGCAACTGAATAGCATTTCATAATATATAGGAAGTTTCCCCATTACACTTGACAGGAATAAAACAGGCTGGAATCAAAGGGATATGTTAACAACTCAGCATATCTCCCCCTTTGGAACTAGTATTAGTCTATCATATCACTAAAAAATAATAAATTTTTGTAAAAGGCAGCAGTTGCTTTCATAGTCCGGCAGCAAACCTTGTCTGGCACTATTGGAAAAGTAAAAAAGGCACCCTACTCTAAATTACATTGTTAAAACACCTACAGACTATTTCATTTTCATATGCTATCCATATGCAAGCCCTTAGCAATAGACAGCCACTTAAAAACTCTCTTGTTCTGTGTGTGTGTGAGAGAAAGAGAGCGCGAGAGAAGGTAAACATGGAGCCCTGTGTTTTTATGCTGACATTTTCAAGTGGAAAATGTTGCAAAAGCTAACTGGCATGAAAATAATTAATTTATAAATAATTATATTTATTCAAATATAATAGCAAGTTTTCACATATAAAAATTGCTGAAAAGTTTTTTAGTTTTATCAACCCCCTTCCACACCCACCAGAGCATATGGCCCTCTGTTTGTGCAAATCAGCAGTCTTTGCTTAAAGTGGATGTTTCTATTAACACTGTGACTAATTACTGAAAACAAACATGTCTAAGTATGATCTCTGCTAACTGCCTCTGTCAACCCATCTTTTTCTTCTTGTTATTCATTCAAAGGGATTAAGATTTCTCGCAAAAGTACAGTAGACCTCCATTTAGCCTGTTAACTGGCATGAATAAACAGAGCCCATCAACCACAATTGACGTCAGGCTTCAAGAAATGTTTTAGAGAACGTTAAACCACCGAACATAAAGAGCTTTAACACTAGGCATAAAGGGCTGCTTTGGGAGCGGGTATTGAGAGTGCAGCTATACAGACTGCAGTGCATGAGCTCAGATGGGTGGCAGACATTTTGTGCTGAGGGTAACCAGCGTTATCTCAGTATGCAAGTCTGGACATACGTGCAGGCAGAAGGGGCATCCAGAGAAACTTTAATGTCAGTCTTTCTTGTGGTTTTCTCCCATCCAGAAATAAAAACAAAACAACAAAAAACGCTCAGAGCATCCATTTGGTCTTTGTAAGATACGAAGATGAAAAGATGCAAGCAGATTTTTCTTCCAAATGTCCTACAAAAGCTGGATTTATCGGCTGCCACGACAGCATCACAGAGTGGGACACAGCAGCCCACATGGCTCCTCATCTTGTTGCCTACTTGGGAGTGGAGGAGAGAGGAGAGACCCAGGCTCCTTTGGAGCATATGTGGTTCTTATCAGAGTAAAAAGAGGGGAAAAAAGCATCTTTATTGTACAGCTTGAATGCATGTGCTCTTCACAGCCCCCGTTTCTGGGCTGGCTGTGGCCCTGGAGAAGCTGTTGGGCTCTGAGCTGCTGTGGCCAGTGGTGAAAGCAGGTCTTAGCACACTTCTTCCTCATACACATTCTGACTGCCCCTGAGAGAAGCCAGCTCTACGGGAGGGAGCTAGAATTAGTAACCACCTTTACACAGCTGTGCTGCCTGCCTGTCTAACTCAAGAGCTGTGGGATGGGGTCTCAGTGCACTTTACTCAAGTTGTACGTAATGTAAAAACAAATTGCATGCTAGAGAATTGCACAAGTCTGCATCTGCTGATTTTTTCCAAGTGCATGGTACGGTTGGGAGCCAATTCCCTGTCATTTCTCATCTCTTGCACTTTACACTGGGTGTTTCCTTTATAAAACAACTTGCCTTTGGGTTTAATGACTTCTAAGGAAACGTAACTCTGTCACTGCACTCTGGTGTTTAATTCCTCCATTGTCATTAGTGTCTGCCCGGTGCAGCCCAGGGACACTAGTCTGCTGACTGAACTGTGCATGCACTTTGTGTACTCCTGGGCTCATGCCCATGCCTGGAAGCTGGTGTCAGATCTAGACTGAACAAGATGGCCTCAGCCTTCAAAGTCAGCATGTTTACATTCCTCTCCTCTATCTAGCCTCTTTTTTTCAAGCGCCCCCAAGATAGGTGTCTTGCTGTTCGAATAAATACTTACCTTGCGCATTGCACTTTCCTCTGGTGGCTTCAGCATGCTTTCGCAGAGGTGGAATCCCCGTTAACTCCATTTTATGGATGGAGACATGGCAGCACAGTGCTCAGACCTGCAGGGCAAAGCAGGGGCAGAAACAGCCAGGAAAAACATACAGGTCTCCTCCCACCCAGCCTAGTGTAGCCCAGCCTGGTTCAGGCCCACATAGTGAACCGTAGCACCTCATCTTTCCTTCCAGCCACCCTTGCCTCAGTGGTTTCCTCTCTCCCTCCCAAACCAAGCCTCACGGTGCAGTGGACAGGGGAAGCTGAAAACAGCAACAGCATGGCAAGGGGCATGCAGAAAAAGAAAGTCTTTACCTACGTGGTAATGAAGCAACCAGGGCAGATGTGCTGTCTTGCCTTCTCTGTGCATATCACTGGAGGAGAGAGACGTCAGCTGATAAGGTTCCTGTGAACTACACTGCTGAAGAGAAGACAGAGGAAGGGGGGTGTGTGGCGGATGGACCCTTCTGAGAACAGGACGTGAATGGGATCAGTGCTCAGTGGGCTGTCTCCTGTTACACAACGTTGCTTTGGTTGTATGAGGGGAACAACAAATTCCACTGTCCGTGGTGACTCATTCAGAAACGGCCTTTCTCTGCCTGGGATGGCCACTATATGGCAGGGTTGAGGACTCTGGCTGGGTGCAATGGGGGAAGAGTGCTCTCTGTCTCTTCTTGAGCTCAATAGTGGTACTGACCTCGTGTGCTAAGATTATAGCCCTGTAAAGGGAAACCCAGCGATTCAGAGGTTGCTGTTTGTTCCTACTGCTGTACCCAATACATACGAGAAAATTCAGCTCCAAACATGGCACGTACAAGACACGAATCAACAGTCTGAGAGCTGGAATAACCAATGGAGAAACCCAAGCGAGCTACAGGAACAGGAAAGCGTCTGCAGCAAGGTGTACTGTTCAGCTCCTATTCGGTCATCTTGTAAGTGAGACCTGAGCCTCCAGGGTATGCCTTGGAGAAGGGGAGGTAAAGCACCTATGGGGTAACCTCCTGGCTCAAATCTCATCATGTTTCCTTCCCTTCTGGCAGACATTTTAAATTTTCAACCACTTCTCCTAAGATCCCAAAATAAGAAGCAAAGCACCCTGCTTTTGCCTGATGCATCTCACACTGAGGCAGAGAAGATAAAAGCAGTTATGGGTGCCGATGTTGCACCCTCAGTTTGCTCCATTTATACAGCCAGGACCAGGCACTTTCGATCTACGAGTTGGGGGAAAAAAATGAGTAAAAAATAGTAAAAAGTCTACATCTTACCTGCCCCTCAGCTTACAAAGTCAGGCACCGCAGTACAATACCAAAAAAAAAAAAAAAAAAAAATATCAATCTGAAAGCAGAATCTCTCAGTCTTCATACTTAGCATTTCCTGATGTGCTGCGTAGGCTGACAATATTTTCCACTTTCTGAGGCCTGGGATTTAAAAACTGACAACTCTGTGCTCAAATTCCCTTTCCACTCTAAATGCCATTTAATGGCGGTGTAACTGGAAGGGTCAAAAATCAGCTCTCACTTGGCAATGGCCCCTTCCAG